>NC_135743.1:28904166-29565833 GCF_041903045.1 Epinephelus lanceolatus
GGGCCTGCTTGGTTACCATGGGTTACCTTTTTATGTTTTCTGGCGGGATCATCTGTCCATGGGACCAGGTAAGACACAAAGATGTAATCTCTTGTGATTTTATTTGTTGTAGAGGAACATGTGGTACATTCTGTGATTTGTTTATTGCTTCTGTTTCATTGGGTAGTTTTAGGAGAGATTTAGTGGCTTAACGAAAAGCGAGTACAACAGATTGTAAATGACAACTTTGAATATCTGGTTCAGTACATGGTTCACTCCTAAGACCTCTTGAGAGCTCTTGAAAATTAAATGCTTCATAGTATCTCAACAAACCGAGCGTGGGTCAAATGTAAGCACATAAGAGATAAGACAGAAATCTAGACCAGGGATGTTGCTGATGCATGTTTCTTTTTTTTCTTTTATTAACCTGCTATTTTTTTCTTTTGAAGTCCATGCAAGACAAGGTCAATGCTTTCTTTCTAAACACATTATACATGTTAGAAAAGACTTGTTGAAATCTTGGTCCAAGATTTCTTGGGCAGGCCTGAAATCATGGCTCAATGATGCACTGGAGCCATTCTTAACATAATCCCTCCCCTTCTTCATAAGAAGTACATAAATACTAAAGTTTTAAAGTGAAAAGCATCTGAGTTGTTTCGTTAACCCCCTGTGTGTGAGCGGCAAGTTTGCTACGTTCCACATGCTCTTTTAGCTTTTTCAGTCTAAAGTAAATATGAATATACATGTTTGTTAATTGCCGCAATCATATAAACACAAGCAAAATACAATATAAGCACAAAACGTCACTAACATACCTTTCAGTCTTTCAACTCGAATCGGCTCCCGGGCATGCTGGCTGGCAGTGACTGCACACTGCTTCGGGTGTGTGCTTTGTGCTAATGTTAGCTGCTGAATGAGTCTGTCGCTGTGGAGCGGCACTCACTACTCTGCAGTTTCTCGGCTCACAGTGTGTTTGCTGTGCTATTATAGACTGACTGTGCTTCTGGGTTAGCTGCCAACGAGAGTCTGTCACTTTGCAACAGCAAGTTTTTTGGTTTAGTGCCTTCAGCGGGCACCTTCCCAGTGTCTTAGAGTAGAGAGACAGCTTTTTCATGATAACTTAACTAACGTAACTTAATTTTACATACATAGCAATTTTTTTTAATCATTCAGATTTGGCTGGGTGGTGAATAACACATTTTTCTTTGGTGTGACAAACACAGAACACATTTATTTTTGTTTTACCTAGACTTTAACCTGTGCTCTCCTCTGGGGAATGACAATATCTCTGAGAATTTTGGCTTTAGAAGTGCACATTTTGTGAAATGTACCCAGATAACCTTAGCCATACATACCTTGATCATGTCCACTTGTCAGAGTGATAGAGGACATATTTATGACACTTCCTTCTAAAAAGATTTCCCAAATTGCTCGAAAAAAGAATGAAATCTGGTAGCAAGAGGAGCTAGGGATTTGACTTGGCTTTTGATTCACTCACTTTCTGTTCTGTTTGAGTTGGCTTCTACCTAAAACCTAAACATATAAAGATGCTTTCCAGACCAAATGTTGTTTTTATGTGTATGGTGTGAAGTGTAGATTCTCTCTTGTCTGTAGTGTGGAGTGTAGTTACAAACATGGATAAATGTGAAACAAGACTTAGGGATTCAGAGGGCCTGGAAAAAAAATCTCCCTAAGCTTGTATTTCATCTCTTGTGATTTCTGACCTACATTCTAAAACAGAGTGTCTTAAGTTTTGGACTGATCACGCACAAGCCTGAGTGCTCCCTGACATTTCATCATGATGTACTTTTTTTTTTTTTTGTATTTATTCTTCAGCCTCAATGAGTTTTGGTAAAGAAAGACAGATGTTATTAGTTATTCAAACATTAAAAAGCCCAAGACATTATTTGATATATTAAAAAAGGATAAAAATTGCGTTACTATATTAAGAGGTCTGGCCATCTGTATAATTGCTGAACTGTAAAACATTACAGTTACGTATTCTATGCCACACCTCTTGACTTCAGATCCACAGCTACCACTGATTCTGTCCAGTAAAAAACATTTAAATATATATATTGTTTATCTTATCAAAAATAATGATTGTCGTAATCAGTCCCTCCTGCCTTAAATGTCATTAACCTAGCAAGTGTTTCTGACTCTCATAGACCCTTACCTGCCATGGTTCAAATTTCATGTAGTATATTTTATACAGTCCTTTACTCTACATTTTATAAAATTTGTTACTTAACTAGGTCAAATTTATAGATTATGAAATTACACACACAGTATTAAAAAAGAGTTATTTAATTATATGCTGTCAGAAAGTAGGAATAGTATTCTGTGTGTTTGAGTATTAAAAAGGGAAGAATTAAAACTACACAACACAAAGAACAAATACAAGGTTTGGTGAATATTGGGATTTAGTGAGAGGAATTTAAATATGTTTATTGTTGGACTGTTTTATTTTGCTGAATTTTTACACTTCAGAGAGGGATACAACTGACAGAAGACAGAGGGGAAAAAGAGATTGAAAACTTTATGTCAAAAGCCATGAATGTTGTGATGCCAATGAGCCACCATAGAACCTTTTTTAATCCTTTCTGCAAGAACAGCTGAATAGAAAGTACAGAATTTGACTTGATGGGTACCACAGCATGTGACAGAGGGGCTGATTATACAGTCAACATAAATTCACAAATGCAGTTGCATGGAATATTTTTCCTCTTTAATTAGAAAGCCACAAACCAGTCATATATCAGAGTCACACTAGTAGAAAAAGTGCAGTCAGCTGGTATGTAGACAGCCTGCCAGATGTGTTGTGTGAAACTGCTGTAAATCACCTTATATTAATCAATACATTTTTTTTTATCCATTCATTTATCCAGCTTCTGGGCCCCTACTGCAGACTCGCTGACTATGTCCCATGTGGCCCTCTCAGCATAGTCAGAATGCATAACAGTGCTTTTGATCTGAGAACAGTTTGCCCATGAAGTTTGTATAGACTATTTTAGCGTGTTGTAGCAGCAGCAGCACAGGAGATTATATTTATAATAAAAGTAAAGCATAGGCCTAAATTAATCATATTTACCCTTGGTAAGTATACCATTTATGTATGTATTATACAGTTTATATTAGGGGAGGGAATTGCCAGAAGACCCATGATATGATATTATCACAATATTTAGGTCACAATACGATATTATGCAATATTGTGATATGCTGAGTTTTGCAATAAAATACATTGCAAAGCAGACAGACTGACCAACACTGTCATAAAACCTGTCAGAAATGTTGCATAAACCTGACCTACTGAGCTGTTGGCAGATTTAATGCCCTCTGCGAGGCCAGAGTAAGCGCATGAGCAAAACACATAATATGCAGGTATTTTATTAACTGAATGGCAGCACCCATTTTAGAAGCGTTGTCTGTTACAGTGACAAGGTCTATGTTGGCAATCCCCCATTGTTGTGCTGCATTTTGCAGGAGGTCTGCAGTGTTTGCACAGGTGTGACTTTGGTGCACTGCTCTAATTTGGAGAATGTGAGACAGCAGTCACCAGCTCTTTGTGAGATAATGTACCATTATAGTCACATGAATCCACTGGCCTTGAAGTCCAGGTGTCACAAGTTAATGCCACCCTTCATAAATCACTCAAAGATTCCTCAACATTCTGTGTCACTTCTCTATAGAGCTTGGGTATTGCTGTTGCGGTGAAAAAACGTTGGGATGGAGTCCCATACCTGGGTTCCACTATTAGCATGTGACATAAGCCTTCATTTTGTGTCTGTGTTATTTTCTTAGCTCTTCCAGAGTTTGATGGTAGTTTTGTCAAGCTAAGTGTGTCTGGTGTTTGTTGATTTTCGGTGGAGCAGGTTTAGCAGTAGGTTGGCCGTCAGCAGCTAGCACTAACTCTGGATGGTGGCGTTTGAGTTGAGCCCTCATGTTCAGAGTTTCCCCAGAGTAATTTATTTTCATAAGACACTGCTTGCAAATCACGTCATATCATAGCAAGTTCTCCTGTCCGTCCATGTTAAAAAAATCCAAAATAAATCCAGACAGTATATTTAAACGCAGACGGCACATTTTTGATATCTTTCTCCAGTGTCTCCATCTTTGTTTTAATACACCTCCTGCCAAATGCCGCTGATTGAGACCAGTGCTGGCCTCACCAGGAAAAAAAAACATCAGCACCATCTAGCAATTGATTTTATTATTCCATTACCAAAAGTTGTACTAAAATGAATAATGCATAAAATAAAAGATTGATACTTGGCATCCATGTATTGATACTATATCGCCACGCAAAATATCACGTTACTATACTGTATTGATTCCCTGCCCCCACCCCTACTGTTTATGTATGTGAGTGTGTGTATCTCAGGCAAACATATAGGTACATACCATATGCTATACATGTAACACTCTGTGGTCACATTACATCTGCAGTTAAATGTGGCAAGACGAACAAACAGCAGCATCTTCATTGCTACAGCCATATGTGTCCTGCAACAGCGCTCAATGAAAGCAGCACAGTACATTAGGTCTTCGTCATTTGAAAGCTGGCCTCATTCAACAGTACTTGGTAAGACAGATGTCTGGTGTGGACTCATCTATCACAAAGAGGTAGCTAAAGATGCACTGATTCACACGCCACTCTATTCATTCCTTTCTTCTGCTTACTAGAAATGTCAGGCCATTATGCCATTACTGCTCTCTGACTGCTGCATCTTAGCCATATTAATTAATGCTTATCTGAAGAGACATTATTGTTGACTGGCATTGCTCTCTATGTGTTTTTAGGGGATTGCTGCCTGTAATGTATAAATTAAGGACATGACTCAAGTGTTCTCACACTGCTGCTCCTCAGTATACAGCATATTCAGTAGCCTATACTTTAATCTCATTTACCACTGGGGAGAACAGAGATCCTACTTCAAGTATCAGTGGAATGAATGTGAGTCAGATCTCTAATGCAGGCAGTAATGAAAAAGCTTTGAATAATATATATGTTCTGTTTGCCAGAAACCTAAGATAAATGAAAAAGAGTATTACCATTCTATTAGTCTGCATGGGGATTTTTAGGCCTCCCATAAGACATGCTAGCCACCATATTAAAAAGAATATGTTTTTTTATTTTTCAAACTGAGAGGGCAGACACTGATGAATATCTTATGATTACACTTTAAAGTGACTTTCCTTTGTTCGGTTATTTTGATGTTCTCTTTTGATGTCCCTTGCTAGCCAACTATCATTTGATGCCTTAGTAAATCTGTCACCTTGTTTTTAAACTAACTAACTAAATCATATTTGAATTGAGAAAATGCTGTTCTCAAACTATTAGGTCTAAATATATAGACTTACCTGTGAATCATCAAAGCCTAATAAGAAGCCAATATCCCAGTGAGCTGCCATCCACTTTAAACACATCTTGTCACATAGAGATTTGCACTTTTTGAGACTCACAGAGAATGTCAGATAAGTTATTGATGATGTAATCTCTCAAGACAGATTCTGCAATTTACATTGTAGAATCTGTCGGCAGCCCTGTGTGAAAGACGACTGGAGAGGGGGAGAGGGCGGGGCTTTGAGTTTGAACGATGCTGCGCTTTAGCCAATCACAATGGAGGGGGCGTGGTCGAGACATGCAGGTGTCCCCAGGAAATGTGTACCGAAACAGAAACAGCAAGCTCCGCGTCCATAGCGACTGCTCCACCCAAAACGCCGTCTCGTCAATGTGGAAAAAAAAAAATTTTTTTCCAGCGGATGTCTGAGTTACAACATGATTGAGTAATTTTATGTCGTATCCGACAACGGGAGGCTTTTAACTGATGACGTCCTGATGTTAGCTTTGCTAACTGTCCCTGTCAGCTGCAGCCACTGATGCTTTCTAGACATTGTGATTTCCCAAAACTGAATAAATACCACACATAGCAACACAAAACTGCTTTGCTAGCTCAATCATGTTGTAACTAAGATATCCGCTGGAAAAAATAATTTATTCACGGACCATTTATTGAGTTATTACCTTATTTTTATACAGTCTATGGTTATTACAGACACCACTAACGGCTAACGTTAACAGCTAACGGTTAGCCCAGCTAATCTACGATAACCATGTTATTAATTACAAAACGTGCACACAGAAATAGTAACGTTTGTTCAGTCATTGTGTTTATAGACTTAACAAACATCAGATTAGTCTACACGGTGATATAGTGACGTGAAAAATGTGATATATAGCTAAACTCTGCTGGTTTTCTGCCCGAAGTATTTGTAAACAACACGGTGATTCCCTGGGGGCACCGCCGGAAGTGAAGGGTGTGAGCCATCGCCGAGGCCCCTGCACTTTCGTTAGTCGAAAAACTCCGGGCTGTGCCTCCAGAGGTAAAGGAAGAAAAAAAATTTTTTTTAAATTTTTTTGTTACCGATGGATTTCCAGATTGTTGATAATGCGGTCGACTGCAAATATCCAGGACCTGCCAGTGGACCCTGGAAGTTGACAGGGTTAGCACTTTCGTGCGCAGAATATTTTGCGTTCAAGTGTTGGGCAGAGTGCCATGACTTTAAGATGATAAAAAATGGCATTAAAAGACTACACTGGATTTCATCTGTAAATCTGAAGCAGGCCCAGCAGAGAAGGGCTAATTTTAATCTACAATGAATCTCTAAGAATAAAATGCCATTGTTTCTCAGTCCATTACTGCCGGCAGTACCGTCTGTGTCAGTTAACAACAGTTTGCCCATGCCAATAATACTTAATGCTACAGCTGTCAACTTAGAGAGAGAAGTATGCAAGTAGAGAGAAAACCTGTACTGAGGTGCTCTCAAAAAAGAAAACAAAGGAAACTGCCACAAGGTCTTTTCATTTTCTTATCTTATTCCATTTGCAACATACTGTTCTATACTTACTGTCCACCATTTTATTTGAGCACCCTAAAAAGTTCCCACAGTGTAATAAAAAAGTTGTGTCCTTGCAGCGTATGATATTTTTGCTAACAATGCAATGCTTCATATTATAAAGATGCAAAATATTAAATCTACACCTGACAGTGGTGCTGCAAAATGATGATTTATAAAAATTTAAATTCACTGGTTTATACAATAGTTAGTTCCGACCGAGTAATTTAATTGGACAAGATGCATTCCATGAGTACAGACTATATTAGAAATATATGTATAAATTATTATGTGTCTGTTGTTCAGGAAATAGTAAGTTAGTGAACAAGGGAGTTATTTTGGATACTGCTGGTCAGCACTCAGAAAACACATTTGCTTTTCCTTGTGGTATATGTTCGTAAATAAACATTTGGGGGTTTGAGCTGTTGGTCAGACGAAAGAAGAAATAGACCTTGGCTCTGGCAAGTTGTGATTTTCACAATGTTGACATTTAGTTGACTGAATAATTAATTGACTAATTGGGGAAATAATTGAAAGATTAATTGATAATGATAATAATAAAAGATAGGGCTGTAGTCAACCAAAGAAAATCTTGGTCGACTAAAGTCGCACATAATCTTCAACTAATCGATTAGTTGTGGGGGAAAAAAAAATCTGCACGTTATTTTTACTTCTGCGGTGGTGTGTCTGTGTCACTCTGCAGTTACACCTCCAAAACATTGGTAGGCGGTGGAGGACTGTGTTAAGTGCTGTAAAGTTTAGTTCAAATCAAACTTTATTTATATAGTTGATTCAAAACACATTAAATATGGCTTAATAAAGACAATTTCAAACACAAGTATGCAAATCAGCTTCACTATAAATCGCAGAACTGACAGACAAACACTTGTCTTTATCTGGACACATTTCCCCCACCAGTACAACATGCTAACGTTATTAGCACAAGTCTGTGGCGTTTTACATTGTATAAATTAGCCTAGTGTCTAGCGATCTTTTCCTCTTCTCATATAAAATCAGGGACAACAGCAACATGTAACAAAGGTAACTGTACATAATTTGGCTCCATTACAATTCACAACATTCACTGACAAAACAACTGTCCTATACTAAACACGTTTTCCAAGCAAATACAACATGCTAACATTATTAGCGCCAGCCTATGGCATTTTACACTGTATAAATTAGCCTAGCGACGAGCGTAGATTTCCTCTGCTCATAGGAAGCCAGGATAAATCCTGAAGTATAAATCCCAGACGGATAAATCACACACAAGACTTAAAATGCTATTTTAGTGGAGGCTTTACTGTCGTCGCAATTTATTGTTTCTTATGTGTGAAATACAAGTAAATACAAGCTTTGTTTCCACCGAGGGAAATGGTTTCAGCTTACAGAAACAGACAGGAGGTCTGCGTCACCGCGACGCTGAGCGTGAGGGTGGGCGAGTTCAACTTTCTGTCAAATATGGGGGTGTTTTGAAAACACCCCCGTTTTCACAGGTAACTTAGCCTGTCCCCCCGCCACAGGAAATAATGGATTAATCCTGGAAAGCTATTGATGTAGCACTTTTCTCCGTATGAAAGTAACACAGCGATTATTTGACTAATGAGAATTTGGTCGGACGAGAGCATAGCAACCAAATAATCGACTAATCGATCAGGAGACTACAGCCCTAATAAAAGAAAATGTTATTTGCAGCCCTACCTTTAGTAAATGATTTGATTTGCATGGATGTTAATCTCATCTTTAGATCAATATGTTATATTTATGTATATTTTTGCATAAACAGTGTACATGTTTTTGATGTGAAGAATCAAATCCATAAACCGTTTCAGATCTCAACCTTTGAGTAAAATTTTGCAGCATTTCGCTCCTTGCTGTTGATGTTCTTGTAATCCAGGGCTTGGAACATGCTGACCATTTGGTTATCAGCCAATTATATTAATAACCAAGTCTCTGAATCTGTGGTCACCCTGGTATTATTGTGCAGTTGCTAAGTGGATGTCTGCTCCAAATGGAGGGAGGCAAAGTAAAAGTCAGAGTTAATTAAATGCTCTCCGTGCTGTAGCGAGGAGGTTCATGAGAAGTAGGGGAATGAAACAGTGATTAGAGGGAGGGCCTCACGCTCTCCCACTGCCTCACCTGTCATGTAAAGCCCTAAGCTCATTAAGGATGGTGGCTTTTGTCCCATGCCATTCATACAATGTTGCTGTTGCTAATCTGCGGATGAAAATATTGCTACCCATAGTCACAATTTAAAATTCCATATCTAATATGAGAGAAAAAATAAAATAAAAAAAGAAGAAGAAAACAGTGATAACTAAAGGACTTGTACTTAAGTTGCTAAGATACCAGCATGTACAGTAATATGCTTTAAATAACTGACTTGTCTAAATAATTAACAATGTGGCTGTATCCTGGTTGAAAAATAAGTGGTTTTAAATGAAGTAAATGGAGAGGGCAAAAGAAAATTGGGACAACAGAGATGGAGATAAGAATGCATGAATGATTTTTATATCTAAAGATCTCTCTGTGTCTGAGTATTCATTTCTTGCTGGCTCCATGCTGGTATACATTAATGGGTTTGTGGTTGAAGAATATCATTCTAAGGGAATGTGTTTAAAACATTATGTATGAATTATTCATTTTTCCGCATTCCCGTTTTTGTTTTTTGCCTCATTTAAATGTTGTATTTTAACACATGCACACATGCAGGCCTACACATGACAGTGTTTGCTATGCAATGGATTATTAAGCAAGGGGCTAATCTTAAGTATAATCTATTTTGTACCAATATTAGTCAATGATTTTTTTGTGGCGCGCTCACGTAGAGTTAAACTTCAGTTAACTTTAGTGGGTACAATCGATACTTAAGCAGCGAAAGAGCCAGGTGTTTCCCTCAGGAGTTGGTACAGACAAAAAAGCTGAAAGACCATGTTCTTGGACTTGCATTCATCACCTGGTAGCAAACATGACTCCAGATGAATAATAATGTTATTCCATATTGGCTGGATGTGTAAATAAGCAGCTGTTTGCTAAGTTGGATTGGGTACCATTGACATTTAAACCGATACAGTTACCGGTGCTGGTGACTTGAATTCAATACTGGTACCCAGTGCTACCATTTTTACTGTTGCTACAATAACAAAAATGTCCTTTCTGAAAGAGCTGTGGTCAACAACTGAATCTGCTTGTCTGCTCTTTTCTAATCACACATAGGACTAAGTTTGTCTTTCTGCTTGCTTGTGTGTGTATGTGTGCGCATGTGTCTGCTCGTCTCTCTTGCTCTCTGTTTAGACACAACTGACAAATACATGGATTAAGAGGGCCTACATAATAAAAAAAAAATCACAAACAGCAGTATAGGAGCCAAATATGTTATTGGGAGGTTTTGCGTTTAACTGTGTAATTCACTGTGTCGGCATTGGGGGGCACTGTACTGTCACCTGGTGAGTTCAGGTATTTAGGATGTGACCTCACTATGATCATCAGGTGTTTGGCCTGGAAGGGCAAATGGTTTTTGACCGCAATGGCGCGGAACGCTACAGTTTTGTTTGTGTGTTTTGTACTGATAGACGAATGTGTATGTAACAGATGGACTTTGCCATGCACTTGTGGAATAAATGTTAAGGTGATGCAACGCAAGAAGCTTCATGGACTCTGATTAAGCATTTGGATAATGAAGGTAGCGTAGCGTGTCCAGCAACAGGCGCGCCAACCCTGGTCAAATACCTCAGTAGCAAGTAGTAGACTTAGTTCCTTTAAGCAGTGATTCTTGACTATTTCTAAAATAAAATGGAAAAGAAAATAGACTGGATAGACTAAAACTGTTGGCACGGCAGTAAAACTTTTGGCTTGCTAGGAAGCCAATGGAGTTCTGTGGCCAACTTTCTAGCTTTGGGGCACTTTGAGGCACCTCTGCCTCCTTTCTTCATTCTCACCAAGGCGTGTTCTGAAGTACCAAAATCTGGCCCTGATTAATGTGAATCATTCCTTTAGTATTAGTATCAACATAATTCAGTTGGTACCCGTAAAGGTACCTATTCTGTACGTACCTCTATTGCCAAGTTCACAATGTCAACTTAAAAATTAACGATAAGTTTGTGTTCTCAGTTTGTTTTGTTAGCCCCCAAGTGACCAAATGAATCAGTTATTGTTGGTGTAAGGTGCGAATTTATCCTGCTGACCAGCTGTACACTGTCTTGAAATGGGAAGTCCAAAATGGTGAAGCTTTAATGTCACAGTCATGGCACTACCCCAGTGTATAAATTGCTCCACAAGAGAGATGTGGCATAGTTTACAAATAGTCAGAGACAGAAGTGGATAACAGGGGTATGTTCCCTTGAATGAACTGTGTTAATGTACTGTTAGCATCACCTATTTGCTGGTGTTAATGGCATTAATGCTGTCTTTGGCAAATGTTATTGACAGAGAATTTGATAGAAGTCATGAAAATCCTTGTTGAAAGCCCATCAAGTTACTCTTCAAATGAACTGTTCTTCCCAGACTGGCAGTCATGGCTATGTAAGGTTTCTGCATGTCATAAAGAGCTGTAATGATTATGACATACTAACCGAAGAAAATGAGAAGACAGAAAGTGTTGAGATTCCTAAAATGTCTGAAAAGCTTCATCTTCCAATAATGCTAGTGGTTTGTTATGCAGGATTTGATCATCATGCTTATCCCACGGCAGATACATATGTTATTTTGATAGATGATTTCCCCAGTGATTGTCAAGCCTTTCAACATAACCTGATTTTCTACTTCTGTGTAAGTCTAAGTCAGCTGACAATCAGAAGAAAAGGGTTACATCAAACATACAGTTTTGTTGTTTCATCACAAAATAACTAGTTTGCAACCACTGCACAAGGACTCTTTTTCATTACCATGGATCTTTTTTCTTTAGACCACCAGTCAGCCAACGGAATTGAACAAGTCGGTGTTACCTGAAAATCTCATTCAATGTATGTGCAGTGATCATTCAGATCAGAAATTGTGGTGAAGATGATGATTGGTTTTCTCCATTTTTCATATCTCAGGCAGATATGAAATTATTCTATTATTCTATTCGTAGCAGCATGGCATGTTTTCATCTTTTAATTAGTGTGTGCTGTTTCTAGTATTATTATTTCCACAGTGAATTGTCCACAACAGGGACCTCTGACTGTCACTGTCAGTGAATGCCAACTAATATGCTGTAGTCCCCAAAAGCACACAAAGCATCTGTTAGAATATATGGCTCCCCTTCTTTGAAATGCAACGCACCAGTATGTACTACAGGGAAATACAATAACGTATGTTGAATTGTAAATATGTAAATCACCCAAAATATAATGACATATGTCTGCAATATGTCAAATGAAATATGTTATTATATAAATCTGAGAAGGAGAATAGGCTGAACAAGAGGATTACCACTAAAGCACCATGACAAGGGGACAGTGCTGCAGTTGGGGAAACAAAACAAGTGTAGATCATACTGTAATTGGTATAGAGGGTATCAAGTGGTATATGTAGAAGGGTGAATCTAAAAGGTTCAGTTGTCCAGTGCATAGTGCCTTGGCAGCCAAATGGTTACAGTCCATGCCATGTCACTGCAACACCCCTGGTTTGATTCCTGCTGTGGGACCTTTGTTGCATGTCATAGCTCTCTCTCTCTCCTATTTCCAGTCTGCCTCTACACTGGCATTTGTCCAATAAGGTAAAAACATGCCCCTCCCCAATAAGTCTTTTAAAAAAACTGCCCACTGCTGTTGACAGCAGATAAAATCACAGCAACATCACAGTGATAACCAGTTAAGGAGGAGCCCTAAAATGACACCAAAAATACATGCAGGTAATAAACTTTTCTTTATCTGCTGACTATGGTAGTAGACCATGTGTTGTCTAATAAAACACATTCTTGACTTGAAGATTAAGGTTAGGTGAGGTCAGTAATATGCATGGTGATGTGGAGGCTCAGTGATGCAGCTGCTTTAATTAGCTCTCCTTACATCTTGCCCTTTTCTTTCCTCTGTAACACACTGTTGATTTTTACAACCTTGGACAGGCTAATGTGCATTCTTTACAGATTTATTACAGCATTTTTTATGTTGTCAGTTACCATTGCCAAAACAGTTGTAGTGGTTTTTATTTAAGAGCTGCACTCTGCAAACTGTACAGTTTCCTCCTATCTAGCAAACTCGAGTTGTACTGCAGTGCCATTCTGTTTGAAATTTCCCTCACCCCTCTCTCTTTTAATGTTGATGCATATAGGTTTCCACAAAGCACTCGCTTGCTAACAAGCTAACTGGTATTCTTCACTGCAGGAAATAACATGACTTGTGCAGCTTAAACTACTTGGGTCCAGATGTAACTTGAAATTTTATATTTTTAAATTGTATTTCTACCCTGGTTTAGACAAGTGGATTTCCCTCCTGTGATTCTTTTTCACCCCAGTGGCATGAAGCCAGCCATCAAAATAACTACAATAATTGTGTTGACATCCTCATAGATAAACAACGAGACAGGAAGAGAACAGGAGACGGTTACATTACAAACTACACTGTCAGTACAGTACACTGTCAGGTAAAAGAAATAACACAGAGGCTCCACATATTCCCTCAGCTGTCTTGTGCTCACCATGCCCACTTTCCCAGAGTTAGTTTGTATACAGTACACTTTCCATTTTCAAACCTGAAATCAATTGGATGCTTATCCTCTCCTCACAAAGCCCTCTGTGTTTGCTGACGGTAGGGAAATGGGCTTATCTGTGTGGTCCAGCCTCTACCCCTCACTGAGAGATGTCTGGACCCTGTCTTGCCTCCTCTGTGTCTCCGGATCCCTCCCTGTCTCTGTCACACACATGCGCAGATGCACGCACACACACTCCTTTGTGAGTATACAGCCAGCCTCATTAGGCTTCAGGACAGAAGAGGTGCGGAAAGCGGAGTTGGGGTGAGGGAAAAGGCTTGCCAGGTTGGACCGGAAAGACAGGAAATACTGATAGAAAAGACAGGCAAATAGAAGTGTGATAGATGAGACGGCGGCAGGCAGAAAGAGCCATGGATAGATGTAAGATAACATGTAAAGAGGAGCAGTAATTAAGACACTTTCTATAGGATCAGGTTGAAGTTTTGATTCTAGGACAGTGGAAAAGAATATATATTTGTGCTAAACTCCTTACTTTATCCCAAGGGATGAAGGTCAGCATGCCCAGACTGACTGTGGAAATTAAAAACCAAAAACTTTTGCATTATTTTTGTTATTTACTGCATTTAATTCTATATCTCAATCAACCCGTCTGTCTTTTGCTTAGATTTCATGAGTATAGCTAGAAATGAAGAGTATATCCGTCTTTTATAGGGTTAAATAGCACAAACACACACACACACACACACAAACACACACACACACACACACACACACACACACACTCCACATTGTAAATCTGGTCTGTAAACTAATCTCTGTCACAGACTGTAGACTAAAAGCCTGATGTAATCTGACGCTTCATCTCTGTAATTTGTTTTATGAACCCTCCTCAGTGTCATTATCAAGGAAGTGATTCATGGGGCAGAAGCAGAGTTGACTGTACCATGATGGACCAAAAAAAATAAGCCTTGTCCACTTAGTTGTCAGAGAGAAGGTCCTTATGTGCTTGCTTTTAACACGCTGAAGGAAGCTCCTAGCTGTTTTATTACTGCATCAAGTAACAAGTATGCAGGGGAACTCAGCAGGTGCCTCTCCTCCTGCAGCCTCTCCATTATCCTTGGTACAGTTTCATCAATCAGTGGCCGCATTGGATTTCAGAGCATTAATTTAGAAAAGGCCTTTATGGACTCTAAGCAAATTATGTTGCTGTGGTAGATGACATTTGTCAGCAATTAGCAGCTCTCTCTTGTATTAGGAAGTAAGTTAATACTTACTTACTCCTCTTCTGACATAATGAATAAATAACACTATTCTTAATCATCCACAGAGGAGTGAAATCTAAATGATCTGGCACTTGTGGGTTCACCATCACTGATGGATGGATGGATGGATGGATGAATGAATGAATGAATGAATGCTTTCAGTTTGAATCCTATAGCCTCAAACTGGTAGCTTTATAGTTGGTGCATTCTGCATCTGTTCTGACTCTGCACTTGCATCTATTAATTAAAAGGCTTTAGATTTATTGTGTGTTTTAGAGAATTTCTGGCTCTGTAGGGATTTGACAAGTTAAAAACAAGGAGCAGGCTGAAGAAAACTGCTGCCACCCTAGTACACTTGCCATACCGCAGAAACATCATAGCCACTTTATGCACTAAAGGTTATTCTGACAAAAAAATCAGAAATACTGCAACCATTACTATGTTTGCAGTGTCTCACAACACCCTCAAGACTCGCAACCTGTCCACCAGTCACCCGTTTAGTTTTCTCACTCCTACTAGTTACCGAACAGACCACTCCACTAGGATTTTGTACCTAACTCGGTATTTTTGAGGCCAGCAACCAAACCATGTTGGTACTACTGAGTAGTGTTTCACGTTAAATCCATTGGTTCCAAATTTTGGTACCTAAGAGTGTTCCTGGATGCGAAAGCCAGGTCCAGACAGGAGCACCGGATGCACCGCAAGGTGCCCTGAAGCAGGGAAGCAGCCTGTGGCACTCTGTGGTCGGCTTCCTGGCTTTGGGGCACTTCAGGCGGATGCAGCAGAGCTACACAAAGCCACCAGGCTCAGGAAGGAGGAGAAAGCGGTGCAAAGTGCTCTGAAGCCGGGAAACCAGCCATGGAACTGCATTGCCGACAGTTTTGGTCTATGTGGTCTATATTCTTTTTAGTTTTATTTCAGATATTGCCTAGTATCACTGTTTTTTGTGATTCTCTTTTTAAATTACAGACTTATTCTACATATTTTGTCAGTTGTGTCTAAACAGAGAGCAAAAGAGACAAGCACACACACAAGCAAACAGAGACCTAGCTTTATTTGTGATCAGAAAAGAGCTGAGGAGCAGAATTGCTTGTTGACTGCAGCTTCTTCAAAATTTTAATTTTTGTTATTACAGAAGGCTTGGAAGTATTGCGAAAAGGTACTGTTGGGTACTGGTTACAAATTTGAGGCACCAGCACCAGTGCTGATAACAGTCAAATGTATTGGTTTACAGGGTATCCATGGATCCTTGAAAAGTCTTAAATTCATATATCTAAAATTAAGGCCTAAAAATGTCTTAAATTCATTAGAAATGTCTTAAATTGGTCTTAAATTCATTACTCAAAGGTCTTAAAATTGTTGCGGCAGGAATATTTAATCTGACTTTCTTTCTTTTCTTTTTTTTTCTCGCGGCGCTTTTCTGTAAGTGTCCATGCGCCGTCTGATAACGGCGCGCGCTGGCGGTAGCACATACACAATGAATGGGTTCGTCGGCGGAGGTCTGTGCTTTGCACGCTCTGTGTGAAAAGGGCTTAACGGCGCGCGCTGGCCACCTGGCACTCAATATGCTGCTGTAGTGGTTTGTTTTCCAGACATGTGAGTATCTTTGAGCAGTGAAAGTTATTATTTATGACTTTTTACTTGTCGGCAGTGATTTGTTTTACACAGAGCTCTACGTGCGAGCATTTTACTCGCATTTGCGACTAAAAATAGTTTTGTGCTAGCAAAATAAATCATTCAGCACGCTGTGCGAGTACAGATTTCAACCAGCAGCAGAAACGAAAGGCGAATCCTGCTGGTTGTGGGTTGAACGGGGGTCACAGACAGGAATACGGCGGTCAAATAACCTACGGCGGCTCCGCGGCGCAAAATAACGGCTTACTGGCGACAGAGAAGTCCGACTCCAGGTCCAGTAGCCTAATTTCCTCTTTCGTTGGTGTCATGACTGCCCAGTAGTACCTGGACAGCCGAGCCGCGACGGCACACAGGTATGTGGTGTGTCAGAGGAGAAACGAGCCATTCACATTTCTCTCTGTGGCAGGTAACGGTCCACAAACCTCACTGCACTTTAGGGACTGTTCTTTACTTGTCAGGGGAGGAGGGTGGCTGGTTGATTTTTATTTTTATTTATTTATTTTATTTCAATCCCCCCTATGTTAATCACTTACTTATGCTGTTTTTGAAGTATGAATAAGTCAATAAGTAATTTATTCCATTGAAATATCATTGATGTATTATAGAAAAGTGATTTATCTTTTTATAAATGACAAAAGGCACATCTGCCTCATTTTTACTGTGGTATCGTGATACTACTCAGAACCGTGATACTTTCACTGGTATCGTACCGTGGGTCCCAATTTTGGTACCGTGACAACACTAGATGTCACAACCATTCCATTCGGAGTTGCGCAGTGAAGCAGCTCTGGTACTTTTGGGAGTAGGGGAACACTGCTCTCTCAGAGGCCAAAAGTGTTCCCCTACTACTATTTTACAAATTAAGCACTGGTTATAGTACAGCGGGATCCCCCAACCATCGCTTATATTTATAGTTTTTTCGGTCTTAAATTCCATTCAAGGTGGCATTAAAAAGGTCTTAAAAAGTCTTAAATTTAACTTACTGAAACCTGCAGATACCCTGGTTTAACAGTTCCAGTGCCTAACCCTACTCTCCTCAGCTGTGTTTAGTTTTAGAGTTTGCATTATACTATAAATAGATGAACTAGTCATTCTCCTCTTTTGCCACATTGTTAATGCTGTACTGCTACTGCTTCTCAGTAAACATCTCCGAAAACTTAGCATTTGCATTTAACTCCCAACGCCTCTTGCTAGCATTACTGAACCATGACAGTGTAAGAGTAAAATAAGACTGTGCCCAATTAAAGCCTGGTCAGGCTGAGTAGATTACAAGAACAGAAACAGTTCTTTCCTTGGTGGCTGTAATGCAACTGCAATTCTCCAGACCGGACCGACACAGAGAGATACAGACATGAAGGGTGCAAATTATTGAAACCTAATATTTGCTTTTGCTTTTAGAGACACAGTCCAGAAAAGCACTGGTGTTGTTTCATGTTGTTCTTCTGGTGTGTTATACAGCCCTTCAAAAGTTAGAAGATGTGTTGCTTCTAAAACTGGACCTGCAGCTATGTATAGAGTTAGAATTTTTTTTAAAAAGCCACAAAGCTGGCAAGAGCAGTTAATTTTTGTTAGGCTCAAATATTTTGCACCAAGTCTGCTCGGTTAAAAGGAAAAAATCAGAATCGACCCATTTCTCTGAATACTCAGAATAATATTTTCTGTCATGCCGAGGAGATTACTACATGGAAGCTATTGGTTTATGCAGGTATAAAGGGCTTAAATAAAAGTGAAAATGGAAATGCCAGACTGCAGATCTATAAAAATAAGCTTTACTGATTGTGAAAAAAGGACAGTTGTTGCAAAGGTTGTGCTGGGGGCTGTGCAGTTAATGGTCAGATTTATGCCATGACCAATAAGAGAAATTGGTGGCACAAAGTCAGAGCAGCAATGACCCTTGCCAGCCCAGAGAGACAAATCATTACAGAAATTGTCCCATATTCAAGTCAACACCAAGAGGCAGGATCCTGTGTGCTTGCTAATCATTGCGTGCTTTTGCCAGGGTTAGGAAACTGTAGAGGTTACTTGACAAGTGGTTGGCTTGTGTAATTAAAGGCTGTTTCATCGATACTATTGTTCCACAGAGAAAAGGAGGCATAGACCTGGCAATTAAAAAAGCCATTACAGGTGGTCAACTGAGCTTGCCATTCCTTTGTTGTTTACAGAATACAAATTACACACTCCATGGCTTACTTTGTGAGTTTTGAAGCAAATTAAAACTCTAAAAGCCTCAGGGCAATATGTATTTATTAGGAGGCTGTAGACTTTTGTACTGAGTGAAATTGCATGAGAAGGGTCACTAAGAACATTAGGATAAATGTTACTCTTCAGTGCTTCACTTCCATTGAAGTGACTCGTTTATGTGCACTATAATTACTGCATTTGTCTTTCAAACCTGTTTGGTGGTCTCATGTGCATCATAATTGTGTCATTTTTTGGCATACAAATGTTAAACATACGACATTCAGTATGAGTCATGGACGTCTCCAATAAAGGTCCAGGTTACACTAGGTGTTTATATAACCGTCTTGTTGACCTTGTGTCTGTCTCTGCAGCTGCATATCGACTGAGCTTCCAAACATGAAAGGGTAATTTCTTTGTGACTTTGAGGCTCCTCAGTGAGCTTAAAGCATTGGCACCTCACTCCTGACTACCACAGTGACTTCAGTCAATTCAGGCAGCATGTAGAGAAGTTTTGTTTCTGTTTAGAGGTACAATGTACACACTACACATAGACCTTGATCTTAATTGTATCTATCATGCAGTATAATATTACCCCGTGCAGATGCAATTTTTTACAGAAATAGGTTTCTAGCAATTGTTTGAAGCCTTTTATGATTGAAAGAAAAGGTAAAAAAAAGTCACTTTAAGGTGTTGTTACTTGTCAGATCTCTATAAGGTAACATGTGCAGACTGTAGAATATATTTCTGTATTATATTAAATCAAGTTATACAGCAGTTAGAAATATGAACTGCAATGTTACCACAAGGTCTTAAGCTGCTTTCTTACTCTCATTTCAGTAAAGGGAAGAGAGGAGAGGAGAGGCAATTCCAACATGGCTAGTTGTGCCTCTTTTTGGCGTGACATCAAACTAGCTTAGTTTCATATCAGATGGCCAAAAAGTTTCAGATATTTATTTGTTTTTTCGTCTTTTGCCAATCACACAGATTCAGCGCACTCTGATGTTGCTAAGCCAAAGTGCTCTACTGAACTGAGTGGCAAATATTGAGATTAAGATCGTGCTCAGTATACATTAAATTATAAGGTGCCATTTTTAAAGAAATGGCTGGAACCATCTTCTCCATTTTATCTAAACTACACTTGGAACATTTTCAGTAATCTCAAAAATAATGGCCCAGCTGAAGGTATAAAGGCATGTCTAATAATTTATTGATGATTGGACAGAAAGCGGGAAGCTATGTCTGTTTTTGTTTTTTTGTTGTTTTGTCTTTGTATGAGTCTGTTTTGTCTGATATTGATGTGTGTGTGGATTTTGGAGTCTGTATGAATGTGTATTGTTCCCAGAGTACATGAATCTAGAAAATCTATCCATATGGGTTTCTTTAACTTGAAAAATGGGGATGGTGATTATGCTCAAGAATGCTGGCTTGATGGTGGAAACACTAATTGTAGGCAATACAAACCTGAGCAACTTAACTCTTTAAACACTGAGAACAAGTTTTCCTTGATACATTTTAACATTAGAAGCCTATCCAAACATCATAATGATCTCGTTACTTTATTTACTACTACTGGATGTAAATTTGACATTGTTGGATGCAGTGAAACTTGGCTTAACGTGAAGTGTTATTTTGATATTTTGAAGCTAAAGGGTTACAAATTCTTTTACAAGAATAGAATTGGGAAATTAGGTGAGGAAATTCGTGGGGGTCCTCATAGATGAGTCACTCAATTTCAAATGTCACACTGAACATCTGTTAATTAAATTGTCTAAATATGTTGGTCTATTTTTCAAACTTCGATATTTTCTTCCTTTACCTGCTCTCCTTATCTTATACAAAACCTTGTTTGAGCCTCATATCAATTATTGTAATATTATTTGGTGCAACACCTTTCCTAGTCACCTGAAGAAATTAAAAAGTTTACAAAAGAAAATAATACGAGCCATAACCTGGTCTGGTTATAACACTCCCACACGTTACCTCTTCCACAACTATAATCTCCTGAGGCTTGCTGAGTTCAATGTTCATCAAAATGCTACAATGTACCAAGTTGTCCATAACTTGAATTCAAGACTCTCCAAGCTCATCCCAGTCAGCCGCCCCACGCATATTTATAATACCAGAAATACACATCTTATACACGGTAAAAAAAAGACGACTGAAATGCACTAGTCTAAGCATAACAACCAGGAGGCCGCAGATCTGGAATGGGCTTGATGAGAGTCTGAAAACATCTAAATCCATCTCTGTTTTTAAGAAGAAACTGAAACAAAAAATGCTTAATTCATATGTATAGCAACCTTCACTGATCTGGGAATGTATGTTGATTTGTCCTGTGTGTTTTATGTTTTGTGTCTGTAATATGTTTTGTGTTTGTAACATGTCTTGTACCATGTCACTGCTATACATTGTGACTCATCTTCCTGATCAGGCTCCTGCCATAAGGTTTAAATAGCTTCATGGGAGACCTGGCACTCCACACACTGTGGCACTGTGTCTTGTACTTGTAAAACTGTTGACACATGTTGATTCTGTGTGGTGTGTGAATAAAAATCTGAATCTGAATCTGAGTATTCTGTATGTTTTGATTCCCTTTTCAGCCCCATAGTGAAGTAAAATACTGGCACTGGTTTTCCAGTGGCAGTCATGCAGGGAATTGTTAGAGTGATATATCAGGTTGTCAATATATCAAGTTGCTACTGGTGTTTTATGAAAAGATCATACTATACTGGGCTGGGAGTGATCTCCACCCTCAGTATGATGGATGGGACACAGCCTGACTGATCCCATATATAAAGTGTAGAATGATCCATAGATCATGGATGTATGTGACTTGGACTTATACACTTATATACTTTTGTACCACAGTGTGTCCCCTATATATTCATACTAAATATAATATTTATACTATTCCTACTACATTCAACATTCATACTAATGTGATACTTAATTTCTCAAAAGCGTGGAAAAGAGTGGCTAAAGTCTCTCCAAGAATAGGCTACAAAAATAGTGTGTGAAAGACAATAAGGTGCAGCCTCCCTTGTATAAGATCTTGATTGGCTACTCAGCCAATAACTCAATAATGTAATTTAATGTTTTAAAAGAAATTCAGAAGACCTATTGCTCATTTGAGCACAATTCTATTTCATACATGAATAAAGCATTGTCTTGAAGCAAACAGATGATCTTTTGATATTTGCTACTACTTACATTCACTACCATAGTTAGCCATTAAGAAAGTAGTAGTGTAGAACTGCATGTTAGACTCCAAGCTTAAACAGAGGAGGTACTGTTGTTGAGTTGCTCTCTAGCTCTTCGCTTTCCTTTCCTCTTTCCACCTCACTGCCTCCCCCCATACCCTAACCCCCGCTTTCCAACTGCCCTTGCAAATAACCCAAGAAAGGTTAACTGGCACCTGGCTGCAGCCTGTGAGAACACTAGCCTCTTTCTATCCATGCACGACAGCAGATGAGCTGCTTTAACCCTGCAGCAGAAGGTGTATTCAAGAAGTGCGTGTATGTATTTGTAGGTGTGTAGAGCTTGGGTAAAAAGGGAAGCACTCTACATGCTACATTAAAGGTGTCAGTTTTGAAGTGTGAGAGCAGATTCTCCCATTTTTTTTGCTTCTTGCAATCAAGGGAGCTTGAGTAAGCTGAAGATGCTGAGAATGTTTCAATGGATTGAATTTGTAGTGCACAACGTTGTTTATGTTTAATGACACAAATATATGTTCCTTCCTCTTTTTCTTTTGTAATTTAGTGTCTTACTTAATATTGAATACTTCCCTGAGCCGACGTCATCTTTATATTCTGTACTTATTTTTGATGCCACTGATGTAGCTGTGCATAAATAAACTCCACTTTAGCAAGCAGTGTTGGTGGGGATCATTCCTGGGTCATGTTATTTCTTTCCCCACAGGACTGTCAAATGTAATATTGTATTTCTGTCTGTATCTTCTTTTCATCTTTCTCTTTCGCTCTCTATCTCATTCTCTCTTTGCCACTTTCCTCTGCAGGTGTGTTAAAAGTGTCTCTCTTTCTCCACAGGTGTCATTCTTCCTGTTCATTGTGTTTGTGGTTTACACCATGCTGCCGTTTTCTATGAGGGATGCCATCATCGCCAGCGTCCTGACCTCCGTCTCTCACACCATTGTGTTGAGTGTCTGCCTGTCTACCACAGCTGATCATATGGAACCAGTAGTGTGGCAGGTAAGATGATCTAACATAAGTGTGGGTTTATAGTAGATACATTGATATATAATCGAACAGAGATTATCCACAAAACTTGCACACACCACTGTGTGCTTAAAGTCAACACAATTAATTTATTTGTTAATCATTAATAATTTGTGACGTGACTAGTGTGTAATGGGGTGTCACATCAGAAATACTTTCCTTCTTGCTGAGAGTTAGAGGAGAAGATTTATAACACTCTCACTCTGTCTGTATGGTAAATATGTAGCTGGAGCCAGCAACTGGTAAGGTTATTTCATCTTAGCTTAGCCTAAAGACCTATAACGGGGAAACAGAAAGCCTGGCTCTGACAATTCATCATTTAATTGTTGTTGAACTGCAGTTCTTTGAATGGCCACTTGAGGCTGGCTCCAGAAACCAGTCAGTCCCTATGTGCAAATTTACAGCAGACATGAATATATTTAAAGCAAAAATCACACTTTGCTCCCGCACACACATTGAAGCTCTGTTTATTGGGTCATTGGGTCAACGTTTCGGTCTATGGACCTTTCTCATGACCAACTTGTCTGGGGATCTGCTCCCAGCACCACCCACTTAAAGAGAAAGAGAATGTGCGTGTTGATTGAGCCTTGATAAATATGTTTAAACCCTGGTACAAAACACAGTTTTGAACACAAGGTCCCATTTCAATTAAAATTCTGATCCGATCCAATAGCGATTCAATTGGGGACATTTCAGTTACAATACCAGTTTTTGCTAGTATGTGAAAGAAATTCTTTAGAGAACTAATACTCTAAGTTACTGTCAAGTTTTTGCTATATATTGCCATAATTAATCAGTCAAAATTCTGTGTCATCTCCTTGCAGGGCTGGGTATTGGTACCTTTAACTTCATGACCAAATGACCTAGTACCAAGTAGTATTAAAACCTCTCTAGTTAAACAATATCAACATTCAATTCTTTCTTATCTTCAGTTCTCGAAAAAAAAAACAAAAGGCTCTTTGTATTTTTTGCTCTCAGCCAATCGTGGCAAGTATTCATTAATTTAAGATGTGATGTGCAATTGGCCCACTACCGCAGCAGCTATAACTCATACAAGTTGTGTTCTGCGGTGAACTTGAGCATGGTGTATTTGATTGAGTTGGCAGTTCACCTGTTGAGTTTGGATGCCACCAAAATGTTCGAAAGTATGGCTTTACTATACACACTGTAGCATCTCATGGCAGTTTACACAACTGAATGCATCCATTCACAATAATGTATTAAGTACAAAAAAAGTAAAAAAAAAAAAAAAGATATCAAATAAATAAAGTACTCTGTTGCTATCAGTATCAGTTTAAGGGTGCTGATAATGGTTCTGGTATCTTCTTTTTTTTTTTTTTAAACAATACCACGCCCTACTTCCCTGTGGAGGTTTATGTGCCCTTAGATCCCAGGAAGCACTGCTTTCCAATAGACACTGAATGGGGCTCACTGTGCTTGGAGCAAACATACATAAAGCTGTTATATGCTCAGCAAACAGACATCCTGCTGCCAGCAACCAAGATGCAAGTCCAGTTTTCTATCAGGGTATTATGAAACATATAAAACATACTCTGTATGACACTGTAAGAACATCAGTTTCTTAAACCTTGTAACCTTTCTATATTGTTTTAGTTAGCTACGTAGCAACACTACATCCTGCCTTATTCATACATCATGGGAATTGTAACCACTGTTGGGTTTTTAATTTGTTTGTATTCTTTTGTTTTATTATCCATATTGAATCTTAATGGAATTGTTTTTCCTTTCCAGACATTTAATGTTTCCCCATTCTGCTCATTTTTGGTCATTTTTACCATACAGTCTGTATTTTTAGCAAACAAACAAATGTGACCTTTAAACTAACACTGATTTAGCATAGCAGGTGAGCGATAGAAATTCTAATGTGTTTTTTATACTTTATTTAAAGGTCACCCTATTTCCAGGAGTATTGCTGTTTCAAGCACAAAATGTTCAGGCAGTTGGCATATGCTGGGAAAGGAAGAAATAACAATATCAGGAAACCAATTATCAGGCTAATGCAGACTTTAATTAATTTGAGCTCATTTAAACCTGATTCATAAACTCAAAACACTTACGGCAAGTTCCAACTAATGCTGTGATGGCCTGTTATTTGGTCTTCTTTTTATGTGTAGCATGGGCATACTAGCATCTGGGCAGCCTCAGGCTTTATGCTACATGGTCACTATCTGCCAGCTCCTCATGTGCAGCAGGTCAGTTTGCCTGTCAGCATAATTTCAGTGGGTATTCTGCCAGAGAGGAGTTTCCTTTGAGAGAATCTCCCTTGTAGAAATGTAGGATAGTATCAGTAAAATGTGAAAGCATAAAAAGTATGTTTGGAAATTCTTCTGAATTGAATTAAAGAATTTAGATTATTTATGCTATTTCCATCATTAAAATATTTCGTACCCAAACCAAATGCCAGGATGCATGTTTTGGATATTCTTCTGAGTATGGAGGTTAAAGGTCACATGTTGTAAAAATCAGATTTCTGTGTCGTACTGTATAAATACTGTGAGAAAAAGCCCAGTCCACAGAGAATTGCACACAAGCCATACTCAGAGACTGTGCCTTTAAATGAGCCATCAGGACTTCTGTGAAGTTGTTATGTCACAGCTATACTATATAAACGTAGAAACGTCTGCTACAGTGCCGTTGCCGTCATTCCCCCTGCAATGATGGTGCAAATATGCCAAGATTGCAGATGTGGAAGTCCCAGAAATGCTGCCAAATTAAAGCAGACTTGGCTTTTTTTGGAGGGGGGCTTAAAGGGACAGATACTCAAACAGACTGTTTGGGGCAGAGGGTGAATATTGGTATATTTAGGCAGACAGTACAAGAAAAATGTGTTTTTGAAAACGAAAGCATGTAAGCATGTCCCTGCAGAAGCCCCAAATACAAGTATGAACCTTAAAATTAGCATGAGGTGGGACCTTAAAAGTGAAAGAGTTGTTCCTTTTTATGGGCTCAAAAGGTCGATGGTAAAATCTCAAACTCAGAATTTTAATTTACTCTTGTATATAGTTTTGTATAGTTGATGATTTACTACATATGCTGAAACATGGTATTCTTAAATTAAAACACTAACACACAACAGCAGCTGAATTGAAATGTATTCTTCAATTTCTTTGCCATAGTTGTGACAGAGGATAATGTTGAAAAAAAAAAACCCTACTTCGACAGTGTTGTGTCAGACTAAGATACTAAGACTGGAAGATAATGAAATCAATGACAGGAATATGGGAGGAAATTTAAGACAATAGAAATGACAAAACAAAAATAAGAGTGATGACCAGCGTCAAAGAGCAGACAATATGCATGGGAGGAAGGGGAAAATCATCTTATTCAGATATTCTTTCCAGAATTATGCAAACAGTTCACACAGAACACCCCATTGTCTTGCTTTTTGCTGTCAATGGCTTTATATTTTTAGATTTTAGTTAAGCCAATGCTCAAGCCTGATGTAGGAGTAGATATAGATAGTATATACGATGCATTTTAATGTTCAATGTGGGAAGTTTTGATTAACAATATGGAGGAACTATGAACAAAACACTTTAAATGGGACTGAATAGAAATAAAGGGTGTGATGCCTTTTAATTTCACCTGCTAATGAAGATATTTTATTATCTGTTTTCTTTTACTGGTAAGCAGTGACTGACATATTAGGTAGGCAATCCTAACCTTTTGCACAGTCTGTCTGTGTCAGCTTGAAAAGGCATTGTTGGGAGGAGACAGATTGCTGCTCAATCGGCAGTCAAGATGGCATGCCGGGCTTGATGTGACTTTGCCAAGGAACGAAATGCCCACTAGTAAACACAGACTCCGCCAAATCCTGGCTGCTCTGTTTCGTTATCCGTATTTTATTTGTTGTCCGTGACAGTCATGTTGTTTTCTATCAGTTTGTTGACTCTACTCAGGGTCAAGTCTGTATATGTGATTCCGAGGACTACAGGGGATGGATTTGTTATAATTATGGTGAAAATACAGTATGTGTGTACAGTATTTGGAGTCACATTTATGTTTAAGATATGTATCAAAGAAAAAAATCATCATGAAAAAATACATTCTCCAAATCCAGGTTATTAATGGTTACATATTTGATTTTATATATATTTTCTAAGTCTGAATAGTTTCAAAAATGGACCCTTTTATAGGAAGAGAAAGATCATCCCATCCATATCACTGAAAATTGGACCATACAGTTGAACATTTTGCGCTCAATGGACATTCCAGATGGCTACAGCCTGCACATACATTATAAAACTCATTTTAGGTAAATACTTATTTGATAAGCAACAAAAATAGTATTGCTATTTGACAAAAAAATAAACACTCCTAAAACTATCATACTTGGCACTTTCCCCTAGAAACCCCCGTTACATGAGCCAAAGGTAACCTCCTGTGCAATTTTGGCAGTTCTGGGTCTAAACAGAGGAGTGCAAATACAGTGGAGAAGAAACAGGTGACAAACATGTCGTTTTTACACTATACAACACTTAAACAATAAATAGATTAAAAAATGTTTAGTACAAATAGTATCCACAATTTTTTATTAATTGATATAATAATTAGTCTCTGTATATTAATTAAAGATACATTTTATATGCTTTGTTACACAATGACCCACAATTGGAATATTTAAACACTTTGTTGACAGGCTTCCCAACATTCACAGTAAGTACTAAAAATGACAGTGTAAAGCATGCTACACTAACACTACAGCATAGACACCTCCAAGCCAGCTTGCTTTAATTATGAACAGAAGTGACTATGCAGTGTGTGCATGTTAGTGTGCATTTTACACATAAGGCACAGGCTACCCTTGTGATAGGCTCGTTCTTGTTTCAGAGGAATATTGGATCCGTTAGTTTTGCCCAAAGCAGCTGGGAATATCAAATGAAAGGCAGACTAAGGTTCTTAGTAGATTTAGGTTGAAATGTCCCCACAGGGCTTATAATCAAAATTTTTCATATCACCAGCCAAAATTGCTTCCAGATATTAATGAATAATGATAAAACATTTCACTAGTATCCACAAACCACATTACAAGTAGTATTAATCAAAACTATTGCTCATTATATTCGTTTTTTAATTTTAAAAAATTGATAACTTGTTTATTTATTCAGACAGGTGAGAATCAGACAACTAGCCAACAATTTGATTATAAAAATACCATTTCCAGTACATAAACAGTTTCATTCAGTTTCAAACTTAGTAGCTTTTATGAGAACTTTCAGCCACATCCTACAGCCTTCTTTGTGATTGAACGTGATCAGGGTTCATTATGTGACCTGAGTACAGAACTAATACGAAGTAGTTCTGTAAGGTTTCTGAGTTCTGTACTTAGGCCACTTCATGATGTCAGTTACTACTTGTTGGAGAAGGCCACAGGATACAGTTAAAGGCACTAGGCAAAGCAATGAAAGCAATGAAAAACCATGCATGTTGGACTGTATGTTTCATCCTAGTTATCCTGACATTTTGGCCTGTGCTCTGCATAACTTTAAAAGCGGTGTAACAATGAATTGGTGTATCAAACAAAATCTCATATCTGTCTGTCTGGAAAGAGGCCTTGTTTGTGTTTTACAAACAAAGTGCGAGTTGGTGATAAACTATTAAAACATTAAATGTCAGGGAGAAAGAGCACAATAATGACCATATTGACTTCTTTTGGAATTCTAGGGCTGGTACCCACTTTGCTGTTGTACAGCCAAAAACAGATGACTCTTCTCTTCAGTGTTTTGTCAAAAGCTGCAGGTGGGACGAAATTTGAAGGAGGTGGTTGCCTCCTAATTCTCTATGCAGGAAAAACCCAGGATAAGTTCTATTTATTCAAACTAATTTTAGAAAACCTGTCAATACTAGCAGTCAGTCCTTTATGACCAGTAACCAAAGATAGATTACCACACAAAAGGATTTAGCAGTCGGGGTTTTAAACACAACACAAAATGAATCACTGCAAAAAATCTTTACATGTGAACTATTAATTAAAAATCTATACAGTGTTATTGAGAATTGATACAGTATCACAAAACATAATATCCTATGTGTCAATATTTTCTGTATCTTTAATGGCAATATTGAATTATTATATGATTTTTTCATCAGTGTGTTGAAGTACCTTAGATTGTCAATTATTTCATTTGCTAAATTAGACATTTATCCCTTAACAGCTTCTAAGGATTTCAAGCAAATTACCTATGTCGTGATATGTCTCAGTATTAGGATTCGAAATTTACATTTACTGTGAAAGAGGATTTCATCCATATTGCCAACTCCTCATGTGTAATATGTGTGTCTCTTTCTTTGTGTGCTTACTTTATATTTTTGCCTTTTGTGTGTGTCAGACGGAGAGAGTGCATGCATGCATTTTCCTCTTCTCTGTGTCTCTGGCAATACGCCAGTGTCAGTTCAACCCTTTGTGTCAGGACAGGCTCTGGCTTACATGCTCCTTTTTAGATAAGAGCATCGAGGTTGGGTGACAGAATGCTCCAAGGCTAATGTGTCAGAGGGTAACTACTGAACAGCAGCTATGAAAACCTCTCCAGCTTTCAATGTAGCATTTGCCAAGGTGAGGCTGATGGATTTGTAGCGTCACAACTTAATGTTTAATCAGATGGCAAATTGGCCAATATGTGTTTTTTTACTACACTATCTGACTTTTTTGGCCTTCCTGAAGAGTAACCTCTGGTTGGACAACGTGTATATACACTGAAAAATATTGGCACCCTTACGTTATGATAAACACTGTTTCTTCTAGACAATTGTGACTTTAAACATAGTTAGATAGTATATGTATTTCTTTGGGAGAGGAACAAATCAAAAAAAGCTGGAGGAAAGCTTAGTACACACAGAAATGGTTGTGAAATTATTGTTGGGACCTTTTTCGAAATTGCAAGAAATAATTGGGTTAGCAGCAGTTGATTCACCTTGAACTCACCTCTGGTGAGCCACAGGTGCCCAATCTAATAATCACTCATTCAACCAGCTAAATGGAGCAAGTACTCATTCTGTTGTTTTGTGTCCCTGTGTGAACCACACTGAGCATGAAGAAAAGTAAAAAAGCAGAGAATAGTCTGGAGGCCAGACAGAAGGTTGTAGCTGAGCATGGACAATCTCAAGCCTAAAAGTCCATTTCCCGAGGTCTTGATGTTCTGGTGTCCACTGTATGCAATCAAGAACTGGCCCACTGTACTGTAGCCAACCTTTCTAGAAGAGAATGCAAGGGAAAGTTGACAAAAGATTGCAGCAAAGAATTGTGCATATGGTGAAGAAAGGAGAGCTGAGAAACCTGAGATAACTGCAAAACAGATTCAAGCTGTGCCTTGAATTTGTGTGTGGCATCATGAAATCAGGACATTGCCGGGGTATTTTGCAGTGCTATGTTCCACCCAGTGTCACAAAGCTGTGTCTGTGTCAAAGTTCATGCCCAATGCCCCATGCCAATGACCCAAAACATGTTAAAAAGCACCTAGGAATGGTTCTAAAGAAAGCGGTGGACTGTTCTAAAGTGGTCAGCAGTGAGTCTAAATCTAAATTTCATTGAACACTTGTGGAGAAATCTTAAAGCAGCAGCTGGAAAAAGGCACCCTTCAAATCGAAGAGAACTCTAGCAGTCTGTAAAAGAAGAGTGGGCCAGAAGAGAGGTGTAACAATCTTACTGAAGTCTATAGGAAGCGCTTGGTAGCAGTAGTTTGCTCCAAATGCTGTGCTACCTAATATTAAATCTAAATAAAATATTAAAGCATTCAGGCCTGTCTGTTCTCTTTGTGTATGCCACAAATGCATTCGCTCACTAGTTGAACATGGTAAAGGCTAACTGATCAGACCATATTACTTTTTTTCCCACATCTCTTTAGACCAGTTCTCATGAGTTTTGCACCACTGAACTCTTAAATGTGCATTCATATTCGTAATGAGGGGTTTGAGGGGATCTGATCACCTTCTGAATCGACATTCTCAGTCACTTGAGGAAGAGTTGCTCTTTTGTTTTTCCTAACTGTACATATCTTACTAATGCATGAGCGTCACAGTTATCAAATGTGCACTGTCAACCACTATTGTCAAGCCTAAGTACTGCAGTCTCCCCTGTAGATCTAAATGCAGATGTCTGTCTTTGTGACAGAATTTTCTGTAATCCGTGCCCCAACAATGAACTGTCTTTCAAATTCACTTTCTTTTCCTCTTGCCATCTTGATACAAAATCAGAATCAACTGGGCCTGCTCTGCAGTTTCGCACATGCCACAGAGAATAATTGGATCCTGATTGCTTGATTATACCATGCAGTGCACCTGTGTAGAAGCCTCTGCATTTGTTATGTTTCTCCAATCATTTATTCAGGTTTTCATTTGTCACCCATCTCTATGATGTAAAAATACATCTAAAGATTGACTTACAGTAGCAGTCCAAATTGGATCCCTGTTCCCCTGATCCCCGCGTTTTGAGGTGTTGGGGGGGAAAAACATATCTAAATGATTTAATCTTTAAAATGTCAAAAATAATAATAATAAAAAAAGGGGGTTAGGGTACTGCCGAAGTGCTTTTTTTTTTTATCAACGACCTCAAACCCAGAGGTTAATCCTTACGTTTGAGTTGCAGACATGTTATTTTGACTGCACTCTAATTATGAATGCATTTTCATTAGTTGCTTACAGAGATGGGGATGTTAAGGTCACTGGTTCAGATACTTTAATCTGCTGGGAAAAAAATTGGTGAAGAAGGTTACATTCTGGACTATCTAACAGCTGCAATTTTTAAGCAGCACTAACATCTTGATGGCGGGAACAAAAAGACCATTTGATTTTGTCTCAATGCTTCTAGTTCTACTACAAACTGTTGCCGATGTGCACGTGGGCTGCATATAACCCATAACTGTTTCAGTAATGATTTCCTGCCTAAAATTTTACTGTATTAGACTGTATTTGTACCAGGCAGATTCAAATTATCTTTAACCATGCCACTGACAACAAAAAATGTTGTCTTTGTTGGCTTACTTAGCTAAAAAAGGATAACAGCTGAATAAACCCCTTGTGGACATAAAATAGTACGTTGTTGCTCAAGTGCACCGTGAAGGCTCTTTAAAGGAACACTTTTTGACATTTTGGGGAAAAATGCTTATTTGCTCTTTTGCCGAGAGTTAGATGAGAAAATCCACAACATGCCTGTACAGTAAATGTGCAGCTAGTGCCAGCAGCCAGTGTCTCCACTGGTTGCCTGGCAACCTCACGGTGACGACAGGACACCAGGAGGTGACTGTGCCTGGCCAAGAAACACACACAGCTCTGTAAAACTGCAACATATTGTTTGTTAGACTTTGGGTATTGAGTGGATGAGACTGTTTCCCCCTTGTTCCAGTCCTCATGCTGAGCTCAGCTAACTGGCTGCTGGCTACACATTTATTATATTGACGTGTGAGTGTTGTCAATATTGTGATCTAAAAATAAAGTTAATAAGCGTATTTCCCAAAATGTCAAAGTATTCCCTCGGAAGCTCACACGTGCACGCACACAGACACATTCACTGACACACACAATCACATGCATGAATTTGTGGTCTGTTGGATTTTAATTTTAATTTCATTTAATTTAGATATTTCACACTCAGCAATATGTAGGAAAAAAACAAAACACCAGTCTATTCAGAGGAGATTTGTAAATGTCAGCCATTAAATGTCCACACTCTTGCTCATTGCTCTAGTGTGCATACAAACTGCCCAGGGGGTATTAAGTAAAAGGGAACCATGCTGACATCTCCAGTTTGTCAAGTCCATTAAACTTTACACTGCTGGCTCATTGGAGTCTTAATGAACCAGCTCATTTATTGAAGAGGTGAAAGCTCTCTGTTGGGTCCAGATTTATGCACAGGTACTATTTAAAAATGTTTAATTCCACTTTTTCTCGCATGGAGTGTGTACAACAGTGATGTATTGTTATATTATTGTATTGGTAATTTCTTTAAACTTTATTCTTCTCTGTTACTTAAAGGTGGGAAGACTGATCTGGCTACTTGATGTAAAATTCTAACTAATCTTTTAGTATTGCTACACAGCTCTGCTTTACAGCCGTTGAATTCGCCTAAAGGATAAAATATGTATTATGTAAAAAACGTCTCTTATTTTCAAGTGGTTAGCGGTTTTCAATGAAGGTATGAGTAGGACTTCAGGATACTCCATGTTTTATCTAAACTGAAGTTAAACTCAATGCCGTGATAAGCGTGTTATTAAATCGCAGCCTCCCCTCTCAGAGCCAAAAAAACCTTCAGTTGCATTCTTTATTAATTGTTGAGTGTTAAATCATCAATAATTCATCACAGCACTGACACTCTATTTGAGCTATCACTGATAGATTTCACACAGACTCTCAGCAGTTGCAGCTGTTGCATATTATAAGTATTTTTAGGGGAAGTAGGACTTCATATGAATCCAAATGAAAAGTTTCACCTTTGCTGACTTGACTTTCATTAGTTTCTCATATCTCCTCTTTTCATTTGAAAATCGAGCTTGGAGCAATGAGAGACCATCTGTTTTCATGCATATGTCACCCAGAGTTTAGACTTCCAAGTACATCCTCTCTCCTGAGAATTGTGATGGGAAGAGTCACAGTCAACTGTACATAATGTAATTTCTGTAGAAGGGATCATAAACAGAGAAACTCCCCCCCCTGTGCGAAAATCGTCATAATGATCAAGCTCCAGAGGTCAGAGACTCTCAGGGCATAAAAAGGTAGCAACTGAGACAGGTCATTAAAACAAGAGTCACCTTCATGCTGATCTCAGAAAGTTGACGTGTACACATGGTAGTATAATAACAGCCAATAGCCCATATAGGACTCAGCTCTCTGATTTATTCAATCCCAGAATTCACTAGTCAACTCAAAGTCCTTTAGAGGCCATCCTCACCTAACCCTGCTGTTATCTGTAATTGGGTACCAGTGAGGTACGGCTGATTCACACAGCTGACCTTTGAGACAGCCTGGATCGCTGTCAGTGTCTTGTCTAACGTATGTCAGATCATAGAGAAGCACCCAGGACTAACTGATTGTAATCAGTTGAACAGTTAAAAAAAACCTCATACATAAAAGGCAACGGTTCACAAGTTTGTGATTTGCTGGATGACAGGTTTGTCAAACATATTAAATAACTTTGTTATATTTATGATTTTTGTAGCATACCAAAAACATCAGACTCTGTTTTTTTTTTCCTCCTTAAAAAAGATAAACTCCAGTAAGGAACCCCCGTATTTGTCTTGGCATTCTGGTGTCAAGTAAGGCCACTTAAGGGAAATCTTCTGAATCCAAAGGAAGCAGCAATTCAAACTTTAGTAAGAATTGGCTTCTTTAAAGCAGCGAGTAGGTTGTCAGCCTAGAGCTAGACTGCTTTTCACCACCTCTGCCAGCCACAAATAAGAAGTAAATTACATCTAACATCACATAGAAGTTTTGAGGACTACAAAATTGCAAACAGTTCTATCTGATGTATTGGGCTTTCTAGTGCAGCTCATTTGTGATTGACATACTCACAAAGAAGGAATGAATGGGTAACTGAATGGATTTTTAGTTAAAGCAGCTGTGCGGAACTTTTCGTTGATTATAGCGCCCCTTTGGTCGAAGCGGTATGACACCCACAGCCTGGTGTCATAAAATTCCAACTGCAGCCGGCAATTACAGCATGCATTTGTTTTGGAGAGCGAGAGGATTAAAGCAACCCTTACCTTTCTTGCATTTCACACAGCACTTAGAAAAAAATTGAACATCCACAACTCCCTCCTCCCTCCAAAGTCCCATCCTCCTCCTCCTGCAACTCCACCTCCCTCCAACGGCCTACTCCCCCCTCCTCCATTACGTCCTCATTACATCTATGATAGACATAGGCGTTGTCATGGTAACGTTAGATACACGGAAGAGGAGGGCGAGTGTAACGTTACAAATGTTTTAAAAACTTAACCGGAGTCAGTGATGACAGATGGGTTTTAGAATAAGGTTACAGTGCTAATGTTTGATAGTAGCGTTAACGTTACTAGTAAGTGGAAACACACAAGGAAGATAACGTTAATGTTTCAGAGGCTACGCTACAGTAGGCTAACGTTAAACATTAGCAACTGGGTGCTGTGTTGTCATATATAACATTATGAACTGAGCTGAACTTCTTTGTCATTTTTATGCGCAGCACAAAAAAACGAACTGACATTTCGCATACCCCAAGCAAAAAGAAACAAAACATTTAAAAACAATTTGTGCAACATATAAGAAAGACACATCACAGCACACCACGGAGCTTACCAGATGATGCAGCCTCCCTGTCTGCTCTGTGTAGCGTTAGCCTCCTTAGCTCAACACCGGCGTCTTATATGTTACCAATTATCCGTGTCTCAGTGAACACAAGGACGCAACAGTCCCTCACTCCTCAGTTAGTGGATCTCCGTTGTCGGATGTAATCCATTTCGTGTCCAGCAAGCAGACGTTCGCCGGAAGGCTGCTGGGAACAGCTGGTTTGACGGGGTTGGCTGTTAGCATAGAGCTAACCCCTCCGCGCTCCCCCGCTCCTGCGTCCTAACACAGCGCTGCCGGCATCTTCCCTTCGGGACAGCTCCAGGCGAAACCATGGTCATCTCAGGTTTCTAGTTTATATCCACAAGCGTCCCTGTTACTAGTTTATATCCACAAGCCTCCCTGTTTCAAGCATATTTGTTGTCTCACAGACTCAGGGGTGGAGGGTGTGGGGGGGATGTTACGCGAGTGGTTACGTCTGTCGGAGGCCTCCACGTGGGGAAGACAGACAGGACAGGAGAAAAGGTTAGGTGTTATGCGTTCAGCAATGCCCGTTGCGTACTGCTTACTCGAAGAACACTGTAAACACGGCTCCTTCTTCTTCTGTGGTTTAATCACTGCGGGCCGCTGCGGGCAAGTAGAATCACTTCCGCCTCGGGTGCCATATTCTGGTTTGCTGACTTCCGCTGTGTGTCCGACCCGAGCGAGGCTACACTAAATAGCCATATAGAGAAAGACTTTTTTGTCGCTGTTGGGTTCAAATAAATATGCGGATCTTCAAGGGGGGGGTGATGCGAACTAGGGGCAGTTTTATTAATGGTAAAAAGTTCCGCACAGCTGCTTTAAATATAAAGATGCTTTAAGGTTATATAAAGTGAGATTATAAAAATATTGCATCCAATATATGGGCTGCTGAAAAACCTTTTTATAAAGCAGCTCACAAAGGCCCCAGTCCATCCTCTTCTGCTTGCTTTCAGTCATTCAGTGTACTTGTCTGAAGCCTATGCCCTCAACACTATTTTGTAGCACAATGTTCAGACTGTTTTGTTAGACTTTCTATGGAAAATAAGCAGTCATGAACTAAGCCAGGCTTGTAAATGTAATGCCTTTAATTTTGACAAAATAACTTTCAGTGTTTGGAAATCTGCAGAGGTGATGATAAATTCAGTGGACAGCAAGAGAGACGCCTGTCCCAAATACAGTGAATAGATGTGAGCATAAACTCAGCCAACAGACCTCACAGGCACATGGCCCCTGCCCCTGATGTTTGCTTTTGTCAAATATAAAGCAGAGACAGGTACTTTCACAGTGTTTACATTCATCTGATATTTATTTAGAACAGCATGTGTATCTGAGCATAAAAAGCAGATCCTGTTTTCTTAGTCAATATTGTATACATATGTACTCAAGCGTTATTGGGTATTTTAATTGGTATTTCTGTTGTGCATTGTTTTATAAATGTTATAGAACAGTCATTAAACTGTGGTGAAGAGTAATCATTATCTTGTTATTCAAGACAGAACAGGAGGAGGTGTCTTGAGTTAACTGGTGGCAAAAGGTTAATGTTTTAGTACTAATTTGGTGGACAAAGTTTGCAACCGTATATGAAAATCATCTATATGATCTGTGGGAGGTATTTATAAGTATAGCTTGACAACAGCCTGTGTGGTGTGTGTGTTTGTTTGCGTTACACTTGCCTTTGCCTGGCTTGCAGCTCTATAAAATGTAGACTAATAGTTTTTTTGTGTAAAAAGAAATATTCACTGATGGAAGTTTCCTGTTTTCAAAAGTTTGATATAAATCTTTTATACAATTACTGCTACCCTGGTTGTCTACTGGCAGTTCACTGTTGGGATTACATAAACCAAACAGTTTCCATTAACTATTGTGAGCTAAAAAATACATGACATGGGCAGTTTTATACTTTTGTCTTTTGCTCTGAGTGTTTTTTACTGATATAAACTGTTTGGTCTTGAGCAAAAGGTCACAGGCTTAATGTCCTGTAATGTAAATCTGTTGGTCACATTTACGTCAGAAAAAAGAGAGAAAGCAAATTGCCAGTGGTCAGTGTGACAAGAAGGTCACAATTATGTTGGAAAGAAAGACAAAGACTGCAAGTCAAAGGAAAACAGGTGGATGAGACAAGGCAGGGAAATGAGAGTGAATGGGACAGAGAATGACAGAAAATATTCTTTGCAAAGATGCAGTGGGAGATAACCATTAAATTGTCCATTTGCTTTAAATTGCAAAATATTGAGCTCAAGGTTATGAGGACTCCTGGGTGTTTGTACATTCACCTGTCATCACTGGGCCACGTCCTATCATATTAACTCCTCTAATTGAACTTACTGTGTAGTACCGCCAAGAGGGATGCATGGAATGTGAATGACAGTAAAGCACAGTTTTAAAATGAAAGTAAAAAGAATAGACTGCACTTTTTACAGGTCACATTTTGCATACTACGGATATAGTCACGAGCTTTCATTGCAGTAAGCATTTATTTTTTTGTGACATATTTAACACATTGTATTCTCTGCTGTTATGGAGTGATATTGACAAAAAAAGGGGGGCAGTGTACGTAATGACTTCCACACAGTGAGGGGTAATACAATAGCTGTCATCTTTATGACCGTCCTTGGACATCAGCTCTTTCTATTTATCCATTTCTTATGGTAAACCACTAAATGCAGTTCAGCATGACTTTTTTATAATGATCATGTACAGTATGTGCCCTGAATGCATCATTGATCTTCTTTGTACCTGCTGGACAAAGAGTTGGGCCTGACAATGTGAAAACAGGAGTATACAGCAGTGCTTTTGGCCCTGGGAGGCTGTAATGCTATGCACATAGTGGAAAACAACATTATTGAATGGATGAAAAATGGAGACATCCTTGCTAATATTCTAGATCCTGAAAACTAGTGGGGCAGAGGATGCTGAGTTTGGCCTGATGGTGATGTTAAGTCATCAAAATCAAAATGACTGATCTCTCTCTGAAGTTTTGATCTTATCGGGCTGAGCTTCACTTTGTCAGACTTTGCTTTCATCTGTCTGATACAGGGTGCACAAATGGGCAAGTAAGCAGGAGAAAGTATGTACAACACAGCCTTTTTTGTAATGTGTTATGTGTAAAAATGCTAACATTGACAGGTTAGCTTGTTATTGACTGAGGAAGTACCAGATGTGGACATATTGTTGTCTTGTGATGGACAAGATTTATGGCTACCAGCAATTAGAAAACTACAAATGTACTATTGTTTCAACTTTGATATAAAGTTAAAAGACCACAGAGTTCACAAGGCTATTCAGTGGCCATCTTATTAATTAGTGTCAGACTTCAAACATTAGATCCAGATATTATTTACTAAACTGAGTGTAGATGTGTTAACAAAGGTGTAGAACACTGGCTTAAGATGGGGCCATTTGTATTTTTGTGTCAACTGCTGTAGTTTTCCTGCATGCTTGGCGGACAAAAGTTCCTGTTGGTTGTGAATCAACCTTACTGCTAGAGGCCTTTTAAATCCTACACACTAGACCTTTAATAAAATTATTTATTATAATAAATACATGTAAAGCATGATTAACAGAACATTTGTCACTTCAGCCATGCTATGGTCCAATAGAGCCTGTAGCAGGCTGTGTTTTTTGTTGAAATTACACTAATTAGGAAACAGACAGGCCTCCTGTACGATGAACTTGAACTCAAGGGAAAGTCTATTTATGTAGAGAAGAGGTGCGGACACATCATAATCTACTGAGTTTATTTTTGGTCCAGTTTTCATCCAATTTTTTCAGCAGGGTAGAGGGAAGGTTGATCAAGCCACACTAAAGCCAAGGCAGAGAACACGCACTATTTTTGACACTGTTTTTAGGCAATAAATAAGAGAGTAGGGGTAGTACAGTCACACATCCAATTTCTTTTTCTTACCATTGTACTGTATTTCTATCTCTGAGGGGCTGTGGAAACTGTAGCCTTAAAATAACTGATTCACAGGAAAATGACTAAAGCTGTGTTGTTTATGAATGCCACATTGCCCTTAAATACATTGTGCGGTGCTGGATGTCGACATCACTGCAGGTTCTCAGTTGCCAGGGCCAAGTACCCTTGAGGAAAAGCTTTTGTCCTATTTCTGACTGAGAGGTTTTTCTTAAACCTTAGTTCCATGTCATAAAAACTCATTGCCTCCTCAGGATACAGCTGTTTCATGACCTGATTCTTGTCTTTAATCTCTGATCAGTGGAGATAAAATGGCTTTTGTGATTGTGCCTGTTCCATTTATGTAAAATAAAACATTAAGAGATAGTTATGTTGAATGTATCCCTCACAGCTCTGTAACTGCTCCTTCAAATAAGTGCCACATCACTCGTCACTCATTAATGTTTCTCTTGTAGATTATTTTTTGTTTGATATTTACCTAATACCAGCTTTGTCTGTCCTCTGTTCCTGTACAGATTTTGGCCAATATTATCATTTTCATGTGTGGCAACATGGCGGGGGCGTACCACAAGCATCTGATGGAGTTGGCACTTAAACAGACTTATCAGGACACCTGCAACTGCATCAAGTCCCCAATTAAACTGGAGTTTGAGAAGAGACAACAGGTAAAGTTGTCAGAGTCTTAATGACTAGTGAGCCAGTGAAAGTCAGACAGGCAGTGACTGAATACATGTTCTGCAGTAGTTTTGCTGCTGCTGCTGCTGCTGCTGATGATGATGATGGTGATGGTGATTACAATAATGATGAAAATGATGGGGAAATGAAAATATTTACGAATGAGGGATAGATTATGTAAGATGAATGGGGAGAGTGTGGTAGTTATGGTAATGATGATTATGATTATAATGATGACGGCAGTGTCTGTGTAAGGCAACAAATGAGAGAGTAGATAAATTAAAACATTATGACTCACCCAGGACTTAGAGATTGATGTTTAATCCAGAGCGACGTGGCTGATGTTGATTCAAAAGGGGTTTTTGAGTTATTGTATTTTTTGAGTTGTTAAGCATCCCATCAACAAGCATTTAGTATTTATCTTCTTGCTGTGTTACAGAATTGTACTTAAAATTTGTGAGTCATATGATTCAGCTCTAAACATAGCTGTCAGTGCTTGACTCCTGTGGTTTAGGAAGGGAAGGAATCCACAGAGGTTTCGTGTCAGGAGTTGTGTTTTACAGAATGTGGTAACTGTTAATGACCTCAGTTAATGTGATGATTATGTTGAGTCCCAAGAGTCTACTGCATGTGCTACATCCTCTGTACTAAAAGCTCCTTGGCAACCTATGGCTGCTGGCTGAAATCTTTGCAGCTGATTAACAAGATGTAAGAACATCTGCAGCAAATGAATCCCTTTACAATGAGACCATGGACATCCATCCATTTTTTTTTTTTTTTTGGGCCATTTTGCCTTTAATCGATAGGACAGTTAAGCGTGAAAGGGGGAGAGAGACAGGGAGTGACATGCAGCAAAGGGCCACAGGCTGGAGTCGAACTCGGGCCGTTGCGGCAACAGCCTTGTATATGGGGCGCCTGCTCTACCACTAAGCCACCGACGCCCCGACATCCATCATTGGTTGTTTTTTGTGTTTGTGCTTGTACTGTGCAGCATTTTGGATGACAGTGACTAGGTAGTGATACAGCCTCAGGCAATCATATATGATTAATCACATAATATACATACAGCATTTTTAGATGACACTGTCTGACAATACGGGGGGCTTCAACATTTTTTTAATGTGCTGTTGGTCACATACAATATCTTGAATACTGGTGATAAGATTTTCTCAAAACCCCTTATAATGAGTGACCTCGCTGTTACATGACTATTTGCTTTTTTCTACTGAACACAATTGAGAAGCACAAAGTTTTATTCCACTGAATCTGTCTTTCCAGATGATTGCTTTTATTCCTTCTTAAAATACATTTATTTGTTTATACTTTTGTCTCTTTTAAACCCCCTTGAAATTCTAAGAAATGTGTTTGAAATCTGTTTGTGTGCAGATGCTAGTGTCAATAATACTTTCTTCTCCCTGTGATAGCCAACCAGTAATATTGTATGTACGTCTGTGCCTTTCTCCACATGCTGTGTGTAAAGTTGGAACAGATTAGTATGGTGATTACAGGTGAATGCAGGCGGTGCTGCTGCCTGCCAGCAGCATGGCTTCCTGTGAGAAACTAGCAAGGTGTTGATTAAAGTTTACTGCTGTGTGAGCCGGGGATGTAGGCACCTGTTCACTGCAGCTGCTGCAGTTGTAGCTTTTGGGTTCAAGCAGATGAAGGTGAATCCAGCTGCTGGTGTGAAAGTCCAGGCTTGGGTGGAGCTGGTTGTCCCTATGGTATATCCAGCTTGTGTTGTCACAACTTCCAAGAATGAAGCTGAAAATGCCTTGGGTGGAGCTTTTGTTAGTAGCCCTGGAGTGCTGCTGCTGCCTGCGACAGATGGTAGTAACTGTGCAGACACGTTTCTCTGGGGTGCTCATAATATATGCTGTTTGCTGCATGCTTTTATCCAAAGTGGCCTGCAGTACAGTGAGTGCATACATTTTCGGTGTGAGTGGTCCAAGGGGGACTATGTGAATTCATCATAAACCCGAAGCCCTGGCAGCATTTGTTAGTAGCCACCATGGATCTCTCCTTTACATAGAACCGTCTGAGCCTCTGCGGGTTCAGATGCTGTGCAGGGAGATTATCAGTGGTGCAGAAACTTTATCAGAATTGGAGGTGACATTGGCTTAAAGATCCAGTGTTTAGGATTTAGGGGCATTGGTATGTACTAGTGTTCATAATTTACAGGTTATAATCAACTGGAAATAAGAATAGTTATTTTCTTTACCTTAGAAAGAGCTGTTTACATCTACATATGAGCAGGTCCTCTTCCACAGAGTAGGTCATGTTGTTCCACAGTAGCCCAGAATGGACAAATAATGGCTACAGATTTAAAAAATTCCATTTAATATTAAGAGGCGGACCAGACCAGTATACTGAATTTTGACACTTGACTCAGCAGACGCTCCTGAGTGGAACATATTGACATTGTGTCCCACCAATAAATGAGCATACAACTATTATAACACTGCATCACATAACATCAGAGCTCTCGCTCTACACTGACTCCATTAAATATGCACTTCAGTCACATCATGTAAACATTGATATCAGCTCTGCGTTCAAGATCAGACTGGAGACGTAATCACTAAAAAGCTGGTAGCCCACCTATTTGCTGTCCTTCTAAGTTTATAATTTTACTTTTTAAACAGAAAACTATCCTGTAATATTTCCTGGAGATGACATACAATATAGCCAACACATGCTGTTATTAGCATGTCCATTTACCTTACCAGAAACCTTAGACCCTTGGCAATCTCACTCCCAGCCAGCTGACAGTAGTGAAATAAGGAGGCATCGTGTAGATAGTACCCTAGTTCCTCAATTCAAGTTATTAATCGACCATTCCTCGTTAATTGTGGTACTTTCGAAGTACCAAGTAGCATATGAACAGAAACAGGCAGTTCCTGCAGCCAGGACACCTCTTTCATTGGCTTCAAATCCAAAATGTTGTCAAATGGGTACAGTTAAAGTTTTCTTGAGAGACTCTGCCATGTCTCCTCTCTTCACCCCAAAGCACATGCATTTTCTAGTAAACAAACACTGCATGCACCACTCTGTCCCTCCCATGTCTTCTTCTCTCCTGCATCTCCTTCACATTGCCGGAGACACCGTTGTCTCCGTTAGTACCTTTATAAACAAACATCATATTATGTTCATCACGTTGAATGTTGCTAATTATTCATGCAACACAAGTTGGATTTAGCACCAAGATGTCCTCAGCACAGGTTGCTGATGTGGGCTACTTTTTAATTTGCCAGAATGTGTTATCAGTGTCACCAGATAAAGAGTTTCTAAAGTGTTTGGGGTCAAGAACAATAACTTAAGTTTTTCTGGATTTAACATTAGGAAACTGGAGCTCATCTAGGTTTTTATATCTTTAAAGCATGTTTGAAGTTTAGTTAATTGATCTGTTTCTTCTGGCTTTATCAATAGTTATAATTGTGTGTCATCTGCATAATAATGGAAATTTACAGAGTGATTTCTAATGATGTTACCTAAGGGAAGCATATATAAAGTGAACAGAAGTGGTCCGAGCACAGAACCTTGTGGAACTCTAGAACAGACTTTAGTATGTAAAGATGATTCATCATGAACGTGAACGAACTGTAATCGACTGGATAAATAAGATTTAAACGAGCTTAGTGCAGAACCTTTAAAGCCAATTAAATGTTCCAGTCTCTGTAGCAGAATTTGATGGTCAATTGTGTCAAATGCGGCACTAAGATTTAATAAAACAAGTACAGAGACGAGTCCTTTGTCTGAGGCAATCAGAAGATCATTTGTAATTTTTACGAGGGCTGTCTCAGAGCTATGATGCACTCTAAATCCTGACTGAAATTCCTCAAATAAATTATTATTGCAGAGAAAGTCCCTGAGAAAGTAGTTGCAGACCAGCGGTGTGTCTGCAACTACTTTCTCAAGGATTTTTGAAAGGGATGACACAGCAAAGGGCGGCAGCCTGGAATCAAACCTGGGCAGCTGCAAATGACTCAGCCTGCATTGGGTGCACATTCTATCTGTTGAGTTACACACTAGACCTTGCTAACTACAGGGACAGTTGGCTTTGAGAATACCTTCAATAGTCTCAGAGAAAAGCAGAAAAAGATGTTTAAGGCACCACTAAATAAACATTGATCATCCTGGTCGCTGTCAGTAAAATGAGCACTTGCAAGTTTTGTTCTTTCTCATTCTTTTTTTTTTTTAACATTGATCATTAATTTGAGTTCCAAGTCAACCTGACACAACGAAGTGCCCAATTAACCTTCACTTAGCACCTGAAGCTTTTTTGGAGGCCTGTGACATAATGGTGACAGCTTTTTGTCTCCTCCTGACGTTGCTGCTTTAGAATTAAATTAGGACTGAATTCAATTGAATACCAATTTCCTGAAAATGTAAAGCCTTTTCAGTGGCAAGACAAGATCCCTGGTGATCATACTTTGGTTGCATAAATAAATCCAAACTGTGGATGTGAAAGCTTATTTTGTTACTGAAGTCACAGCTTTACTCTTCACATTTGCATTACTGCAAGTTACACTTAATTTTGGGTCATGCCACAGAGAAAACAGTGATTCTTTGGGGCAATGAAGCCGTAAATTCTTGTAAGCAAATACCCTGAAGGTAAAACTAATAAAAATGTTGGCATATTTTGCATGTGTCAGCATTATACTTTTACTACTCTGTTGTGTGATTATAAAACACAATACTTTATTACACAGAATTAAGTAGTTATTCATCAGAAATGACTTTTTTTCTATATGAAACATTGTAATATGTTGCAGATGTTGTTTGTTTTCAAATTTAATAATATACAAATTTTTTCTTGATGTTTCTGACCATGCCAATAGTGCCTTTTCTTCTCTCTTTGTGTTTCTGCCATTAGGAGCGTCTCCTGTTGTCTCTGCTGCCAGCTCACATTGCCCGTGTGATGAAAGCTGAGATCATCCAGAGACTGAAGGGCCCAAACTTTGGCCAAATTGAGAACACAAACAATTTTCACAACCTCTATGTCCAGAGGCACACTAATGTCAGGCATGTATTATTTATTTGGATTACCACTTATATGACCAAGCAGTGTTGTAGCCTACTGTTGCTGTAAGACACATATGTGACTCATAGTATGTTTATGTTCTAGAGCAGCCCAAATGTATATTCATGGTTTAAAAAAAATACAGGTTTCTCTGGAAAACCCCTAAAATAATTACATTATAGTGCTTTGGTTAATATGTTTTTTTTTTTTTCCATCCCTAGTATACTGTATGCTGATATAGTGGGATTCACACGGCTGGCCAGTGACTGCTCACCTGGAGAGCTGGTGCACATGCTGAATGAGCTGTTTGGCAAATTCGATCAGATTGCCAAGGTAAACATTTCATTATTGGACTTTTAAATTAACACATTCTCACAAAGTGACCAAGTGATTTTCCCTCAAAGGGTTATTATGTGATTGAATTAAAAAGCTGCCTGCACTCTCTGTCAATGAGACCTTTATTTAACCCTGTGTTCCACCTTTTTATATGCAGGAAAATGAATGTATGCGGATCAAAATCCTTGGAGACTGTTACTACTGTGTGTCCGGCCTGCCGGAGTCTCTGCCAAACCATGCTAAGAACTGTGTGAAAATGGGTCTGGACATGTGTGAGGCCATCAAGTAAGTTGTCAGTTACATAATGCTGCTGAAAATGACAGTCCAATTCATGAAATGCTTGCTTCCCTGTTACTGTTAACCATACAGACATCCCCCAGCTCTACTGTACTAATGTTGAGTACACCTTTGGCATCAGTGACGTTAAAATATGTCAAAATATCTGACCAGAAATTAAAAGGCTATTTATGATGAAGAAACATGCAGAGCAGTGGCTCATTCATCATAGTCCAACCATATGTGAACTAAATGCAGAGATTAAATGCCCCTTAGAGTAAAAAATAAATACCTCATGCTGATTCTAGTGTCTGTTAAAGGGAAATTTCGGTTTATTTCAACCTGTCTCCTATTGTCCTAAATTTGTTTCAAGTGACTAGTGACATAAAAATAATAGTTAGCATGTTAGCCGTTAGCCTAGATACAGCCAGGGCGCATAGTAGCGTCAGACCTGTTAAAACGTAAGTGAAAGGGCATACTTCAAGTGCAGAGTTAGTCCACTAAACAAGCTTTTGTTCCACAAAGACCGCCTCATATCGTTAGGATAAATGTCAGAGAACATATAGAAAACGACATGTAAACGTGTTGTCTACCTTACCGGTGTGGTGCCATGTTTGTTTACCATTTAGCTCTGCTTTCCAAAGCACGGCAGAAATATCGCGAGAACAAGCAGCGATCTCATACCGTGCCTGAAATCTCGCGAGAACAAGCAGCAACAGCTGTAAGGCAGAACCGGATAGTAGCCTGAAAAGTTCATTCATTTTTTTTTTTTTTATGAAAGATTTATAGAATAATGGCTGACTTTTTGCCAGACTTCGACTTTGTGGAGGAGGAATTTGATTTTGCAGAGTTTGATGGCCACCCTTATTTATTTGAGCCAGAATACACTGACGAAGAGCTTCATGAAATTGAAAAACGGAGGAGGAGAGAGAGAGAGGCGCAACAGGTAGAGGACGAGAGAGGAGGAATGGCTGCTGCAAGGCTGCGTAGCTCTGGAGATTGGTGGTGTACCCACAGAAGAGGAATGCCTCTGTTGCAAGGAATGGGACCGGTTGCAGCCTTATTTTCAAGGTCTGGATGTGACCGAGGACAAGACACCTCCACCTGGAGTAGTATCCAGCTGGGCTTTATCTAGAGCTCACGAGATTTCAGGCACAGTATGAGATCGCTGCTTGTTCTCGCAATAATTCGGCCGCGCTTTAGAAAGCAGAGCTAAATGGTAAACAAACATGGCACCACACCGGTAAGGTAAGACAACACGTTTACATGTCATTTTCTATATGTTCTCTGACATTTATCCTAACGATATGAGGCGGTCTTTGTGGAAAAAAAGCTTGTTTAGTGGACTAACTTTGCAGTTGAAGTGCACCCTTTCACTTAGGTTGTAACAGGTCTGACGTTACTACGCGCCCCGGCTGTATCTAGGCTAACGGCTAACATGCTAACTATTATTTTTATGTCACTAGTCACTTGAAACAAATTTAGGACGATAGGAGACAGGTTGAAATAAACCGAAATTTCCCTTTAACTTAGCTACACCCTGAAAACTCTCAAGTCTTAGTACACTTCTAGAACTTTTACTACTTTTGGCAACCAGCATTTCAAAGATTGTTTGAATTTATCTAATTTATCAGTGCTGGCCAAAGTTCTTGAAGCTCTTGTGAGTGAGCAAGTTAAGGTGTTCTTACATTCTAACACCATTTTATCGAAATATCAATCAGGCTTCAGGAAAAAGCATAGTACCATCACAGCTGCAATGAAGGTGGTAAATGACATTTTTGTTGCACTTGACAAAAAACAACATTGTGCATCTCTTTTTATTGATTTGTCAAAAGCATTTGACATGGTTGACCACGATATTTTAAAACTTAGACTCTTGCAATCAGGACTCTCGGAGCAAGCAGCTAATTGGTTCACCAACTATCTCAGTAATAGGACTCAGTGCATTAAATATGATGGCCTGTGTTCTGATATTGTTACTGTCCACAAGGGGGTGCCGCAGGGTTCTGTATTAGGTCCCCTCTTATTCATTATTTATATCAATGATTTGGGTATAAATGTGACAGATGCTCATTTGCATTTCTATGCTGATGACACAGTTATTTACTGCTGTGGATCAACTCTTGTTCAGGCCATTGAATCCCTGCAGAAAGCCTTTGTTGCTGTTCAGCACTCATTACTTCAGCTGAAACTTGTTCTCAATGCAGACAAGACTAAGCTTATGCTGTTCTCTAATTCTAGGAAGAGGCCACAAATGATCCCCTCAGTGACCACTCTCGAGGGAAATGAAATAGAGGTGGTTCACGAGTATATATACCTGGGTGTCTTGATTGATGACTCCCTCACTTTCAAGCCGCATATAGAGAAACTTGTGAAGAAGCTGAGGATAAAACTGGGTTTTTACTTTCGAAATAAGCTATGTTTTTCTTTAAATGCAAAAAAGCGACTTGTTGCTGCTACCTTTTTAGCAGTGTTGGATTATGGAGACCTTTTATATATGAATGCTTCTGCTAAATGTCTTCATATGGTTGACGCTGTCTATCACGCTTCTCTGAGGCTCATCACTAATTATAAACCATTGACACACCACTGTGAGTTATACTCTCGGGTTGGATGGGCTGCTCTGGCCACCCGAAGGCTCAGTCATTGGTATACTTTTATATATAAGGCATTACTTGGTCTACTGCCTTCCTACATTTGTTCCTTGATTGCACAGAGAAGTGCTGGTCCTTACTCCTTTCGTTCTCAAGACTACTTGTTGCGTTCTGTTCCATATGCCCGTACTGAATTGGGTAAAAAGGCTTTTGTCTACTCTGCACCTTTAGCATGGAATATGTTGCAAAATGACTGGAAACTAACAGGGTTAATTTCTTTGAGCGCCTTTAAATCCAAACTGAGAATACTTGAGGCCGACTCCACTACATATACTTGTTTTTCATAATCTGCTTGTCAGTTCAATACTTTTTTCTTTTATTTGTTTGTGTTTTATCTGTGTAATTTGTAACTGTGTTTTGTACTTGCTGCTGCCTATCTTGGCCAGGTCTCCCTTGAAAAAGAGGTTGTTAATCTCAATGGGATCTTCCTGGTTAAATAAAGGTTAAATAAAACAATTAAAAAAATGGATATGTATTTAAACACAGTGCTTTTTGAACTACATGAAACAACCCATAACCCATAATGATGATCAGTACTTGCTAACCATTAGCTCAGATGAAGAGACATTTTTTCTTGATTGCCAATTTAACTGCATCGAATGTGTAGTGGTAAGGGTGAGGTCCTATCTCAAATCAAGGCATCAGTCTGAGACAAAGGGTAGGGGGCTGCGACAGAATTAATGGAGAGATACAGACCTCAAATAATGTTTAAGCAAGAAGAGAGAGAGAAAAAAAAATCAGCTTCATGGAGGTCACGGAGAGATGCATTTTCTCCCTTTTCCAACAAGGTATATGGTATGGGTGATGATTTTTTTTGTTACTTCACATTATTAAGACCAAGTTTTTGGTGCATTACAGGAAGGTGCGAGATGCTACAGGGGTTGACATCAATATGCGGGTTGGCGTGCATTCTGGGAATGTCCTGTGTGGTGTGATTGGACTTCAGAAATGGCAATATGATGTTTGGTCACATGATGTCACGCTGGCCAATCATATGGAAGCAGGAGGTGTGCCAGGGTGAGTTAACTGAAAGTAAAACCGAAGCACGTGTTTTTTTGCAATTTACCACACTAAGGCCATATGGTCAAACTTCAATAATGTATTCAAAATGCAATAATGACAACGTATTTCACCAGTTATTTGGCAACAAAAAGAAAAGCCACTAGATGGTAGAAAGGTATTTTACGACAACAGCTTGAGTTTCCTCACCTACAAAAGCCACCATATTCCTGCGTCATCTCACTTTACTAGCATAGCCTACAAAGTATGTTTTTTTATGTGTTGTTTTTTTGTCATCTCTGATTCAGACAGTAGCCATGGTGTCTTGAAAAGTGCAGCTGCAGTCCGCTTTGTGTTGTCTTTGAAGTGTTTCTTTTGTTTAAATTTTAATGATCTAAAAATCAGAAGGTCATTTCAGTCGATTTTTTATTTAGAATAGATATCAGAACACCTCTAGTAACACTGCATAATATTGTGTTGCAGTATTCAGAAATCCTTATTGCTACATTTATGACACTTCATGTGCAGATGAATTAAGCAGAGGAATATTCAGATCCACTCTTAATATTCACTGAAAGCCATTCACTAATAGACCTGTTCATTGCCAGGCGAGTCCACATCACCTCAGTGACATTGGAGCATCTGAATGGTGCCTATAAGGTAGAAGATGGGGATGGGCAAGAAAGAGACCCCTACCTGAAGGAACATGGAGTCATCACTTTTCTGGTCATCAACCCAAAGGTACCGTAGCACATCCATCTCATTCAGTGAACTAATATTGGGCATTGATTAACAGCAGTAAAATGACCCAATTTCCATGTTTGTTCAGGTGGAGCGTCGGAGCCCACAGCATCACTACCGTCCGAGACACACTCTAGACGGAGCAAAGATGAGAGCCTCCGTCAGGATGACCCGCTACCTGGAGTCTTGGGGAGCAGCCAAACCCTTTGCTAACCTTCACCACAGAGACAGCATGACTAATGAGAATGGGAAGATCAACACTGCTGTGTGTAATTTTTTGCTACGTGCATGTTGTGATGTAGGTGGTGGGGAAGGTAAGCTGTAGCTTGTAACCCATCTCCCTCCTCTTTCTGTGCTTAGGATGTTCCGATGGGCCAGTATCACTTCCAGAGGAGATCAGAAAGGCAAGCTGCTCATTTTATTCTGGCACAGTTTTCTTTGGCAGGATTATCCTCATCCTTTAACAGTACAGAAACAGCCAACAAGATGTTTAATAAGACTAGACTTCTGCTCGAGGCTTTGATGGGTGTGTGACTAATATGTGAACTGAAATGATATACTGTCCCTTTTTATTCCTGTTGCCCATTAAAGAACAAAGTCTCAGAAGAAACGATTTGAGGAGGAACTTAACGAGAGGATGATCAGGACCTTTGATGGGATAACTTCGCAAAAGTAAGGGTTAAATGTTGATCATTTTAATATTATTGTGCAAAAAAGTAAAGTATAGACTTGATTACAGCGATGTCATGCTAACAACGACCATCACTTCCAGGAAGATGACTTTGAATTGTTGAGATATGTGAAATCGGCAAACTTGTTTATTTTTATTCCATATTCAGCCCAAACTGTAATGTTTTAACGAGTTAAACTGTGGTCCAATCTATTTGATGTGTCTCCTGTGCTTATTTTCTGTACTGTGTTGCTTTGATTGCGTCTTTGATAAACCAAATTTACCCACGTGGAACATAGCAGTAGCAATAGCATAGCAAAGTACTGCTTTGGATGGAGTCGCAACAAATGTATTTTAGCCACCTTAAAAAACCCACCTAAAAGAATAATGGTATGCACTGTATCTTAGTGTAGTAGAAATTGTATTGAATACCTGCCTCACCATATCTCTGTTGAACTTACTCACTGAAATATTAATATCAATACCTGTCTTCTCTTTTTTATCTGGTCTATAACTAATAACTGTGTCTACATACTTCCAGACAGTGGCTCAAGTCCGAAGACATTCAAAGAATATCGTTATTCTTTCACAACAAATCCTTAGAGAAGGAGGTAAGAGACAGTACAAGTGAATTGGCATCCTTCACCCCTCAGTGGATGTATCAGAGTAGTTGTTTCAAAGAGAATCAGCAGAACATATTGTTGCTGCTTGTTCCTTTGCCTACACTTAGCTTACCCTGAAATCTTGTAAATTACAGGGAGACTTGTGCTGTCTGAGTGCACAGTTGAGAAGCATTTGAAGTAGCTTTTATATCAGTTTTAAAAGCTTCTTTTTGAAACTTGACCTTCTTTTTTTTATCCTTTTAGTACAGAGCAACAACCTTGCCGGCCTTCAAATACTATGTCACCTGCGCCTGTTTGATCTTTTTCTGCATTTTTATTGTGCAGATTCTCGTCCTTCCAAAGTATGTGTGCTTTATTTCACAGTATTGTAGAAGTAAAATTAATATTGACACAATGTTTTATTCTGTGTTAGTGTGGAAAACATATATTTCTTCTTACGCAATACACTTAACTACACTTATGTTTCTGTGCTTTGATAAATTATTTTGAGTTAAGGGCATTGCTAATAGTATTTTGAACAATGACATTAAACTTTCAGTGAACTGAACTTGATGAAATATTGTATTTTTTAGGACAACTGTCTTGGGGATATCCTTTGGAATGGCTTTTCTTATCCTTTCCTTGATCCTTTTCATATGTTTTATTGGACACTTCCTGGTGAGTAAATCCTTTTAATGCAAACATGATTGTTTTCATAGAGCCCTTTTTTTAGTGTTCTTTAAGTGTCCTTTTATATTAAAACCTGTATTTAACTAGTATATGCCTGCTCTCTAATGGTACACTTCTGTGCTTAATGTTTGTCCTAATGTCATACCAAAGGCACATGAGTGGTCTGATTGCCCCTCTGGTCATCTTAACAGCCCATTAAGTGCCCTTGTTGATGGCCTAAGTACCGCTCAGGTTAACACAAGTGCCACTGTGGTGTGACCATGAAGCAAATTAATCCTAACCCTGTGCATCAAACAGGTGCTGTTCATTCCCCCTTGCCCTTTAGAGAGCTTGTGCACACTACTGCTTTGGTGCGTGCTTCAGGAAACAATTATTCTTTCATTTCTGGGCAACGTAGACATGCCTAGATCAATTAGTGAAATGTCATACTATCTTTGTAGTGAAGTCATTTGTTTCCCCACATAGCAAACGTACCAAAGTCTCAACTGGATCTTGTGATCCTGGGGTTTACAGCATTCTTAACATGTTTGTATTTTAAGTCATTTAGAAAAGACTGAATTAATCTTTAGGTGGTTTATGATTATTTAATGAGGGTAGGTCACCCTGAAATAGTTCTAAACAATGTCCTTACACCTTTTGAGATAGAGGGCAGTCATGTCTATAGATGTTGACATAGCAGTTGTATCGAGCCACTGGAGGATAGTCGAGGGCTTCCAACACTAACTCAGCCCTCCTCTGTCTAGTAAAAATAAATGAAAGACCAGAAACAGAAAAGAAATGAGGGAAAAAAAGAAATGACTATTAAAACATTAAAGGTACGATAAAAGTCTGCAAGCTGCGGGCCTTTATAACCCATTCCACCCAATGTCTGATCTTAAGTTCTTTGCAGCTGAGAATCTGCTGCTTGGCTCTGAACTGTGCTGCCTGTGGATGTTGCCCAAGGCTCAAAAACAAAACGCGAGGCTTGATAACTATTGAGAAGTCCCCTGCTGTCTTTTGTCAGCTGTATATGGCATTGCTAGGTCTTTTCTTTAGTTGGTGTCATGTCACTGTCTACTACTGTGAAATTTGCAGACGCACATCACATTTTCGTCTCGGGCTCCTGTGTAATAATCCAGAAACAGCCTGCAGTTCTGGATCCTTTGTGAATAGGAACATTAGACTCCATAATCAATATGCATGTTGTCCTTGGCACAGTGTTGCCACCGTGTGTCTTTCAGCTTCAAGAGCACATTCAGTTACTTTGTCCCAGCCTCAAGTCATAAGAGATCAACAGCAAAAAGAGTCCCTCGTCTCAAGTATAGCATTTTCAGGCAAGCTTACTATCTGTGTAACATGTGGAAGGTTTCAGCAAACATTTGAAATATTCAGTGTGACTCACATCTCTGAGTGTTTTCCATTAAAGTCATAAATAAAGACTAATGTAAAAATCAATTATGTGGTCCTGTTGGCTGTAATAACTGTTGGCTGAAGATGCTAAGATTTAAATCCGGGGAGTCGGTGGCTTAGTGGATAGAGCAGGTGCCTCATGTAAAAGGTTGTTGCCGCAGCGGCCCGGGTTCGAGTCCAGCTTGTGGCCCTTTGCTGCATGTCCCCCCCCCCTCTCACACTTTGCTGTCCTGTCCATTAAAGGCAAAATGCCCCCCAAAAAATCTTTAAAATCCAAATAATACATATTCCTCCCCTAATATAACTTTGGATAGCACAGGAAAATCAGACAGTGTGACCAGGCAGTTGAATTTTCATAGTTGCAGCAAAACAACCCCAGCTTGCTTCACTCTGCATGCACTTTTCCATTCCAGTTTTTCCATTCACAATCACAAAGTAAGTTATTGACCTACATATCATTTCTTATGGAAACCTTGTCATTGTTTCAGAGGGAACGATGCTGGGTACTAGCCTGAGTGTCAGACTGAAGCTCCCACAACCTTCAGTCTGACATCGCCTCCATTGAAGGCGATTTACTAGGGGGAGGGAATTTGATTTTTCCTTAACCAATCAGTAGAGATCAACGACTCACCCAGAATCTGACGTCATTAGTATCCATGGCTCAGGGGTGCCGAAAACAAGTGAGCATTGCCCGTTTAAAATGTCTCCGTCGTCGTGCACGCCCAGCTGCATCGCTGTTAAATCCAGTTCAGCAGCTTCCTTAATTTGGTCCTCCATTAACGCGAGTAGTGGCGAAATACCTCGATAGCAGCGTTAATGTGGTCTGTAGGATCTGTAGCAGTCGCCAATGTTGCTATCCTTACCAGTTACCCACCGGCGTACAGCTTGACATCAGCGTGGCGCTGATTGGCTAATCACTAGACCCGCCCCCACCCCCGGCGTTCATTGGTCGTTCCATCGTTTGGACGAGATAAATCGCAAATTCACTGCAGTATGCCAGACCAGAGATGCAAGCCTACTCAGTTGAGTGGGCGGGGTCTATGGTCTGTAACCAGGCTAGCTGGGTACCTTAGAAAGGTCAAACATGCTTTTAGATGAACTGGCATGTAGTGCTGGTTCTGTGAATGTGTAACTTACATTTTCTATTTAAATCAACATTTGCAGATTCTCTTACTTTGTCTTTTTTATTCTCATTCACATTTAATTCAAGATATTATTATTTGAACTGCTGGACCCCAAGTGAAAATTGTGTGCGTATGCCTTGTTTTCAAAACAAAATATGCCCCACTAGCTCAACATTTTCCTGTAATCCTGCTGGTGCATAATACAGTCTGTCGACCTTACCTCATGGTATTGTAATGTACATCCCTGAGCAATTCAAATGTCACATCCACTCAGCCCCAGCGATGCTCAGACATTGCTCTGAGATGACCAAGCAAATGATTTAGGCTTTCACTGTCATTGTCCCTCAATGAAACACATTCAGCTGAAGGCAGCGCTGCAAAGAGGATGAGTAATTGACTCTAACAGTCCCAGCCAGCATTTGCCGAAGCATTGGAAGGTTTCATTTATGCATCGATGAAAACTCAGTAATGAACAGTACATAAACATATTTAAATCATGATGTGGCATGGATGATTCCAGTCACCTCTCTGTCAGCTCTGCTGAATTTGTGCTAAATTAAGGCTCTTTTTGCTGTATTTTGCAAGTGCTGGTGGTGCTTTTTGTGGTTGGCTTTGGACAGTGGTGGCGTGTGGCTGCAAGTCACTCATCAGGATGAGGAAATCAACTCACCAGTCTTTAAACTCTCCTACTGTAAACTTCTGCTAGCTAGCTTCCAGCTAGCCAGTTCGAGGTTTTCAATGGAAACATCAGTAAATGGAGAAGAATGGGCACCAGCTGAACTAGCGTCCTGCTAGTCATTGTACAGATAATGGAAATAAAGTGGACAACCTCCGTGCCGCATCAGTTACCAGCAGGATACTAGGAACTGTGATATCCTTTGATTCACCAAAAACTAAATCTTAGGACTCTGATGAGGGAAGGAGAGGAGCCGAGTGCTTTACAGTGAATAAGGACTGGTGTGACAGTGGAAATGAGAAATGTTGTCCTGGTCCTGCTGTGGATTTTCACTGCATCTGTTCAGAGGCGGTTGTAGTGTGGCGCTGTCATGTTCTGGAGGAGCGACCATGCAGCTGTCTGGTTGAGGTCAGGATGTGTGGACAGTTAAATCATTGACAACCTGAAAGCATGGATTACAAGAACTAGAAACATGGACAATTCTAAAGCAGCAGCCAACAATGTAAGAAGAAGTAAAAAAGGACTAAATCAAAGTGCACACGTTAAAGGAGCTGATGGGATCACATTTCTCAGGAGTTGATTGATTGATTGACTGGTTGATTAAAATCATAATAGTATAAAGTGTGTTGCCTGTCACCTAGTATTGCTGGGTTAAAATGAAGAGCGCTATTGCACAGTGACTTCTGTTCTGAAATAAAAACAAACTTTGCCCTGAGTTATAATGATTTGATGAAAGAAGCAGGAGGTGGAGAGCTAGTTAACATCTCCTGCAGCTTTGCCTTGGTTCTAATGAAAGTTAGAAAATTATCGTTGCAGTCAAACTGAATGGTTTGTTAGAAGCTGTATGTGCGGTTTCCTTTCATCATTTTATACATGATGGAATCACTTGTACTGGTCATTTTGCAGAGCTGTTATTGCATGTAGTTTGAAATATATTGCAACATGCACCATTAAGTTGATAGGACCCCTCTTTTCATAATTGTATGCCTCTTGAAGTTGTTCATAGGCACTGTTGAGCCAATTAGGATTTAATCAGTAATAGGTGCTTCAGTGTGTGAACTTGTTATGTATTGTTTAATTTATTTCACAGTAATTGTCCTTACTCATAAGAAATAATTAATTTGTTATTGTACGTGTCTGCTCATATGTGCGTTATTTACTTATTTTAATTGGTCCACATGTGCTTGTGTTCCTTGTTGCTTCTTCTCTGTGTGTTTGAATCTGTCTGTGACCTTTCAGTATCTCAGTATCTATCTTGTACATCAGCTCATACGTTCTTGTATTTGTGGGCTGTTGTGTGTACGTGTCCCTGCAGCACTGCAGTAAAAGCACCTCCACTTCTTGGATGTGGCTGCTGAGGTCATCAGTCATTATTGCCAACAAGCCATGGCCCCGCATCACTCTCACCATGACAACCACAGCTCTAATACTCATAATGGCAGTCTTCAACATGGTAAGCTTTTATATGCAGGTACTGCAGAAGGGGAGGGGTAACACCAATTAGGCTTCACTAGGGATGAAGTAGTAACTGCAGCGTAATTAGAAGGTTATGGAATGCAACTTGTTCTCACACAAATAAATAAATTGGCCTCCTGTGATGTAAACATATAGGAACCAGGGATGTTTAGAGTTTGTGCAATATCATATTCATATTCTTTAAACAAACAAATTAAAACTGCTGTCTTACTGAGTGTACTTAATATAAAAACAACTCAAATCTTTATTTATTGAAACGGTAAAGAAATAATGTAGCACCACAGTAAATATGTCTCTGTCATCTTGGTTCGGGGCTGTGGATGCACAAGCATTTTAATTTAGTATTTATCTCTGTGCTTTCCATTTCTTTTGTTTTGTTTGCCTTAAACTAACAAGATATTTCACCACATAATCAGCTACAGAAAAATACTTTCTTTTTTGTTTTGCCATGCAGTATATCAATAGGCTTTTTCAAATATACACATAATGGTTTCCCTGCATAATAGTGCCAGCAACATTTGCATGTAGTGATAAGGGAATATATTATATAGCAGTTTCATTGTTATTTCACTCTTCTCTATCAATTTTCAGATTTATCTGATTGAGTTTTAGTTTTGCAGGCAAAAGAAAATAGAAAGGCTCAGATAAAGGTGAAATAGTAGCCTGAGGCTTGTGGGGAAGTTGCGTGATAAAGCATGGTGTCAGGACCCTGGTTTAGACCTTCAAACAAATCGATTCCAGAGATTATAATCTTGTTTTGGCCTGACGTGGGTCAGTCGCTCAGGGTGGATGAACCATATTAACTTGGCTTTGCTCGATGGGGCAGCCAATCCTCACCTTATCCTGCAGGTTCACTTTAAAGGACATTATTGAATGGTTGTCACTATTGGCCTCTTATCTAACTCTATTTTCCTCCTGCAAGTATTATGTAGACTAGTTTGTCTTTTCACACACTGACGTGCAAGACGAGCAGACAGGGATAGTATCATTTGCATGTGAATTGTGTGTTTGTTTTTTTCAGTAGTGGATTTAAATGGAAGGATTTTTTTAGCACTGACCAAAGATGTGACAAACCCTTAATTTCTGTTGACCTTGTGTTCCCTTTTCTAGTTCTTTTTGGAAGACAATTTGTTGACTCCTGCTCCTGTTTACAATTCATCCAATGAAACCCTGTTTTACCCCAGTGGACAACTAATCACCTTCACAGGCAAAAACATTTTCTACCTTCCTGTAAGTGAAGATTATTATTATTATCATTATGATTCTCTATAAATTCATTATCATCTTTGATAACTTTAGTAAATCAACCAATCTGTCTGTCTTCTTGTCTCTTTTTCGGTCTGTCTAGTATTTAATTTACAGTTGCATACTGGGTCTCATCTCTTGCTCTGTGTTCCTGAGGATAAACTACGAGCTGAAGATGATTATCATGTTGACAGCCGTGGTGGTTTACAACATCATTATTCTGCAAACACATGCCTCTCTACTGGATGAATACAGCAGATTTCTGTACAAGACTGAGAGCCTGGACAGGTAGGTGCACATATAGTGTTCGAGAGAGCAACGAACAAAGGTATACAGAGTCAATGTGGGTGAAGAGAAAAAGTTTGGGTAGCCTGAGAAGAGAAATTAGGAAATGGAAAACTATATGAAGGGAGAGCAGAGAAAGAAGGTCTTACCTCAAGGCCTTCTTCCAGTTAGTCGAGTCAAGAATAGCTCCAAATGGAGGCTCCAAATGGAGGCTCCAAGGGGGCATCCTTTGTAGGTGCCAGCACCACTTACACTGGCTTCTGTCAATGCCAATATTTTCTCCACAACCTAATTTTTTCTTTCAGCCACTTTCTACTCAAGGCACAAGCCCTGGAAACTAGAGAAAACATGCAGTGTACATCAGCAACCTACAAATCGCCTGGTGCATCTTAAAAGGAGAGTCCTTTGAAGTAGGGTTTTCTGCATCCATAGTTAGCGTATTACCCAGATGACAGTCAGCATGCCCCCAGTTTGGAGAAGCAGGCAAGACTACAGCCTCAAAGCTGAGCAATGTACTGCTGTGAGTGGGGACAGCAGCAAATAGTATTTTAGCCACCTAAAAAGAGGTCCCATCTATAAAAAATATGAAAAATATCAGTCAAGAGGAAAAACATATTTAGTATATTTTTGATGCTTTACTTTACCATCAGACAGCGATGTCCAACGGGAAATGAAGCTGTTATGCCATTCTCTTCAAAGCCAAACTCCATTGGGAAAAAAACCCAATAATTTAATGTGGCTAAACACAGGAGCTCCAAGTTACTGCTGCCTTGATCACTTACCTTGTTTGTGTTTTTGTGCGATTCTGGCATTTAAAGGGTTGGTTCAGATTCACCAAAGTCACACAGTAACACAAACAGACTAACTGATCGAAGCAGCAGTAGACCAGCAACTCCTGTGTTTAGCGAGCCTGTCAAGATAAAGCAGTAAAAATATTCTTAATATGGTTGATTCTTTTTTGTGTTTTAGGTGGTCCCTTTTTTTTAAGGGGCTTAAAATACGTTTTGCTTCTGCCCTCGTCCACAGCAGTACACTGCTTAGCTTTCATGATGGTACTCCTGTCTGCGTCTGGAATGTGAACAGATATGAAAGGAGATAAAGATAAGACTATTGACTTACACCTCATCATATTACACATCACACTTCTGTTAACCTGTTGCTCTTGTTTTGCATTCATTTAGTGAGGAGACTCCCACTTATTTATTTGGTAATAGATATTAATTGAGGTGATACAATGTTATGCTATTAAGTGACACTGTGCCACAATTGACCCAACTATATACAGCTATGTACTGCATCACTAATAGTATTCTAGTAATTAGAGTGAAAATAATTAGTGTGCTTAAATCAAAAAACAAATATTTCATTGCAAGTCTGAACTCTCTCTGCAGTGAAGCCCAATCACGTCGCATCAAGTCGGTGATTTCCCTACAGATTTGGTGGCAAGGGAGAGTACTTGTTTTCTATAAGGTCAATGAAATGTCAATGTCATGTCAGAGTCTGTGCAGAATGTTGATAAAGTTTGTGTAGCTGAACTAACTGAGTCAAAAAATGCAAGTCTACATTAGTTACTGTAAAAGTTATCAACCAGTATCCATAATATTCAGATTTTACCATAGTGTGGTTATTCCCAAGATGGTTTTAATTATGTCCAACAACAAAATCTACTGAGATGGCAGGTCTGTATCCTGTTATCAATGTAGTATCTTGCTTCAGTGGATGCCCCAAAAGGGCTTTCAAGGCAGTTTTCCATGTATACTGGTGTGAGACCAAATGTGCAGATTATTGGAAAACATGAACAGTATATCCTGTATGCCTTCATTTATTATCGTATGTGTGAATTATTCAGTGTGGTTTGCCTTATTTTCTAAGCTTTATAAAAAAAAAATGAGCCCGTACTGTACCTCTTAGTCCCAACTTCTCATTTCTATCAAACCGAAATTATGTGGGAGTTTTTCTCCGCATTCTTACAAAGCTGCACTCGGATTATCATTTAAAGTATTAACATGCACTCAGAGCATAGGGTGCGATGGTCACAGAGCTCACTGAAACGTACACTGCTGCTTCCTGCAAAACCACACCCATCACGGTGGTCAACAACTACTCACATCAACTTTTCTGTTAAATTCTCCTTATCTAACTTAGAAACATACACACGTCTTCTCCTTTTTCTTCATTTTTTGAATGAATGACCAAAAGCTTGCAGACGAGATAGCTAATTAGCTGCTCAGCACATTTAACAGCATGACAGCGTAGCTGTAAATGCAGTGCACATTTGTTTACTTTGTCTCTAGTCCCCTGTAGTGTAACAGCAACACTCTGGTAGCCTGCCACCTGCTGTCAATCAAACACAGATGGCGTCACGCCCCTCCAGCCGGCTAAGACAAGACGGAGCATTTCTGATATTTTCCCAAAGACCTTTTTTCTTCCTGTTAATGAAAAAATAGATATAAATAATGCATTTAAAAGCAAGTTGGCACAATTTTTGATGGTCTCACTGGAAAATTAGATTTTCTGATTAATTCCTGGAAGCCCTCCTTGCAAATAAAAGTCTCTTAGATGTAATATCCAAAACAAAACTTTTTGGAGCCTGCAGTGTCAATCACTAATTCATTGTCAAGAGACAAATGTGGCAGTATTACATGGCATCAACAATTCAAATCTAAATTGTCTGATTTCCAGCAAAGGAAGGATGTTGTCTCTTTGGTTTTTGACTTTCTTGTCCAAAGTGATTGAAATAGAATAATGTGTATCCCTCCTGCTATGGCAATACATTTCACACAGCTTTGATCAGCAGTAATACAAAACAGGGAAGTGTTAAGTGTTGTCATGACAAATTCAAAAGCTTTGGTCTTTTCTATAGTTTTAAAACTCTGTATATGTCAAACAGTTTTCATCAGAGACCAAACTAATTAGTGCTTCCTGTTTGTGTGTTTTCCATCATTCATCCTCATGTGAGACTGTCTGTCCTCAGTCATTGCCATTCAGTCTGTGTAAAGAATTGATTAGATAATTAACCAGGCAAGTGCAGAACTTGCAGGCTGTTTTCTCAGTTGTCTGCTGAGCTCTGCCCTAGATAAGAGTAAGAGTCCATTAATATGCAAAATGTTCCTGCAGAAATTAGGATGCAACAGTCCTGTTTGAGTCTTATCACACATTCAGAGTTTGAATTCAGACTTCATTGCTTTGAATAAAAATGTGTTTCAGTGTAGATTTAAATGATATAGGAGCATTTTTAATCTTGTTTTTGGCATTGCCCCTTATACAGTATGTTTGGGGCTTTGAGTTTGAGTGTGTGTTGGTATACACAGTTACAATACATTGACACACAAAAGCTGTAGCCTGGTCGGTTGGACAATTCGACCCTAGACAGGTGTTCTAATGTTAGGGTTATGGTAGTAGAAACAGAAAGTCTTGAGGTGTATTTATGGTGCTGAATCTTTGCAAAAGGTGAGCACTATCTCGTTGTTTATTGGTTCTGGAAAAACATTCCTTGAGAATGCACCTTGGCAAGGAAGCTCACCCACTGGAATGCAAATAGTAAACAAGCTCTTGTCACAGCAAAGCAGAAGTGACAGTCTTAATCGCGTGACAGCTTGGAATGAAATGGTCTGCTAACCAATCATGTGACACATGTCACAGACTACTGATTGTAATCTGAATTTCTAATTAAATGTTACTCTCATCTCTGTCTTTTACTTTTTCACCCTCCACTTTTACTTTTGTCACTTTTCCCCCCTTTATCTTATCTTTAACTCTTTCTTCTTGTCTTCTCTCTCTTTGTCTGTGCACAAACACATTCTTCATTTTTTTCTGCCCTTCAAGACCAGGGGTTCTCAAAGACCTGAAGACTATGGGCTCTATCTCCCTCTTTATATTCTTCATCACTCTGCTTGTGCTTGCCAGGCAGGTAAGTCAACACTGTAATAGTTTCAATGATGTTATCATCTGTCTTCTGCACATTTTCACCTTCACAGCTCTGAAATAATTTAGTTTTCAGCTTTGCTCTTACATCACCATCGCACTGCATTGCACTGAATCTCATCCTATATCTTTTACATCCCTGTCACATCCCTCCTGCTGAGGAATTCCACAATCCCTTGATCTTATGGCTTCCTACACGTGAACACAATTGAGTTTGATGTACTGCCTGGCCGCATGAGAAGCAGTGCAACTGGGGATTGGTCAGTGGGGTCATCGGCGGGTATTTTTCTTCTGTGCCACCAGAGCTAGCTTAAGATATTTCATGTGAATGCAGACTAAATTGGACTTCTGACACTACTGTTTATATCTCTCTGTATATGTACCATTATTACCTCAGAGCTTGGGGGAAAATAGCTACTCTGCACAGCTGATAAACTAGATCAAGTAGAGACGATAAAGCTCTTTTGGCTGCTGTGCCACACTGCAATAGAGGCATCACGAGACCAGTTTATCTGGCCCCCCTTCTACCACTCGAGGCCAGTGATTTACATCAGCAAGTCTGAAGTTACACAGGTGGACTTTAAGATTTACTAACCAGGAGATGCAGTGAGCAGAGACTGGTCATGCTGAAGAGTTGTGTGCTTCTTAGTCTGGCTATTTTGGGGTTATGCTACACTGCAGGGTACTTATTGTACTTGAGAGTGACTCAGAACTGGGGCATTACTGTCCCCTGGAGCTTAAATGCAGTTTTAGCTACTAACATGAACTACATGTATTTAAAGTAACAGTAATAAACCATAATTAGACTCTTTTACATTTTGATTACACAGATATTTATATTTTTACTCTTCAGCTAGTGGTAACATATAGTAACACACTACACATAGGCCATATACGTAGTACATGCAGTGTCAGTCTCCACCGTAACATTTATTTCTCCACTGGCCCAACCAACCAGTAGATCTGTTTTAAAGGCCCCTTGTATATGTTCACTGTATAAAATATACCACAGTCCCTGTTTTCCACCCAGGAGTATTATTTGTTTCCCCAAAAGTAGAGAGCTCGTCTTCTTTTTGTATCCTCGCAATTTTTCTTCGTTGACATTTATTTAAGTACCGGTAAGAAGCTGAGTGCATCGCATAATGCATTTCAACTTACCCGCATGTATTTAAGTGAATGCATTTCACTGGTCACGTGTTTTGAAAACGATGATATTCTAAAACATGCTCAAGGCCCCTTGCTCTACATAATCTTTTACTGGTCCTCGGCCATCGGTTTTGTCGGACACGTACTCGTGTGTGTGTCCACACGTGAATGTGCATGCATACTTTATTTTTATGGTTCAGAATAGACTTGGATGCAGGATGAAGTTCCAGCACTCTGTCAGTGAGAGAAGACATGGGCAGAGTCATATTTCTGTTTTATATCAGAGCTTATCATTAAATTGGATGCAGCTGATCCCCTGAGCTCTACTGTGTACTGAAATAACAGCATGGCTGCTACACTTCTCCCTCCCTGTGGGGACTGAACCATGTCCAGAAAAATCATACTGACTACATGAGTGGATAAACAGGTGTGAGCAAAAGCACCACCTTTAACTACACGCATCCTGTGCAACTGCATAGCTGACACTACACTCACAAATAAATTAGACATTTTCAAGTGTGCCAGCATCGCAGTGACACTTGTTTGGCATCACAGTACACAGCGTATGTGCTGTCTGCATTATTCAGTGTGATTTAAATTGGTTACATTGACAGACTTTGAATTCCCATTGGGAACTTCTGTTTCTGTGGGTGCTTCAGGCTTCTGTCTTACAAAATTAAGAAAATGTGATGATACACTTCCTGCAATAAGTGCTGCTGGATTTTGATACAGAGCCTCACATCTAGACAGAAACATTAGGCAGATTGAGTGTGAGTGAATAATAAACGTATTTGCAGAAGACAAAGTACTCATGTCCCTAGAGCAACCGTCTGTACAGCAAAAATAACTGATGCCATTTATTAAGATCTGCTCAGTCTCACACACGTTGCTCTAGTGTGTATACATACACACGTTGTCTTTGCACCACCCCCCTTTTTTTCTCTGTGACTGTAACAAGTATATTTCTAATATCGAATCATATCACTTTCTCTGCTTGATCATTTTTCCATCAGATCATTACACAGACATGTTTCTCCTTGGTTGTTGCATCCTCTTTATGAAATCGGTTCATCGTGTGCTGCTCAGGAACAGGCTTAAATAGAGCCATCACCATAGAGCACCTGAGCTGTGAGCACTTCACCCACATAGGAGAAAATGAAATGTCACATTGCAAATTGTACCCACAATTTTCTCACTAGAGAAAGTCATTCCTCACCTGTCCTGAAATGACTCTGCCTGTTCATGGAACAGTCTTCTGGATGTAGTGGTTGTAAAGTAATGCGTTTTGTAGCTTTTCATTTGTGACTCAAAGCTGCATAAACCGCTGTGTTTCTGTCTGTCTCGATGGGAGTTGTTTGAGTGTCGTAAATGTGACAAAGTTGTGGCCCATATTGTTTTCAGTGTTACGTTTTCGTCTCTGTCTTTAAGCCTGGGTGGAATCCACCTTTTTTAGCTGTTTCTGATTTTCTCTGTGACTTGATGGAAGCAAGCTGTGCAGCTGTACCTTCAGTCTCTTCACCTCTGTGTCCTCTTGTAACAGAATGAATATTACTGTAGGTTAGACTTTCTGTGGAAGAACAAGTTCAAGAAGGAGTGCGAGGAGATTGAAACGATGGAGAACCTCAACCGGGTTTTGTTGGAGAATGTCCTGCCTGCACATGTTGCAGAACACTTCCTGGCACGCAACTGGAAGAATGAGGTAGGCAGTTATTATGTTTTCTTTCCATTACAGATATGGAGGATCATGTAGATTGTGTTTTGACAAATGGATGCAGGAGGCATTGTGATTGCACAGAGGTCTTGGAGCACCAGTGGCTATATGCCAAGATCCATTACAGCTCTGATGAGACATTAAATAAGCTTACCTCAAAGATCTAACAATAGATCTAAAATATGTACGTAATTGATTTCTTTGCTGTTAATTATGTTAAATTTGAATGCACCCAAAAACCAGGATGGGTATTAATATTAAAAGTTACGCTCTTTTTATAGTGAGACAATGTTGGGGTTAATGTTCTTTTGTTGCACTTTGCCGGTTGGGCAAGTGGGTCAGAAATGTATTTGCTCAAGGTCAAATTTTACTTACCTGTACAAAGTGAAGTTAATTGTCATGAGAAACGGCTCTGTTTTATCTGCCTTGCTCTCACACTGCACAAAACATAGTGAGATTTTCTCCCACATCTAACACCAACTAAATTCCTGTTTCCAGGATAAGTGAAATGCTTGCATGCGCTTCAGTTCGTAAATGTTATCTATATCCGATGCTGTTTTCTTGCGAGTGCTTGATTGATACTGTGCATGTGCAGCTCTTCACAAAGATGCTAGCTCGACATTGCATTTTACTTGCTCTGGTCGTTCCTTAATGTTGAGCTCTTCAGTGGCTACGGTTACATGATGGCTTCTCACTCAGAATGAAATAAATCTGAATGAAATCATTCGGAATTAAAGTTTTTCCAGGTACTTTACATGAGAAATATTCATTCCAAATGAGGGTTTACACGGGAGATCAGTTTAATCGCCTTTATTTGGGTCTGCGCAAGGTTTGGGGCAGGGAAGGTTTCTGATTGGATAGGGGGGCGGGACGATTGTTAAGTGTTTACGTTTACCGGAAGAAAACACTGTAGTCCTCCCTCCTGATAACAAGATGTTTGGTGCCGCCGTTCTTAGTGCCTTTTACGGACTTGTTTTGCTTATATTCTTGAAGCAGCAGTACGTCAACAACCTTGTTCTGCTAATGCTTTGTCTGTTGAGGAGGAGAAGGGAGGTAGAAGGTCGAAGAAGGGAGATAGAAGACTGTTCTTGGGCGTATGGAAACCGGTGAGTGCAACGAGTCCGACTGCTCTATCTCAGCCCGTTGCTATGCGCGCTATATACGTTATTGCGCCAGAAGGGCAAGAAAACGAGCATGCGCAGAAAGACCAGAATGAACTTAAAGAGGAATGAGCGTTTACATGCACACAAAATTCTTTCATTTGGAATGACAAACGGAATAAACCACCCCCTTTAATCAGATTTAATTTTAAATTGGAATGACCGTTTACATGGCCACTTTTAATCGGAATAGCCTTTCATTACGAATGAAAGTGGATTAAAACTGTCCATGTAAACGTACTGAGTGTGATGTATAATTCAAAAGTTTATTAAGAAAATGTGACACAGCCACAACCAGAAAGTGCAACAGAGAATAAAAGTTGTAAAAAGGTACATAAAGTGCTTTACAGTGAGTACAAACTACTGTAAATTAAGTCACTGGCTCTTTTCCGGATCTTCAGTGCTAAAATTCAGGTAGTAATAAGTTAAATATTAAAAATGTTTTTAATGGAATTGGCACTTGATTAATTACCTATAAAGATGACAAAGCATTGGGAGACACAGTCTGGGTGAATTTGCTGACTTGCCTGAGAGACTCTCATTCATCATCCTGAATCTTGTTACATCTCCTGAGTGCTTCTCACAGTGGGAACTGTGAAAAGTAAAGTTTTACATCTCAGGAAGTTTAGAGGATGTGGTATCCTGGAGGTCATGTGAATTTAGATAGGAATGATGCTTCTGCTGCAAAAACTCTGAATGAAGAGTCAGCGAATGACTCTTTTCCTGCACTTGAACAGGATCCAGGAGCAAGCTGCTGGTCTAATGGATTTTAGAGTCGCTGTTATTTGGGTGATTTGTTTACTTTATCTGTCTGGTTTATCACTTGAGTTTTGTCTGCTCTCTGGTCCCACCGGTGTTTTTACTGAATAATATCAAGTATTTCTAAGCTTCAATATACACAGAATACATGCAAATCTTATGTGTTTTTCATCTATGTTAATAAGTCTGTGGCTTAATAGTTTTATAACAATTTTATAACATTGTTTTGCAGCTGTCTGTGCTGATGTCTGTATTTTGTCATGCAGGATCTGTACCACCAGTCCTATGACCTGGTGTGTGTCATGTTCGCCTCCATCCCAGACTTTAAAGAGTTCTACACCGAATCTGACGTCAACAAAGAGGGATTAGAGTGCCTCAGGCTCCTCAACGAAATCATTGCTGATTTTGACGAGGTAATAACCCTCACTCTTGCAACCTTAACAGCACCCTGAATGTGCATCACAAACGCTTGTAATGAACAGAGTAGGGTAGGTTTCAGTGATTTTCTAGTAGAATGTGATTTGATACTGTGAACTGTGTTTCTCAAGTCACACTTTCCTGAAGTGGAAACTAAACATTTTGAGAGGCTTACGCAAACAGGAGAAAACCCCCCCAAAACCTCAGATATTTCTTAGAAATCTGTATACTGCATAAATGTAGTGTGGTCTATATATGCATATGGATGTACACATATCATTTAAAAATGACACTTCTGCCATAAACTATGTCTCATTGTTTTAGCTTTTGTGTGCATTGTGTTTGTATCTGTGCGTGTAGCTGCTGTCCAAACCTAAATTCAGTGGTGTGGAAAAGATCAAGACTATTGGCAGTACTTACATGGCTGCTACTGGGCTGAACGCATCACCTGGGCCTGAGTACACATCACAGGTAGGCTCATCACACACACTTTAAAATCCTGATCAATCTTTTTTTTTTTTTTTTTTTTTTTTTTTTTGGTCACTTAACCCAACTTTTATTTAACTAGAACTGAATGTGTTAACTGGTTGCGTTTCCTCACTGTTTCCCAGGAGCATGACAGGCAGTACATGCACATAGGGACCATGGTAGAGTTTGCATTTGCCTTGGTGGGGAAGCTGGATGTTATTAACAAACACTCCTTCAATGACTTCAAACTCAGAGTTGGTGAGTTACACACAAAAGCTGTTCTTAAAATCAAAGTGCTGTGAGAGTGAGTTCAGCATTTATTAAGCAACTAAAAACTTGGCACACTGTCAGAGGTTGGGTTGTACTTAACTAAATAATATATTTAAAATACAAAATATGAGTGACTGTATTTTGTTACACTTTAAATTTGTGGTATTCTGAATACAGTTACCGTCTTAAAAAAGAGATTATTTGAAGCAATTGCTTAACTTTGCGTTTCTTGGCTACTCAACGGGGACAAGGCTCTACCCTCTAAAGATGAGGCTTGTGCACAGCTTTTCATTGTTTACTATGTAACGGTACGCCCCGATGCTCCAGGTGTGCTCCTCAAGCACATTAAAACAATAAATTATTTCACCGTGCATCAAAGAAGAAAGCTATCCTACTTCTGAGTGTGGCGCATTGGAAAACCACAAGCAACTGTATTATAGTCAGAGAGAGACACACACTCAGACGAGGGTTTGGGGCTGCGCCCAACTCTTTTTTTTTTTTTTTTTTTTAGCAAAGCAAAATGATGACTGTACAGTCAACTTTCTTGCTTGTTGTTTGATATAGTTTCAGTTTTCCACCTCCAATGAAAAACAGTGCCTGGCCACTGCCCTAAATTTTGTTTCCTCCAGAGAGGGACCCAAATGGGGCTCTGTGTCTGTCAGACGGTCTGAAGGGATACTAATACACTAGTGAAGCAGTAATATTATGCACAGCTCACTGAATGTGCAGAAAGTTTTAAACATGAGCAGAAATTTTGTGAATTAGTTCTGTTTCATTGGCATGAATTGGTGCCACATTCACATTTGAAGAGTTTTCCACCCCAAATGAGGACTGAAGAGTAATTAATGCTTACATGTGTGCTGACTCAGCGATAACACTTAATGAATAAATATTTGGAGGTAATACAGAATTTTTTAGAGCCTTATTGAATTATATTCCATTGTTGTTTTCCTTTTTTTATAATTGTCTCCTTCTACCTAAATATTGTTTTCCCTCACATAAAAAGACATTTTTACCATAAACTGGTGCCTATAAAGTCTGCAGAATGCAGGAAATTAAGTGTTTGACGTGCAAATTTTCCATGAGGAGGACCCCCCGCTTCATATGTGTAGGATAGCTTATATAGCCTTCTGCTTTTCTTCCAGTAGCCTTAGACTTTCTGAGATTGGAAAAATTCACAAGATTACTTCTGTTCCAGTGCCAAATTACCACTTCCTAATTTGGCTGCTGTTTGTGATCAATAAGTTTGAATCACAAATTTCAAACCATTGCATTAGCCACAGTGTGTAGGAATTTCTCCCATCTAACGCTGAAATCATATATTGCATTCAAACAGATGGCGCACTCTAGCGCCTCAGTGTTTCAAACACGTATTGCAACAACTGTAGCTGCTGTGTACCAAAAAGCTATGATAACACTGATGAAACCATGTCATCCGATACTACATGGAGTATTCATTCAGGCTCCTACACAGACACACGCGACGCAAGTTGACAAACCCCCTCCTCACCATGCTGGCTGTGTTTACAACGTAGGACTGTTGGGGCGGATGTAAATTGAAACAAACCAATCACGTCTCGTCCTTTGACAACTGACAAGTGGCTCAACCTCACACACCTCATCCCTCTCCTGGCATTACTGCGCCGCTAACAGCTGTTAGTGGCCAGCGGCACTACTGCCGCATAACAAAGTCCCACTCTTTGAGCATAATGCAGGATCATGTATTATGCAGCATCACGGGAGATGGAATCCTCGTCACCAAGAAAGTGCAAAAGGGAATCAAAAAGGCAGCGTGACCGGCGAATTAAAAAAACAAGGGTCAGCATTGGGGTTGCCTTTCCCAGGTGGAGAGAGCTGCTGAAGGAGAAAGGTAATACAATCACAGGCCAGCGCTAACAGCGGCTAACAGCTAACAGCGGCGCAGTGATGCGAGGAGAGGGATGAGGCTGTTAGCGACTGGCCGCTAACAGCGGCTAACAGCCAACAGCGGCACTGGCCTGTGATTGCATTACCATTCTCCCTCAGCAGCTCTCTCTACCTGGGAAAGGCTACCCCGATGTGGGCCTTCGTTTTTTTAATTCCCCGGTCACGCTGCCTTTTCTATTCCCTTTTGTGCTTTCTTGGCGACAAGGATTCCATCTCCCATGATGCTGCATATGCATGATCCTGCATTATGCTCAAAGAGCGGGACTTTGTTTCAAATTTGCCAGGGTAGTAGCGAAGCGCCTCTTGCTCCTCTCCTTCGGCTCCTCAGTCACGCAGTGCTGGCCTGGCTCTCAACGAAAACGCAGAAGGCGGTGCTGTATGTCCCTTGCTGGCGGGTGTATTCTCAAGATGGCGAAACGTAATGGAACCCCACAGACGACTTACCTGCACAATGTACAAACAAATCTGAAATTCTCCTTTTACGAGAATAAGTCAGATTATTGGTGGAGGTAACAGTACACCAGTGATGACATATTTATGAATGCAGACATCAATTTTTGCCAATAAACAACTGAAAATGTTACACAATGTCCCTTTAATTCTCAAAAATATAGTTTTTATTCCCTTTTTTTTTTCTTTTGTTCCCTGGGAAACTAATGATAACAATATTCCAACTGTCCAGTTTCATCTAATCTGTCATTTGGCATACAGTGACATGCTTTATAATGATATAACAGAGTAATAATCAATATTAATATTGAGGCAAGACAGTTTTACTGATGGGGTGTGGTATGGGACCATCATTTCACCTGTCAATGTAACTGACCACAGACTGAGAATGGAAAATGTTGAAGGCTTTAAATATATATTTTGTCTGTCAGACATCAAAATGCTGCAGATATGAGATGAAATATGAGAGTACAACAATGTCTCTGCTGCTCGATTAGAACTGCAACCCTTACTGACTTGTTCCTGTGTTGGCAGAAATCATATCTTATTCTTTTGTTTAGAACCACACAACTGGAGGTTTCCTTAAAGTAATTAACTTGACTGTAGCTGTATGCTCCATTGGCATGTTACAACCTGGCATGCACACATAGCCTTTATGCAGCCATTTCATTCTATTTTTAGAGCAGCAGAACGCATAACAAGAAAATAAGTCATGTTTTGCAGAAAGACACGGGTATAGTCATGGCAACACAACAGCAGAGTAAGACAGAGAGACCAACTAAAGCATAGAGGCAGAATTGAAGAGAAAAGCTTGCGGGCAGGTCCCAGCTCCCTGCATGCAGTAAGAGTCGGAGTTCGATACCTTCAACCTGTCTGTGAGGATCGCAGCATGGCATGCTCCATTAACTCAGCAGTGTGCCTGTGCACGACTGAACAACCCGCTGCTTCCAGGCGGGCCTAAAACGCTCCACCAGAGAGGGATACAAGTTGCTACCCACTGGGACTGGACCAAACCACTGGCCGTGTGCCTGTGTGTGCAGATCACAATTTCCAGCAATCTGGAAATTGACTCAGAAGCCAGAGTGAAGAGAGGCCCAGTGTCATCTCAGTGCTGTGAAAAGCCCCAGAGCCTGCTTAGCAGAGGTGCTGAGAGTGTGGGGGATTAAGAGTTCAGCTGCATTTAGCTTCTACTTCTTCTCATGTTCTGATGAAATCTTGTGAAAAGCTTTGTTTATTCTGAAAGCAGCAGGTCTCTTGCTGAAGGCCTTTTGGAGCTGCACTCAATAATTAATCAGTGATATCAAAAATGGATTTTAATACTGTTCTTGTATGACATCAGAAATGGAAACTTAATCATTATAATGTGCCCGATATAGCTGTGTCCTGATTAACACTTGTGGGGTGCTACATAATCCACCACCTAAAAAATGCATTGACAGGAAAATACAATAAATCAACTGTAATTTTGCTTGAAATTTATAAATGTGTACCAAATACTGATATGTCCTGTGTACTATTTCCCATTTACATTAAAAACAAGAATGGTAGAATATAACTGAGTAAATATAGTACAGATATTACTGGAATGTTCACTAGTTGTTTGGTGTCCTTTTGACAGGTATTAACCATGGTCCAGTGATAGCAGGAGTCATTGGAGCCCAGAAGCCACAGTATGATATCTGGGGGAACACAGTGAATGTAGCCAGCAGAATGGACAGCACTGGAGTCCTGGGAAAAATACAGGTAATTAAGGAATATGTCTGCTGATATCCTCCATTTGTCTTATTGTCAACACATCACATGAGAAGAACAAAGCCAACAACTGATCCTAACAAGTATCATCTATCAAAGCCTGATGTTTTTTTTCTCTGTGCCAAAGAGCCCCACTGTTATCCAGAAGGTACAGCATACATCAGTGGTTCAATAATGTACGCTCAGTGAAATATTTTTACAGCCAAGCATCCCTTGATTGGGGCAAAAAATAATAATTTTGTTGGGGGAAAAAAGAGCCTATATGACAACAGGTGCAACCTTGTGACTGAAAAATGATGAATTGCTTACTTAATTTAATTGCAAATAATTTTTTTGTCATCATGCAGTAACACCAAAATAGCATTGTAGCTGCATTGACTTGTGTCTCTTAAATAAGTTGCACGTACAGTTTAATGATATGATTGTTTTAGGGAGTAGACCTGATCAGACAGGACACGTTGCACTGCACTGCCTTTTTTTGTTGAGGCTTGCCCTAATCAGACAGAGCACTTTTTACAGCTTGCTGTGTCTTTTTTGTTTATTGTTGTCAGGCAACCACTGAATCACATCCTTGGCTTAACCGCTCTTTTGCTGTGAGGCAAACTCACTGATCTGTACCTTAAAATCTGCATAAAAATTGGCAGGTGGGGGGCACTTTCGGAAACGAAGACAAGTGTGTCACTGAGACCCTCAGAAAAAAGAAATATATAGGCGTACCACCAGCTGGTCCAGGAGCTTTGCCTGGATGATGGATAGTTCAAGGTTTATTTTGAATGAGTCAAGGACAGTTTTAACAATCTGCTTTCAGTCGTCGTGCCCAATTAGGGTTGGTAAAATGTTATAAAGTAGTTGGGGCTACAGCTTGTTCAGATATGTTTTGCTGCTTGCCTTTTGGGGCAAAGTTCAAAGTGAGCTAATGTTAGCTTACACTACCACTTCACTCTTCAGAAGGAGTGAATGGACTTGCGGCTGAGAGCCACACAGGGCAGGAAAGTTGGAAAGTATTAACATAGACTAACTTTTTTCACAGGATTTGTTGAAGATAACAAAAACTAAAGTATAACTCCAACTTCACCATTTTCTGTGATGCATTCAAGAAGAAAGCAGAACTTTGAGAAGTCTGTATCTGTCAACCGTCACATTGTGTTTGAAGATGGCTATTTCTTTCAAAGCAGCAGCACCCTTCAGTTTTCATATAGAGACATTTTAAATGTCAGTACAGATGTTTAAAAGATGAAACTCTTCTTCCCCGTGCTCGTTCTATTTCTGGCAGCAAGGACATCACGTCACCTTAACATCATGTGACATCTTCAAATCTTACATTTTCACGCTGCCTGAGCACTGATAGGATCGAATGTTTTTTCACCTGCATGGCATGTGGCTGTGAGAATCATTCAGTCTTCAGAGGGCTGTATTACACTTCACAGCCTGTACACATTTGATAGAGCCATCTGCTGCGCAGTGCAGCACAACTGCAGTGCTCTGAATTGCATTCCAAGATAGCCTGTTGATATTTTAAGATGTGCAGTGGCAACAATAAGAAATCTTGAGTTATTCAAAGGTAGAACACAGACATCCTGTATGATGGGAGGCACCTGTGATTGCAGCTCTGCTAACATGCAGGCTTTTTCAATCTTGAAACACTAATAACCAACTCAACGCCAGCTATAATACAGTAGAGGTCTGGTGAGAGCTACTCAATAGTTAATGGTCAGCAGATGTTTCCCTCTGTTTCTGTAAATGTATTTCTTTGGAGAGCTGAGTGTTTGCCTGCAGGAATTTAATTCAGTTGTGTACGATAAGCAAAATGGACATTACCCATCTGGTTCTCCCTGTAGGTGACGGAGGAGACGAGTCGCATCCTTCTTACCCTGGGCTACATGTGCTCTTGCAGAGGCATCATCAATGTCAAGGGCAAAGGAGAGCTCAAGACCTACTTTGTGCACACAGAGATGACCCGCTCACTGTCCCAAGGGAATGTAATGCCGTAAGACTGGTTCAGAATATGCTGAATTTACACAGGCACAAAGAACAGGACTTCATTACAGACGGAGGAGGTTTAATCCTCCCAATGCTCTCGTAACAGAGACAACGTGTGAAACAAAGGGAATCAGGTCTGTGCTGCAAGGATAGAAATGTGATTTTAATGTTGCATTGCAAGTTCCCTATGCCACAGCTATAGTATACATTTAGTCACTTATGTAACTGTAAGTGTAGCATGTACAGCAAGTAGGCAATAACCCCTGAAATATATTGTAATTTGAATGTTGGATCCAGAAAAGCCACAGTGGCACAAGTCAGTCAGGTCTAATACAAGTTCAGAGAGAAGACTCTGAAATGGTCTAAATTAGTATTCTGACTCAGCTCTGGGAGGCTTGTGGCTGTCGCTTTGCCATAAAAGCCTCTTTTTTAGTCAGGTACATCAAAAACAGAGTTTTTATTCTGTTCACTTTGCAGGACATAGTACATTTTGGATGTCAAACTGTACAGTAAGAAGCAGAAAAACAAGGAACATGCCTACGGTTTTCACATCATGGCCTCATGGAGAGCATCCAAAAGACAAGAATTTCAGAATTAACAATAATACAAAAAAAACATGCTGTTGTAATGGATATGAGGACGTTTGCGTGCCCCAGCTTAACCAAATTTTTACAAAGTGATACAAAAGGTCACAGAAGGAGGATCTGATCATTCAAATAAAATCAAGGGACAAATGTTGCAAGGAAAAACTGCATGACCACTGTTGCTAAGGAGAAGTAAAAACAGCCAGCCAACAAGGAGACACACATATGTGTACATATAACTCCATCAACCTTGTTAGAAGAACAGAGTCTTGGATGTATTTTACAGGTGGTCAATAAAAGGAAAAGCATTAAAAAAATAATCTATGAATATATTGTGATATTCATGCAGGGCCAAATTTCCCAAAACTGTCCTTGCACTTTAATCATCTTTATTGACTCTACACAAAGCTAAAGATATTCTAAGTCGCTATGGCATGGGTCAGATGTCCGCTAAAAAAATGGAAAATCTGTTTTTGTTGCTGCGGGGATCAAATCTGAGCCATACAGATTTACAAGTCAGGCTGGAGTACAACAAGTGGAAAACAAAGGGATAAAGATGATTTTAGTACGACGATTTTAATCTGGGAAGCCCAAGCCTGATCTGTGTACAGGGTAGCTTTAGAGTGCATATGGTACGGTGGTTTTGTAACAAAAGAAAATACTACCAAAAAAGTGTTTTGATGTTTTGATGATGCCGTTGTTTTTTGTAAAAACTTCATTAAAATTTCTATGTATTTCAGTTCTACTGAGTGTTATTATTTTCCTGCCAGGTTCTTTAAAAACGACATATTAACACGACAGGAGCATGCTGTGATTTAAATTTACCATAAACAGCAGGACGATAATATTCCTCCACGTCCTGATACTCTTTAGCCGCCGAAATTGGTCTGTGTGAGGCTGTTACATGGCAGCAATCAACTAAATGGATGACATCAATCCAATACCTAGTTCCTGAGGAGAATTATTCCTCTGTGGTTCAACATGTTTGACTCAAGACGGCGCTACAAAGTTGACGTTGGGTGATGCCCCTGGTGAGCAGATGGGACAGATACAGTTTGTCTGGACTCATCAGGGCCAGCGTTGAATCACTGAGTGAAGCAGTACAGTCTGCTCTGCACTGCAGCTTCAATTTTATGAGACTAACATTTCAATTAAATCTCAGTTTTAAAATTAAAAGTACAATTGGATACAATCAGGGTAGGGCCCACTCAAGATGGTGATTAGATGATTAGTGAGCCAACCACTTCCTGTGAAAAGAAATATCCTATGATGCATTGCTGCTCTTATGTGCTTGACATAATTGTAATAAAAAAAGAGTTGCAAGTTGTGCAGGTACACTGCAGCCACAGCTCACTGAAGGCCAAACTTGAAAAAGTACTGAACTGAAACAAGAGTCTGAGAAATCCAGATGCTTATAGCTGACCCTCAGTCATCATGATACAGCGGTCTTTGTCCCCTTTGACCTCAAGCTAAACAGATTAACACTGACATGTTTCAAATTTGATCATTCCTCAGTTGACCTTCTCTTGACTGAACTAAATGCATTATTTGAGCTCCACTCCTGACATGTGCTGCACTGTGAAATGACAAATGGTCTTTCTATCACTTTATGACAGATGATACTGTAGGAGGGAATGTAAGGGATTGCTTTTGTTTTAAAAAGTCCTTCAACAGACTTTTTCCTGTTGCCTGAGTCCAGATCTTTGAATTTACCCACTAAATCGAGTTGTGATCAGTCTGGCATTGTGACATAAATCCACAGAGCACCGCAGGGGACTAACGATTAGCCAATCAGCACCATGGGTAGGACTATTGCCGTTGTCAAGCTGTTGTTTGGCTGTTATCTAGCGGTGCGCCAAAACTAATGAGGAGAAATAACAACAATGGCGAGCGCTAGACAAGATAGACACTGCAGCTGAGGCTGAGCTAAATCTGCATGTCTTCTCTATATTGCGCGACATCGTAGTTTGTTTCACTTTTCTCTGCTCCACACTTAAAGCAATGGCAAAACAGGTATGTTGGCATGGTTACGCATCAGTGTGGACTTAATATGATGTAAGATTCAGGCAGATATGTTGGTCTATCATGATTGGTCAGGAAAATCGATTTATTAGATTGGACACAATGTCAAAGTTTAGAGTTTAAAGTTTACAAAGTGTAACGAGTTGACAACTCTGATACCAGGCAAAGTAGATTGCAAAATGTAAAACAAAAACAAAAACTGGTGGTAGCCATGGTAACAGCTGTTTATCCTGCAGACTCATGGGCATGTGACTGATGGGAAGTTGGCTAACCTCTATTAAGATGTGTTTCAGTGTTTCTCAACAGGAAGTGATCATTTGACGTCACAGAGGAGCGCCACGCCCCGAAGGATCCAGTATTCAGGAGGAAGTGACGTCTTCAGATCTACAGCTGCGATGTAATTCATGTCGGTTCTGACTGGCTTCTTGTAGACTGGACAGGAGTAGAGGCGGGGGTCCTTCACACCTGCAGCACGGGTGAAGAAAATCCAAAACAGAATCTTTAACACTTTTGATGGAAAGTGACAGAAAACAGAGAACCAGATGGTAAAATCATCTCTCAATTAAGTTCATAATGAAACATCTTGAAACATAGAAGTAATTTAAGTCAATGAAATATTTAAATCAGTGAGGAGATGCCACTGGGACACCCAGCTGTGTTCAACAAAGCATCTGTTTTTATAAAGTCAAAGTCTGCTCAAATCAGGCAAACAACTCAGATTAGGAGACCATGGCTATTTCCTTCTACTCCCACAGCGCCACCTTATTGTTCTTTGGTTTTTATGCAGCTTGGTAGGTGGTTGGTTGTTAGCCTGTCAGTGACACCATGCTGAAGTGCTACTTGAGTGTTCTTCAATCCTGCCCCCCATCAGCACAAAAACCAACAATCATTTCATCAGCAAACAAACAGCCCTTGTCTGGTCAGTGATCAGAGATACACAGTGTGTAATCTCTTTAAAGGGTGTCACAATTAAGTAGAGGGGTTTTCAACACACACACACACACACACACACACACACACACACACACACACACACACACACACACAAGCATGACACGTACTCGTTGATGCTCTTGCAGCCACTTGTCTACAGACACATCCCTCACCGGTCCCCTTTCCACTGGTGCACGCACACACTTAAACCCAGCAGGCAGCCTTCTTGAGGGAGAAGCTGGGAGGGGACATGGTGTAAACAAACCGCATTACGCGTATCATTGGATCATTAATTCATTTCCCAGGCAGCCTCGCTCGCAGGCGTCCACAGGGGCCCCGTCTCTCTGCTGCCTGCCTGAATATAGTCTGGTCTTATCCAGAACAAACGCTGTGCAACATACTGCTGGTAATCTATTCCCAGACAAAATAAATAGCACTTAGTCTGCTTGACATTTAAATGTTACATCCATCCATTCTGAATGACTGCGTGGGATGCAAATGTTGAGGAGAGAAGAGGGATAGACTGAGACTGACAAAAGACTGGAAAGACTGATCCTGTAGAGAAAAGACAGGATTAAAGCTTCTCATGGTCAGATTAGAGTTTTTACTCAGACACATCAAAATACAGATTCTTTTTTTCAACTTTAAGGAGTAGGGTGTAGGATTTAGAGGAATTTAGTAGTATCTAGGGGTGAGGATTGCAGATTGTAACCAGCTGAAACTTCTGGTTAGAGTTCATTCAGGGCTTATTGTTCAGGAGGTTTTTACTGGGAATTGAACCATCCAAAGAGGGCTGTTCCTCTTCAACACGAATGGACACTCAATAAAGCAGTTTCACATTTTTTCTGACACTGCTTGGAGTGTTAGGAGTTCCTAACAACAGTGGCTGACACAAAAATGTGAATGGCAATGTGCAGAAACATGGCTGTGCAGCATGGCGTACTCCGTGGACGAGAACCTGCTACCCATGTAGATATAAATGGCTCATTCTAAGGAAACGGGGCCTCCTACTTGTTGGACATGCCCGGAACAGCTCTAATGGAAGGCGTCCCAATCAGATGTCCGAACCACCTCACATGGCCCTAGCCTGGGGGGGGGGTTCAAGCTCAAAACTGGGGCAGCTGCACTCTCTTGCGGCGACAGTCTGCACTGCACTCTTCTGAAATACTTGCTTGTCAAGTATTTGATATTAATCGATAATTGATTGTTAATTTTTTTGATAATCGAATAATGAATTTTGATCGTTTGCCCATCCCTAGTACTGACCGCTTGTGTGGACACAGCTGTAACTTTGGTTATACGGGAACTGGATGGTTTGGCAACGACCCCATTTCTGCTTATTTACCCTCCTAAATCTTACACACTGAAACTTTGCAAATGAAAAAAAAGTAAGGAAACTTCCTCCACTTAATCTTCTCAGATAATCAACTCACCATTATTCTCAGCGTACATCCTGATCACAGGCATCATCTCGAAGAGGACTTTGGGTTTAGAGTCGATGAGTTTGCAGTTGCGGCGGTCCCAGCCGGCTCCCTCTAGGTACAGGCCGTACACATACACTCCCTCTGCAGGGGGCTGGGTGATGTCGTCCTTCATCCACCTGGTCACCTCGTTGCACAGCACCATGCGGTCCAGGGCCCAGCCCTTGTTAGCCCGAGTGATCTCCTACAAAGCAGGGACAAATCTAAGGGTAAATGTGAGCGGTATAACACAGCAGGAGACGTGAGCGACAGCTGACATTTGGCAACTGTTTCCCCACAAAAAACAAAAAAAAATCAATTTTGAGAACAGGGCTGTAATAGAGGTACAACAAGAAAGCACTGTGTAGGGCAGGGAAGTGCACTCTATCAATGGTGTTGTTCTGTGAGATGCTGTGCCAACAGAAAGTAAATAAATCCCATACGACTCAAAAGGAGCAAAGAGCGAGGGCAGAGTGCACACTAAATAAATGAAATGTGTGTATTGTACCCCCTCCGTCGTTTTATTCTCATTTTGAAAGAGAGCAAAATAAAAAACAGACAAAAACCTTATTGAACAAAATTGAACAGATAGGAACTAATAACAAATGACAAGGACAGACACAGAATCAGAGCCTCTGCAGACAGTTTGTGACGCCACTGGTCCAATAAAAGCCGCAGTGTTTCTCCTGACAAGGCTCAGTGAGAGGAAATGACGGCTATATTTGGTAACTAACACTGAGGTCCAACAAATCCCTGCTCAATAAAATACAGACATCTGCATCCACAATATTTTCTCTGTCTCTGAACATGCAGCTGGGATTTTGCTACCGAGTGGAATAAATAAGTCTAGGAGGTAGTCAGATGTACAAACCTGACACCAATGCTAAATTATTTCCAATTCATACTACCAAATTGTGAATGCATTTGTTGGCCCTGAAAACACTGCTCAGACCTCAGGTCTCTATCTCAGCTCAGTTTCTGTATATGAGAACCAGACCTCAGGTCTCTATCTCAGCTCAGTTTCTGTATATGAGAACCAGACCTCAGATCTGGTTTTGGAGATATTCTGCTGACAAAGATTAACAAGAGTCAAAATGTAGATAACCTGCCTGGTGGAGGCAGTAATGGACGAGCAAAAGACAAATTTGAAGTTTCGCATCGCTATATTTACATTTTTTTGACACTGTCTCTTGGATGCTTGCAGCTTATGGTCTGGCACCTGTTCACTACCAATTTACAAAGCCCCAATCTCACCTGAACGCTGTGGGGGTACACAGCCATAAATGTCCTGAACAGAAAATAAGAAGATACAGGCAGAGGGCAGAGTCTCTGCAGAAACATTGTTTTGTTGGAAAATCCTGCATTGTCAACCTTCATAGGATGCAGATTGGTGTTATCCTTAATTTTAAGAGTATTTCCTGTATAAATAAAATTAATGCTCACTGTAGTTTCCGGTCAGTAAAGTCATCTTGTATCAAGAGCACCTCAGAAAATGCTTCCATCAAAAGACAGTAAGGAGAAAAGGTGCAGAACAAGATGAGAAAGCATTAGCTGAGCCCCAAGTTATAAGAAAAACACAGTAAATTAATTAATAAATTGTTTACAGCAAAGTGCACTGAAATGAATATTACCATGCGATTTTCACTTATTTTTAACGTCCAGTGTGTAGGATTTAGGGAGATACATTGGCAGTGATGGAATATAATAAGTATGTTTTCTTTAGTGTATATGTAACCAGTGGATTTTAGTGTTGTCTGCATTGTGTTGATATGAAGAGGCCCAGACTGTGGATATCTTTGGAGGTGAACTCCAATCATTCGTAACAACTCTGACAGCAAGAGATAAAAACAAAATCCTCTGTCAAATACAACCATATAAACTTGAGCCCCTCTCCCATGGAGCACAACAGCAAAAGGGCGGCCATGTTACATTCAATTAAGTATGATAAAACACAGCAAACATACCCGACAACAAGGTAAAATAAAAATTCTTTGTCAAATACAACCAAATAAAATCGAACCCTCTCACAAATAAGATGACACGGGATTATGTTAGCATAAAATGAATTTATAAACAGCTTAACAGCACTAAAGCACAGAAATTACTACGAGAGCAATGTCATTCTTCCATGGAGTATACAGCAAAAGGGGAGAGGCAAGGCAGGAGACACCCCAATTTGACTGCTGTATAACTGAACCTACAACATATGATCATCAGAATCGCTGGGTTTTCGTTATCTTAGAATGAGCCATTTATATCTACATGAACGGGTCCTTGTCTATGTGATCTCCATGTCACAGCATCTACAGTAGCCCAGAACAGACGAACCAGACCAGGGGTGCAGATCCGATGTCAGGACTGGGGGGGGACACAAAAGAGATTTTTTTTTTTGCCTGTATGCAACTCATACCATGCCACCATAAATCACGACTTCGTAGAAGTCATATCATTCAAAAAGTACTGCACAGGGAATCATTTATTGTGCTTACCTTTCTTGTTTATTTGTCCTAAATAGCCAACAGCACGTATCACTGCTTACTTAACTGTTATATTAGTAAATCATAATTTTAAGGGTCTCGGGCATGTAATGTCTACTCATGTTCTTAATCTTTCGCCTCCCTCCAACCCTCCCAGATCCCCAATTCTTCTCACCATCTTCCTTTTCTCCCAGTGTATGGGACTACTTTATGCATGATTAATTGATATGGATGAATATCAAAATATGAAGCCCTAACCAAGTTGTGTAAACTAACTGATCATGTTTTTACAATGCCAGTTATGCTGGTAAACAGTTCTAAAAAAAACACAGTTCTAAGAACTCAATAAACACAACACAAGTTGACCCAACAAAATCTGATTTATTTACATAAATTTATATATATATATATATATATATATATATATATATATATATATATATATATATATATATATATATATATTTATATTTAACAGGGGCATGACTTGAAATCTGGATTAGGTTTAACAGATTACATTCACTCCCCCCACATAAATATAAATTGAAATTCATTGGAAAACAAAAAGAAATGTGTGTGTACTTGGTTGCCTGCCTGCCTGCGCGTGTGTGTGTGTGGCCGTGTGCCTGTTTCTCCCTCAGCGTGCCATCTGGTCTCCTCCCCGGCGGTGGGTAGGTAGGTAGGTAGCCTGATGCTGTGCGTACCTGTCTCATGGCTGTCAGGAAGCCCTGCGGGTTGAAGAAGCCTGTCATCCAGAAGCAGTTGGGCCGCCCTTCAAAGATCCAAGCCTGGAACTGCCGGTTCCGCTCAAGCAACTCTGTGAACCAGAACCCCAGGGTGCTGGAGGCCCACGATGCCTGAAAGACAAAGACAAACAACAACATGAACAAAACATTACAATGAAACACAGAAAGCTGTCATCCACATGGATCAGAGGAGACGACAACAGGGAGACATGAAAGAATGGATTGTGAATCACTGTGTGGAGAGAGAAAATAGAATAAAAAAAAAAAAACATACAAAACAGAGTCTAAATTATTGTAATCATGTAATGTTTGCGAGGGCATGACATGAATGCAAACAGAATGACTCCAATATAAGGTATGGGAAAAGTCATGCCAAGTCATACCTCTTTGTTTTCTCTTGCTCCCCCTCTCTCAATATTAATAACCCAGCATCTCCATCTACTAAGTTTGTTACAACAGGAATCGTTTTCATTCATCACTGAAATGGATTCCTGTGCTGTGGGTAAAATTTTAAAGTAAAGTACATAAATAAAAGGTAAGGAGCATCAGTGTAGGCTAAAGAGATATTAGAATTTGACTGATGACCTCCTTTTTAGGTAGCAAGACATATCTGATGTTATCGGAAACAAACAAGCAAACCTTTGATTTACTAGAGGAAGATAATAACATTAGAGAAATTACACCTGCACAGTAATAAAAAGACCTTTCAGATATTAATGTGTGCCTCCAGGCTCTCTCAAGTGGCTTGTTAGCATTCTTTACTGAAAGCAAAGGGCAATAACATTGTCTGACTTTGTTGAAGTTTAAGTCCACAAATGAGTTGCAAAGTGATTTCCTGTGAGTGTATTATCACGTTAAGGCCAAAGAGGGTTTTTAGCAAATTTTTAATTCAAGACACTCCTCTCAACCAACCTTCTTCCAGCGGGCAGGAATGCGGGCATCATACATGCAATCCAGGGCATCCCGCAGATTCTCGCTCATGATGATAGTGCCATCGATAGCCAGCTTGAGGTCCGTGAGGGTGTTTCGGACCAGAACTATGACTCTCTGCATCCGATCGATCTCCTGACGCAGGAAGATGTTCATGGGCTGGAAAGGACCCATCTTCTGGAGGCGTTCTCTCACCTGGTTACATTTAAATCAGATGAGAGGACCAAACTTTGATGAACCTCCTGAAGAATTTATAATGCATGGAGGGAAGATGCATGAGCACACACAGGCTTTCTGTGTCGATACATAAAGACACTTTCATTAGCTGGAAATGTACCAGGAATCATCCACAATTCTGTTAACCTCCACTCCACTTTAAAATAAGGATAAGTTTGATCCATTTGCAACTTTGAAGTGTTGCATAAGCTTTTCTCTCTCATGTGGATAATACAAACTGTTGTGAGGTTTCTATAGTAAATACAGAAAAGGACAGTAAAGATGGAGAGATCATTCCTTCTTTGAAAATGTGTACATTGATTGATTTCCTTTTTATTTAAATGTTGAAGGAAACCTTCACCCACAAAATGACTTGATTGGAGATCAAGTTAACAGCAAGAACTATGTCAAAACATCTGTTTACAAACTCTCTCACAACTCGAGCAGTAAAATCCAAGTCTCATTTATCCAGTCGTATGCTCAGTACTTCCCATACACATGCAATTTTACAAAAAACCCTCAGTAATGGAGTCTGGCAGGTCAGTTTTAAGTAGTAAGTTTTCAATGAAATGCATGTGTTTGGAAAGTACTGAGCATACAACTGGATAAATGAGACTTGCGTTATACTGCACGAGTTGTGTGAGAGTTTGTAAAAGGATGTTTTGATATAGTTTTGTTGTTGTTTAATGTTGTCCCCATCAATCAGTAAATTAATATTTTCCATGAAGGCATGTGAGAAAGACGAAAGAAAGTTTTCCTCAATGTAACACAGCATGACTTCCTGATGTACAAACTTTCATTCTGTTTGTGAAGTATTCCTTTACCATATCTGTATTTATTCAATTCAATTTTATTTATAAAGCCCAATGTAACAAATCACAATTTGCCTCAGAGGGCTTTACAGTATACGACATCCCTCTGTCCTTTGGACCCTCACAGCAGATAAGGAAAAACTCCCCCCAAAAACCCTTTAACAGGGAAAAAATGGTAGAAACGTCAGAAGGAGCAACTGAGGAGGGATCCCTCCTCCAGGACAGACAGACGTGCAATAGATGTCGTAACAGATTAACATAATAAATTTGCAGTCATCCGTATGACACAATGATACATAAAGAGAGACAGAGAGAGAAATTGAGACAGAACCAGAGAGAGATGCAGGGCATCTCTATTCTCTATCTCTATTCAGTTGGGCATTTCAATTCTGTACTACTGCCCTTCAATTTAAACTATATTTTTTGGCGCTAATCCAGTGGCGCCACCAGGGGGTGTGGCCAAGGGGGGCCACGGCAACCCTAATACTATCACTGACCCTCCTCCCACTGACCTCTCAGCAAAAATGTTATTACGTAGGCTTGTTCCCAGTAAAACTTTTGTTCACTACAATCAATGTACTGCATATTTATCTTTTTAAGGAAAAGAACAAAGTGAACGATGAATTGACTAATATGTACGTAGAGATACATAACATTTTATAACAGGATTTGTATGGAACTCAAAGTGTTAACTATGCTGGTATTTGTCTATGCACATCAGATAATTAGTAACATTACCTGTAAAATAAAGTTCAGCTGGTTGTACTCTGCAATCCTCTGTGGTAGATTCCACTAAATTCCCCTAAATCTTACACACTGGGTCTTTAACTCTCATATTGGTACAGTTTTCAACCAGCCTATATACTGCAACAGCATGATACTCCTGAAATTCAGTAATAGTTTTTGGTGCCACTGGGCTAGTCTAGTTTTAACTGCTTTATACTGTATAGACAGCCAGCCAGACAGATGGATGTGAATGTGGTAGACAGGGTGTGGTGTGCACTGACAAGTTTTCCATGATGAGCTTTGCACCTCGCCTCAGGAAAGTCACATTCTCACATCAGTTTCTCTTTAGTGACAAAAAAGGAGAGAAAACCCAAATAAAACAAAGCTAAATCCAGCTACGTTCACACTCCCTCTATTTCTAGTCTTTTCTCGCTGTCTAACACTGTCTCAAACACACGCAACCTTCCCACCTTCGCTGACTGTAATACATCAGTCACTTCGCACAGCACACATGGTGAGTGGGGGGGAACATTGCACGTTACTTCACTCGCCTTTAACACACCTCAGGCTGTTCATGGTGCACACACTGACATGCACAACGCATACAAACACACATGCTTACTTCAAAAGGTACGTAGTCAGGAGGCAGTTTCTCCAGCATGTCGTCAGCCAGCCTGGACACCACAGCCTCTCTGGTTTCGCCTCCACCTGATGAGCTGTCTTTAGGCTGAATACTGAGGATTGTGTCCAGTACGTCCTTCGCCAGCTTACTCTGGTAGGTTATGTCTGCGTTGGGGTGGAGACCAAACACCTCTGGAGTGTCATAGGCTGGCAGACACTGAAAAAGATAAAACGTTGTGAACCAGAGGTCATTTGGCTCTCAGGGCATCTGTGAAAATATTTTCAGAAAGAAAAAGCCAAGATGCATTTTCTCTACTCTCACAACAAGTGCTGTGTGAGGGCCCGAGTCCCCCCATAGAGTAACTTATCACCTCACACTGAGCTGGCAGAAACAGGCTGCCAGAGCTTATGGGAGTAACACTCCAACAATGTGGAATAGGTTTTCATGTGCTTTTTTTTTTTTTTTTTTTTGTTTAGCTTTGGTTACCTCTTTTTTACCTCAGTTTCATATACCAGGGTTCCTACAGCTTGAGCCATGCAAGATTTAACAATTTTTAAAAAGTTTTTAATGCCACTCGGAATAAAAATTAAGACAAATTTTACAATGACCAAAACTGAAGGGAAACACACAAACCCACATCAATTACTTAAGATGAGGGACAATTTTGCCCAAATGTTTACTGTAACATAAAACACAACGAGGGTGGAACAGATCTGGGGAATACCTGGTGTTTGGCAGGTATTCTTGGCAATTTTGTGTTGCTCACTTTGCATGTGGGATTCAGCTGGCTTGATTCTCATCACACTGAGTTTGAAAAACATTTTGTAAAAAATACACCAAGCCTTGTACCACTTTGAGCCATGCCACAAAGTCTTGGTTGAACAGCCAGTTTTGATTGAATTTGTACTTCCTCCTGTCTACCGGGGTAAAGTGACATTTAACTAGCAGACTGTGGGTCCTCTGCTCTGAGCATCCTAGCCAAAGACAAAACCTGATTCTGATTTATTAATTTAAGAAAAGGGACAGTGAGCATTGATTAACATCTTAACAAATGTAAATGCACCCAAAATAGCTTAAAGGCTGGTTTTCATCGGCAGGCCCTTCACCAGCTGTAAAAAGGCATCCCAGAAAAATTAAAAGCAACAATAATATACAACATGTAACACAGGTCAAAAACATATTGCATTATAGCAAAAAACACATCACATATAGCCTAATACCTTTACAGCCAAAGTCCACTATCGCATGTTACAGTTAAATCTTACGTATCAGTGTTCACATCTTTGGGTGTCAACTAGTCTGAGTGGGTGGAAGTTCGCTGCAAAGATCAGCCTCTCATTGGGTCGAACGAGCCACCCGCTGAAGTCCCGCCCTACCACCTCCGGTTGCTGTTTTCAACACGTCCTTTACTAACTTCTGCGGTGTTTGATCTTGCGGGGATGTAGCCATTTTTCTGCCATGGTTCACGTCCTGTAGGCGATATTTTTGTGGGCGTGTTACACCAAAACCTGTTTCCCCCCAGCAATATTTTTGCAAGCGCACCGTTGCTGTGGCACCGCCAAGAATAATTGTGATTGGTTGAAAGAAATACAAGCAGCCGGGGCGTTTTTTTCTCCAATCTTAAAGTGAGAGTCGGCCCAGCCAGACCTTTCTTTTCTTGAGAAAGATCTGGTGAGCGAGACTAGGTGTCAACAAGCCATTTCTTGGCATTAAACTTAAATGAGTGATATGATGGAGACTCTCTAATTGTCTGTGGTACTGAATTCCACTGATGCCATGCCCTGAAGAAAAAAAAAAGGCCTGGCTGAATGCAGTTTTTTCTCAGTGGGATCGTGCAGTCTCCCCTAGCTGTCTCTCTAGTAGCTGTCAGTGGTCTGTGAGTGGTCTTGGCTCTGCTATCTTGCCCTGTAATAGTGCGAGAGGCAGTCGCTAAATGTATTTGAAAAACCGCTGATGTTACCAATTATTCAAAGATTTATAGGATACAATATGATAGGGTACGGTATGGTGCGGTACAGTACGGTACGATACCATACGATATAATGTAATGCGATACAATACAATAGATAGAAGATTGATTTCAGACATTTAAATACCATTCAGGCCTTATTTATAGAAGAATGAATTTGGTCTTTTCAGACTTATGAAGGATCCACGGGAACCCTGAAAACATATGTCCCCTGCACTGCACTGCTGTTTTGGTCACTACTATTAAGCCACTGTTGGCCATGGTAAGGCGTAGGCAGCCAAGTGTCTCCTCTGATACATACAGTGTCACCAGCTGCTTCTTTTCACCCTCCGGTGAAGAGCTTCTGTGAGGCTGCAACATGAAGAACATTCATGAAATCCCTCCCAGTCCAACGTTGCATGTGACCAACTAGGAATTGCTAGTGGAGTGACGAAATCACTCCCTTGCTTCCCACAAACACAGCCAATACTGCTTAGTAGGCTTGCGACCAAGCCAAAGGTTCACCTGCTGTAAAATGAGCTCCTGTCTCTATGGTGATGTGTGGCTGTGTACCTATGTGTCTGTGTGAGAATATTACAATGTACGAGCATGAAGACAAGACACCAATTCATTCTTGTGCTGCACCAATTACAGGGGACCTTTGCTGCATCTCTCTTTGCCTCATTTTCTGTCAGTTTTCCACTATAACTATCTAATAAAAGGGATAAAATGCTGCAAACCATATGGATAATAAAGTTCACAAAGCAGTCAATAGCAATTTTCCTGCTGGTCTCATAGGATAAATAATTTAAGTGGATGTATGACTCACTGATATCATTGTGTATTATTTCTTTTCAAGGTCTGTTGGCTTAAAGAAATCTACAGGGAAAAAAATGAATACAAGCAAACTGCCTCAGCTCTATGCTTTATTTAAATTTTTTTAAAATTAAAATCAGGGTGTAAGTTGTTGAAATATTGATATTCGAATCTCAAAAGTGACTCAAGAAGTGAGCTGATGTCAGATCAAACACAGCTAGAAGCTTTAATTGGTTCAAAGAAGTCATGCAAGTAGCGTCTCTCTCACTGATGACAGGACGGACCATCTGATAGTGCAGTGTGACTAATGAGAGTCTTCATAAAACTGGAACATTCAAACTAACTTACTCTGTAGTGGCTGCACAAAGCTTCATTATGATCAACAATGTCATGTTAGCAAAGCCCCTACAACCAAAGATAGATCTGATATGTTGCCAGCTTTGTTTATTTTAGACAAAAACACATCAGGGATGGTGCAATGGTGTGAAACTGCAATTAGCACATAGAACACAGAGTTTCGCATGTGCATGTTAGCATGTTTTTTGCAAACACCATTTTTTGTCTTCTTGGCTCAAACAGATTGTTTTGTTTGTCTATAATTAGATTTCTATGGAGCCTGGGAGTGGCCACGGAGAGCAATAAAATGAATCCAAGCCTTGTTTCCTTTGTGCAGTTATCATTCATTACCTCAACTTAACTAAGCCTTTCACATGTTTTGGTTAACTTGTGTGCACAAGATGTAATTCATGGCCCCAGTGTAATTAAATCATTTCATCTTTTTGGTTATTTTGTGCACATAAGATGTGTGTAGGTCTGATGACGTTATATCATGATGTGACTCTGCGTGCTTAAGCCAAGTTTGGGCTCTTTTTGGCAGTAATCACTATAATAGCTTGGGTCTTTGTATTATACATGGAAGACCTTTCCTTGACATGGGTGACTCTTTACAGCCATTTGAAGGCAGCAGGTATTTGTTACACCTGCAGTTTGTAACTGGATCGAAAGTGTACACTGTTGAGGCACAATTACACACAGCAGATCTGCTAGTTACATTAGGTAGAGCCAGCATTAGACTGTTGGAAACAACCACAGACGGCCCCCTGCTTATGGGCACACCAATTGTGTCATTTTGATTACGAATTATTATTATCTTTTGCACATTAATGGGTGTGTTGGTGACTGTCACATTGAAAACAGTTCACACAGCTCCAGAAAAATTGTGAATCCCTTAAAACTATTCTCTCTGCCTACAACTCCCTCAGGACTGTCCATTCCTGCCAGTCTTTTGCCCGCTGTCTCCATCCTTCACATATGAACCAAAATGTGAGAATGATTTAATTAAAGGGCAACTTCAGCATTTTTCAACCTGGACCCTTTTCCCCATGTTTCTGTGTCAAAGTGCTGTGTTGATGTAAACAACAAATTTTGAAACTGGTCCAGTATTGAGAGAGATCACTGCAGCCAGCAGCAGCGCCACACCTGCAACGTAGGTGGGGCAACTGGGTTCTGTCACTGTACGTCCATTAAAAGTGGTTACATATGCCACTGACAGGCTCAGATTGTTATGAGCTCAATACTAGACCAATTTCAAAAAGTGCTTATTACACCAGTCACTTAGATACAAAACCATGGAAAAACAGATTTCAGGTATTTTCCCAGGTGCCATCGATGATTATTACCTGTTTTTGACAATGTGGATGAAGCCTTTGAATTCGATTTCCACCCATATTTATTTGAGGGGGAGCAGAGTTAGAGAGGGGCAACAGGCAGTTCAGTGCCTTTGTTTAAAGAGTGGTTCGTGTTTGTGCATTCCTGAACTGTGCCAACAAAGTATAGAGCTACATTTCACGCAGCTTTCATCAACTATCTTTGTCAGATATGGACACACTGAAGTTGTGGCTAGCTGTACTACATATGGATCCTAACACCCCTGTCTATAAACTGCACATGCAAACCGTCAGGTCTGCAGTGACCATTTTGACCGGGATGACCACTGCCAGTCAAAGAGGAGAAGAAATCCAGAACTAATTTTCCTACAGAAAACTGCTGTTCCAGGAGTTGATTTACCTGCTGCACAGAGAGTGGAGGTAGGCTAATGCTTTCAGCTAAAGTTATTATGTTGACCTGCAGAACGTTACACATGAAAGTGTGGCAGGATAACAGCAAAAGCAATCGATCAATAAACAATCAGTAGGTGCAAACTATCAGCTGATTTAGCACTAATTTTAACAAATCTATATAGATGGATTTTCACATTTTCAGTGGCTGACAACAGTTGCAAAATAAGTGATATCAACAAGCTGACACTATCAGTACCACAGTGTGTGCACGGTGGAAAAATATATTTATGCTTCAGAATTATACAGCCTTTGATATATTTTGCACCTACATTTGTCCTTCCTATACACCAAGGACATACCTACTGGCAATGAGTGAAGATGGTAACATTAGTTATTCTAGGAGCCCCTATGCACAGTCTAACAAGACAAAATAATCATTTGTTATTGCCACTGCGGGGAAATTTGCAGCATTACAGCAGCAAAGGCGATAGTGGAATAACAAGAAGCATCAGCAAGATATGATAAATTTGTGAACAGTAAACACAAATAAAAACCTCTGCTGCCTGATGTCCTGCCCTCTCTCTCTCTCTCTCTCTCTCTCTCTCTCTATCTCTCTAGCCTTTTTTTACACAGAGATCATGCTATAAGGACACTACAAAGTTCCTATTTTATGCCTCCTTTGCATTTTTACACCGAACCAAGTGATGGCAGCATCATTCCATTCCAGTGTTGGCTTCTAGTGTGACATAAAACACAGGCGTCAGCGGTGCTTTCTAAACAACATCTATGACATTAATGTGTCATTAACAATCATTTACCAGCCCTGTTATATGACGGCTGATGTCGTCCTTCCCTCGGAAGGAACTCCCAAATCTCATTGTTTTTCCAATTTGTGAACATTTATGGCCACTGTTCTTCTTTTTTGAGTAAGCTGCTAACTGCTAACAGCTACTTTTAAAATCACCTGCAGTGGGTCACATGCATGCCACCTATGATACCATCATGCAGGCTGTCCTATTCATACAGACACCATTTTGGCGCTATTACTATCCCATGGCAGTTTACCTTAAATACAGAATGGCGAGATGGTATAACAGCATGATATTCCCGCCTTGAACAGGTAGTGTAACCAGGGCTTCTCTCGCTCTCTCGTCTGCTCTTTGTGCATATACTCTGGCTCAAATAAAAACAGGCGGCGATCGACTACAATTGACTACATTGTCGAAATCAGGTAAATAATCATCCATGACACTTAAAACCTTGTAGACAACACTAAACTATGTTTTCTGTAAACTACTCTGGTCACTATACTCTCCCCAGATCTCATGCACGTTTCCTCTGTTATCCTCCTGCAACAAGTTACATATCGTGAAATTTCAGAACAAAACTTCCGCTTAACGAGGCAATAACAAACAGACCGGATCAAGTGAAAGGTAAAGGGACACTTCAGACACTTATAATAACAATCTAAGCAAAAATAACCACTTTTAAAGCTATAGTTGGTAATCCTGTTCAGAAACACTTCTTGTTATACTGGGTGAAATGGTCCTTCTATCCTGAGAGTAGTCAATACATAATGTGTTCAGAAAAAGGAATGAAAAAAAATCCGACCTCTGTGGCAGCTGCAGGCCTGTAAAAACCCTGACCAATCCCTGCGAGTCAGTGCAAATGTAAAGAACCAATCAACCAGCCTTCATGTCTCGTCCTGCCCGAGCCCCCCTCCATTCCTCTCTCCCTCCTCCCTGCGCGCACTCATCACGTGTCACCGTTGCCGGAAATATTCAGCACACTCCTCAGCAGAAATACCGAGTTAGCAGGAGTTTGCTGAACAATGGCGGAGAAAATACAGCCAAAAGTACCACTTCCAGTGTTACTTGTAACGGCTCGCCCCACTCAACAGGCTGAGAAAAGAAAGTCGGAGGCAGAAAAGGCTGCGACGAAAAAGGCTTTGGATAAAGCGAGAGGACAAACCAGACATCAACATTGGTGCAGCTTTTGAACGGTGGAGACAACTGAGGGAGCTGAAGGGCCTGAAAAGTGATGCAGAGGTTGCTGTCTTTCTGTTGGACAGGTAATTATTTGTTTGCTTCAGGGGATTTGTTATTTTACTCGGCTCACCTCTGACTTCTACTGCAGGATGCGCGTTCAAGTTTGTGGAGCTGTGGCTTTGGACGGAGCACTGACGGGAGGGGGAGGAGGGGGTGGAGCTTAGAGGAGGTGCCGCTTTCAAATCTTGCTAGCTCTCCAACATTACCAACTATAGCTTTAAAGGACGTACAGTGATGATGTTCAGGTTGAAAAGTTATCTTCTAAATTGAGGCCAGTAAGTAAATCTCATGCGTACAAGTTAACCTAAATATGGTATCATTTGAATTCAATTGAGGTAACAAATTATATCTTGTGCATGTGAGTTATATAAAACATGGCCTAGATTTTTATCTCTTTTTGGATTGAGAGCAGCTCAGTTTGCTTTGGGTAAATAGAGGCCCATGTGATATACTGTATGTTGTCATCGGTTAGTCTATCCCTGGAACATCCATCATACTGTGTATATGCAGTCAAACATCAGGACAGGCTGATCCACTGAGTAAAATGGGAGGTGATGAGGAGAGAGTCACTGGGTGCTGGACAGAACAGTTTGTCCCTCGCTGTGGTCATTTATTTCCTCTTAGGGAATTTTAGCTTTGTTCCTGTCTGTCTGCATTTCATTTAAATCCACAGAAGTGTGGACACACACACACAGGGACACATTGTGTGTATTTATGAATAAAGTGTGAACATGTGTGTTCATATGTGCTTTTGAATGTTGTGCCTGTGTGCGTGTATGCGTGTGTGTGTTCTCCAAGGCTGTGTTTGTCATTCTCTATTTGAGAGGCGGTGCAGAGGAATAAGCTTGCTGAGCCTGGCAGCCCTGAGCATCCATCATAATGAAACTAGCTTTAATGAAACTAGCTCAGGAACTGCCCCCAGACATACACACACACACACACACACACACACACACACACACGGGCGCACACAGCACATACACAAACCCACTAGTTAAGCACACAAGCACACTGACAAATCATGCATAATCTGTAATAAAATGAGCATGCTTGCATTCCATCTAAAAATCACACATGGCAGCCTGTATCTGGACGTGACAGGAGCGCAGTGTTAGCTGTGTGTCTGCGGAAACCTCGTATCTACAGGGCTGCTCTTTTCACTGTTTGTGATGCCACTAAAAGCTGACAACATAGAAAAAACTGAAACAAACGGGAACATCACATGACGGGTGCAGAATTTGAAGAATGTGCTAACATACATGAAAATCCTCAAGGCCGCAGCCCTTATCAGAGAACCACTCTGACATTTCCGCACCCCTGCGTCCAGTCATACAAATGCCTTCACATCTGTTGTATTATTTGTAGAAGCCAAAAAAAAGTGCATCATAAATATCATCATCATCCACCTGAGAGTGACTCACCTGAATGTATGTCAGGTACTGGTCAACATTGGAGCACTTTGGGATACTATAGCCTTTGTAGAAGTTGAAAGCAGGTCCAAACATGTCCTCACTGAACCACACCTTGGCAAAGGTGTTGAGGAGGCGTTTGTCATAGTCATCAGTCACACGGCCACCGTATTGAATCTCTCCGATCATGTATCGCACTGTGGTCCATGATACACCCTGAGTAGATATGAAATAGTGATATACATGATGACTGGAAATACAGTTACAGTGAAATGGTTACAGTTGTTGAAAAGGCAGGAGTCGATAAATGTGTGCTTTCATTTGTGCAGTGTATTGTGAGGAGACTGGAAATAACATGGCAAAGGTAGACTTTACTCTCTGCATCCAAATGTAGTGCAAATTGTTACCAAATTTTCAGAAAATAGCAAACATAATACAAATGCATGTGCTTTTCCATCCACTACTGTTATGCGCATGCTGAGGGTTGGTTTATCTAGATAAGCAGTAGGTGGCACTTATCCTCCTGTCAAGTGCCACTGCAGAAGAGGGCACAACGAGATAACGTAATTAAAAGAGCACTGGTCAAACCTCAAATGATGGAAACCAATGGCTGTGCAATAATAAAGAGCACAGTGGACAATGGAAATAGAGAGTTTTGAACAACTTATATTACAGCCCTGTGCTCTTTGAAGAGTTCTGATATCAGCACTGCGTGCATAAGCATGTTAAAGGGATAGTTCAACATTTTGGCAAATTCGCCTATTGCCGTAATCCCTATAGTCATATGAGTAGGTACGTTATCTTTAATTGTCAGTGCCTGCTGTTCTGAGATCGGTGGGACAGAGCTGCCCGCTGAAATGGAGGTGAACGATACAGCCCCCTCTCTCCCTCAAAACTAATCAAATACACCATCAAATGACTCCAAAACGCTCTTGTGGACAACACATGGCTTGCGCATTCCCCACGCTATGAAATAAAAATGTATATTTAAGTAACATTTCGACACATGAAGCAAATACTTGGAACTACTTTCTCGAGTAAACCACTGGGCGGAGTGACACAGCGCGTACCTGAGACAGTGCTGTAGTTATTGCTTGCAGCCTTGCATTTGCGGTATCGTCAGCTGGACGCACCAGAAAGTTTGAGAAAAGTTTACAGAGTGTTGTTGTAAATCATGGTTTACACATGTATTGTAAAAGGTTGCGGTAACAAGCAGAAGACATGGAGCAGAGTGAAGTTTCACGTAGTACCAACCAAAAATATGGACAGGATGAAACAATTTGTGCTGGACATATACCCCAACACACCTGTGGAAATGGTCTGGAAAATATTTGTTTGCTCCAACCATTTTTTACTGGAGGACTACAGTGAAAGGATGGAGTGCAGAAGCTCAGGAATGGTTCAAACGCTTTTCTTGAAAGATACTGCCATACCATCTGTTGGCATCACAAAACAAGCAGACGTGGTAAGTGATAGTTATGTATTTTGGTCAGCAATCTCTCTGCTGTAACGTTACCTCCATGTTGAGTAACATTAGCCTACAACCCAAGCATGGTAAATGAGGCTAAAATGCAAACATTGCTGTGGTTATGTTATGGATAAGTGCTTGCCCAGAGCATAAAGTGAAGAGACTGGCATTACTTCTCATTGTTGGGAGTAAACAGACTGCTAGGGAACATTTTATGTTGTTGTTCCCTCAGGAGTTGTGGTGATTTATGAGTGTGGAGTTAGCATGTTCTCCCTGTGTTCCGGTGATTATTTTGAGGCTTACTCTCGTCCCATCCCACCATCAACATATGTATGTAACATACATTCATTGGCCACTTTGTTAGGTACACCTGTGTAATCTAATGCAATCCAGCAGAATGGCTATACCATGATTTTTTCCCCAAAGCTTATACATTTTCGGTTATTGTTGACATTGTCTAGAAAGTGATGATTCTACTTTGTTTATTATTGAGGTCATAGTGAATGGTGGTGGTGTACTGGGGTGGCCTCCTAATTTTGTCTAATTGAGGGGGACAAAATATTAGGAACACTTTTTAATATATTGCACTCCAGTACACCAGCACCACCCACTACGACCTGAATAATAAAGTAGAATAATCACCTTTCTGACAATGTCAACAAAAGCTGAAAATGTAAAAGCTTTGTAAACGTAGAATGTGTGGCAGAGCTGTTGTATTGGATTGTATTAGATTGCACAGTTGTACCTAATAAAGTGGCCAGTAAGCCCCACATTTACACCACCAATCCATGCCGGCTCTGGGTCTCCCCACAGCCCCTGGTTGCTCGGCAGCCTCAGCCTCTCTTCTTGCTCTCTCTTCTTCCAAAACCTGTAACTCTTCCTCTGTATGTTCTGGTTTATTCTCAACAAACTTGTTTTTATGACGGGAGTAACTGCACTAAACATACGCTGTTTGAAATCACTCCGCCCAGCAAGTACTGTATGTCTGGAATGTAGTTCCGGCTGTGCATTTGGCTTCAAAACAACGTAATATTACATTATTATTTCATAGCGTGGTGAAAGTGTAAGCTACAAGTTGTCCACAAGAGCGTTTTGGAGTCATTTGATGGTGTATTTGATTAGTTTTGAGGGAGAGAGGGGGCTGTACTGTTCACCTCCATTTTGTGTGCCGAGCAGCAGGCAGCTCTGCCCCACCGATCTCAGAACAACAGGCACTGATAATTAAAGGTAATGTACCTACTCATATGACTATAGGGATTACGGCAATAGGCGAATTTGCCAAAATGTTGAACTATCCCTTTAAAAGCCCACGACAATGAGAGCTTGCACTGGCCTATGCAGTGATGATGTCATGACTGTGTGTCATCATTTATTTGCTGAATCTTTGTCCATTGCACTTAGTCACATTTGCCTTTTATTGATACACTGATTTGTTAACCTTCCCCAAGTGTAAACACTTTTTATTTTTAGATATTTCAAACTTTTTTCAAATTTTTAGTGTTTACACCATAGACTGTAAAAATAATGGCGTCACCCATTGGTTTGTGGACATCGTGGATTTTTGGAGCCAGAGGTGACCATACTTGGGTGGGAAGGTGGTGCTGTGGAGGAGCAAAAGGTGGATCTGACTGAGAAGCTGAGGACGCTATTGGCGGACAGCCTGTCATTCAAAGTGGCCCACCCTCAATTATGTCTGACTTTAAGCCTTAATAAAATATAAATGGGTGAGTTGTATACAAATTTAATAAGGGGGAAATTAGCTATAGAGACCAACACCACTGTAAACTTGTTTATTTCTGCTGTAAAGCTGGTCATTTTAACATGGAGGTCTATGGGGACTGACTAATTTCTGTAGCCAGCCTCAAGCGGCCATTTAAAGATCTGCTGTTGGTACTTCTATGTTGGCTTCATTTTTCAGCGCTCAGGTTTTATAATGCCCAAATTTAAAATGTGCATACAACGAGATGGATGAAAATACACCTGGGGTTGTTATTATTTCAGTTTGGCATATTCATGAAAGTTGGATGTGACATTTTTATGGTTAAAAAACAAACAAAAATATTCCTGAAAATCATTTCTTTCCTATCAGATGACAACATTAATCAACTCTTTAAAGAAAAAAGAAAAGTATGACAATTGTAAAGGTAAGGCTCAGGTTATTTTGTTAACTCTAGGTTTTTTTAACAAGGTGCATACTTCTTGAACCTGATACAGCTGACTACAGTGTATCAGATTATCTGCTTTATTTAACTTTATTTATTTTTACACACAAACTATTAGACTACGCTTTTTTTCTGCTCAATAAGACACTGGAGAGGAAAACTGTGTGATCAAGAGACAACTACAACCTGCTGCACACTTACTCCACCAGTAAAATGCTCTCACACAGCATTTTACACCTTCATCCCTGACAGTCTGCACGCAGAGCAATTTCTGCTCAATCTTACTGTTGTTGGTAGGAGCTGTTAAAGATAGTTAAAGGTGTGCACTGTAGTTTTCTCAGTACTTAAGAAGCACAGTGGTGGAAAGTAACTGAGTGCATTTACTCAAGTACTGTACTGACCCATTTTGAACATGTCTAATATAACATTTTGGAGAACTCAACTCTTCCTGTGTCCATATAGCTGGCAAGTAGACTCTCTCGAAGGCTAGTGACTGAAAATTCTTTATTAAGTACACTTTCTGTATTTCTGCACTGCTGCATTGTTAAGCTTAAAGGGATAGTGCACCCAAAAATGAAAATTCAGCCATTATCTACTCACCCATATGCCGATGGAGGCCCCGGTGAAGTTTTAGAGTCCTCACATCCCTTGCGGAGATCGGCAGGGGGAGGGGCTAGCACACCTAATGGCAGACGGCGCCCCAGACTAACGTCCAAGAACACAAAATTGAATCCACAAAGTATCTCCATACTGCTCATCCGTAGTGATCCAAGTGTGCTGCAGCCCCTACATAAAAAGTTGTTTCGAAAAACGTGATATGAACTCTGTTTTTAGCCTCACTGTAGCCTGTAGCTCTGACTGCTTCTCTGTGCTCCATGCTCACGTGTGCGCGCTTGCGCGAGACCAGCGAAAGCATGAGCTTTGCTTACCCATGTTTACATCAAGTGACACGTGCACCGCAGGGGGAGTCAGCAGTATCCACAGTAGCTTTAACATAATTTGCACTACGGTCTTTTAGGAAAGGACAGCCCAACATGTCTGAGGACTTTGAAATTGAGGAGGAACAGCATTTCTTTGTTGAGCTGTATTTGTTTGAGCCCGAGTATATGGACGGAACTCAGGCTACTGGACGAAGCAGCTGCCGCAGCTCATGAGCCTAACCCTCAGCCAGCCGCAGAATACCAGAGTTGAGCACTGGAAACCTGGTGGTGTAGTTGTTTCAAATGCAAAGCAATGCCAACGGATGAGGAAAGTCTTTGCTGCTCAGACTGGGAATTGGTGTTGCCTGCACTTGAGAATCTGGACATCAGTACTGACGAGACTGCTGCTCTTCAGAGACCGTGCATCACCGATCACCCTGAGCGTGCACACGTGAGCGCGGAGCACAGAGAAGCAGTCAGAGCTACCGGCTACAGTGAGGCTAAAAACAGAGTTCAAATGACCTTTTTCAAAACAGCTTTTTATGTCGGGGCTGCAACACACTTGGATCGCTACGGATGAGCAGTATGGAGATACTTTGTGGATTCAATTTTGTGTTCTTGGACATTAGTCTGGGGCGCCGTCTGCCATTAGGTGTGCTAGCTGCTCCCCCCGCCGATCTCCGTAAGGGATGTGAGGACTCTAAAACTTCACCAGGGCCTCCATCGGCATATGGGTGAGTAGATAATGGCTGAATTTTCATTTTTGGGTGCACTATCCCTTTAAGTTTGAGCAAAAGAGTACTTCTCCAACCACTGGAGAGGTGTCAGCTCCTACCTTTTTAATGTCCATGTCATCCAGGTGGTTCTGAACAAACTGGACAGTGGCGTTGAAGTCGGCCTGGTTGAACTCGTAAGGGATGTTCCATCCCAGGGGCCCATACTTTCTCCTCTCCTGTACTGTGCTGTGGAGAAATGCCACTCCATACAGCATTGGCTTCCACGGCACCATGTTACTGACGTCCAAAAGGTCCTGGTTTATACCTGGAAAGGGTTACAAGGATGAGTGCTTGAACAGTCCTCTTCAAATGAAGAGAGAACGTACAGAAATCAATGGTTCAAAATGGTTCAATCAGCTCTTGAGGTCAACACTTGGATCTGCAAGCTACAGAACCGTTGTTACTTCCACTACAGCAGACTTAAAAAGGAGGAACAAATATCAGTGCAGATTTCCTTTTCAAAGACAAAATAAAAAGCAGTTTGAGACTAAAAAATAGCTTTAAGCAGGTGACTCCTGATCTCAAGGAACAAATGTTATTTATACATATTTGCTGAGTAAATCAGTTTAATTAAATTGGTTTAACATTTTAAGATGTAGCAATTTCTGTAAGTCTGGATATGACACACATACAGCACTGTAGGGAAACTTTTAAATTAGCATAATGCAAGTTGGCAACTCTCTTTTGGGAAATCTCTGACAGGCAATGTCTCAAAGGGCTTTCCTGAGCGCTAATGAAGTTTGGGAAATATTGCCAGGCTCAGGAGGATAACAGTGTGGTAAAGTGATTTAAAATTTCATCTGAGAAACTTCAGCTGAAATTCCAACGTTAATCTACAAAATAATTAATAATTGAAAATATTAGCAGCAATTTTTTTTAAACACACACATAGGATTGCAAAAATGCTCAATACTAAAAAATATCTCTGCAATTTCAACCTAATAAGCAATCCCATGTGTCAGGTTTGTTTTCTCTCAAATCGAGGTGATTTAACCTTACTTCATTAGGGAATTTTTACATTTGTAACAACACAAAATATGAGCAAAACAAGTGCTGCTTTGAGGGATTATAGGGAAAAATCTGCACATCCTGAAAAGTGTAATTTCTGAACACAACAAGTATGATTTCTCCTGATCTGATAAAGAAATGCAATTTTTAATTGGGAGCTGAAGACAAGCATCTATCCAAACCTGTAACTGCCCTCCAGGGACACTCACATATCTCTTTTCCATATGAGCCAGACAAAGACAGCTGGTTCATATGTATTAAATATTCTTCTCTTCCTCCCTCTTTGAATAACAACACAAACCACGTGTTTCAACCTGTTTAAAAATTTACGAACCTCACAGGCTTTTGGTACTTGGGTGTAAAATACACTGAATTAAGCAGCAGTTGTTTATCATCTTTTCTCCTGCTGACTTTGCCCTAGGATACGTACACATTCCTTTAGTTACCGATTATGTGACAGATTGAAGGTCTGTGTGTGGCTGAGTGTGTATTTGTGTGCAACCACAACAGTTGTTTACACGTGTGCACATCAAGAATAATAAGAGACGATTCTGAATGCTCATCAGTGTTACTTGTTCTGTCTCGTTCACAAAGACACACGTGTCTGATCCCCCTGTAATTATAGAGAGAGAATCAATCTGTTGATAGTTTAAGTTATTTCCACCATATTTACACCTAGAAGCATTTTTAGCCTGGACTACTGTATTGATCCGGACACAGCGTGTGCAGCCTCACCATTCTGATCTTGCTCAGTGAAATGACAGATTAAGAATTGTAAACTATTGTGTTTTACTTTAAACTGAACTGAGCCAATCTGGTCCCACCTCCATAGGTCCTCTTAAGCCCCGCCTTGAGGCCCTGTGGTGGTTCGTTGGTGAACTTGATTGACATCTGCAGAAGGGTGATGGGGAAGTGTCTGTGGACCTCTGTGGTCATCCAAAGGCGGAAGCTGTCATGGACAATGTCTGTCTCTGTCACTGTGTCCATTAGCTCGTCCATGAAGTCCAGACCAAGGTGGCAGTTCTGGAGTAAAGCCCAGCCACCCTGGAGACAAATTATAAGAGTAATGGTCATCATCCATATCCAGGACTGCAAATTAATGATGTAGTCAAGATCTAAAAAAAAGTTAAGGCTGCAAGCAGCAATTACCTGACCCTCGCAGCTTCCTACATGTTGTGGACGCTGGCCGTATACTGGTTGATGCAGACGGAAATGCTTGAACTTACTTATTGCAAATTATTATTAAATTTAACTACTTCCTGTGTCCACCATGTGGGGCTGAGAGAAAACACGCATAACATGCATTATGTTGCTGCATGTCAAGTGTAGACCACACAAAATTCATGTTGCTCCACAAGGCCTAATTCCTGTTGACAGCAGGTGGCGCAATTATGTTGACTCAATATTGACATACAGATACCCTCAGGCTGGAACTGCTATCAAGCATGAGAAGTTTGGGGCAGATTCGATAATATACCATGGATGTATAAAAAGAACAGGATACAGTGTTAGAGGTGGGCCCAGTTCACTCCTATGAAAGTTGGTCAGTGGTACATTAAGCCTAAATAGCTCTATTTCCATGGCATAAAATTACCCAGATCATCTGCATCGTGGGGCCCATAGAGCAAGCACATTAGAGACTAAAAAAGTGATCTAATCGTGCGCCTCCTCTAGAATTTTGAAGTTATTGGACTGAATGGATCAAATCTCAATTGTGAAATGAGTCATTTTGCAGGGATTGTAACGCTCAAGTCTACAGGAAAAACTCTTTTTTGGCCCGATGGCATCATGTGATGGACCTGGATGTTGTAATTCCTATTTTGGCCACTATGAACAATTGACTTCAAAGCCTGGCACTGTTCCTGGGGGCTTAATATGTGCACTCAAGACAAACAAAAACACACCAGCCGCACCTCTGCCGAGGTGAGCTGCCATAGGAGCAGAGAAAAAGAGCTACTACAGGAATGGTATGTAGGCTGGTATGTACAAGCAGAGAGTGAGTGGGGGAAAAATAGCAAATTTTTCACCAATTCTGATGTGCGTTCAGTGAGTTTTAGCACCTTTAGCCCCTCAAAAACAGGAATGATTTGTATAAATAATTCCTTGCATTACATCATTATGGTCCTTGCACAGGTCAGTGCTTGGGCGCTAAAAATACAATAAAATAGAATAAGGTCTTTGTGAGTGACTCACTCTGAAAAGGTTGGTCTCTTTCAGAGAGCTTAAGAGACATTTCACAGATAGTTTTCAGAGCACCTTGCTGTCTAGTTAAATATATTGCATGAAACAACCGCTCTGCTGCTGCATGGACTGTCGCAAAGATAGCAGTACACTCACACCACTGACTCACATTAGCCATGGTCTGCTGTAGAAGCTTGCGGGCGTGGACCTCTTGTCCTTGTCCCATCGAGACATATCGGGTCTCAATCTTCAGCCTCTTTCCCAGCGCAATGATTGAGTCGGTTGGATCTGAGCCCATTGACAAGAAGCAGGTGAGAGGTGTTCGTGGGTCTGATTCCTCCCACGTCTTCTCCAAGTCGAGAATCACCCCTTCTGTGTATTTCTCACCCATTGCGTCCATTATGTATTTACGAGCCTAGAGGAGACACAGAAAGCAATGAGGCAAACTAGACATGTTTTCTTTACTGCTTTATAGTGCGGGCCAAGTTAAAACTAAACATTGGAATATATTTACTTTCTGGAAGGCGAGGAGTGAATAGTTCAAAGAATTTTTCTTTACTGGCTTACTCTTTTTAAATCAACAGTAAGGACTGCTGCTGCTGGAGGTCGGTAAAGGACAACTGCTGGACTGTTTGTGAGTGCATCAAAATAAATTCCACTCCAAGCTTGTCTGCAGTGGACCAAAAAACTACCCATCAGTAAAAAGTGAATGTCCATTAGCCTTTGTAGATAGTCAGGCTCAGTAAGCTTCAGAGAGAAAGCTGTTTCACTAAATGTATTCCACTTTTCCCTTCAAGGAAAGACTTGGCCACAGGAGATATAACTGTAGATTAAGAGAATTTTAGACTCTCACACTTTACTGAACTCGGTCTCATTAATGCAAGCAAACCAGCATCTCTTTTCCAGCCCGTCAATTAATTAAAGATATGCTGCTTTGGGGCACTCTGCTGTATTTCTTTCAAGGTAGTTCATTTGAGTTTAAGTTACAATATGACTGCACTGTATTGTTGCAAATTCACTATGATGCAATTTGGCAATTGTGGGTATTGGATTCACACGCACACACACACACTAACCTGTGCAATGGTCCTGTCGGGACACCAGCAGCGTATGAGGAGCAGGCGTCTAAAACAGTCAAGAGCCTGGTCGTAGGAGTTTGGGACCACCTCCTCCTCCGGGGCCTCTTTATCAAACCATGACTTCCACTGTTTCTCGTTACGGCTTATCTGAAAGAAATGTGTTAACAGCTCTGACACAGGGACACACAGATAGGTCCATTTTTTCCCATTACATCAAATCTGGACAGAACGAGAAGATGCAGGGAAAAATCGTTATGTACTGCAAGCTAAAACATTGAGACACAACTAGTGGTAAAAACAGCCCCAGAGTTAAATCTATGAAGAAAAAAGCTTCTTTTAAATACTGAAATGTATTCCCTGTACACTCTCCTAGATACACAACACAAATTGTCCAGATTGCCCTAATGTGCTAAAGGACCATGATGAACATGTGGCTTTCTGCGCCTGTCTCTACCTGCACAATATGTTTGTGTGCTGATTGTTACTGTTTTGTTCCTTCTTCTCTCCTCTTAAACGAACAAAGCAAACAAACACAGGCAGTAAAAATGTAGTTCTTAGACAAAAAGCACCCAGAAATAAAGAGAAATTATTTGTTAGAATCTTTTTACCCAGTTTTCATAAAGATTCTGACATTCACCACTGTCTTCTTTGGGACTTGTTCTTGGGTAAGCACACTCAAAAGCACCTCTTATGCATATTTTGTACTGCAAAATTGGTTATTGCGTTTTCTTTAATTCTACAGTTTTATAATACTTCACTGATTTTATCGAAACCGCTTATAGTGTTAGGGGTTGCGAGGGGGGTGGAGCCTACCCCAGCTGACGTTGGGCGAGAGGCGAAGTATACCCTGGAGGGTATTACAAGGATGGCACATTGAGACAGACAATCATTCATGCTCACATTCACACCTATGGACAACTTAGAGTCACCAATTAACCTAACCTGCATGTCTCTGGGCTGTGGGAGAAAGCCGGAGTACCCAGAGACAACCCACGCTGACATGGGGAGAACATGCAAACTCTGCTCCGAAGGGCTCCCACACCCTGGGTTTGAACCAGGAACCCTCTTGCTGTTTTTTTTGTGTGTTATTCTATATCAACTCCTGATGTTATATGACAGCTGGTTTGGCGTTCACTTCCTGCAGAAGTACCTCCACTTCACTGCTATTGAAGTTTTGGAGTCATTGCTCTACCCTCGTCAGACTTTCAGCTGGGCATTCTTGACTTAATTCTCTCAACTTCTCTTCTTCATTTTCTGTGTGTGCATTCCTGCAGTCCTATAACCTTATATAGTGATTGGCGGGGCGTTTACTGACAGTATGCTAATTAGGATCAACGGGCACATGATTTCAACTCATGAGGACAATGGGATTCATTATTACAAGAACACAGGTGAGAAAAATTCTGCAGTTTAGGAACACGGCAAATCTGATGTAGACTTTTCTTAGGGGCTTTCTTAAGATAAGATAAGATAAGATAAGATAAGATAAGATAAGATGCCTTTATTGCCACTATATACAGTGATACAGTGAAATTTCAAGTGCCCTCACAGTGACATTTAAGACTTTACATACATTACGTGAATTCATACATACACACCCATACACACTCCCACTCATACAACAACTAACACAAGATAAGATCAAATTAAGAAAAAAAAATGCAAGATGGTAATGTATCGACATACAGTATTATGTCTTAAATAGTAGAAATGCTCCCAATCATTTCACAACAAACACTGTCTGGCACATCCTGTGCTGCATCATGTAACTCAGATGATTATAAACATGAGGTCCTGAACTGAAGCTTGTCGCACTGTGCTTAGCGTGAGTCGCCTGGATGGCAGCTCATATGAAAACCATGTAAACACTATGTGCTTTAGAGAGGTGATACTAATGCTTGACAGCACAACATATGCAAATATACTGTGACATCACATAACCTACTAATCACTGTGTTTACATGCATGCAGGAAACCAGGCTACTGGGAGGAATAAGGTTAAAGCAGGAAATCAGAGATCGTGTTTACAGTACATGCACCACAATAACCTGCTAACTTTATAAATGCTATTTAGATGCAGCCTGTGAGTAATCAGTTTTACCCTAGGTCACAGACATATCTTTCCTGTCTGAAGTCTCTGTCATGAATATGTGCATATGTAAATGCCTTTTAGAAACCCAGTAAATTTATACACATGGACAAGAAATCAGATTTCTCTAACAGCAATATGGCTTTGTTAACCAGCCTGTAATCTTTACAACAGAAAGCCAACGTCGTTATCCTATTTGTAGAGGACATTGTATTGACTTTACTCAGAGCTTGAAGTTAAATTTTAAATGAATGGCTTCGTGGGTCATTTTAAAATGAAGCGTGTCTTATTTAATGAGTATTTATTTAGGAAAGCAAAGCAAACCACCTGTTTTACATTCATGTAGTGGAACACGTTCACAACTTAGAGCTGCTTGTCTTTGCCTACTAGCCACTGAGCCGCTCCACTTTATTAAAGGGGTTCAGTGCTTTTCTGAAGAGCACATTAACAGTAGCTGTTAATAGTGGAGAGAGTATAACACATTCATGTCCCACACACATTTCTGAGTCAGTATAGGGATTTGAGTAAACTTCTTGAACGGCAAGGCTGAAATAGCCGCTTGAATATGATCATAGTGTGTTTTATATGTGAAATATGGTGCATTTGCATCATGTGTGTGGCAAAGGTTTGTCTGTAGCATGAGGACAGAGTCAGGAGGAGCTCAGGTGTTTTTTTTCTTTCTATTCTGGGTGGACTGACATCACAATCCTGTCTTTACCTTGTTCTTCTGGGAAGACTGATTTAATTAAACAAAGAACTGGTAATCCAGCTCTCCCTGTTCATCATCCGCACAAACATACACGTGCATTTGTGCAAGTGAAGGATGTACACACATACACATTTGTGTGTGTGTGTGTGTGTGTGTGTGTGTGTGTGTGTGTTATGTGTGTGTTTGTGTGCATATGCTCAGCCAGAAGTAATTGACTGGAAGTTTCTCCAAACTAAGCTCATTTCACAGAGCACTGAGCTTTTACCTCCGTGGGAGCCACCATGCTGTCAGTCACCCACAAGGGTGTGTGTATTTGTGCATGAGTGACAGTCCATCGTGATGACTGTGTGTGTGTGTGTATAAATAAGAGAGATGAAGCGAGGCATGATGAGACTGATATTGACATGCTTACTAGAGCAAAGGAGAGCTGTGAAAAATATTTAATAAGCACCTAGAGACCACTGTCGGATCTGTGTGTGTAAGGAACAGATGACAGATGAGCACTATTAACTGCACACTTAATGGATAAAGGTCCTTCTCGATAAAAACTCTTTCAGCTAAAATAAAAATGTATCATACACCAGTCAGAGAACACCTAAATTGATCAAGTCGTAAGTGCATGTGTGTGTGTGTTGTACCTGATCTAGTATATCAGAGAACTGCCACAGTTTGCTAAGCTCTACAAGGTTGAGCCAGGTCATGTCAAGGATCCATTTAGCCGGTTTCTGAGGGCAGGCCTTCAGGTCCAGAGATGCACCTCCTGGATGGCACACACACAACCACACACACAAACAGGAAAATACAAAGAGAAAAATATGTTTGTACAAACGATCATTAAAATTCAAAAGTACAAAATATTTAAAGCTTCAGATAAATGCAAACAAAACACAACCTTGAAAAATATACACATAAGTCGTACTGAGTCAATGTTCAGCAGGTTGGAGCTGACAGATGGTGAAGCTGCATGCATGTAGCAGACTGTCTGTTCTGGCCTTGACAGTCGCCATGGCTAGCTTTTATCTCTGCGGCGAGGAGCACTCCAGATTTCTGATTCAGTGAACTGTAACAATACCGATAGGCTTGAAATGTGTGTGAACCTTGAGATGGGATTTAAAAAAGATCTATCTCGAAGTAAATAATGAATAAAGAATGAAAAACAGAGAACAGAAAACACATGGCAGTTTCACTCTGACTTTATCAAAGGGCCCGGAGGCTGTTCTGAGGTGATTCATAGCTGTTCAACAGCACTTGTAGCTTTTCCTCTCTGTATGTTGAGATTTAAATGCAGTCTTGGAGGAGTCAGGAATGTGGTATGCCAGAGTATGTATTGCTTTTCTTTGGCTCAAAACATATCCAATATATATTCTAGGTACTGACATAACAAATCAGTCTCAGAATAAAGTGGGTAAGATATCAAGAGACAGAGACAAAGAAACATCTTTCCCCCAAACTTCCACTACTTTATTGCCCAGTAGCTTCCAAAACTTCTGAAAATTTCTTCACAGGTCAGCATTTGCCATGACGCAAGCAAAAAAATAAAAAAATAAAATAAAATAAAATAAAATAATAATTTATATATACATATATATATAAAAAAGTATATATATATATATATATATATATATATATATATATATATATATATATATATATATATATATGTATGTATGTATGTATGTATATATAAATCAATGTTTTTTTCTCTCAGCTCCACTTCACCCAAAATAACTTAAGTCTCAGCGTTGTAAAAGGTTTTTTTTTCCACTCTCCCTCTTTCTTTCTTTGCTCCATGTTGGCAGGTCGACAAGATGCACCTATCCATGGTAATTATCACCTCCATATATGGTGGTCACTGGCTATTAATGGGCAGTGATGTATGCTAATTGCTGACAAGTGGGAGTGCATTGTCAGTTTACGATTGATTGGCATTCATGAACATACACACCTGCCTATGATCAGATCTGAGTTTTCCGCGGCATTCATGAATCTGGTGTCGGTTTTTAGTACCATGTTTTTAATGTGCAAATATACTAACATTTCATGAATGAGACCCAGTGTCTTAAGATGTGAGAGGGTGTCATACATTAGTCTTTTCTAAGCCCTCTAGTGTGTAGTTGGCATTAGTTGTTTTCTCACCCTTTCACATTATTATACTATCAGGAAGTTAAGCTTCAAAGAACATTACTGGGTTTCAAGATGCTGGTGTGGCAGACAGTGCACTTCACTGAGCACTGCACCACAGCAATTATTGTTTCAGCTGTTTTCACACCCTAATTAGTATCTCTTGAGTGTTCCAGCATCAGACATAGTAATATGAGGATCGAGTACTTTCTGAGTCACTCTGACACTATGCTGTCAAGAAATACCAAGAAATCAAGCAAGAGTAACTGCACAGAGTGATTCAGTTAAAAGTTGTCGTCTGACGTTAGCTACATACATTTCCTTTGTGATGCAAAATTATGTTAAATTTATATTGTCCTTTTCTAGGGTTGACATTCTTACAACCTAATTTATGAATGCAATGAAGCTCAGAAGTAAGCTCCCATGTTTCCAAGGTTGGAGCTTCCTGCACATGCAAGCCCTACAACTAACAAAAATTTAGAAGACTCAATCCATGCTTTCACCTGCATGAGTAAATGAGAAAACAGGCCTTAAATGACTAAAACCTGCACATTGTTCACTGTTTCCTCTTACCTTTAATGAGTGTGAGAAACTCCTCATGTTTGACCCTGTTGCTCTGCATGTCGATCTTCAGTGTCAACAGCAAAGTGAAGAGGAACTTGTGCTCCTCATACAGGCCTCGTGCTGCATAGTTATAGACCTCAAAGGTCATAAACTCGATTATGTTGGCGATACGTTTGCTGGTGATGGGGCTTCTGGAGGACCTGTTTAAGTAGAATTAAGGTTTGGTAACTTTTATAGATATTCACTTTTATCATATTTTCTGAAACTGTCACCTTATTCACACAGCACTAAATGAGACTGATAATCTGTGAAAAAAAAATACTTCTCTTCCTACTCTTTTGCCTTATAAAAAATTCTAATGGCCCTACCATACGTGAACGAAAAATAACCAATCAGAGTGAAGGGGTCTTTTAACGCAGCTGTCAACTATGTCAATCACTGCTTGTTAAAAAGGGGGTCAAACCTTAAACTAGGCAGCGCTGATCAAATGTAAATCAAGATTCTGTTACTGCATTGCCTACTTCTTGTTTCTAAAAGTTTCAGAAACATATTTTAGTGTACTGTTTAGCTGTAAAATGAGATAGTTGGTCTGGCCGATGGGCGGTGCCTGGTTTTGACTTAACTGTTTTCAACATGGCGCCACGTCACAAACATCTCATTTTACAGCTAAACAGTACAGTAAAATATGTTTCTGAAAACATTTAACGTAAGAAATGGGCAATGCAGCTAATCCTGATTCATAATTGATCAGCGCTGCCTAGTCTGAAGTTTCCCCACAGTTCACGGAGTGACTGACATGACTTAGAGCTGCATTTGAGACTCTGATTGGTTGCTTTTGAGGCGCCAAATGCCAGCGAGTGAATGCCATTTAAAGCAGTTGGATGACAAGATGGAACATGATTATTTTTCTCATATACGTCGTTCAGAATAAAGCGACAGTTTCAGCAAGTATGAAAATTATTTTCATTACAGTTACCAACTGCAGCTTTAACAGCATATACCACACATACATTTTCATTATGCAACTCATTAGCTCCTTAGAGCTCCTGTTATAACGTTACATAGTTTTAATCTAATATTAATTCTTACAAACCAAATATAGACCAGAGATCACAGCATGGTCAGACTGGTTAACCCAAAGGCCCAGACACACCAAACAGATATAAAAAAAAAACTAGCATCTAGCAGCCAACTGTTGCGTTGCCTCATGCCACCTGTGTCTGAGCCAAAACTTAGAACATGAACACACCGCAAAGACTACAGCCAACCAGCAGGTATGTTCTGCGCCTGTGTGAGAAGAAATAACTCTCTGCAACAGCAGGCGGAACCATCATCACCACCATCAAAGGAAACCAGAAGACTGTCATGATGATGGTTGCCAGTTAGCACGTTACTAATGCAATCTAATGTTGAAAGAACAAAGCATATTTACCATGCACCAGTGAACTGTAACATAAACGTCACCATCACCTTCGCCATCTCTGATGCCAATTAAACATGCTAAGTCGGATGAAAAAAAGCCGTCAAGGGCCGACAAGGGCTAACTTTATAGGACACACCATAAAGAGTACGGTGCAACTGTGACTGTCAGCGTGGTGTGTCAGGGCCTTAATGGTTAATTTTGGTTTATTGATTTGAACATAAAGAGTATTGACTGAATGTCTTTGGCGCTTGGTAACAGTGAATTATGTGAAAGCTTCTTTTAGCCATTAAGGATACTGGAAATCCTGACATCATTAGTTGTAGAGTTTGATGAGAAATGATTCGAGCAGGCAAGTCAATAGGTAGCCAGTTAAAATGAACTGTCACTGTATTTGATGTTTGCCTCAGGCACTCAAGACATTTTGCACTATACAAAAACAGCAAGCGGATTTTCAAAAACCAAAACATTACAGTTAAAGTATCCATGTTCAGTAGTATCAACAATGACTCAGTCGCTTCCACCTTCAACATAACAAGCTGAAAATAATTCCCTTTAGTTTTCAGCTGTGGTGGAGCAGAGGCTCCAAAACAACAATAAATATCTCCACCCCCGAGTATTTGCCTCATATGTACATTTTATTCAAGGAGAACCTGATTTAGATGCAAGAGGTGGATACGGTAAATTGAACGCCTGTTTGCAGCAATTCAATCCAACCACCCTGGAACAAAAACTACCTTTGTGAAGCTAATAATAATCAATATTCGCATCCCTCTGTGAAATAGATTTCATGATAAAACTCTATGGTGATGCTTCAGGCTATATTTGTAGCATTGTCATACTGAATCACACTCTATTGTTTGGTGTTGTTTAGAATTTAAATATACTAATGATGCCCCCATTTCTCTCACTATTGCCTAAATTTTCAATCACATGGCTCTATGTGTGGTGTGCTACATAGATCTAGTACAAGAGTCACAATGTCTCAGTCAAAATTTTGATCATTCATTCAGTCATTTTTTCTCTAACCAGGAAGCAAATTAGACAAAGATCATTTTTGTTTCAAAGGCGTAGTAAGGGAAGTATACATTGTAATTAATGGCTAAAAGTAAGAGCAAACAGACAAAAACTGAGAATATATTTGTATCTGTGCAATCTGACTTTCCGTTTTGTATTCCACTCATTCTTGAGAAATGGGACCAAACCTTTGGGGGTTTTTGAATTTTAGTCTTCAGTTAGGCTGGAAGAATATATTTTAAACAAGCACAGTCTTGACTATTATACCTTGTTTTGGCCCAACCTCCCAGTGATTAAATTTTTTTTCAAATAGCATACATAATGGATGTCAGAGGTACTATCTGACAAAGTTGACGTCTTACGGAGTTGACAGAAAGTTATATATTTACTAACTTTTACAACAGAGAGTTGTAATTTCCATTCTATTTTCCATCTGTACTTACTGTGTGTAAATGTGGAACCAGTACAAAGATAATAGAGACAGAGAGAAGTTGGTTTTGGGCCACAAATTGACTGGCTTTAAAACACTTTAATTATATAGTATGAGCTGTCTCAAGTAAATTTAATATTGTTTTGCCCTTTTTAGAAATCAGTGTTTTGGGGAAGGCTGATATAGCATCACAAATGACTGAATCCTAATCAGTTCAATCAAGTGCTCCAGCAGCACCAATTCACGATGCCAACAACCCAATAAGTCCCCCATGGAGACTTTAAGAATCGCGCTGAGAGGAGCAAAATTTGCAGGACAGCTTGCAAGACCAAGACTCACGTGGAGTTGCAAAGGAGCGCTTTTTGTTTATGGATTAAACCCAAGTCATGACAGAGAGCAGCAAATGTCAGTGTATTCTCACCTAGCCAGAGAGAGGTCAAAAAGTCCCAGGAACTGTCTCAGAGATGTCTGATACATGACATTCACCATACTCATCTCTGTGATCAGGAAATACAGGATACTGCCCCTGGTGGCCACTGGAGACAAACACAAACATTTCAATGGCAATGTTAAAAGAAGTGTGGTTGTTGATGCACGTGTTTGTAACTGACACAGATGTTTTGACTTTATGGCCTCTATTAATAAATATATTTAAAAAAAAATGCCTCCTTAATAAAAAAAAATCTGTTACACACTTAAATAAAAAATACTGTCCTAAAATAATTATTTTGTGGAAAAAAACAAACAAACAAAACATTAATTTGAATCAGACTGTTTTGAAGAGATGTCATAGAGATGTTTGCCTTCTCTTTAATATAGCAGATAGCGTGTATTGCTTCATTAGTTAGCTCATAAAGCAACATAGAGCTAGCTAGCATTACAGTTCAGCTGAGGAGGACGCCATTAATGTTTACATCTCACGCTGTCATGAGCATGAGAAGATGCACACTTCCTTCGCTGCAATGATGCGGTTGGCAGATGTAGTCTTTTAGAAAGAAAATAGTTCTTATATGAAACTGCTCACACCACCAAGTCATAACTTCTAGAAAGAGACATTGCTGTTGAGTTTTTCAAGTGTATTTTTGGCGCTTTGAGCTCCACAAGCCGAGTTCCATCTAGTTCCATTATGTTGGAGAGAAGGCAGACATCTCTACAGCCGATATCTGCAACAGTCAGCAACTCACACCAAAACAATCTAGACTGATAAAAAGCACTACAGGGAAGAGTGTATGTTTGTTGGATTTTAGAGTGAACTATCCTTTTAATGTCTGTTAAAGACCCAGTGTGTAAAATGGGTTGAAAACAGTGACATCAGTGGTCAAATTCTAGATTGCAGGGCTCACTCGCTCACCCCTCCCATTGGGTAAATGACGGTAGCCTCGTAGGGACAAAAAGCCTTGCGCATGACTTTTTCAGGAGTAGGTCTATCTAGTGACGAGGTGAATGTTTATTTAGAAATCTAAACCATGTTACGATATTGTAATGAATCCCTCACAAGCAGGAGACCAGAGGAGCGTTCGGGAAAAAGGCCAGTTTATTTGAGCACTCCAGAAACACCGGTAACACTCCACTCCATCCCAAACTCTGACTCTTCTAGCGTAACAGACACACTTCATAACTTTACACACATACTCGTTTGCCATTCTGAGTGGGGACCCCCCTCCCCTCTCTGCTCTGCCAACCTAAACAGAGCTCAGCTGTTTATTTAGTCTAGCAATATCTCCGGACTATAGTAGCTGCAATGGACGACTTTGAACGCGATTTTGAAGAGTTTCTTGTAGCGGACACAGACCCAGAGGCATACCTGTTTGAGCCGGAGCATACAGATGAGGAACTCCATGTGTTTGATGCTGAGCGGGTGAGAAGAGAGGCTGAATGCACAGAATGGGATTCGGTGCTACTGCTACCATCGTTGGGGAGATATATCATCAGGAGGAAAAGCGCCGCATGGAGTGCATCACAAGGAGTGAAGTTGCGTCTTCTTTTCCTCGCAGATGACGGTTCGGGTTCATTCTCTCCTGTTGCGTGGTAAGTGTGGTCCATTCGCAAACTTTATAACTAAAAAAACTTTTCACTACTCTCTATCGACAAACTACTAACACTCTGCTGTTTCTTCCTCCTTCTTCTTTCCTTCTGCTGTCTTCGTTGGTTCATTTATACACGCGAAACGCGTTCTCTGGCTGGCTGGATTGTCCACTCGGTCTGCCGTACATACATGGCGGCGCAAGATGGCGACCTCTCTAAAGCAAGGCCCTTGCTATATATATACATAAAAGCATAATTATAAGGCTACAAAAACCAAACGAATTTTATTTTATAGCGATCATACACTTGTATAAACATATTAATGGGTAGAAAATTCAGATTCAGATTCAGATTGACAATAAACCATGCCAAATATTACACACTGGCCCTTTAAGTTAAGAATATAGCATAGATGCATATAGACTTAGGTCATAATAAAAGGTCTGTTTTAAAGGAATGTGTGGGGTAAGCAAATCTTCTCTTGGATAGTGTCCATTCTGTGATTGCTTAGGCTGAATTTCAAACTGAAAATAGATCAGTATTTTGTGACTGAACCTGAACTTTGCTGGCAGACTGTAACCACACAGAGAAAATTACACTCCACCCCCCTAAAGAGTGTAAATTCTGAATTGCCACTGAAGTGCCAGTTGTCATGACCTACCAGGTCGGTACTCTTCTCTAGCAGCATTGATCTGGATCTCAGTCTCTGCAGCAATCTGCAGTTTCTGAGTGACCTCTTCAGCTGTGCGCTTGGTGTTGCCAAGGACAATAATCAAACTCTCATCATCCACCAATGAACCCTGCAAAGAGACATATTTTACAGAGTAAGTCAGAGGATGAATGAAAATGGAAGCATTACTCATGGCTGTAACAGATGGACATGTACATTTTTCTAATGTTCTTCCCCCGTGTGACCTCATTTATGCAACTGTCTGTCTTAGAAAAAAACTTCCTGACCAACATTTTCATGTAACTCCAAATGAGCTTATTTGCATATGTCAGCACAAGGCTGCTTTATAGAAAAACAGTATGAAAATAGAGACACACCAGCAATCAGACAAACTAGATTTAAAACCTCCCAACACTGCAGCAGTATCCGCACTGAGTACTGTCACATTCCCATGTCCTTGCCTGTGTACTAGTCAGTCGGTAGAGAAGGTTGTCCTCTAGCTCCTTCATCTTTCTCTTGTTAGATGTCACATCTTCCAAGAGGTCTGTCCTCTCCTTCTCCAGTTCCTGGTGTCAGAAAAACAGGTTACAAAGCTGTAGCATTATGCTAGAGGAAAGGCCAAGAGATCATTGAAATCAAAAGGGTGTACTTCCAGGGAAGCATGAATATGATCAACAAATGAAATGCCTTTTACATTTCGAGAGACTAGAAGCTGGCACTTTGGCCTGAGAGTAGATAAGATAAAAGTAAAGTACATGTAGGAAGTATCTTGTTATCCAGAGCAAATTTCACAGCAGTCTGGTGTTGAGGGGAGAGACGGACTGACTGACACTGCTGGAACTCAGGAAGAGGCTATGCTGCCGCTATTGGGGATCCTAAATAAGACTAAACTAAACCAATAATCATCAACCTTTACATGTTGCCATTAGCAAGGTTAAAATATTCACAAGTTACCACTGTTGTCACACTGACTGATATGTTTAAAACCAATTATATTGCTACTGTGATCACAATTTAAAGTACAATTTGCTAAAAAGCCACAGTGTCCAACTTTATATATTTATTTTTGCAAAGAATCCATCTCTAATAACAGGAGAAATACGATTTCTCTGAGTGCCCTAGCACCCACTGGATACAGAGGAAATAGTAAAAAGAGAGAGTTAGCAGAGAAAATACTGTATCCTGCTTCAGCACTTGATGAAAGCAAAACACCAAAGTAAAAGGCAGTATTAAGAGCCACTGGCCGATCTGTAACTCCACGAATTAAAGGGACTGTACTCCTCTGAAGCAAAACCTCAGTCATTCACAGTAAACCCATGGGAAATATAAGCCACTTCGAAACTATGTGTCTGATTTTATCTCTAAAGTATAGTCACAATGTACACATAAATTTAGTGAAGACGACTGACTGTGAAATGAACATGATGAGAAGCAGAAGCTCATCTATTCTGTTATAGTTTGTGTTTATTTTAAATGAACACTGATGTTGGGCTTGTAAATGCTATATGAACTGCAGAGACCCAAGTTTTACAGCTGTGATTGCAGCTTCAACTCACATTATGATTAAATCCATATTTAGTACATAGATAATGAGCCACTTTTCCCCAGCATAAATCCTTCATCTCTGGATTGGCCATTACTACCAGTCTTTTCACAATCACAATCGATGTCTGTCTTTATGTGAATATTTCATATAGGTGCATATGTACACTGGTTTTTGTTGTATGGCCACTTCTTCACATTGTCAGGACTGTAATGATTGCCATACTCTATATTAAAAGGGGCAATAATAATAACCTCCCAGTTATGTTGTCTCACAGTTTGTGCTTGCTAGAGAGAAAATGAGGTACACAATACAAGATGTTGGAAGCCTGTATTAAAAGAATTTCCAAGGGCTTTTTAAGGAATTATAATGATCTAAGCAAGCTGGAGGTACATCTGTTTTGTGGAAACATACTGAAATTTAACACACTAATTGGCAATGATGTAATACGGCAGTATAAAGTCATTCAAATGAGCAGCTAATGTGTATTGCATATATGCTGGCTATAATGGCTACCATTTAGTTTGAGAGCATCTCTACCTGTTTTTCTGTGAGGATGACTCTGCCCAACAGCTGGTCCTCCAGTCCTCTCATGGTGACGGTGAAATCGATGATGGAGGTGCGGGCACTGATCTCAGGGGTATATGCAGGGTTAGGCAGCTTGGTGGTCACATATAGCCTGAAGCCCTTCATCACATCCACCTCTTTGTCACCCACTTTCACCTGCAGAGATAGAAAGAGAAAAGAGAGTACAACGTCAGTATTACAAAATAGCAACATGCATAAGTATCAAGAGTACATTGGTAAAAAAATGTACTGATTATTCTTCCAAATCCACCCTAAATTAACTCAAGACGACAATAACGTATTATCAAACATTTGTCACTAATGTCTTTGAAAATGCACGATAAGGCTGTACTGACAAACATGATAAAGGTATCTGGTGTAAGCGAACAATCGCTTTGCAGATACAGCTGCTCAGAAACATTTCCTGTGTCTATATATGCTTGTGTAAGTGTGTACATGTGCATGAATGTGTGTGTCTTGGTTTGCTCTGATCAGCATTCAATTACTCATGGCAGTATAACTTCTGATTATCCATCTGCCGACTTGTCTCAGGAGCTGTCGGCCGCAGACACCTTCGCTTTCTCCTCACAACAGGATATTAATAGAAATTAAAGCTTTTCAGGAGAGGGTGGGAGGGAGATTGTAAACACCTTTAAACGGGCCTCTCAGTAGGTAGCTGAGAGACTTCTGCTTCAATGTGTTGTCTGCATGTACCACATGCTTACTTGCGATCACCATACGGTGTGTGTGAGTGAGTGTGCATGTTTTCCTGCAGTTATATGGTATGTTTGTGGTATGTGTGAGTGCATTCATGTGTGTTTGTTTGAGGCTTGTGTGAGGTAGAGGGAGGCAGCTGCAGTGTCAGCTGCTGAATAACCAGCATCAGCTCGAGCCAGGAGTTGAGAGGCGATAATGAGAGAGAGAGAAAAATGCCTAGAAGCAGACTCTCACTCTGCCTCATTCTCACAACCTCGTACATTCTGTGTGATTTAGTTTTTCTGTGTGTGTGTGTGTGTGTATACATGCATGTGTGTGAGAGAAAGTTAGAGAGAAGGATCGCAATGACAAATTTAAAAATCATTTCCTGTTGTGATGTATAGGGCAGTGACTTTACAACCAGCACAGAAAAGAAAAATTTATGTGTGCTCTAAAAAATGCTTTTTTGAAAGTTCAAACCAATTTATTGGCAGAGAGGCCAAATTAGAGTGTTCCCTTGTCATATACAATACTGTATTTCCTGTAATACCCAGAATGCACATCTGAAGCTTGCTTCTGGGCTGTCATTTTGGCTAATACAATTCAGACAAAATAAGAACCATTCAAACCATGCCCTACAATTTTTCAAATTAAACATATCTAACTTCAACAGTATATTACAGGAAATTAGGATGCTGGGACAGAGAGTGGTCCATTTTTCACTATACAACCACAAATTAAAAAAGCAAAAGCAGCAGAGATCTACCAGGGTGGAGGCACAATATTAGATTTCACTTGCCATCAACAGGAAATGTAGTTACTTGAAGCCAGTGAGAGCCTCTATAAGGGCATACTGTAATTGTGTTTAATGGGCCACACTCTCATTATGAGCTCATTCATTAGAATTGCCACAGTAGAAATCAGTTTGAGTATGACTTGATATTAAATGCGGAATTATCATGTTTGGCTATTAAGATTTCATTTGAAATTACTATTAGTGCTAATTAAATGACCTCACTAATGTGGATATTAAAGGGCTGACTTGGTTTTCCCTTTCCTTGTCATCTCCCACGTACAGTAGCTGCTGAAAAATACAACAAAAGCTACTTGAATAAAGCACAGACATGAAAACTACCCATCTCATCACAGTTTTTCCCACAGGTCTAAAATATACGTCAGTCAGGACCGCTTTGGGACTGTCAGGACCGCTCTGCAACTCCACGAGCCTACATGGAAAGCATGCACATGCGTGTGAGGAAAACCTTAGGCAGAGAGTGCCAACCGCCCTACCCTTCCATGCGTCTACATGGCAAACCTAAGGCAGGGAGAGCAGCAGCAAGGACACCCCATGTACAGAACAGAGCCAGCAGCAACAACAATCAGAAATGACACTGACAAGTCAGATACAGCATGAAAACAAAAGGAGGAGCTGGGGTGGAAGCATGTTGCAAAGAGGCTTTCACAGGAAGCAGCAACAGTGGGCAGGCTAAAGCAGTTAAATAGGGTGCCCTGACTGAGATTTGCCAATTGGTTGTGTAGAAAGGAATCATGTTATCTATTAGCAATCACCTAGTCAGGCTGTTTGAGATCAGCTGATGTAGCTGGGATGTGAGCCGATCTTGACACCATGGCCTGCCTGAACCAACAGTATCAATTTGTGGTGATACCTGCCGGCAGAGGGGGCCTGCATTGCCTGCCATGTTGGTCTACTACATGTGACAAACAACAAGTATGTGTGACCTTTACCTCAATATTTTAATTTATTAAATATTTCTATTAATTTCAAATGCATTACATCATCATGCTCTTTCCTAATCGGAAGCATTAGATGCATCTAATCAGTTAATATTCATCATCTCTCACTCTCTCCCTCTCAGTCTGTCTGTCTGTCTGTCTGTCTGTCTGCTTGTGCTTGTGTTTGTGTGTGTGTGTGTGTGTGTGTGTTCGTCTCTCTAGCTCTCTGTTTGGACACAACTGAAAAGTATGTGGACTAAGTAGGCTACAAGAACAAGGGGGGCAAGACAATCGAGAGTTGGCAAAGAATGTGATGCATATTTTATCATTTATCTTAATCAGATCATTTATATCATATAATATATCCTTTATATCATTAATAATAGATCACTGGTGTGTCTTCTTGCCAGAGTTGCTTGTGGCTGTAGAGGAAACAGACACTGAAAATATTGCTGCAGTTCACAAGCCAAACACCAGTTCTTCGGGGAGCTTCCGCCTCGGCTACAGGAGCAGAACAAACAGGTATGGGAGGGGAAGAGTGAGGGCAGACTGTCCAGTGGTAAATCGATAGCAGATACTGTTGTTCTAAAACTAGAATACCGCCTCGTGGTTGTATGCCTCCACGCAGCAGTCAAGTTGCACTTGCAGTTTATATCCATGTCAGTGCAAACATGGATGGTTCACACTCATTTTCCCTCCAGCAACAGAGAAGATCTATACAACCAGCACAGTTTCAAGATGGACACCCAAGATCAGTGCCACCGATTCTGACAAAATGTCTCCCTTCTGTTTCTGCGTTATGACATATTGCCAGAAAAGAGTTTTTGCAAAACATTATGATGTCACAGTGAAGTTGACATTTGACCTTTTTCAAAGTCATAACTTGAAAAAACATAAAATTTTGTCATAATTAGTGTAAGAATTCTTGAGTTATGGTAAAAACATTGTTTTGTTAGGTTATAGTGACCTTGACCTTTAACCTTCAACCACCAAATTCGAATCAAGTAATTTCTGAGTCTAAGTGGACATTTGTGCCAAAGTTGAGGAAATTCCCTACAGGCCTTCTTGAGATATTGCATTCACAAAAATGAGACAAACTCAGGGTGACAATGACCTTGACCTTTGACCATCAAATTCTAATCAGTTGGTCGTTGGTTCCAAGTTGATGCTTGTGCAAGGCCTTCCTGAGATATCACGTTGACAAGAATGAGATGGGGGATGTCACAATGACCTTGATCCTTGACATCAAAATTAGTTTGTTAAGTCCAAGTGGACGTTTGTTCCAAATTACAAGAAGTTATTATCCCAAGTTATTCTTGAGATATCACATTCAGAAGAATGGGATGGATTTTTTTAAAATCTTTTATTCCCTCTGCTATTCGTCTCTTAAATTCTTCATAATGATTTTATTCCTTTTACGACATGTATTCCTCGGCATTCTGTTTATTCATGTATCTTATCTACTGTATCCTATTGTGTGTACTGTGTCTGTATAATGTATGCAAGCTGTTCAAACCAATTGCCCCTGGTGGGATTAATAAAGTTGTCTGTATCTGTATCTGTATGTACAAAATAGAATTTGAAATCTGTTGTACCACAGATCCAGAGAAACAGGAAGCACTTATCTCTGCACTCAATAAAACAGCCTCTCTGTGAGTGACCAAATCACTGAGCACACTTTAATATGTCCCCAGACAATTAGCATGATTCGGGACAGGTGCTCCAGCTGGCATCCTCCGAGAAATCAAAGACCGTCTGTGAAGTGTCAGTGAGGGGGCTGCTTTTCCCCTGCCTGAGCTTATCAACCTGTGTCAGCATAGGTGTGACAGTTGGCATGGAAAGAAGGACCTGGCTAAATCCCATCATGCCTTCCACCAGCGTGTGAAATGCACCTGCTCATTTCACACTCCTCTAACCAAGTTAAAAGAAAAAAACAATCTGGTACATAAGAGTCTCAGGAGGTTTATTTCTGCCATGTTACCTTGTAAGTGGAGCCAGTTTTGATGAAGTTTTTTTCAAGAATGTTGTCAAGTGCAGGGTCCAACTCCTCCCCTACATCCTCGATCAAAAGCGGGCGCCCGAGAGATAAACTGTCCTCCAAATGGTTCTTGAAGTACTTGTGGTTCAGTGAAGTGATCTAGAAAGAATAAAAGACTTGTATTAATACATGGATAAAGAGAAATGGTGACTGCATGACATAAACATGTAATGCAGCTGACATCTGGAAGCATTCCTTTTTTCAATAAAGCAAATGTATCAGTGGTCAGCTACAACCATGTCCCATTTTTTATTATCACTTTACTATTTGACCTCAGCAGCAATCATATTATTTTTGGCAGACTGATGAGCAAATTTTAAGACAGACAGTGAGAAGCATGTGATTCAGTCAAATGAAGAATTTGACTTCTTTCCCATTTCTACTTAGACACAAAGGCCAACCTCTGTCTCCGGAATGTGACTTGTCACATGAAGAACACATCACTTTTTACGATGAGCCATTTTTAGAAAACCTGACAAAAACAAATACAGTTGTTCTGATGAGGTGACTTGTGGGAAGGGTTTATACCCTCTGCTTGGGGAAATGCGTCTTCAGGACACTCCTAATAGGATTGCAGAATGCATTCACTCGGCTCAGAGATTGCCCCTAACAGGGCCAGTGACCTCGGCTGGTCTTATTACATCTGCAGAACTCTGCAGTACTTTTTCAAGGCGCTTCATAAAAGAAAGGACATGTTGGACAATAACAAGGATTTGAGAAAAAACAGTACATTGCAGAAACTGAGCATCTAGATATGATTTCAAGCAATGTGAAGATTTTAGAGGCCACTAAAAATTAAAATCCTGCATCAAAAAAACTGGCACAGTAGACGAATAAGAGAAAAACTATTAAATTGTTGGAATGCATGCAGTACTTAAAAACAGAGAAATAAAAAATAATGGCACTGAAATAGTGTTATAAGGTGATTGTTGTTATTTTTGCTGTGTTAGTAATATGAAATTTTGGCAATTCTGCATTATTAGATTAGATAATGTCAGAATAATGACAGAAAAATATAAAAAAACAGAGGATGAACAACTTGACGCACAGCAGCCATCATTGATACTTGATTGAACCCAAAATTTTGCTGCTGCTGACATATTATGTTAATAATGGTACGTCTTCATTGTGTATCAAAAAATGTGGCAGCAACACAGGTCAAGTATTTTAAAGCAACAGACAGAAAAAATCCCAAACCTGCAGCTCATTCCCAGACTCCTTGTTCTTGATCCAGATCTTTCCCTGTGTCTGGGGGTCAATGAGGAGGGGGAAGCGTGCGGCTTTGGTGATAATGATGCCATTCTGAATGGACAGGTCATCATTAGGGAGCCCCTGTGACATGGAAGACAAATAGTGGTTCAGACTCACTCCTGATATTTAATAATGCCAGCTAATTTATGTTTTGATTTCAAGAATATCCAGTCTTTGATTTCGCAGCCGCAAACATTTAAATGATACTTGAATTTATTCTACAAAGAAAGAGATAAAGTATTGATAATTAAAAAAACTATTTCAGCCAGGCAACTGCATAATTAGTTCTCTTAGAAAATAGACAAAACTTGAAGGCAAGAAAAGGTCTCTTTTCATTTCATTTTGTGAGCTCCAAAATAATACAAACACTGTTTGTCTTTTTAAGCTGTGGAAAAACAACATGCAAATCTTATTTACCAAGTATCTATCCTAGAAACTAGATACAGTATAAAATTATCACATACTATACACTGCATCACTATGCACCAGGGGCATAACTACAGACAGTGGAAGGAGTGTGGTTGTACTGGAGCCCTTGAGATGGGGACCCATAGAGAAAGTCGGCGCTCCAACAATTTGTTTGGTGGAGAATGGGCCCTTGTGAGTGATTGCTACCTTGGAGAAGAATAATAATTCCCATTAAATTAAAGACAGTGCCATTTGCTATATATGCCCTTGAAAAAGGCAAACCCATCTCTGTCATATTTTTTTTTTTTTTTTGTAAATCAGCCGATAGTATCTCTAACAAAATTAAATCAAAATTGTTAAAGGAAGCTAATAATTATCATCTCCTTTTGTATTTTTTTGATACACAGACATGCAATGATGACTGCTGGTTAATATGTATGTTACTGTTATCCAATGTCAAGTCTCTGATCAAGTGACGAGACAATGTGTGATAGTGTACACTATCAGACCCCTCATAAAAGCGTGCACTGGGGCCTGTCGTAACTACCTTTCGCCACTGGTATGCACTAAAACTGTTGATACAGTTGGCAGTAGTTGCCAAAGTAGATCACTGACCTGTAGGTTCCACTCGCTAACAGTGGGTGCGTCAATGAGCAGTTCAGTCAGATTGAGGTTGTTTCCAAATGGGATGTGACGCTGCTTTAACTCACGCTGCCAGTCACTCATCAGAAGATTACGAAACTCCTGATTGAAGGGGCCGGAGTAGGAGAGGAATGCTGTGGCCAGAAGAACATCACCTGGAACAAGGAGTCCAAAGTGTTACATACTTTAGTACTGGTTATGTGTAAATGTAATTAAATATAAAAAATCCAGAAGAGTAATGCCAGCAGCACAGTCAAAAAACAGCCCCTGCTGCGGGTTATGTTAATGTAATAAAAGTAAAATGCTTAGAAATTGTCAGCAATACAGTGGGGATTAAATGTCTAAAATGTAACATGTTGACCACATTATTAATTAGAAGTATTAGTATGCATTAATGACATTATGTATTTAGGTAGCAGCTATCCAAGAGTAACTGTAAATGACAATGAATATCGACTTAATTCAAGCAACATTTCGCAAATCATAGTTATTCATAACAGAGCATGTATCTGTAATGAACTGCAGAGACATCTCTTTGATACCATAGTTTTCTGAATGCCAGCTCCGTTTTGAAACCTGCTTTAAATCTCACCAACAAGGCGTTTGGTCTGGGCAGCAAACTCTTTGCTCTGCTCAGTCCATCTCTCCTTCTCGCCAGCGAGGCCGCTGATAAGACTGGACGCCGTCTGCATCTTGTGTCGACAGCGCTCAGCATCCTCTAGCAGGGTCTGATGGGAATGGACGGCAGGCAAACAGCTTAGTAGGTTGATGTGTCTGTTTGGCCTCCTAGTCTGTCCTTCCAACTGTCTCTTCATTAAACCATCAAACCGCCCTGTTCTCTGTACATCTGTGCATATTTATACCAATATCAAGTATTTTTATATGGAAAGGGACAGTCTGTTTATGTCAGGATTGAAAAAACCAAGTCCTTTGTGACTTAAGTTGCTCCTTAATCGCATTAAAATAGGATAGCATTGGAGTGGGTGGATTTCCTCCAGGTGCATGCAGGTTAGGTTGATGTTAAGGTCCAGTGTGTAGGATTCAGGGGCATCTATTGGCAAAAATGGTAAATAATATTCATTACTATGTTTTCATGTGTTTCGAATCACCTGAAAATAAGAATTATTGTGTTTTTGTTATCTTAAAATGAGCTGTTAAATCTAGATATGGAGCTGGTCCTCTTCCCATGGATGTTTAGAGCCAAGTTCAGACCAAAGATTCATGATAAGATGAGCTGAAACAGGCAATTACTTGCAATGCGGCATTCTGCAACGTTCTAAAAGCCTGCCAGTTCACTCCGGTGCACTAGATGAGACGATGTATCATCTCAACATCGCAACAGCTCTCTGTACTTCTGATCTGATTTTGAGCTTTTCAGGCTGATTTTGTAACTGAATATAGTTTGTTGCTTGTTAAAATATGAATGAGGATAGCGATAGTGAGGTACTGGCTACAGTTGCATTCGTAGTAGTGATGAAAATGCAAAAAAAAAAGGGAAACAAAACGAGCATCAGATGGACTGTATTCATAATAAATATGCCACAATAGTATAAATAGGAAGCTGCTCAGTGGCACAACAGTCAACTGCTGTATATAATATTACCTGGATGATCAGCACTGCTTCTGCATCAGTGGGCCTATAGAGCAAGCGCAATTGACACCTCGGCCGAGCCAACTAGCCCCAGTTTAGCCCTCCATTAATTTGAATGGGGATAAAGTGGCTTCTCTAGACTTTTTTTCAAATGTTATCAAACTGAATGGATCAAATCCTGATAGTGAAAATAGACATATTGCAGGAGTTGTGACACTCAAAAAAAAAAAAAATGCATCCAATGATTTACAGATGTCTCTTTCACAATGTAAGTCTATGGCAAAAAGCATTTTTGGACCATATGGCATCACATGACAGACTCTGATGTTGTTATTCCCCTGTTTGAACACTAGGAAAACTGGCTGCAAGTAGAGTGCACCTCCTGGAGGCCCGCCTCTTCCAAGGAGTCAGCCATGTTGTTCTAATGTAGCCCAGAATGGACAAACCAAAAACTGGCTCTTAATAGAGCCATTCTCATTTTCCTGTGGGCCAGCGCAGTTCTCCTGCACGCTTGGCATATCGGAGAAGTGTCAGTTCTGCAATCTCACCGTCAGATGCTACTAAAGCTGTCACACAACACCTTTAAACTCTAAATTGCTATCAGTGTGAATGATGTCTGTCTATATGTGTTAGCTGAGTGACAGGCAGCTGCCTTTCACCTAATGCTTAGTGGGTTACACTTGTATAGGCTCAGGACTGCTGCGACCCACATTAGATGGATGGATAAGTTTGTACTTTCTTGTTGGTATGTTTATCCTGTCTGACAAATTAGATTTCCTTTTTAAAGCTTTATTAAGACGTAACACCTCTTAGGCACCTTTAAGCCATTATCACAGTGATCTTTTCATCAGCTGCTCACAGGCAATTAAGAGGTTATTTGCCCAATAGCAATAATGTTTGTTACATCAATAAAGACTGTCTGTTATACGGTTCTGCAGTGAGCCCTTCAATCTCACTTTTATCCTCCAGAGATAAACAGCTCAGTGTCTTAATCACAAAATTATAAAAAGAGTCAACTTGGGTTGTCCAGGGTTGCTAATCAGCGAGTGTTGATGCATATACTGTTCCATTTACATGCTCCTATTTATCACAGAACAGAGAGTACGGATGATGAAAAACATGCGGCAGACAAGACTCACGAACCTGCACACACAATCAATAGTGCACCACTGTTAGTTTCATTTATTTAAAAAGTGGCACTTGCGTAACCCAGGTTGAGTCATTTTATGTTTTTGTTGCAGGTTATCACAGGCTGTGTTTAAAAAGAGAGTCCACCTCTGGGATCCCAGTTTAAATAAAAGAGTGGCTTATTCAACAAAATGCTGTAAAATACTGTGTTTTAATCAAGAAACATCATTAGAGAGTTAAAGCTTGGTGAAACGACTGTGAAGAAACAAATCCTGATTATAAATAGCATCAGGTGGTGCAACATCAGCTCCCCCACCCTAGGGTTGAACCTCCCATCCAGGTTTGAACCAGGAACCCTCTTGCTGTGAGGGGACAATGCTAACCACTGCATCACTGTGCTGCCATTTTTGTTTTAGCCTGTGTTTATCTATAAAAATACACTGTATATGAAGAAACATACTGTTGCTGTAAGAGGACAGGAGTGAGCTGAGAAAGGGAATGAAATCTCATTGGTCCAGGAAATTGGGAATTTCACCAATAAAGCACAAAGACTGCTGTGCCAGCTACATGAATTAAAACAATCATATGGAGCAGTTAATTACTGAAGTTAATTAAGAAAGCCTGCATTCAAACTGGTGATCCCATTTTCTAAGTAGGACAATGTAATGTCCTGTTACTACACTGCTAAGCATATTTTTGTAATTCCCCATTCTATGACAGGCTTCAGTGGAACAGACTAACACTAGATGTCCATCATGTGCTATCCGATGTTCAGCAATTAGTCTTAAAGGAACAGTTCACCCCAGAATCAATAAATGTATATTTTTTCTCCTACCTGTAGTGTGATTTATCAGTCTAGATTGTTGTGGTGTGAGTTGGCGAGTGATGGAGATATCACCCATACAGATGTTTGCCTTCTCTCCAATATATTTGAACTAGAAGGCACTTGGCTTGTGGTTCTAAAAATAAAAAAAACATACATGGCAAAAAATACATTTAAAAAACTTCACAGCAAAGTCTCTTTCCAGAAATCATAACCCAGTTACTCAAGAAAGCCCACAGACCTTGTTGTGAACAGTTTCATAGGGAACTATTTTCTTTCTACTGAACTACATCCACCAACCACATCACCAGGCAGAAGGAGGCATGCATCTATTCATGCACAAGAGGCTTGTGGTTGTGGCAGATGTAAACATTAATGGCGTACTCCTCAGCTCAGCTGTAATGTTAGCCAGCTCAGAAGTGAGCAACCAGTAGATGCACACTTCCTTCTGTGTGACAACTGTGATACAGCTGGTAGGTGTAGTTCGGTAGAAAGAAACTGCTAACAACAAGGTCTGTGGATTGAACCGGGTCATGATTTCTGGAGAGAGACATTGCTGTTGAGTTGTTTTTTGCTTTGAGCACCACAAGCTCAGTGCCATCTAGTTCCAATATACTCAAGAAAAGGCAGACATATCTGTATCCGATATGTCTTGAACTCGGCAACTCACACTGAAACAATCTAGACTGATAAATACCTCTAGGGGTAAGAGGAAAATGCTTTTTTCAATTTTGTAGTGATCTGTCCTTTTAAAAGAGAAAAAGTCAAAAACCTCTGCAACTTCAGCTCATACCTGAAATATTTGTGTCATTTTTAAAATAAAAGATAATCCAGGTGTGGAAACATCACTGCTGTTATTTTTATGTAACAAACTGATTTATATTTGTGTTTTGAGGTAGTAAGTGAAGCTATTGACCTGTTTTTCCATCATGGCCTTCTCATATTCTGCCTGTACCACATCCAGCTCTGCCTGCTTGGCATCCAGCTCAGCTTGAGCCTTCTGAAGGTCCACATTAGCTATGGCCAGACGATTCTGCTGCACTGCCAAGTTAGCCTGAGAAAAAAAGGAGGGCAGAGAGACACACAGATCTGTGATGCCTTTATCGCACATGAAACACCTACAGGGGTCACAGTCAGTTCTCTAGGGAGAGGGCTAAGACAGAGAAAGGGACAGAGAAAAGCAGAAAGAGGAGACAGACAAGACAAGGTGAAGGCGAGGAGGATTTGACAGAGAGAGACGGGATGAAGGGTGGGAGGAATGAATGAAGAGTTGGAGAGCAAAAAAAACCTTTTTTGCATTAAACTCAATGACAAACAGGTTAAGTAATCGAAAATAAAAAATTGGCTAGGGACATGTTTTGGCTCACGTCAGACAGCATAAAATGAGTAAGCACAGAGGTGAAATGGTAGGAAGTAAATCTTTTTAGTGATATTTTTAGAAGTGTAACATGTCACAGGTGTAGGTGTAGAGGCTCAAAGCTTAAAAATTTTAAACGGGAGATGCCAGAATAGAGATTTTCAAGAGAAAATAGAGACAGAGAGAAACTGGAAAATAAACAGTGATGCAGGGGTGATGAGAAGGGCAGGGGGAGGAGGAGAGTGAGTGTGAGGCAGATAGGGAAAGCAGAGAGGATATTTTCTGGCTGGAGCTGGGGCTGTGGAGAAAACATTGCAAAAGGTTTAGAGACAGAGATTTAGAGAAAAGTTGTGAGTATGTCTAAGTGTGTCTGGGTGGCCTGGCGAGGAGGAAGTCTGGAGCATTCACTTTATATTAATTTACATCTGAGGGGACTATCCCTGCCCGTCTTTCTGCCGGTCTGTCTGTCCAACTGTATCTCTGTCTGGCAGTCTGGCTGGCCAGCTTAAAGGGAAGCCACCACTGAGCTGGAAACCAGAAAATCAATTTGCGAGGCTGTGTTCCACGATAAAGCAAAAGATCAGGATCAAAGAGGAGAGGCAGGGGGTTCTCATGGAGGTTCAAGAGAATAAGAGAAAAACAGAATGTGTGTGTATGTGTGTGAAAGAGAGAGAGACACAGAAAATGAGAGGAGGAAGAAAGTCGGTGAGAGAGGAGATAAGGGAAAGTAGGAAAGTAGGAAGGGAGTGGGATGGGTGATTTGAAAAAGACACCCAGGATGAGCAGAGACATGAAGGTGCCAGCAAGATGGAGAAAATGAGATGCGGCAGAGGGCAAAATAAGTAGGAAAATGAAACGTGGTAGAAACGTGGTAACAAGGGGGGAAGGAAATTAGCTACAAAAGAACAACACAGTAGTAGAGGGGGAAGCAGAGGTGATCATCATGCAAAGTTTGAGTGAACACAACCCAAAAGTCTAACTGCATTCTGCGAGTTGAAGCTTTTAATGATCGCCATGCAGCAGACATTCACAGACTGCACTGGCAGGAAGACAAAATAGAAAACGGATTTGTGACATTTGCATGAAATCACAGGGTTTAGTGAGCAGGTGTGTGTCTGTGCGTGTGGTGCCATGTCTTATTAATCAAGGATTTTGTGTACAGAGTTTTCTGCTCCACTCCTTTCTGCTGTGTGTGGGATTAATAATTCCTTAGAAAAAGAAATAAATACTAAATGAAACACTTTACGTGCCGGTGCAAAGAAGCAATTAATTACAGCAGCTTAAATGTGAAAAAGGATTCGTCAGTCTCTTAGATGTAAACACAGCCCTTACTGTAGATGAAATCAGTACATGTCCTTAAATTCAGTTACAGAAAACCAAAAGAGCTTTAAAAACTTTGTTGTCATTTAAAATCTTAACTGTGTAGATTTAATTTTTTGCAGATGCAAGAACTAGGTTTATTTAAAAAAACAACAACTTACACAACACTGACCAAAGAATTAGATAAAGATAAGTTATCTTAAAATATGCAGCAGAGGAGGAGAGGAGATCCAGAGGAGATTATCTAAATTGACAGATAATTAAATTGGAAACAGAAAAGTGTTTTGCTTTTACTTATTATCATAAAGTAAATGTTGCTTGTACAATATAAAAGCTATAGAATTATGACTCCATCAGTGTTTCGATTGATCCCCCATAAGCCTCGCTTTGACTGCAATTGTCACTGCCAATGCATATGATCTCCTGGGAAAATGAAGGCTCAATTTACAGCACAAAGGAAACCTGTCAGCCATTGAACAACTTGAAAGCAATCCGTAGCTATCCCCAATTATCAAAGAGTATAAATGCATGTTAGAAAGCCCACATCCTTGTGTAGTTTGCCTTTCTGTTGCATTACAAGTTTGTTTGCTTTGTTCTGATAGGTCAGAAAAGCCGTTTTTGTATGCTCATGATCAATGGATAGAAACATGATTCTCATGCTGTCTGTCTCAAATTTTTGGGGCACTTCTATTGCCTACACAATCAGCAAACTGCTCCAAAATGTGAGAATATAAATAAATGTATTTAATATCAGAGACAGTCTGTGCTGTTTCTGTAGCCTGAGGCTTGACTGCAAAAAAGCAACTGCTCTATTCATGAGTGGAGTGGAGGACCGCTGACTTTGTCCAGGGAATTTGTGTGCAAGTGTGCGTGGGTGCTGCAGTTTGTTGGGGTGATGATGACAGGTGCATTACAATGTGTGTGTGTGTGTGTGTGTTTTCAATGGGAAATTTAAGAGGCTAACATATGTATGGTAGTGGAATTCATCTCAATTGAACTTAACCCAACATGTTATTTATAATATCTTTAGCGTCACATACCGTCTATGAACAGCACTGTGTTAGATCTATTACAGTGTATATTACCTTCAGGGGTAAGACCTCCTTGTTGATGGAGAAGAAGGATGCCATAGCTTTTGTCCACGATGCAAGGCCGGCCACATTGCCACACACCCTCTTGGCTGTTTCAATGTTGTAGTCAGGCATGTCAAAATAAGGCAACAGCAACTCCACCATTTCCTCATTAATGGAGTCTTTGGGGAATTGCTGCAAGGCAGAGGGAAAGAGAGGTAGTGGTGGTGGGGGGTGGGGTTGGGGGAAAAAACAAGACTTATTTCGTTCAGTACAGAAAGAATATAAAAATTCACAACACTTGTAACTTACAGAAAAGAAATTTAAAACTGTATGAATTGGAGAAAAAGGAAAAATGATCAGTGGATTTGTGGTGATTGAGTAAAGACAGTTACCAGAGCTGTAGAAGAAACAACAGGAGAAAAGGAAAGAACAGGTGGTGTGGGAGACTACGACAAAAAGTGTAGCGAAAAGGAGGAAAAAGACGAGGCAGAGCAGCTAAAATGCAGAAATGAGAGACAGAGAGAGAATGAAGGTGAACAAAACACAGAAGAGAAAAAGGATTGTGCAAGAGTAGGTGAAAAAAGAGACTGGCAGAAAAAGGCAAGGAAGCAAAAAGATAAAAGATAACATGCAGAGGTGCACAAGGTAAGATAAAAGACCTGGTGTAGCTGGGTGATGAGAGAGAAGACATAGAAATAACAGAAAAGATGTTGAGAGAGAGGGGTAGACAGAAAAATCTAACAATGAAAGTGGAGTAAAAGATGAGAAAGATGAGGACTATCGTGGATTTAATTTGGAGGAGTGAAATCCAAGACCATAAGATGTCTTCACACTGGTTGTGCCTATTTAACACACCTGATGCCTGATTTAATCATTCCACCTTGGTGCTGAATTACTGCAAATGCCATTAAATAGACTGAACCTGAACTTTTAATCTGCCCAAACCTTTAATCTCAAATGTACAAGACCATACATGTAACCTTAAACAAATGACGTCTATAGTCTTGTTCTTATCATGGCTGTAACAAACAGTAAAGGACTTTATATCATGGTTATGAAATAGTTGCCTGCAAGACTGAGAATGCATGGAGGCCAGCGTTCTTCTCTGTAAAGAACAGGTAGTCATAACATCAACAACAGCTAATTTTATCCATTAAAAAGGTAAATATAATGTGAGAATGAAGTGTACAATTCACTAATTAGTTGAGCTGCTGCCAGTGATTCCGCTGCATACTGAAACACACCTAAGCAACAGAGCTGGGTGCCCAACTCTGTACTTTTAAAGGTACCGACAGAGTAATGTTGGTATAACTGAGTACCGTTTAACGTTGACAAACTTTGGTACCTGAGAGAGCTTCTGGTTTAGAGAGTAACTTCAGGTATAGAGAGAAAGAGAGAGTGAAAGACTATGTCAACCTGTAGCTCGTTCAAGTCAGTCAGCACAGTGGCGAGCTGAGAGCTTTCAAAAATTGATGCAGGCAGTACTCGTGGCAATGAAAAGCTGGCCATGTCTTACCTGACCTGTTTTATTTTGTGTAGTTAAAATGTTCTAAATAAATAACTTTGTTGCATCTGCAATGATTTTACCCTTTTTAATTTTTAATATGCTAAATATCTCTGTAGGTTACCAAAGATATCTCCCAAATCATGGAGTCTAGGGCATATGTGAGCATCTATATATTATGACAATCTTAAGAGTAGAAATCTGATACTGGTGAGTGTACCTGCAGGCTGCCCAGGAAGTTTCCAGCTGTCATGAGTTTTAGGGACTCCTGCCAGGACGGCATGTTGCAGTTCTTCTCTGGGTCGATCTTCACTGGGTTGACTCGCCTCTGGAAGAGCAGCAGCACGCAGTCCATGATCCGCATGATGAGGTGGGGGGGCCGGCCAAGTGTTCGCACAGTGGCAATGTCTGATGGCTTGATTGTCTGAATGGGTACAGAAAAAGACATATAGGAGAGGACCTTAAACGACATCTGAATGTTTGATGGTGTTGGCTAGCTTGTTGTTGTGAAATGACATGGGTTAACATTAGTCATGTTTTAAGTGCACACAGCAAAGTCAGAAAACTATTACCCATATAGGATGAAGAGAAAAGCAATTACTGTTGCCTATTTCATAACTAGAGAGAAGATTTGAGTGGAGAGCAGCAAACATATTGGATGTACACAAACCATAAAGTGAGATAATTAATGGAGATGGGAGCAAAGGGTAAAGTAATTTGTTTTTCATTACATTTGTCTATGACAGGATGTATGAAGGGAATTGTACACAATGCTGCAGCCTGAGAATATAAAACAGAGGATGTGTACAGAAGAAAATCCAACTGGAGGCACTGACAATGAGAGATAGAGGGAAATTAAGAAAGTGTGAAGACTTTAAGTATAAACTCCAACAGTTCTGCAGAGAGGGACAGAGAATGACTTCAAGGGACTGATTAAAATGAGAAAGGCAGCAGGAGAGTAAAGAAAATGTTCCAGTGAGAGCAGTTTGGCTCCTTCATCAGGCCCCCTGCCCGCTCCTCTCATCTCTTCTCCTTCTTGCACTTTGCTCATTTCTGCTCTCGCCTCCCTGCTCTGTTTTATCAGACCAAATGTATGTGAATCTCCCACCAGAGAAACAGCCAGCAGACACTCCACTTTATCCTCTACTTGCACTTCCACAAACTCCTCTTCCCTTTCTTTCCTCCCCGCCGCTTTTTATGTAAATGTCTCAATGAGGGTCACCTCAAATTCATGATTTCAATTTAAGCTTTAATGCAAGTCCATTATTTTTGGGGGGGTTTGTTAGGTTTTATACCATTATGTAGATTTCCAGTCGTGTTCAGTCTGTCTTCAAATCTGAAAATATAAATTTTGGTCAAGTGTACAAATGTTTTAACGTCAAAATACTATTTTCCCAAGCCCTTCTAAAGATAATTTCCCATGTGACCTGATGCAGGTTTTTGCATGATGATGTTCATTCATATAAAGCCCCTAGCCTGCATTATGTCTTTTAATCTACTTTAGGTAATACACTGACTATAGATGAGTACTGAGTCAACCCCATTTCAAAACACCAAAGCTAATCCTTTCACTTACAGTTATAATCAGCACTGTAACGTACGTCACTGCTTTTTGCTAACATCTGAGTGAGCATTTCCATTTGAAAAAAATGGAAAAGAATGCAGATGGAGCTGCTTTACAACTAAAATAGCTAAATTATTGTGGGTCTTCTTGCTTGATCACAAATAGCCCATTAGCTTTGTGCAGGTTCTTTTGCATGACAACCACTATTGAAACTGTAATGTCTTTAAAATGTAAATTACCAAATTACTTATTTCTAGATCTATTCCCCGATAGCCTACCTTTGACTTTTACACAGTTTACATAAAAATATACAGTATATCTTTCAACTTGGTAGAATCACAGCAGTACAGTATGTTAAGTAAGTGTCACAACAACCTCACCCTTTGGATCTCGTTTTTCTCTTTGCAACATAGTCGCAGTGTTTTAACATGAAAGCAAAGCAATTAATACTGTGTCATACAACAGCATTGTTGTTTGATCTCTGAACTCAATTAACTAATGTTGTGATATATTTTATCTGGTTCTTCAGACAAATTAAAACTGCACCTACAGTATGAAAACCTGACAACCTTTTTATAAAATCAGTTAATAAAGAATTCTATATACTTAAAATCAAACAGATACAGTGATAAAATTCCAAATTGCACTGTGTTCATCCTAAATCTATCTAGAGTAGGCACGCGTGGCTGAGCTGCAGTCTTTGACTTGAGTTAGATGGTTCAGGCAAATATTTGTAATATCTGTGCGCAGACAAGATGTATCCAGCAGTAAGGGATTTAACTATAGACCAAATCTCCATGTTTGGATACAATAACTTCCGGGTAGAAAATCCCAACATCACGTACATAATATCAGACAGTGCTGAGCAAACGCTGCCTTAATTGGTTAGTTTTTAGCTACCTAATTTTTTTTTTGTTTTAAATCAATCATCAATCACCGCTTTACCTTGCTGTTAGCCTGCCTTTTCCAATGGGAAACTGCAGCTGTTATCTCAAAGCCACCACAGTCCATTAACAGTAATTTTTCTTTGCAGTGTAGAAAATATTCCATACGTAGTGTACATTTATGCTGATATTGATTTTATTTTATTTTTTTGGTGGTGGCTCAAATACATTTTGCTGTGGCTCCCATCCACAGCAGTACATTGCTTTGCTTCCTTGCTGAGAGATTTGGTTTATCAAAGATGATAGCAAAGCAACACAGTACATGAATAAAGCACAGCAGAAATGTCAGTTACGTTGTGGTACGTATGACCTACTGACGTTCATAGTAAATGCCTCAATCTCTGAATCTCAACAAGTAGAAGTGAAGAAGCCTTTTGAATGAGTATTTCGGTCTACAACAGTCTTGTGCACCATCAGCTCTATTTAAAACCCTCTAGAGCACTTGAAAAATACATGATCAAAATGCATGATCATCAATCAGACGAACTGCCCAAGGTTTGCCTGTTTGGAAATATAAGGTTTCTATCCACAGCAGCAAGATGGAAATTCTAATCAGGGACCTGCCATAGGAGATCTGTATGCAACCGTCTACCCAGGAGGACAGCTTTAATTACAACGCAGCTCCAGGCCCCAGAGCACCATGCTAACTTTAGACACACCCGCTGTTACACACATACACACACAGGGTGGGAAGGCTGTAGGCGGAACCTGCGTGCAGCTACACACAGCAAGTCGCAGAGTGCTCTAAGTGGCACCCTGAAGCAACACAAAGTGAGAGCAAGAAAAATATTGGTGGGGGAGACATTAAGCCACACAGAAGGGCACTATAAACTGTTCCAACACACAGTTTACTGACGATTTCTAAGCCTCAGGCTATGTGTTAGTGCGACCTTATTCTTGGACAAACAGCAGGAAGAGGCAGCAGAGAACGTCATTTGGGGCGGCACAGCATGACACAGTCAGCTTGAATGAAATTGTAAAGAGGAAGAGGAACATGAAAACACAACTACACAAGTACTATATAAATCCTGTATAAAGACAATGCAGTTATCTGCACAAATAGCATATTACTTAAATATTAAAATATGACATTGACTATCTTGATTATTTGGCTCATATGTGGAATTACAGAGCATGCTCTAATGAAAATGAGTATTACATTGATTCATGAAATTTCCCTGTTGATACATAATTTTTCAAATCCAATCAGAGTTAATGTTAATATCATCCAACCAAAGTATGTAGTGCTTTGCAGACAAACTGTGGTGTTTTAAAAGTAACTGGAACTAATGATACAGGAACCGAGGTACTGTAAGATCAGTCTTGTTAATTGCAGCATCATAGCTGAAGGCAAGATAAAGGCACATCACATTCAGTTACAGCAGTCAAGATGATAAGATAAAAACCAGTGTAAATACTTTGTGTTGGCAACTCATTCTTTAAGTTGTGTTTTTGCTCACAAAACAAGACTGGAAATGACAAATCTGTTCACCTCAGTAAACGTTAAATAATTGATTCCAAGGTGTCTCCTCAACTCTTAAGTCCCATACCTGCAGCGCAGCCTCTGCTTCCTGAAGTGCTGGCCGGGCAGCTTCAAGTTTCTCCTCAGCTATGGCCTTGTCGGCTGAGATGCTGTCTACAATGGCCTGAGCCTTGTCCTTCACTTTCTGCACCTCCACCTTCACTTTCTCTGCTGCCTGGGCTTTAACCGTCACCTCCTTCAGTACCTGGGGGTATGCAAGAGAAATAAACATGGTCATGAATCAGTACAGTCTTAAAAATCAACAAAACAAAAACAACTGCTAACCTCATGTTTATCTGCATTACCACTTATTTGTTGGCACTGTTGTATAAAAATTATTATCAGCTCTTCCTCAAAGAAAACACAGACATTTCTACGTCGACGCTAATCACTATAATAACTATAAAACTGGGCTCGTCTTGTTTCACACACTGCAGGAGCTTCATCATGTAAGTAATAATAGATCTACTGGCATTTATAAAAAAATCCAGACGTATTAGTGACTAATGCAGCCATCTACTTATTCATTCATTTTTCCTAAGGCACACCATTAACGTCACTGCAGTTCATGCATACCCACATGTTCCTTCATATAAAACCACACCTACAGAAAGTACGACTATGAATGACCAGAAAACAAATACTCACTTGGTTATGATTTCATAAGTGCTTCTACAGTGTTTGACTAGTGAGGACATGGGCACTGTCCTCACAAGTCAGCGGTGTCCTCATAGGGTGGTGCGAACACCAGTGAAATGTCCTCATATACACATTGCACCGATGCATGCACAGACACACACACAGACACACAGACACACAGAGACACACACACACACACACACACACACAACCTACCATATCAGCCTTGTCATTGGCAACCTGTAGTTCCTTTTCTTTCACCTCCAGCTCCTTGCTGAGAGCTGCTACAGACTCTGATGCCTCCTTCAGCTTCTGGAGACCAGTGTTCATCCTAAACAAGAGAATTATTGAACATTATCAGGTAAACCACATGCACTTCCAGTATATACCTTGGAACTTGTTATGATGCTATTCTGCATTACACTAATCTGATAGGCATCTGCACATCTTCACGTGTTTGCTGTAAATATCCACAAACTTTTAAGATAAACTACATGTTATTGTGACAGAATTTTTGGTCCACTGGGCAACAGGTGGTGGAAATACTTGTATATTCTGTGAAAGAAAAGCTGTTTTTCATCCTTGGTCAATTTGTAACATGTGCGTGACCAAAATTCCTAATGTCGTGACATCCATTCAGCAGCTGCCAATCAATCTTGGGAGGCTCAGGGACAGTTGATAAGCAGACAAGAGCTCAAAGTCAAGAAAAAAGTACCACAGAAATGTTGTGATGAGGTCTGTGATGTATTTTTATGCTATTTTTATGCTATGCTAAAAAATGACTCCTAACTGATGGTTCTGGTCTGGCGCCTTTGACAACAGCTTACTTCATTAGGATACATCCTGGTCATCCATCACTGTCTGTGCCATTAGGGAGTCAATAATTATTGACTAAGAGTGGGTTCATGCTGGGCGCTGTTCTTTAAAAATCTACCTGTGAAAATAGCTTTTATTCGCTTTTATCTTCCAGCAAATCCATTAAACATGCCAAATTATTGATGCCCCACTTATGACTGGCCACTCAAGGTGATTAAGATGAAGGCTAGACTAGAGATTTAAGATTCAGCAACGTCATTACTCTATTATTAGACACAAGTCTTACACAAACTAACCCTGACTAATTGTAAGAGATCTTGACAGTATGCTGTTGCTGAGGCATTGATTCTAACGTAAAATGAAAGCCATCTTATATACTACAGAGGCTAAAAAGTGCAGCAGTATGTTAACATTGTAAATACATGTATACAAATTGTCAAACTTAATCTTTTTGGTGTGTTTACCTGTTGGCCAGGGTCTGAACCTCGGACCTCTTCTCCTTATAGATGGTCTTGTAGCCTTGAATGAAGGACAGGTAGGACTTTGGTGTGACATGGGTGGAGCGTCGGTATCTAGATTAAAATTCAATAACAGTAGGTTAATTTCATGTCATATTGAAAAGCAGGAGAATAATTTGCACTATGTTTTACCCTTAACCATTAATTCACCTTTAGTAGAACCGTTATGCTATAAAATTACAGCAATATCCAGTAGGTGTAGTGGTAAGGGCGCTAAAAATGAACAGGAACTGTCCCAAGTCTGTGTCCTAATATACTGTCTTCTTTCTACCATCAGTCCTCTAATAAAGTCATAGAATGCCCTTAAAAATATTTGCCTACACATATGAAGAATGTGTTAAAGGACATCTTATTGTACTATACACAACGAACAGAATAACATGTTGTTCTTACTACTGTCATGTTCATGTATTGTTTAACAAAATACTGTACCTCTGGAAGTAGTCCACACACTTTTCTGCCACGCCATCCTGGAAGGAACCCATGCACTGGACTACCTCACTCTTAACCTGGGGTGAGCAGTCGATGTCATAGACTGACAGAAAGTGCTCCGAAACTTAAGGACAGAAAGACAGAGGAGTAGGAGGGAGAGGGGGCAGAATTAGGTGGAGAAAAATACAGCGAGTAGAGTGAAGTGTGGAAATTAGTTACTGAACCCAGATTGGCAAATGTCAACATAAATATATCAGCCTTCTTTACTGCTCAATACTCTGACATGTTATAAGAAATTCATATTGATTGTTTTTAAGGCAGGAAATACTGGGTAATTGCATGGGACATTACTGATTATTTGTTACATGTATTACTACAACATCTGTGTCATTCTTTTGAATGATTTAACAAAATATGGGAGGGAATGAGAGAGCAGGGAATACTTGTAAAATGTGCCGCAAGATATTGTTTTTCAGAACAAAATGAGCTGCACAGATTTAAAATACTAAAAGAAGGAGGATTTGTTGTATTTGTATGTGTATTAAAAATTAATTATGATCTATATCAGTATCAGGTATTACTAAGCAACATTCTGTAACAAGAACCTATAAGATTAATCATAGACAAATGACAGATGAAGGGATGGCAGCAGTAAATCCCAGCAGCATGACTGCAGGTGTCCAGCAAAGCCAGTTTGAAAAGTTGTAATTTTGTTCTGACTTTTAGTAATTAGAAAGCACAGGGGACACACTGTGAACAAGCTGACTCCGTGATAATTAAGTGTTGTAATATCCCAGTTTAATCTGAATTTACAGCACTGAGGAAAACAACAGCAGCCACTGTAAATTGAAGATAGAGTACAGGGATTACGTTGGCAAACAGATGCTACCAGTGGATAAGCAGATCATAGTGATATAAAATAGAAACTGTCTGTGAAATGTACCTGCAACAAGAGCATCTTTGGGCCACCGGCTGAACCAGTCCATGGTGCAACCAGATATCAGGGCAGGAAACTTTAACGCCCGGTTGCGGAACTTCTCCCCAACGGGCGAGAAGCAAAGAACCACATGGAGATTATGTCGAACACGTGACATGAAGTACTCGTACAGGTTTTCATTGGTTGGTGGTCGTCTGGGAAACTCCCGCTTCATGACAGGTATGAGATCACTGAGGATCTCGTCAATCTCATCACGAGCAAATAAATTGGACACCTGCAGATAGAAACACACACACACACACACACACACACACACACACACACACACATTAATGTCGAATTACATGATCTACTTTTATGTTTGTCCTAAAAATATCGACCATTTAAAACTTAACATAAAGGGCTCTAGTTTCCCGGCGCAGCGCAGGGTGGCGCAGGGTGGTGAACCCCGCGCAGAGCTAGTTTCGAGCAGCGCAACCCGAGGCGCGCTCACTTTGGTAGTTTGGCAGACCGAGGTGCGCTGAGATGGGTGTGGCGGCACAGCAGGGGGAGGTGTCGACAGATCCAGCTTGGCGCAGTGACAGTTTCGTGCCAAAAGGCTTCGCCTAAGGTGCGCTAAAAGCTCGCCAGCTGAAACCAGGTCTACTGTCAGTGCAGGTGGAGCGCAGCCGGTGTAAGCCGAAGTTTGGCTGACCGGCGGATGTCACCAAAACCTAACAGGCAGGTTTCCAGAATGTCAGGCCATTAACAATGCCATAAATAGCCACAAAAACCACTAATCAATGCAACTATGTGCAATCAGCACATAAATGTATCTCTATATCGACTGTCCCGTCACATCTGATGTCAGAGCAAAGGGGACCTTCTTAAACAAATAAACCTTATTGGGCTTGGGATTGGCACTGTTTGGCACATGCAATGGAAACCCAACCTGATTTGATTAACACAGCTGCAAACTAATGAGTTCACATCCTTCTCAGCCAACCACAAACAGCCACAGCATCAGATAGGGAGTATATATTTAGCATCTGTCATCTTAGAAAAGTCAAAAGAAATCCACACTTGAATGTTGGGCATTTTCAAGAAAATATGTAGTTTTCTTAAAAATCAACTGGAAGAGTAATGTCATTCTAACAAAACCATAATGAGCTTGTTTTCTTCACATAGAAGATAACTATGGCCAGCAAGCAAAGGAGAAGAAATACTGAGAACAAAAAGCATGACTATGAAAATCTCTGGAAACTTTTATGAGATAGGGGAGAGTGGGGTAGGCAGCCATAGAATTGGTTCTATGTATTTTGTATTATTTGTATTTTTTAATATATTTTTATATTTTAAGTTTCAATTTGCACTCCATGCCCTGAAGTTGGGAATTTTAACCTACAGTATTTGTATTTGTATCAATAAAGATCAACATTTTTCCCAATTTCTTTTCCATTTTTTTCATGAAGGGGTTCTTGTTTAATTTATATGATTTAATTAATCACAATTAAAAATTAACCCTTAGATACCAGTTTTCATCATATACCACGAACTGCTTTTTTGAAAAATACACTATAATTCAATATTCTAAAAACAAAATTGACTTTATTATTAGTATCATCGGTTGACGCAAGTAGAAGAAGAAGAAATGATTTTGCACTTGTCCTGTGCATTTGACCCTAACTATGTAAGAGCAGTGGTACTATGGCAGACCCTCCGCGCTGTCATCAGCACAAATTATGTTCCCATGTGATAAAATCCACCATCCCCCCTGATTTTCTTTTACAACTTGAGTACTGGTTATGGGGTAGGGTTAGGGTTAATGCAGTAGCTGACAGGAAGTATGTAGGAACCACTGCTGTGGCTCCAACTAAAAAATAGCATTGAAACAGCCTATTGGTTTGACTACATCTGTAGGTTTGGTGACAAGTCAGGTTTAGTAGTAAATGCTGTTGTTTGTTTAAATCTTTTTTTATATCATCTGATTTTTAATTAAATGTCACCAAAATATTTGACAATACACCCAAAACCATCAGACTTATGAGATTTTTTTTCAGAATTTAATCACTAAAACTTTGTTAAATTTTTAGGACTAAAAATACACACAAAAAAAAAGACGAAAAAAAAAGAAGACAAAATAGTTTTGCACATGTGGTGTTATGACCTTGAGTTGTCAGAAGGTGTGTGAGATGCCATATCTTCCTGGTGGTGCAGTTAGTAAGTCCCTTGCTCTGGGGACACAGAGCTTCAAGGTTTGAATTCCCAGGTTGGCAAGTATTACACTTTCTGAACAACTTTCACTCAGGTCTTGACAATCCACCAGAAACCAGCAGGTTGCTGTGTGAATTCTTTCAGGACTATATCCCCTAATAAAAAACTTAAAATTATGTTTTGTGACCTCCCTCTCTCCGCCTTTTGCTTCTGAGGCTGATTTAGCTTCCTGGCTTCGGAGCCAGTGGGTGGGGTTGGAGGGGTTGTCAGGAAATTACCTGCAACCATATAGATTTTCTGTTTCGGCCCATCTGCTGCGAACCCTTCTGGTTAAAAGGTTGACATGTCATATCCTCTGCTACTTTATCAGTTTCTGAACTAAAATTCCCCATCTCCTGTGTCAAATCTCTAATATACAATATATTCAAGTCAAGTAAGAAGAATTTATTTCAGGTCATAATTCTTCCTGTCAAAATCTACTATGACCTTCAATGACCTGCTGATTTGTTTAGTAGTTGAATGGTAAGGTGGTTGTCTTTTGATGCAAAGGTTAAGAGTTCAGCCCCTCTTTTGCCATCTTGCAGGTGGTCTGAATCTTTGCATTTTCCAGGATAACTTGACTCTTTTCACATAGTAACACTATTTGTGTATAGATTAATAGACATACAGTCAGGTCCATAATTATTTGGACAATGATACAGTTGTCGTCATTTTGGCTCTGTACACCACCACAATTGGTTTTAAATGAAACAATGAATACCTGCTTAAAGTGCAGACTCTCAGCTTTCATTTAAGGCTTTTTTCAAAAATGTAGTATGAACCGTGTAGGAATTACAACCATTTCTTCACACAGTCCCCCAACTTTAAGGGCTCATAAGTATTTGGACAAACAAACAAAATCATCAATTAAACAGTCAGTTTTAATACTTGGTTGCAAATCCTTTACAGTCAATGACTGCCTGAAGTGTTGGACACATAGGCATCATCAGATGCTGGGTTTCTTTCCTGGTGATGCTCTGCCAGCCCTTTACTGTAGCCGTCTGCACTTCCTGCTTGTGTTTTGGGTGTTTTGCCCTCAATTTTGGCTTCAGCAAGAGAAACGCATGCTCAGTTGGATTCAGGTCAGATGATATGACTTGGCCATTGCAGAACATTCCACTTCTTTGCCTTAAAAATGTCTTTGGTTGCTTTTGCAGTATGCTTCAGGTGAATGTCCAACTGCACTGTGAAGCATCGTCCAATGAGTTTTGAAGCATTTGGTTGAATCTGAGCAGATAATGTAGCCCCAAACACTTCAGCTTTCATCCTGCTGCTCGTCAGCAGTCACATCATCAATAAATACAAGAGAACCAGTTCCACTGGCAGCCATACATGGCCATGACATAACAGTACCTCCACCATGCTTCACTGATGAGGTGGTGTGCGTTGGATCATGAGCAGTTCCTTCCCTTCTTCCTTCTCTTCTCTTCCCATCATTCTGGTAGTTGATCTTTGTTTTATCTGTCCATAGTATGCTGTTCCACAACTGTACAGGCTTTTTAGATGGTTTTTGACAAACTCTAATCTGGCCTTCCATTTTTAAGGCTAACCAATGGTTTGCATCTTGTGATAAACCCTCTGTATTTATTCTAGTGAAGTCTTGTCTTGCTTACAAGAGCAGCAGGATGAAAGCTGAAGTGTTTGGGGCTACATTATCTGCTCAGATTCAACCAAATGCTTCAAAACTCATTGGACGATGCTTCACAGTGCAGTTGGACATTCACCTGAAGCATACTGCAAAAGCAACCAAAGACATTTTTAAGGCAAAGAAGTGGAATGTTCTGCAATGGTCAAGTCATATCATCTGACCTGAATCCAATTGAGCATGCGTTTCTCTTGCTGAAGCCAAAATTGAGGGCAAAACATCCAAAACACAAGCAGGAAGTGCAGACGGCTGCAGTAAAGGGCTGGCAGAGCATCACCAGGGAAGAAACCCAGCATCTCATGATGCCTATGTGTCCAACACTTCAGGCAGTCATTGACTGTAAAGGATTTGCAACCAAGTATTAAAACTGACTGTTTAATTGATGATTATGTTAGTTTGTCCAAATACTTATGAGCCCTTAAAGTCAGGGGACTGTGTGAAGAAATGGTTGTAATTCCTACACGGTTCATACTACATTTTTGAAAAAAGCCTTAAATGAAAGCTGAGAGTCTGCACTTTAAGCAGGTATTCATTGTTTCATTTAAAACCCATTGTGGTGGTGTACAGAGCCAAAATGACGACAACTGTATCATTGTCCAAATAATTATGGACCTGACTGTATATTTAAATCAGTACAAATGTAGTCATGTGACGCACATCATGTCTCTGAAAGGACATTATCTACGTCAAAGAAGCATCAGCATATAGTTATGACCCTGATGAATAATTTCAAAGAACACTAAGAGTTTTCCTTCTTGTCAATTATAAAGCATTCAGATGCTTGCCACCTGCTTGGACCCTGATAAATGTCCCTTGTGGCTTTATTTTTTTTCTCTGTGTACAATAAATTGAATAAACATTTTTGTCTTTCAGCCATTTTTGTAAGTCTCTTTTATTACGCACTCTGTAAGCAGTGATTGTGGTAGTAGTCAGAATTTCAGCTCAACTTCAGAATACAGGGATACAACAGACCACCATGACACAATTTTAGATGTTTTTTCAGATGTTTTCTTTAAGCACTCTAACAAAAATACTGCATGTTTATGATGGCAAATGAGTGCTTCATTTGATTTCTCATGCAACGCATTTTTAGCCCAGATTTTAAAACAATATGTACTTGATTCACACGGAAAAAATTATTGACAAACAAAAATTCAGAGATGCACAATCTGAAAAATAGGGCTTTCAAAATGTAAGAGTAACATAACAAGATAACCATCTGCATTTTAGCGCTATTAAGTATTGCCTGACTATGAATTCAAAGGCAAGATCCCCCCAGTATAACATATTTAGGATGAAACCCTTGAAATACTTCTGTATTTTTTTGGATGTGGATGTGTTCCGAGCTCCTTCTGGATGTCTGAGCTTGTCAGCCTATCTCTAAGGCTAAACCCAGCCTCCCTAACAAGGCACACCGACAGAGCCAAGGATATTATAAAATGCCTTTATTAATTAGGGCATGTCAGTATAAAATAACTACGAAACGCCGACCGGTTTCGAGGTGGTTATATTCCCAGGGGATTATGCATCGCCAAATTCCCCGCTTTCGGCAGTGAGGACAAAGTCTTCAAGACAAAATGGGAATGCATATTAAATAAATGCTCCATGGATTTAATCCTGTTGCTGATTGAAGAGGCCAAGACCGAGAGAGACACTTTAAAAAAGCAACTTAAGGATTTATAAACATCTATGAGCCAGGTGGACAGCATCCAGCAACTCCCATTTGAAGACAAACTTAACAGTGATTTAAAGAAACTTGAGACTACTATCAAGCAGATGAAACTTCGAAAATTCAAGAGAGATGAAGAAGACTACAGCCGTGACCAAGTCTACCTCTGGGATAAGCGACCCAGACGCACACGCTCCCACCAGCATCATCAACCCCCGGCACGTGACAGAAGGGTCTCCTTCAATCTGACCAGTAGTAAGGATGAGCTTCACCAGCCCGCTACACCATCACCTCCTCAGCCCTCCAGATCATCTTCTTTTTTGGAGGACGAATGGCCAAGCCTACAAGCACGACCCCCACGCGCAAGACGCGCAGAGGACGGAAGAAAAAGAGGCCCCCCACCGGAGCGACCTCTTCGCAGGACGGGTCTGCGGAGCGGGACCCAGACGCACAAAGCACAGTAATCAACCTCTCCCCCGTAGAGCTGACCACACATCAGATCAAGGTATTGTCTAAGGGTTTATCCTTCGCCCCCACTTATTATGCCAACCACTTTGATACAAGAATTGATTTATTCAGATTCTATAGGAATTTACACCTCAAAGTGTGGTATTCCCAGTGGCAACCTGGTGACCACACTCCCCAGCCTCCTCCCTCTACCTTGGAAAAGACTTTTAAACCTAAGTCCCAATTTTTCCCTCTGAGCAACAACCCCAGCTTGGTGGCGTTCACAAAAAAAGTCGACTATGACATTAAAAAACTGTTTGACGAACCCCTCCCACCCCCACATAAACATAATCTGACCCCCCTTGAACGTAAAGCTTTAAATGAACTTCAGAACAATAAAGACATTATTATAAAAAGAGCTGATAAGGGTGGAGCTGTAGTGGTGTGGTGTTATGATAAATATATCCATGAAGCTAATTGCCAACTACAAAACACCCAGTATTACACTGAACTGAGTTCGAACCCTCTCTTGCATATGAAGGAGGAACTCACAGCTCTTTTAAATAGAGCCAAAGACTGTGGTTGGATTAACACCTATGAACATGGCTTCTTATCATGTGAACATCCAAGACTTGCTACTTTCTATATGTTACCAAAAGTGCATAAAGAACCTAAAGACAACCCCCCTGGCAGACCAATTGTATCTGCGAATGGCACTCTTACTGAACCAGCCTCACAATTTATTGATTATTATTTAAAACCTTACGTTCATAAATTACCTTCATATGTGAGGGACACTACTGATGTTTTAAATAAACTGTGCCAGGTTGATGATGTTGTCTGGGACTTTATGGTTACTTTAGATGTTGAGGCACTTTATACTAACATTGATCACTCTGATGGACTGAGAGCTGTTAATCACTATCTATCTGACAGAGATGGATTAACGCCCCCTACAGGCTTCATAGTAGAGCTGACCGAATGGGTATTGAGAAATAATGTGTTCTTGTTCCAAGATAGATTGTTTAGACAATGTAAAGGAACTAGTATGGGAGCTAGCTTTGCCCCTGAATATGCCTGCCTTTATTTAGGTCTTTGGGATTCGGAATATGCCTTTAATCATGAAAAGAATCCTTACAGTGATAATGTTAAAATGTATTGTAGATTTATTGATGACATTTTTCTTCTTTATAAAGGCAGCCATAATGACCTCATGGATTTTTACCATTATCTCAATGACACAAATAAAAATATCAAATTGTCTATGGAAAACTCTAGAGAAAATATTAACTTCTTGGATTTAAATATTTCTGAAGGGGATGACAAAAAATTACATACTACACTATTTAGAAAACCCACTGACCGTAATTCTGTATTGCATTATGGGTCTTTTCATCCCTTTCACCTCAAAAATAATATCCCATTGGGTCAATTTCAAAGATTAAGAAGAATATGTGATCTAGATTCAGATTTCCATACACAGTCCCTACATATGACTAAACGTTTTTTAGATAGATCATATAACAAGACTACTATTTCTACAGCCCAGACCAAGGCAGCTTCCATCAGACGTCACCATCTCCTACAACAGTCCAACAGACAGAAGAAAAAAGATACATCAGGTGTTTATTTTGTTACACGTTACAGCAAACAAGCTCAGCAGATTAAAAAGATTATTTCTTCAAATTGGGATATTCTCAGAAGTGACCCCTCTCTTTCAGAGGTTTTTCAGTCTCCTCCCATTTTTTGTCATAAAAGAGCCCCTACTATAAAAGACAGGCTTATGCACAGCTATCTCCCAGCAAAGAAGGGAGACAGCTGGCTTAAGAGGCCTAAGGGTACTTTTAAATGTATGCAAACTAACTGTAATCACTGTTCCAATATCATACAACAGAAAGAATTTATAGATTTTAAAACTAAGAAAACATATAAAAATACACACTTTATCAACTGTAACTCCACATATGTAGTGTACCGCCTTAGCTGCCCATGTGGCTGTTTTTACATCGGGCGCACAAAAAGACGCGTAAAAGACAGAGTGGCAGAACATAAATATGCTATAAGAATCAACAATAATGATTATCCTATGGCACGCCACTTTCATAATGTTCATAATAATAATGACAGCCTACTAAAAGTGGAGGGGATTGAATATGTGGAACAGTCCATTAGAGGAGGAAACCGTCTTAATATATTATTACAGAGAGAAACATTTTGGATTTTTAAATTTGACGCATTGGTATATCCTGGTCTCAATGAGGAGATAGATTTTAGACCTTTTCTGTAAATGTATTCTTTATAATGTTGTGGGTGTTGAAGATTATATATGACCTAATTTTCTCATTAGCGCTCATGTATATTTACTTATCTGACAGTCTGTTTCCAAATATCTGAATGTATGATATGCTTGTATTATGTAGCCCTATGAGTCAAATTGCCCGATTACCTTTAATAGTAATCAGCACACCTGAGTCGGTTTGTCTCTTTCACGCCCTGACGAAGACCCTGTGTGGTCAAAACCGGTCGGCGTTTCGTAGTTATTTTATATTGACATGCCCTAATTAATAAAGGCATTTTATAATATCCTTATAATATCCTAGCTCTGTCGGTGTGCCTGAAGCAAGCTTTGTGCTTTTTTGTTTTTCTATAATTGACTATTTTCAACTTCAAGAGCACCTGGCACTCATCTGGAGTCCACTACCTCTCACCTGTGAGCACTCGGTAATTTGTCGTTGTTTGCTCTTGCAAACTCATTTCTGTTGCTTTTATCTGCGATCTCATTCTTTCTCATGACCATAGGTGAGGGTCGGAACGTATATGGACCTGTAAATCCAGAGCTTTGCCCTCTGGCTCAGCCAACTCTTCACAACAACAGTCCTTGATTATATTTGATCACTAACATGCTTCTCCCTCTAATGTCTTTTGCTTCTGATGTTTGCCCCATTCTCTTTATTTCCTCTGACCCTTAACTGTATCAGTAAATGATTGATGAAGTTGATTTTAATTTATTTAAGGACATTTTTTACTTTCTTTTTAAATGGTTAGGCCCAGAGTTGCAGGCACCTGTTGAAACCCTTCTTATCATCCACACACTGCCTTAGCCTGGTGTTAAGGAATGGAAAAAAAAAAGTTAATTATGAAATAACACACCCTCTTTGCTTTTTGTGCCTTTTCCAATAAATCCCTAGTTACCACAAGAGAGAGCAAGTAACAGAGGAGGGAGAGCAGGAAAGAGCCCTGAGGGGGGGGCATGTGGTGTTGTGGTTAGAAGCACCATGTCTCAAACCATCTGCTGCGCTACTCTCACATAAACAACAACCTCACAGTAACAGCTCGCTCCTCCTTTTTATTTCTCATCTCTGTCCACGTCTCTCACACACAGTCATCCTAACACTTCTGCAACACTAACTTCTCTCTCTTTCACACAGGACACACAAACCTCTCACCTGCACACAACACCCAGACACAAACTCTGGTCCCCACTTCTATTTCCCTCCGTGGTAAAGCAGTTGCTGCCTTAATTGTTATTTAGGGAGGGTGGGAGAGGAGTGGGGGAGGAGGTAAGACAGAGAGATGATAGGGATGTTATAATGAGGCAGAGGGAGCAACAGAAAAAGGGAGATTAGAGAGGAGAGGGAGCAAATGGAAAATGAGCAGGACAGAAGAAGAAAACATGAGAAAAGAGGTTGCTAAGAAGAAAACAAAAGGCGAAATGAGGGAAAATTGGATGAAAATTAGGTGGTCAAGGAAAAGTAAAAGGGAGAAGTCACTTAAAAAGCATTGCACACCCAGGCTGTTAACAGCAGCTGCCCATAGTGATAAAATATTGATAAACTGATTTTTCTGTTTCAGGGCCATGTTATATTAATACTACACATAAAATGAAATGAAAGAGAAAAAGAACTGTTTTGATACAACTTTTGTTGTATAGAGGTAAAACTGATGTTGACAAAGTTTTCCTTTGGGGAAATAATTTGCAGCTGGGAAAAAAAGTAATAAATTGCAATATATCATATCGCAATACTCAGTGTATCACAATATCGCAATAATATCGTATCATGGGTTCTCTGGCAATTCCCACCCCTATCAGATATGTCTCTCCATTAAAGTGCTGGCCAGTACTTCATCTTGATGGCTGTGATGCAGAGTCCTGCACTGGGCCGGGTACCCGCAAAAACAGCTGATTTGCGGGTGGTTTTTAAAAAAACATTTTTTCCCGGTTTGGATCTGGGTGGAAAAAATAGCATGCGGGTCGGATCGCGGGTTCGGTAAACTACAGATAACTATCTTGGTCATTATTTACTCTCTGAGGATCGCCTCCGCTATTTCGCAACGGTCATTGGTTCAGCTGTTTACACACGTTTCACCATCTAATAACACAATTTGTGATTGGACGACAGAATCAACATGGCTGCCACCGTCTAACAAGCGCTGTTTCCAAAACAGTAAATAATTATTTAGGTATTTGAGAAATAAGTGGATAAAACATACAACTATCACTTTATAATGTTTCTGAAGTGTTTCCCTGATGGATTACTTCTCTCCTCGATGGATTCTAAAAACACGTGACGGCTCGTAACTGCTGAACGTCGCTCTGGACAGAAAGTAAGTCTATTATTACACATGTAAAGTTCCTTTACATAGATTAAAAGTTTAAAAGCATTAAACGTAACAAACGAGTGATTTTACACTCGTATGGGAGAAGAACACAGAGGATTGATTATGGAGCTGAAGTCAGGTTTTTATTGTGAGAGCTGCTTCATTCAGGTCGTTGTTTACTTACTGGCACCTTAACTGTGGCGATATGCTGTTCAATATTCAGCCAATATGACCCAAAATGATTACTTTAAATCCGAGTTACAGGTCAGGCTGCGGGTCGTGTTTCAACGGGTCGGACCGGGTTGCGGTACTAATTGGCCTGATGCGCGGGTTTGCGGTTCGGGTGCGGGTTTGTACATCGCCGGGTCGGGTTGGATCGGATCTTGAAAACTGGAGCCGTGCAGGACTCTGCTGTGATGCACATCACTGAGATTGAGGTGATAGGACCTGTACACAACGAGAAGGGGATGAGGATGATGATGTTTAATGGCAAGTGTAAATTAACCAATGAGTGTAAGCATAGGGCTGGTTTGCCTTGTAGTATCCCCCTCCTGATCTAATCTCATTGGCCCATGTAGAAATAATTGTGGATGTTTCCTTGTTAGTGGAAGTGTGTTTTTATAATTTAGCAAATATCACTTGTCTTTCATACAGACATCATCCAAATGTATGATGTATGTAAGACTAAAAGATTAAATTAATCTAAATATAAAATGATTAAAAACAAAAAGATTTCACCACCACGCCTGTAGACGTAGATCAACTTTTATGACTGTGTAAGCAATACAAATTCATCTGTGATGAGTCTTCAATTTGGAAAATGTAAGAAAATTTGCAAGCCAGGCTTTATGCTGAGCATCAAAATGCTGTTGTCATAAGATGGGGCCCTGTTCTCACAGCTTGTTGCTGCTTGATTTGAACTACATAACATAAAGATCTCAAAACAAAACATCAAACAGTGGGAGCTGGGAAGAGGCGGGTAAAAGGCAGCGGGTGTGGTGAGCATGGACTTTTGGCTTTTATTTTATGAACATTTCCGGAGTCTACTTCCTGTGTGGGTTGTGTGCTGCTGTGTTTACCTGTCTCCAGAGGCTTCTCTCCTCCCCCGCCCTGCACTGAGGCTGAGTGCGCACACCTGAGAGTCATCTGCAATCAACGGGCTTTAAGACTGCCACCGACTCTAGCCTCAGCGCCAGAGTATTTGCGACTGCACGCAGCGGTATCTCGGCTCCTCTGTTCCTCCAGTGATTTGAGTAATCTTGCAAGTTTGATTGTGTTTTTGCTCTTCCAGTGTTTAACCCTTGTTCTCCTACCTCTTTTTTCCAGTGTCTCCCTCCGTGCCTCACAGCAGCCCACAGCCCAGCACTCTCACCTGGTTATCTCACTCTGCACCTGGACTCCGGATCTCCTTTGTTCTCTGCATCATTCTGGCACAATAAAACTGTTAAACCTTTTCCCTCAGTCTGTCTGCATTTTGGGTCCATAACCTCGCTGCCACCACAGCGGGACTCCTGTGTCAGCACAAAACAGCAGTAGGAGTAGCAGCCTGATGGAGAAGTATCTGGGAGCAAGATACTGTATAAGAACTTGACATTAGGCGTGTGTAAAATAATAATTAGTTCACTTGTGCATGTAAAAAAAAAAGAAAAAAGCACACAATTTAAGTTTCTCTCAAATCTGTTGAGAACAGCACCTGACAGTTTAATATCAGGTGTACTCAAATGTGCCTATATTTCATAGCTTGTAAATGCATACAAAGGACTGGTCAAATCAGCACATAGCAGACAGAGTTTCCTGAATGATCTTGCAATGGTCAGCAATTCTTCAACTTTCCCATCTTTAAAGTTGCCTTTCACAGGTCCCCTTTTCTTTTATTGTGATGGTATCTTTAGTGATAAGGTCATTGCTGTGGCTTTGTGTAGTACTAGCATTAAATATGACTCAAGACAGTCAGAGGGAAGGAGGAGGTAAAAAGATGAAGAAAATCAAATCAGGAGAAAGACAGATTAGAAGAGCGAGAAAGGATTATCTGAAAGGAGGTGTAGGGGAAATATGGATAATGAGAAAGGAGCTTAGAGCCACATGAATAACCAGGAGAAAAGGGAAGGATGATAGAGGGGGAGAAGATGTGGAGGAGACAAAGGGGACAACAATGAAGTAAGAGTACGAACGGAGGAGGAGGAGGAGGGAAAGAGAGGTTAAGAAGAGGAAATGGTGAAGACAGAACAGGAGGAAAACCAGAGGGAAAACAGACAATTAGAGGAGGAGGGAAAGGGTGACAGCACAATAAAGAGATGTAGGTGTGGAGAGAAATATGTAGGAGTAAGAGGAAAGGATGGAGCTAGAGAGGATAGTAAGCTGCAAAACAGAGACAAGTGCTTTGGAAAAAATTTTTCTCCAGTTATACTACAGACACTGGATCCAGTACAATGGATGATTCTGGGAATGCAGTAGAGAAATGTGTAAACTTGACCTTGAAGCTTCCTTCTCCTATTGCTGCTGTTACAGAGAAATACAGACAAAAGCCATTCTGCTGCTCTAATGCAGAGTGATGCAGTACAGAGAAGAGCAAGCTGTATCTGTCCCCTCTGCCAGTTACAGCTTCAATTCATTACATCCAAATCGATGAGAAAATAATTGTGAAATGCTATCGTATTGACAGCGAAAATGCAATTTGCTCTTTAATTTGATTGAATTGAGATAAACTGCACTGCTCATAAACCAGAAAGAGACAACATGGTTTTCTACTCTCTGAGTCTGTGCTGTCACTTGCCTTGGTATCATAGTCATGAAATGGTTGTTTTATTCATGGGTGAATGCCACTCGTCAAGTTCAGCAGCACAACAAAAGTATGACTGAGGCTTTTGTGCTGGAAAACTAGATGATGTCAATCTACCAGTAAGTATCTGAGTCAATGTGTTTGATTATCAAAACTACTGTGAATCACTTGTGCCAGTGCATTCATCAAAAGATGATAAATCTATATTTTTCTTCTGAGCACCACTCTTAATAATGAAACGTGTCTGTTTTTTTGTACACTCTACACATCCCTGGTAAATAACACTGAGAAGACTTAAATATGACTGGAATTACAGTGTTGCACTTGTATGCCTCCGTACACCAGTCAAGTTGCACTTACAGTTTACATTTGTGTCAGTGCAAACAAAGATGCTTCACACACATTTTCCCCTCTGCAGCACACAAGATCTGTACAATCAGCACAATTTCAAGCTGGAAATCCAAGATTAGAGTCACCAGTTCAGTATTTGACCAAATGCCTCCCCTTCTGTCCCTGAGATATGACCTTAAGTAATAGCCAGAAAAGTGTTTTGCAGAAAATTATGATGTCACAGTGAAGCTGACCTTTGACCCTTTGGATATAAAATGTCATCACTTCATCATTATATCCTATGAGACAATTGTGTGAAATTTTGTCATAATTAGTGTAAGAATTCTTGAGTTATGGCCAAAATTGTGTGTTTGTTTTTAGAGGTCACTGTGACCTTGACCTTTGGACAGAAAATTCTAATCAGTTCATTTTTCAGTCCAAAAAAATGTGCAAAGTTTAAGGAATACTGACACACAGCTACATAACAAACCCTGGAAGTCAGAATCCACGTCTTTTTTAAGCTATTATGGGTCAACTGCAATTCCAAGGTGGAAATGCTCAGACATGAAGTTAGCTGCATATTTCTGTTATGATACGTCTTGTAGAGGACATAAAACACCATACAGACATGTTAACATAGTAAAAAAAAAAAAAGATTTTCACTGTCAGGGGTCTGTGGTTCCACACAGTTAACAAGTTCACATTAAAGGCGCTGTATGTAAGAATGTGGCCAAAACGGTTACTGCACTTAAATTCAAAATACTGCCGTGAGTCTTGTCTGCCCCCCCCCTCCCTTACAGATTTGAGGTTGCTGGACAGCGGCACACTGGAGACTGATTTGTTTGCCCACGGGCGGCTGCCGTGGTAGGGCTGCCTCGCCGCGTCCTTGATCTTCGGTTTTCCAGTGGACCATTCGAGCAAGTCTGGCTTCTCTGCTGCTAACGCTGCTGCCGGGATACAGCAGAGGAGCCAGCTGCTAATGTTATGTACCGGGACGCTGCTAATGCTGCTTGCCGTGCTGCTGTAGCTCAGTCGTAACTGTAACTGATGCTGAGACTCTACTGACTGCGTGACTGGTAGACGGCGGTGGGTGGCGCAACAGGCCAAAACACAAATTCAAAACATAAACATGATTTGCGGACTGTAAAAATGTTTTTTAAGTGCGAACATTCTGGCCGTACTATTGTTGTCAGTGAGATCAGTATGTTATATGAACATTATTCCTTAGTCTCTGTGACATATTAGGATGATTTCATGACTATTTGCTTCATATTTCTTATATATAGCTCCTGTAAGTATAAGTTTATATGACTATAAATATTTATGCATGTGTGTTGTGTCTTTTTTCCATGTTTGTGCTCCTGACCTCTCCAGATGACAGGACGTTGTTCATATACTCAAGGAAGGACTCGTCTTTGATTTCGTTGTCAGTAAAGATGAAGCTGATGCCTTTGCCATGTTGGCCAGCTGTCCTGTACAAACCCTTCAAGTCATCCATCAGGTTGGCTGTGTTGTATGACCTGGCAAAAAACATAATGCATTGAACACATATGCACTTAGAGGCAAAATAAGTGAGTGTCAAAGTGGAAGATTAATGGGTGGACTTAATCACACAGAAACGTGGATGAGAAACTTAATGCATGAAAAGAGTACGGTATAGTTTACATGAATGCAATGGAAATCTAAGGTTGCAGAGAATGACAACTGAATCGAGCCTGTGTGAAAAATAGACACGTAACGTAAACATGTAACTGTGTGTGTAAAAAGAGAATAAAAAGCAGCGAGAGAAAAATCAGGTTGCACGTGTTCTCCAAAGAGGGCTGTGAAGTCCAGAGGCTCATTCATATTAATACCAAGCACTAAAATCTGTCAGGAAAAGAGCAGACAGGAGATATGATGCCGACAAACACACATTGGGACTGAGGGAGAAAAACACTTGACAGGTTGGGAGAGTGAGACAGAGGCCAGCATGAGACACAGAACAATGAGTCTGACAAAGTGTAGAACAGAGCAAGCAGAGAAAAAAAGTGACAGTTAAATCAAAGGAGAGTTTTTCTTATACTGATCAATCAGCTACACTGAAAAGAGTCTCATAGGAGACAATTATATTGTCCCACAGAGGAGACTCAACTGCCGAGGGGCTGAGGAGTTGCGAAGATATCATACAATAACTATCTTTCAGACCATATCCTGTCCCGACAATTAATTCATTCTGACTGCAGCTCCTGAAAGATAAATGATGAATCTTTCTCAAATGTCAGATGTGAGACAGAATATTCATACTCTTAAAAATATTTGGAAAGAAACCAGGAGCAGGAGCCTGTTGGTCTCTTCAATGATGAATGAAGAATGAACAATGAACAAAAAAGTGTAACCTAATTACCTCTGCCAAAGAGGCTATGTTCGCTGTTCAGTTTGTTTGACGGCAGGATTATGGAAAAAGTACTGGCCGTATTTTCATGAAACTTGTGTACGGTGAAGCATGGGCAGAGAAAGAACCCCATTAATTTTGGAGTTGATCTGAATCAGAGGGCAGTTACATATTTTTTTTCCCCTGCGTTTGTTAACATTGCAAGAAAGGGCATTAGGCCTGGGACGAGGTCTGCACTCTTCGAAAGGAAATAATTTTGTGCTTGCAACATAACAAGCTCCTAACTCAACAGCATAGTTGGAGTAGAAAATGGGTGCTATCATAGTTACAGGGTACCTGTACTCTATAGAAAATAACTGCATTGCAGTGACACATGGTGTGGTACATCAGGGTTAGCTTTGCAAAGTGTGAGACTGGTTCAGTCTGAAAACATCACTCGAGAACTTGTTAGAACTGGAAGAGTTTTAAGTGATAGGGTGACTCAGTAATATCACTCACAAGTCATTACTATAAACAACCACATGTTGAAGATGCGTATTGGTGTACTATATGTGAGCATTACCGTGTGAGGGTGATCTGGAAGATCTTGTATCCAGCTATGAATGAGGCCAGTCTGGTCAGGCTCTGTTTACCTGAACCCCCAACACCCACCAACAGGGCGTTGCCTCCAGGTGTTCGAATTATTCTCGAAACCTACACACAGAAAACCAAAGAAAACACATAGAACTAGGATTATTAAAGGGAGTATACATACACATAGCAAAAAAGGCAAGGAAGACAGAGGGAGATTTTGTGTGTGTGGAGGGAGAAAGCAAGCAAATGTAAACCTCCAAATCAAACTGTATTGAAGTAAAACTGGCAGCATATTTTTGGACTTCAGGGATGTCTGAGCACATCTGAGGGCTTTCAAATGTAAGAAGCTAGACCACAAAGATTTGTTGCGTGTCCAGAGACAAAACTCCAGTGGGATGCTCGTGTCTCAAGGCTCTTTCTGTGTTTGTTTTAAGTTTGACTGCCTGCAACTTGTCATTTTCTATGCACGCACACTTTAATTTAAAAGACGTATACTTTACCCTTTCACAATATCTTTTGTTCTGTTCTGTAATGTAAAAAGCTTGTGATAAATGTTCTTGCAAATATTACCATTTTCCAACTTAAATCACACTAATGTGACTAAATGTTAAAAATCTCTATAGGGTACCTTGACCAGATGTATCATAGCATCCTGAAAGAAGACCATGTCCATGCCAGTTCCTCTGATGCTCTCATTGTAGTGGCTCAGGAACATGTTCAGACGCTCCTTTAAGCTCTCAAACGACTCAATAGGTTCGTACACTTTGGGCAAATCAAAGTCTGAATCTTCTGGCTCTTCCCCTGCAAGGAAAGAAAATTTGGCATTAAAATTATCACAATACCAAAGCAAATGCCAATAAAAAGACAACAACACTGCTGAAATGTTCCAGTGCTGTGTCTTTTTGATTGATGGGTACCTGTAGCCTCTGGTGCATCTCGCAGAAAGTCAACAAAGTATGTGTCTAGGCCATAGTCCCCTATGTTCTTGGGCTCTTCAACAAGCTCCTCCTCTACCAGCTTTGCCAAAGCCTGGTCAAACCACTCCACATCCTCAGCCATGGTAAATCTGTCAGCTATCACACGACTGCACTCGTGTTTCCACAATGCCAGAAGCACCTGTAAAATAATGAATTGTGTTACTGCTTCTGTTCAAAAAAAAAAAAAAACATTGCCAAAATCAAAGGTATAGTGTCTAAACCTGACTTGGAGAGACTTGTCCATGCATTTGTCTCTAGTAGGTTAGACTACTGTAACGGCCTGCTCACTGGCCTCTCCAAACGGGCCGTAAGACAGCTGCAGTACATCCAGAATGCTGCTGCTCGGGTCCTGACCAGAACCAGGAAGTACGAGCACATTACTCCTGTGCTCAGGTCTCTACACTGGCTTCCTGTGGCTCAGAGAATAGACTTTAAAGCAGCTCTGCTTGCATACAAGTCTCTCCACGGCCTAGCACCAAAGTACATCTCTGACATGTTAGTGCCATATGAACCATCTCAGACTCTGAGGACTTCAGGGACCGGCCTCCTGCTGGTGCCCAGAGTCAGGACTAAACATGGGGAATCAGGATTCCAGTTTTATGCAGCTAAAATCTGGAACAGTCTTTCTGAAGATGTGAGACAGGCCTCTACTCTGACAATGTTCAAATCTAGGCTCAAAACAGCTCTATTTCACTGTGCATATGACTGAAAGGATCTTATCTGCACTCTTCTCTTTTAAAGTTCATTTTAGAATGATTATTTATGTTTTTATTTTGTATTGTGATTTTAATGCATTTTCTTGTTCTGTAAAGCACTTTGAATTACTTTGTGTACGAATTGTGCTCTACAAATAAACTTGCCTTGCCTTGCCTTACCTTCAAGCCAGTAAGGTCAAAAACGTTCTGTTGGGTAAAGCGTCTCTTCAGTCTGTCAGCCAATTCAAGCCAGCAGGACAGGTGAGTGTGGCTCCTGAATTAGCTAATTCAGCTCTAATACATACATAGGCACAGAGAGCCTAGCCAATATGACAAGTAGCATTGATTGGGAGGAAACGTTTTATTCTTTAATGGAAGCATTGAGTGACTTTGATGACTAGGTAAAAAAAAGATTCACAAAGCATTGAGCAGAGACACACTGGATCATTTGTTTGCACTGAGATCCATTAAGGTAGATATTGATTAGATGTATTGATTGTAAGAATTCTGCACATACAGCAACTACATCATGAAATAAAGCCTTGGGAAAGTTTTATACATATTCAATACTCTTGTATTCTGCTAGAATAGTTTAGCTCATTCTGTTCTAGTTAAAGTCTTCTGAGTTGAGTTGGCAGCCTCAGCAGGGGTGTTTGCTAGACTCTGGGCAGCCTTAGATAGAAGACATATTTCATTGTATTCTATTATTCAGTGAGGCCACAAACCAACAGGGAGTTGGACACCTCAGCAAGAACTGAGCTTGCAATACTAGCATTTCCTATTTTCCCTGACAAACACTTCTGTCTCTCTACTAAACTGGGAATATAAAATGTGTTAATGTATCATGTAGTCATACATTAGCCTTACCACCTAAGTAAGGGTTTGGCCACAATGTGTCTTCACTACTCTAGTCTAGCACAAACTTCTTGTGTTTATTTGAATATAATACAGTACTCTGCAACACACTACATTATGTTACTTCTGTCTATGATCTGTTTACATGCACGCAAGAAAACTACTATTACTACTGGAGGAAATGATCTGACATCATTGCAAGAACCTTGTCACTGTAAATATGCATTTACATGCAGTAGCCTGTATTTTAACTAAAGCTGGAATATTTGAACACACAATACAGTGAGACATATTTGGGCTTATTTGTAGAAATGTTTTTGTCAGTAGAAGTTTTAGTCCATTGATTTAACTTTACTTTTTTATAACTTTTACTTTTGCAATACCTTGTCTGAAGTCTTTGTCATATGCATGCATTTTTGTCAAATCCCCTGTACGCATGATCAAGAAATTAATACAAATACCCTTAAAGAGATACAGATAGAAATAGTGCTTCATTTGAAAGATTTTCTTTCCTATTTCATTCCATACCAAACGTGAATGGAAGCATTCAGTTGCATAAAATGCCACTGGATGCCAAAGGTATGTAGAATAGACATACTTTTGAGCGTTTAAGTAACATCAAGACATGCTGAACTGCCAACTCCTTCAAATACAATGTGCTCGACTTCACCACATAACAGACTATATGTGTGTCATTTGACTGGAAATTTTGATACAACTCTGTACTAGATTACTTTGGTCAATACCTTAAATGTTATGGGTACCAACGCCCAGCCCTACATGCTACCCATCTTTTGTATCTATGGGAGCTTTCACACCTGCCCTGTTAGTTTCGGTTCAATCGAACTCAAGTTTGTTTGCCCCCTAAGTGCAGTTCGTTTGGGCAGGTGTAATCACAGCAATCACACTTGGGTGTGCACGAAAACAACCGGACCGAGACCTTCTTGAAAAGGTGATCGCATTCTGGTGCGGTTCATATGTGGTGAAACTTATTCCGACCTCAATCCGAACCAACTGCAGTCGCATTACGCATTGTTTGGGTTAAACATGAGCATGTTACAGTCCTGGAGGATTATTAATGTGCGCCTCTTACTGTAATGCCTTAATATGCACATTTGGGGCATCCAATGCATCAAAACTTTTCTAGTTTTCTAGTTGGAGCCGCACCTCGTTTTCAAACTCTATGGTTTGCCTAAAGTGAACAATGACAGCAATATAGTACACGATGACCAGCGCTTAAATCAACACACGCATTTGTCCCTCCATTATGACATTAAAAAGTGTCACATTTATCTTGTAAGTTTACTCTTCCTCAACATTTTGTTTATTTCCTGGATTTTTACCTCATGGAAATTCTGACCAATCAAGAACAGCTTTCTCACTCAAGGTATTTGATCTGATCTGCTTGTAAATGCTGCCGTGAGAACATGAACCAACTCAAGGCAATCATGCAACTTTGTAACAAAATAAGTCCCTGATTCGGACCAAAGCAAGTAAACCCTAGGTCTGAAAGCAGCCTATGACATGACATTTTCGAAATCATGTCAATAAAAAAAATAAATAAATAAAAAAAAAAAACTTATGTAAGTGCAAATTTAAATGTTCTCACCTGGACAGAATTGACCACCTCAGCGTTTGTATTGAGCATGCCTTGCCAGATCCTGGACAGATCCCTCAGGTTGAAGATGTAGTGGAACTTGGCAGGAGTTGGAAGCATCTTGTTTTTAGTCAACTGCCAGAGATGGCGGGTCAGAGACACCAAACGGGGTACGGTGCTCCAAACCTCATTGGCAAACCCACGACGAGCACAGAAGTGGCCCTCACCAATCACACCTTGAGAATTGGATTGATGATGGGGTAGTGGAAGTTGGTAAAGTAAAAACATATAATTCTTTTCAAAAGCATAAGACCCAGTACATTATGTAATGAGTCATGAAATGTAAATTTTGACTCACTTCAGTATTATCAGTATTTTAATAACACGGCACTGTAGTATCATCAATATCAGTTTTGATAACACGTTACTTAACATTTTTCAAATGTTTTAATACCATACATAAAGGATGATTCCATTGCACTCTCTTTACATACCAAATATCTTGTCAATGGAAGCATTGGAGGGCAGGGTACAGTTAAAGATGGAGAACTGCCTCTTCAGTCTCTGTGGGATGTCATTACGGCCTCCTCCAGGATGGATCATAGCTGCCAGAAACTGAACGTCCACAATATTGGTGAACTCTCCTGGTTTCTCCAGATTGAAGAACCCATTTTGCTCCATCAGCTGTCTGACAATCTCATTAGTCACCTATGAAAAAGGGCAAAAAAGCACACTTATTAGTTTATGTTTGTATTTTTCTTTGCTGTTATCATCAGTTCATTTAATTGTATTATTTAATTGGGTAACTGAAATGTGCAAAATTAAATTGCCTCGGGTATAATAAGGAAAAACCGGACTTGAAATGAAATGATTATTAATGAGATTCTAAAACAAAGCACAAAACAATAAATGTACTGCATACTGTGGTAGATAGTGAAAGGATATTTTTAGTATATCAACTGGTTGATGTTGAAATGATTCCTAACCTGGTCTCCCCATTCGTTGATGACAGGCATGTTGATATCATCTATAAAAATGGACATTTTCTTCCCAGCAGGGGGTCCATAAGTGGTCCCCATCCTCTTATCCACATAGCTCTCCACTGTCCTCTAAAAAACAATACATATTGTGATGAAAAAGACAGCAAAAAGGGAAGGACAGATCCAGTAAGTTCCACTCAGACAAAATCCATAGTAGCAGCCTGATTGATGTGCAGCTTAGTCCTGTACAGGATAGACGGTGGTCTTTCCTCTGGCCTGCACATTATTAGTGGGACCAGACATCGATCAATATTATTTCACAAGCTTATGATAATCCATGACAAGTTAACACAGATGTAGACCATCAATCTTTCAATGAAACTGCAAAGAATGAGGAAGCCGGCTGTTAAAAACTAATTAGGAAAGTAAACAGACAGTTCAGCTTTACCTGGAACATGAGCGGTGTGGTGGCAGAGGAGAAGTTGAGACTCTTTCTGACATGAGTCTCAGGATCATACTTTGACATGTAGCCCTTGATAATAACAGTCTTAGCAGTTCCTTGCTCTCCAATCAGCAAAACAGCCTAAGGAAGTGTAAAGGGTAAAGTTCCATTTGAGACAAATCCCCAGATGATGTATCTTCCATGCATGTCTACATTCCAACTGTCGAGCTTGAGATTTAAACTGTTAACCCAAACTGTATTTGTTGTGACCTGATCTTGATGTGAGCACCCCCCACCCATTATTAGAAATATAATTTCACAGCTGTGGTATAACAAAGGACATATGCACTGAAAAGTCAAAACAAACAACTCAAGAAAGCACATAAGACAGAGAGGGAAATAGGATTTAAAAGACAACTGTCAAACCTATTGCACTAATTGTTTGAAGAGAGTGCAATCATTTGCTTAAGATATCTTAAGGGCCGTGAAACACCAAGCTGACAGTCGGCTGTTGGTCAATGTCGGTCTTCAGGTTTCCCCTTTTGAATGATGGCTACAGACTATTACTGTCTTCTCGTATGCAGACTATGCAGTCTATACGAGTTATTTCCTCTCACACAGGTGTAGAACGTACACGCTGGTTGGCCATTGGATAAAGTCTCTGCGAAGTGTTTAAGTGCAATTTTTTTTGGCAGGGACACATGTGACATGAGGCGACGCAACAGTTGGCCTTTGTCGCCACTTATTCTTCAATGTCAGTTTGGTGTGTCTGGGCCTTGAGATTACAATTTTCTTTACTGATTCAACATTTTGATTACTGATAAGTAATCACTTTAATTATTCATTATGACAGCCACAAATTATAGTTCTTTTACAGATCCACTTATTAAAACAATGTGTTGGGGGTTGAAGGGGGCTGTCTGTTTACCAGCCGTATAAGCTATTGATATCACAGCCCTTCATCACAGCTAAATGTAATTAAACAATGACTTTTTTCCACATCATTATGTTTTTGATCACAATGTAGATACATCAGCCTTTGTGAAACACAAATTTACCCAGTAAAAGTAAATGGAATTGCAGAAGCTTCCAAAATGAAGTATCATCCCCCCAGAAACCACCTTTTTACAAAACACACCAACATACAAAGGCTCCCACTGTCCTCTTGTGGCATTATGAATCTAAATGATTCTTACACACATTCATACATATGAATACATACAGTCACTATTGATAAATGCCACGCTGGCAGTGCATTTCATGGGCTTTCAAGTAGAGTATCGACCACAATATTTTAATATGGTCTTTCAGTAGGTCAATGCTGCATGAAGCCATGCTGCCATGGTATTGATCTCAAGTGTGTGCATGTGTGTGCCTACTCAGCAGTATCTAGGAATAATCAATAGAGAAGAGATTAAATGGGCTCCAGCCTCTCTAAAACCCTCATCATAAGCCTTAAAGACGCTATGAAGAGGGTTATGTATATACTACATTCCTGTTCACAGCACCTTTCTAGGTCATTTGCCACTTGAAACACGAATCAAGATTAGTCGCTAATATAAGTCATATCAACACAATACGCAGACATCAAGTGAATTCTTTCATTCTCTTTATGAACGCAGCCTTTCATTTTTTAATGGCAGCATGCAGTTTACACTGCTTTAGTTTTCCTTTAGCAAACCTCACCTTGCCCTGCTTGGCGATGGTCTGAATTAGGAAGTCTGTTCTAACATTGTCCACATTGGGGACCAAGATGGAGCTGTACTCTGGGGTGTATTCAGATGGATAAACGTACTCCTCCACTCTGGTGCTCCAGTGGACCCACTGACCTGGGAGAATAATAAATGTGCATGCATTAAAAATATGAACTGAGGTGTAGAGATAAGTACAAAATATAACAGTGACACTTCCATATTTCCATATTTCACTGTACAGTTTGATAAATGTACCTGCTGCAAAATGAAGTGCAGCTTCAATATTCACAGGCACCCAATCTACAGGTGATAACATCTGTTTATCAATGCATACCATCTGCTGTGACATGGTAGTCAAACATGGTGCCGTCACTGTCAGAGGGAATGTCTGGCAAGTTTAGACGGATACTGTTGTTTCCTCTGAGCCAGATCTCCATCTTCCTCCGGTCATCCAGTTCAAGTAAGGCTCCGGTGCTCCACATTAGGGCAAAGACATACAGCCGCTCCAAGTGCTCTCTGGATAGCTCACCACAATGCTCCTGTAGAGTAAAGACTACTTTAGATCAAGGACTTTGTTCAAACAACCACCACACACATCAGAAGGACAAAAATAAACATACATCAGAGTTGTCACTTTTTACTGAGGTATCTTGTCTTAAACAAAAAGACTACCACTTATGGTTTCCAGCCTATATAGCATGTAACAAAGTGCATAAAACATCCGACAAGAACACAAAAGATGCCTACAAGGTAATCAAACAGGCAACTGCAAAGTTTCACAGACTCATTAACAATTAACTGAATTTGCGGCAAAACAATTCCCTCATCTAAAATAAAGCTACTAAACCACTGGGTCCCCAGTTACTTTAAAAAAGGGGTGAGATTAAAAATATATATACATGAATGCTGGTTTATGCTCTAATTACACAAAACAGGCATAATTAGATGTTTAGGGCTCCACTGGTGATGTTACTTATTGATGCAGTACCAAGCTTGCATCTGTTAGTTTCACAACCTACATTAACAGAAGTATTTGATGCTTTACATATCACCTACTCAAGTCTATCTAATACCCTCCAACAGTTTTCTTAGAGCAGCAAATGATTCCTCCTCAGTCTCCTTGACTCCAGCATTTTGTTTTGGCAGTAGGAATTAACCTCTTCATCATTAAAGTAAGTGCTGTCTGAGTGCAGTCAGTCCCAAAGATGGGAATTCAAAACAATTGTGACCTTACCTTTGGTGGTATGAGTCCCTGCAGCATGTTGATGCACTGTATGATGACAAAGGCCTCGAGCATGTCCATCTTGAACTCTAGTGACTGCACACTGAAGCGGTAGAGCTCAGCGAAGGACGAAGAGAAGAGTTCCCTCAGTACTTCTGCTTCCTGGGGGGAGCGTTTCTTCAACCAGCCCTGAGAAGAACAACATCATCACTGCAGTTGAGATTACATAAATTTCATTAGTCTCAAACAACACAGAGGGTACATGCTGTCAATAAATCCATAGTCAAGTTTTGTGATGTTTAGTTTTAGATGCAGTAGACATGTAAAGCCCTCTGAACCAACCAATCCATATTTATTTAGTTTTGATCTGTGTGAACACTTTTCACAACAAATCTCACAGCAGTCTTGGGCCCAGGATGCCATAGCACACACTTTTAGAACCACTGATTTAGATGTTATTTTGCAGGTACATACTTTGCCTTACAATAAGCATCACAATTTTCAATTTCTGTTTAGGGAAGCAAAAAACATTTGTCCATTCACCTCTAGTATAGGGCTCCAGCTGAGCACGGAGGAACTCATGAACACCATGCCATTGCGTGAGACAGTAGCTGGAGAGGCGTTGTCTATGTTGTGTGGCTCAAAAACCACTTTACAGTTGGGAGCCATGGGAATACGGTCTCCATTTGCCAGCGTTAGTGTTCTGTTGTCATCCAAAACTGAGTTTAGGTTTTCAATCCAGATGGCATCCACTGGTCCATCCAGGACTATCCAGATGTGCTCTCCTAGAAGAGAGAACAGTGTTTCTGTTTGTCTACATAGACATGAATATAATATGATGCATGACCTGGAGCTGTCACCCCTAATGTGCTAGCTGGCAGGATTAAAAGGCCTCTGAATATGCATTTAGTGCACATAAAAGGTGGTTACATGACTCTTACTGAAACAGATGTGTGGGTGAACTGGTGTGTTTGCTCAGCCAGGAGTTCAAAATGCCACCTCGCTCATATGGTCTTTTATCATTGTAAATATACATTAAAATCCACTTCCTTAGAAAACACTTAACACAAACACAAGACAGTCTGTCAGGAAAAATTGTATAGTATAGCTGCTGGTCATTAATGGATATGGGTCAGGTCTTAAACCAAAGGAGTCACAATTTGGAGCCAAAATAATCCATTACTAATATGACTGCTTTCATACAAATGAGCCACCAGCTGCATTTCTATACAGAAATTTTTAAATACATCAGGCTTAGGATGCGGTTGCTGCATCTGTTGAATCACAAGGCACACACAGCCTGTTTTCACAAGGCATTTCTTCTCCTTGTAGAATACTTCCCTCAGTCCTGTCCACATCCCCTACTAGTTCTATACTAGATTCCTTTCTGCTCAAAGCAACAAGCTGCATGCGTGAAGAGTATGAACAGGAGGCAGCTGTTAAAAACGCAACTGACAAACACATGAAGTGCATCCTGCTCAAAGACATGCATAACAAAAAGAGAAGACATACTGAGTTCATCAGATGCATATTTTGATACATAAAAGCAAACACACATAATGTATATTCATGCCAACGCACACATGCATTTTTAATGAAGTGTGTAGGATTAGAGCTGAGTAGGGAGATAAAAAAAAAAGCTGATGGTGCTGCTTTGAACTATGGATGCAATGATGTTCCGAGATACTAAAAACTTCTCTGCAACTTAATAACGTAATGGTTTCCCCAAAGTTCCTAAAGAAAAAAAAATAAGAAAAGAAATCCCTGGATTACCAGGAGTGCTCATGATTTGAGGAATTATTTCTTAGCTCAGCAGGGATCCCTCTCATGTTTTCTCTCTTCCCCTTTTGTTAACCTCACAGAGAGGATGCTGTTATGACATGCTCCCTTATTTGTCAATTAAGCAGCTATAACAGCTTTTGCTAAGCTTCAAACAGACCACAACTGTGCTTATGAAGATATTCAAGTTAATTCTCAAAACATGCCTAACAGGCAACCTTTTTTAATATTAAGTCTTAGCGCATAAAAAGTGGAAATATTCCCTAATTTACACAGCTATCTACAGTAATTAGAGCTCTCTGCAACACATGCTTATTAATAATATAACTCATTCTACATTCTATATTTTTTGTTAAAGGGATAGTGCACCCAAAAATGAATTTATCTACTCACCCATATGCTGATGGAGGCCCTGGTGAAGTTTTAGAGTCCTCACACCCCTTGTGGAGGTCGGCGGGGGAGCGGCTAGCACACCTAACGGCAGACAGTGCCCCAGACTAACGTCCAATAACGCAAAATTGAATCCACAAAGTATCTCCATACTGCTCATCCGTAGTGATCCAAGTGTGCTGCAGCCCCTACATAAAAAGTTGTTTCGAAAAACGTCATATGAACTCTGTTTGTAGCCTGTAGCTCTGACTGCTTCTCTGTGCTCCGCGTTCACATGTGCACGCCTGCGTGAGACCAGCGAAAGCATGAGCTTTGCTCACCCGTGTTTACATCACCGCAGGGGGAGACAACAGAAACCACAGAGCTAAAAGATAATTTGCACTACGGTCTTTTAGCAAAGGACAGCCCAACATGTCTTAAGACTTTGAAATTGAGGAGGAACAGCATTTCTTTGTTGAGCCGTATTTGTTTGAGCCCGAGTATACGGACGGAACTCAGGCTACTGGACGAAGCAGCCGCCGCAACTCATGAGCCTAACCCTAAGCCAGCCGCAGAATACCAGAGTCGAGCACTGGAAACCTGGTAGTGTAGTTGTTTCAAATGCAAAGCAATGCCAACGGATGAGGAAAGTCTTTGCTGCTCAGACTGGGAATTGGTGTTGCCTGCACTTGAGAATCTGGACATCACTACTGACGCGACTGCTGCTCTTCAGAGACCGTGCATCACCGATCACCCTGAGCGTGCACACGTGAGCGCGGAGCACAGAGAAGCAGTCAGAGCTACCAGCTACAGTGAGGCTAAAAACAGAGTTCAAATGACCTTTTTCGAAACAACTTTTTATGTCGGGGCTGCAGCACACTTGGATCACTACGGATGAGCAGTATGGAGATACTTTGTGGATTCAATTTTGTGTTCTTGGCCGTTAATCTGGGGCGCCGTCTGCCATTAGGTGTGCTAGCCGCTCCCCCGCCGATCTCCGCAAGGGACGTGAGGACTCTAAAACTTCATCAGGGCCTCCATCGGCATATGGGTGAGTAGATAATGGCTGAATTTTCATTTTTGGGTGCACTATCCCTTTAATGTCAGGGATAGTCCAAGTTGAAGCCAATGTTGAGAAAGCAACCTGACCTTTCTTTGCTCTCAGTGTTTTCCTCCAGAGTGTAGAGAAGATGCCGTCAGTCCAGTCGTTTGTGGCCACATCCAGTCGACCAAACATCTGAGGTGCTGTGATGGCTTTCGGGTTCATGCGCATCTCTTTGTGAGGCTGACCACACTCTGAGAGAATAAAGACATTGAATGTGTTTACATGGACATGAATAACTCGTCTATGATTAGTTTTTTGGAGTATCCCATTAATATGTTTGAGCATGTAAATACTATATCCCATTTTCAGAAACCTGGATAACACCTTATCCCGTTTAAGAAACCGGTATATGGCACATGGAGTACTTCACTGTTGCATGTATCCCGGGTATTGAGAGCGGCCGACCATGTGCACAGGCGCGGCTTCAACCAAGTGAGGCAACAGCAATGCAAAAACTTGTAAGAGCCATATCCCAAAAATGATTGTTAACAGGGATAATCCTCATAAAAGGGTTCTTTATGTCGATGTAAACGCACTCACTGACAGAAACATTAACTCCTACATTTGTAAGGTGCGCGTATCTATCACATTAAATGTTTTAAAACAAAAATATGCACATAAAAAAACTTGTACAATGATTTGTCAGTTTTCTAAAGTTTAAATAAGTTCAGAGGCAGAAAAGATAAACTTTGTCTCTGTCTCGGATACGAGACCTAGAGGTTTCAACATCAGCCAATTTATCACAAGTTTGTGTCATTTTTCCTGAAAATACATCCTAGGGCTGCACGGTATATGCGGTAGACGGTAGAAATGATATAAATTTGGCCCACGGTAGAGATTTGCGCTCTACCGTCCTATCGTCGATGACGTCATCGCACCTGCCTCAGTGTGAAAATGGCTGCGAGCACAGAGACAGCGGAGCAAGAGGAGCTGGTTCACGTCCGTGATTTAGCGTAGCATGTGCAACATGTGTTGCTGGAGAAATTGTGAGTGAGTGAGTTAATGTCTTATGAACAGCCCCGGACTTCTCAGACTCTCTTAGCGACTTACCGCTCAGAGGGAACTCATTCAGTGTCTCCTCTGGCAGCAGCACAGCATCTCTCCCTCTCCTCTCTCGCCGTGCGCACATGGGAGTTGGTTTTCGGCAAGAGAGTTTGTCATAAACCTTTGGTAATGTAAACCTATGTGACGCTAGGGGCTCCACAAAAAACTCCATATATGAATGTGTGATAGTTGTGGTATCACAGCAGCCTGTCACAGGTTACAGCGTGATGATTAGAGGAGAAATGGCAGAGCATAAAGGTCCAGGTGGAAAAAACACAACTCAGTCATTTAGGATTTTGCTAAAAGAAGGAAATTACCTTTTGATATAGATCCCAGGGGACATTTTGCACCATAGAGTATTGGGTTTTAATTTTGAGTTTTGAGATCTGCATTCTGCACAATAAATGCTCTAAAAATATATATCTTTGCTTTTGTTGTTGTTTTTTTTTTTTATCAATTTAGCTTTGCTAAGGGTCTACAAAACCCATTCCGAAACACTTCTATTATAACTTTTACACTTAAATTTATACCGCGATATATACCGTTACCGTGAAGGGATTCGATTTATACCATGATATAAATTTTAGGTCATACCGCCCAGCCCTAATACATCCCAAAACATGCATGATATCCTACCTGTCATAGCTCTCATCAGCGTGTGTATACAAGCTGTCTTTCCGGCCCCACTGGGCCCAAGGGCCATCATGCCATGTCGGACCCTCTGAGTCTCAAACAGCTGGATGACCTTCAGTTTCCAGGGAGGGTGACTGATCAGGCCTGCTTCCTCAACCTAAGGGAGCAAAATTACAGTACACACAACTGCAATTCTACTATACTGAACATATTAAGCATACAAGTCAAGTATACAAAGTACTATGGCATGCTCTGGATGATACTGTTAGAAAAGTGTATCGTAATGTATTGACAGAATCGCCCACCAGTTCACACATATTAAAAGCAGATACATTAAGAGATATTAGGTTAAGTGTACATCACTGCAGGGATTAACGCACATAATACATCATACACGACCACGCTGTAATTTAAAGACCTAACATTTTGCTTTTTATTTTCTCTGCACTGTGTTTGCCACAGTTACTTAGGTTAGGTCCTTGACAAATGGTAAATGACACCATTTGTATCCCTTTGGGTGCTATATCTTGAGGCATTTAACAGTGACATGAAAGATACAGCAGTCTCACAGTCCATTAGTCTTTTGCCCGATTTTACTCAGCTTCCTCACGTCCCTCTCTCACCCTCTATTTACTTTTTCCTCTGCCCTTCTCCACTCTCTCCCTCTGTTCCTCCTTCCCACCCTCTATCCTACTGTACTTCTCTGTCATTTCTCTCTCCCTTGCCAACATTGACAAACTCATCCCTCACTTTCTCCCCTACCTGTAAGTCGATGGCAGACTCTAATTCAGGGTAGCCTGCTTTATCAAGTTGGATGCCTGGGAAGAGGTCCTCAATCAAGCTCAGGAAGAGCGGCTCATCCTCATCGATCTAACAAACACAAACATAAGTAAACAGACACAAGTTAGCAAAAAGCTACAAAAAACAATGATTCAAATTCTGTCTTTTATACTGTTGACTGCTTTGATTATTTAGTGTAGTTTAATATGTAGTCCATTTACTTTCTTGTTATTATCTTCAATTACTGACTACACATTTTAATTCATTACATTTTTATTTATAAAATGCATCAAAAGATTTCTTGACTGTTTGATTTTTTTTTTTTTTTCCTTACAAATTCAAGATTATCTAGCAGATGCTCTACTGTATTCTATTCTATTTTATTCTGGACTGACCAGCTTGGATAAGTTCATGTCCCTGAGGACCCTCATGACGATGGTGGACTCTGTGTCATTCGGGTTTGCTCGCTTGGCTGCTCCCAGTGTTCGCAGCACTGACAGGATATTCCGGAGGCCAAAGTCATAGTGAACCTGAACAATCACAAATAGCAATTTAGATTCACAGTCATTCATCATGATATGTTTGCAGACAGCTATGTAAACCCGGCGTTTGTGACAAGCATTTACAAGTATTTCACTAAGCTAATAAGACAGTCGAGCAAATAATTTCACTCAAAAACCAAGACCTAACTTACAGATGAATCAAATACTTTAGTCATAGACCACTACATTGTAATGCATTCAACTTTGGGCACTAATAGCATACATCCACTGCAAGTATTTAATCATAATGCCAAACTGTTACCCGTTAGACCTTCATCAAGGAAAATTTTTGCCAAATGAGAATCACCATGTGTTTGAGTTTTCCTTAGTGATTGCATATGCTATATTTGTGGGGTCTCCTGTGTTTTGGGAGTCATAATTGTGAACTACATTTCCCATGTATACCTGCATCACAAAGCACAGATGTGCTGTATTTGTTGCCATTATAAGTCTTGAGATTCCCTTTAAGGCTTAGAGAACAAATGTTTGGCTTTATTATAAAATATGTGCATCTTATGTGATCGAGGAGACCTTTCTTTTCTCTGTATTCAATTTATTTTTTTTTACTTGCACCTTTGCATTGTGTGTGTTGTCATCTACTCAATTATGTAAAATAACTAATACTGTATGTGCTGTATGTAACTCTGAGAACAGATGAGGGAAATCTACAGTATATATTTTTTAATGATTTAAAACAAGAAGAAAAAGTGTCACATTTTGCACTCAGATCTCATCACCTGTTTGGAGAGTTGCTCCTCACACAGCTTGTAAAGAGTGAAGAACTTGCGGGCCAGCTCCATGTTGTCTATAAACCCACAACTGGCCAGTTTTACCCTAATTATGATCTGACGGTCAGGAACCATCATGGCCACTGAGCGAAAGTTTATCTTCAGGTTCTCAGGGAGCTCCTGGCGACCTGCATAACCTGGGTTCTGTTTTACAAGAGAAGAGGAGGGGAGGAGATTTAAAGGGGTGAAAACAGGAAAAGCTTAAATGATAATTATGAGGAAATGTAATATTGTATATTTATTGCATTAAACATTTAGATCTCAGATTATACAGTTACAAATAAAACCTCAAGTTAATTAAAAAAAAAAAAAAAAAAAAAATCTAGCCTGACATTAACAGACAAATTCACAGACCTGATTGACAAATGTGAATTAGTCTGAAACCTATTCATTTCAACTTCCAGGGGGCTGTATCAACAAACACAGACCTAAACACTAAAATGTGTTTCTAAAAAAACATTTCAGGGAATGGGCAATGGGTACAGATGAACCCCATGAAAAGGTCTTTGGCTGACCTTTAAATTGGATCAAGTGCAACAAATTACTTACTGACGTATCACTCACAATACAATTTATGTGCATTTCAATGATAAATAAATGTATTTTAAACATTACTATCCATCTCACAGCAGGGGTTAGGTGGGTGTGCATAAGAGGCCCACTTTGTAAAATGCTGTCCCCCTGCCCATACTTCCTAACGGCGGGCCTGCTCCTCTGTCAATCATTGTATCAAACCCATCACATATTAGATAAATGGTTGTGATTGGCCAGGCCTGGACCAGGCCAGCTAGAAATCTGGCTGAATGGACGAGGGACCAGACGAATCTGCCAGAGCAAATAAAACAGGCGCTCACAGATTGGTCTGGTTCCCAGGCTAGAGGACAACATGAGAGACAGAAACAGCAGGCTGACTAATAGATTTATCGATAAGCAGGTGTATGCAATATGTACAATTTAAAACATATACTATTATGTGCGCACCGCCTGCAGTGTCTTTGTATGTACTCATGTCTATACGTAAGACAAACTACACAAGAACTTAAGTTAATACAGCTACATCATAAAAGTACATAACAAGCACTACCAGCAGTTAAATCCCTGTGGCCACAGCTCAGGCCCTCCTCTCCACAGAGCCTGCTTTTGATCACTGTCTCTATATACATGTACACACACACTGAGTAAAAACAGAGGAGAGAATGATCTCTGACCCCTCTCCCCACATGGGACAATTATTCCACAGTTCTCTGTTTAATGACTTGCCTTGGGGTAGCAACTGTGTAAAGGAGATAAAGTGATCCAACTGTTACTGTATGAAGAGTATGATAATGAGCACTGGCTAATATCATTAACAAGCAGCAGACCCTGGTGTTTAATATTGTACAAACCGACTTGTGAAATAAGACCTGGTTCAGGTCGATTCCATTTAACTACATTCATTAAATCACATAACAGGGTATTATCTGGGGTTTATTGCATGTTCTATAAAAAACAAGACCAGTCTTTTTTTGCTTGGAATAAAATGTGTCTTTATGCTGTAAATCTCGCAGCTAAAATTAGACGTTCTTGTGATGTCCATGTAGTTCCACTCACACAGGTGCTTCAGCCAGCTCAACTTTTGACAATAGATAACACTGCAAAGCATTACTTTATGAATAATGTTCAGTTCAATGGCTATACTTAGAGTAAGCTGATTTTTTTTGTTTTTGAAAACCGGAATAATACCATGATAATAATATGGACTTGAACACTCAAAGTGCTTTTTACACTATGAGTCAAATTTGTCCATTCACACACTGGTGGCTGAGGCTACCATACAAAGTGCCACCTGCTACACAGCTTCAACAAACTCACACACCAATGGAACAGCCATCAGGAGCAATTTGGGGTTCAGTATTTTGCTCGAGTATACTTTGACATGCAGACTGGAGGAGCCAGGGATTGACCCGCCAATATTCCAATTATTGGACGTGCTGCTCTACCTCCTAAGCCATAGCTGCCCCTCTAACTGGTCAAAAAAATAAATGATGGTGTAGATTATCTAATTTTGAGATGATGGAACTGTTGCATCACTGACCATTGTGAGGAAAATGCCAAACTCAGGACTCATATCCACATTGTCTCCATCAGTGAAGACAAAGTTTTTGCGACGTTCCTTCTTGCAGGTAAGAACTATTGCAATCTGCTGGGCCGCCACTGACAAAACAGGGAGGTCGATGCGGTTGAACTCGTCAAAACAGCCCCACGAACCAGACTGAGCCAGACCTGGAAATCAGACACAAGCAACTTTATAATCACTCTGTTGCAAATGAATTAAACACACAACTCCAAAATATTCAATAAGCCCAATTGAACCACGTCTTCCTCATCACTCATCCCAAACTCCTCAAGCTTGGCACAAAACTTATAGCTCTGTTGGAGCTCTATCCCTACAATTTTTCCTAGTGCTGCTTTATTTGCAATAACATACTAGCACCAATTTGCTGTGTAACTCTTACCTTTGAATATTCTTCCCAAGCCTCTGAAGTCCATCTGGTCAGAACAGTTGAAGACCACAACATACTTTCCTAGACAGCGGCCCATGTCTTTGGTAGTCTCTGTCTTACCTTATAACATAAGGCAGATTTGTCACAGCTTAAAATGATGCAACAATTTTCCATGCCAAATCAATTTCCCAACCAGTACACCTGCTGAAACTATCTCTCTGACTGAGTGGATTCCATGGTAAAGATTGGATTTTTTTTACACGATATTGCCATAAGTATATTATTAACATGATACAGATCTTTCATTTTTAAATATTATTGTTATCGTCACCACCGGCATATCACATCATCCCTACTTCCACCAAAGACTTTCCTGATTGTTTTTTGGATAGTTGTGTTAATTATCTAAGCTATAAAGTTATAAAAGAAAAATAGAAGACTGGAGAAGACTAGAATAGAAGACTGTGTACTTGGGCCGTATTTTTCTTATTTCCGTTTCAGGTCCCACGTTAGGTATCACTGCTGTAATCTAACAAAAAGATGCACTGATTGCATTTTTGTGACTATTCCATGTTCTTAAAACAATTCTACTATAGTTTACCACTACCACATGTTGTGTATGCAAGCCCTAAATGTTCAGTCTCATCATCTATCCACCAGTACTGCTATCATGTCTGTAGTCCTGCCTAAGAAGTCTTTTTTCTAATCAGATACAATAAGTATTTCATGGACACATTGTTACTCATGGTAATACATTTAGGCTTCAGTCTTACCTGTACCTGCAGGACCAGCAGGGGCTCCACCCATACTCATACCGAGAGCCTGGGCCAGGGTGATGTAGCACCTGACCAAACATAGACATCAGACATAGGCATAATACCAGTTTAGAATTTGCTTCCTTACAAAGCAGTTTTCATTTCCCTTCACATCCAGTTCATCACACAATAAAACTAATATGATATGATTCTCCAAAGGGAGGTGGGAGGTCAGGCACAGTGGGAAAAACTGCCCCTGAAGCTGGTGGGGATTCAGTGTGTTGCTCAAGGACACTTCAGCAGCAAGGATGCCTGACACCGGGACCTGACCCAGACCCTCTGGCTCAGCACTGTTCTCCCTTTTCACTGCATGGCTGAGCTCTGATCAAAAATCACGGTAATACTAACAAATAGTGTCCTTTAGAGGATGTGAGACACTACTGTGAAAAATAATTTCAAAAATGAATTATATTAATATCACCATTGTCTCGTCCGTTCTGTGTTATACCACTTCAACCTTTACTCATTTTACCTTTTACATTTTCTGTCCATCATCCATTCTGCCACTGCATCCAGTCTGGAAGAGTACAGACAGTGAGTGACCACAGAGGAGGAATCAGATTTTGTTTCAGGCAGGGAAAGAAAGGAGTGAGAACATCCGGGCTGCCTTGGTGCCTTTGGCCATGAGGCCAGTATGCCAGTTCTATTGGGAGCTGCTGTCTGCTGGTAGCTCCCTCGCTGCTGCTGTCTCTTCTCATCTCTTTCTCTTTGTCTCACATCTTTTTTCCTCTCTGTCTCATCTCATATGTCCCTCTCTGTGTCCGTTAGTCTGACACTGGCTGTTGGTGGGATTCTGCCTACCTCCCACTGTCTGATTCTCTTCCTCTCAATCTGTCAGTCATAGACTCAGTGACAGAGGTGATGATGCAGGGATGCCTACTCCTCCTCTCTAATTTATTCTCTTCCCACTTCCACTGCTCTCGCTCTGTCTTTCTACTCCTCAACTCCATAGAAACAGTAACATTTTTACTACATCGCAGATGGAAATAACAACTGGGTGGCTGTTTCTAGATTATTGCTGAGGTCATTGACAGGGAGAATAAAGTGAAGAGCCAGAGTAAAAGCAAGTTTGTGCTCTGCCTTTGCACTTACTGGCCATTTACATATTTAGAGAAAGTAATGAATGTAACTCCTTTGGACAGTCTCTCCTGGCAGGCATCCTTGATGTAGGACTAATTTGTGCAGATAGAAAGTGATGGAGGTAGTCATGTTAAGAATAAGAAAATCAAACTTTAATACCTCCCAAAAACAGGTCAATTGCCATGTAAAGGGGCATGACTGCTAAAGTTGTGAATTTTATAAAGTTTTTGAAAAAATGGTCACACACAGTCCCCTCCAGCTCCACTATCAGTTCGTCCTCTGGAACCCGTATCGAGTTTTCAGATCTGAGAAGCACTTTGAAGCATACTAAACCCTTAGCTGGAACCATTGACCATGATGATTCAGGTGTTTAGGTCTGTTGGCTACTTGTTAAAATGTTAACTTTTTTTTATCATTAGCTAGCACTTGCTGGTCAGTATGTTCTTACCTTTTTATTATGCCTCTATGAGAGTGTGTATGTGTGTTATCTGTGTTCATGGATGGCCCACTACCTGTCAGTCAACGGCGTAATGACCAGCCTTTCTGTGCAGCCCAAGAATTCATTCTGGTAGACAAAGCCCACATCTGTGATGTTGATGATCATTTTGTCTGAGTCCTCATTGAAGTAGAAACGGCACTGCTTCAGCCACTCAAAGTCGGTGGAGCTTTTGACATGGAGCCGGCACTGGAGGGAGAAAGGGTTGGATTAGGGAGGGGAGACAAAGAGAAGAGAATAGAAGAGTGACAGAGAGGCAGGGAAAGAGAGAAAGGAGGCAAGATAAAAGGAAGAAGAGAAGGGGGAGAGAGAAGATGGCAAGTGAAGAATATGAAATTGAAGGGCGCCATTTAGGAGGTGATGTGAGGTAAGAGATAAAAGGAAGAAAGAGGGAAGGCGAGGTAGAAGGGTAGGATGTAAGAGAGGGCATGAGGTGACAGGAGGGTCACATTAAAAAGGTGGAAAGAAGGAGAGAGGACGGTGAGGGGAGGATGAAAGAAAAGAGGTGAGGGGTCATGAGATGAAAATGAGGTAAAAGGAAGTCAAACAAGACTGGAGACGGACGAGGAAAGAGGTAAATCATGCAGACGGGTAAAATGAGTATACAGAGTACAGTGAAAAGCAGCGGCAGAATAAGGAGGGTGATGAGTGGCGAGATGAAATACAAAGAGATAAAAGGTGTAAGGAGGGAAAAGAGGATGGGACAGAAGAGGGTCAACAGAAGTTATTAAAGGAGATGGGAAGTTATGTGAAGAAGACAGTGAATAGATGTTTAAGAAAAAATGGTCAGGACAATGGCAAAATATGTAGGAGACAGATAATATGTGAGGAGTATAAATGAATACAAGTACGAGAGGATTAAATAATAATAGTTGTTAAAAAAAACAAGTCAAAACAAAGTTACTTCACACCTTTTCCATTCACCTTGAAGACCAGCCAGGCAATTTACTGTGCCTTGAGGGGAGACTTCAAAGACAGTCCTTTCTCTAGGTCTAAATATCACTTGGCTGCCAATGAAAACGCTTTGAAGACTTTTGTCAAATAGAATCGACTCTTTGCAGCAAATGCCATTCAGTATTCTGACACTCCAACCCTGGGGTGTCAGAATATCAAACGCAGCTTTACAAAAGGATAGCCATCTTGAGCAGTGATTCTGATTACATAAACCTGAAAAGAAGTTTTTAAGAGATGGTTTGTGTGGTCCAATGTACTTCTATACTAAATAGTACTCCTTAATGATCAACAAAATACTCACCAGGTCATCAAATATGTCCCTCTGGTGGACATGGATGGTGATAAGGGTCTCGTACTTGGTCCTCTCCACAGCCTCTAGGTCTCTTGTGGTCATGTCAATCAGTGTGTTGAGCAGATCCAGGAAGAGCTGGTTGGTTTTGGCCATAATGCGGCGATCATATCGAGCATTGGTCAGAGCCTCCTCAGAGTCCCTAGTCCATATCATCTGAATACCTAGCAAGCCCACCTAGATCAAGGGCAAAGATAAATGGCAATCACATCACTAGGTACAGTGTTGTCGTACTCAAGATCGGTCTTGCCCCCAAGACCGGTCTCAAGACCATTTTATTAAGGTCTCTGTTTCAAATCAGAATCAACCACAATTCAACTCTGTTTAGTCTCTGTCTCGGACAAAGAGGATTCACGATTTCAAGACCTATCAATTCCACATCTGCGGAGCTATCACTAAATTGCCTGTCAATAGAAGGAGTGTTGAATAAAGATGGTTAAGTTGATTTCAGTTCCTCACTATTTGCTCATAGAAAACAAAGGAAAATTCCCACACATAAAATTCACCTCCCTCTTGATTGTTTTATCAAGATATTTCTCACAGTACACTTACACATACATGTATACAGTATGGCGATAAACGAGGGGAATGAAGAAGATGATTTGTTTTCTGGGGGTCTTTTTATGGGAATGAGGATCTTTCGAATCAGTTTTTGTTGTAAGTGCATCAGGCAGTGTGGGACCCTCACTGGCCTGGTCAAACTCGGTCTTGCCCTGCCTTGGTCTTGGTCATGACTTGATCTAAGTTTAGGTGGCCTTTACGACAAAACTGATTGGGTCATGTCAAATGTACTGACTATCAATTTCAAATTGCAATCATGGCTTTGTTAAATAACTCATAACAACATTATTACATTTATTATATCTGTAAATCAGAATCAAAGCTGAGGGAACAGGAATTGAGTTAAGAAAACAGATGATTTTCAGAAGCAGAATATATTTTAGGAATTAAAGTAGACGATTTCTGTTTATCTCAGATATTTTCTATAGAAATTAGTCATAGTATTGCCCATGTCTTTAAATATACTGTAAGTGGATGAGTTCTTTAAATCTAGCTATGATCTACCTGAGCAGGGAAGGAGTTGAGGAAGTCGATGAGCTGGAAGCCAGAGTCCTGGATGGTCAGGGCAGCATGGCGGATAACCAGGTGCAAAGACCTCTGGGATTCCTTCAGCAGAGCATTGAGCCAAACCTCTACATTCCCCTCTGCTGTGACAGGACGCTCCAGCTCCACAGTCTCCCCTTCACGTGATGATACAGCCAGAATGCGGTCATATATCTGAGAAAAATGATGTTTTATTGATTAGAATCAAAGATTGATTCTTATTTCACTTGTCAGGTAAGGAGAAGAATATGACAACATGTAGGGCCTACATATATTTTTCCCAGGCCTTTCAGTACTGCCAAAAAATCTCCTGTCAGAGGTTTTGAAAGATGCCATTGTTCTTTGACACTGACCTGTGAGAAGGCCAAGTGTGTGATAGAAATAATAAAAACACTCCATAGAAAAATTACCTTGTCATGGAATCGGACACATTTGATGTTGTCGAAGACATTGAGGAGGTGGGCCTGGATGGTGTGGGAGTCAGAGGCTTGACCCAGGATCTCCAGCAGGGCAGGGTCAGAGACAAAGAAGAAACGAGGAAACAGCAGACGCTTCTTCTCCAAATAGCTTGACAGCATGGTAAATAAATAAAATGTTACCTGCAGTAGTCTCTCTCAAAGCACCTTGTGTTGGAAACACAACAAACTAGACACATCTACAATGACTAGCAGCATCAAACTAAAAATAAATCTTTTATCACTGTAAAACTTTTCAAAAGCGCTCTCTCCTCCCTTTGAATAATGTTTGAAAAACTCACACTTTAAACCTTCATACTGTTTTGAGGTACAAGTTGATTGAGACTGCAGTCATTTGTACCCACCCTGTAAGTGATTTCTGGCAGATCTCCAACTGCTCGAGCAGGTGAGGAAGTAGCTGGCCCATAGTCTCATCTCCCACACATGACTGGACTACATTGGGCATCTCGTGGGCTCGCATCATGATCTTCACCCATGATTTGTCAATGTTAGAGAAACGCTTTGCTTCCTAAAAACAGTCAAATATTCATCAGATTATCAGGGGTACTATGTCAAGCAAGTCAGGTTGCAATGCAGAAGAAACCCAATGTGGTATCATTTATATGCGGATGACATCCAGCTCTACTTCTCTTTCAAACCTAGTGAGCCTTTTGTTATCTAGGCTCCTTGACTGCCTTAATGCGATTAGGGACTAGAATGCAGAAAAGTTTTTACAGCTCAGTGCTGATAAGATGAAGGTTCTGGTGTTCCCCCTGATTATGTACTGGGCCTCTTTCCTTTGCTGCTCACTCTCACTACTGTAATGCACTTTTCTCCTCCCTTGGTATGTCTGCTCTTGATCATCTGCAAGCAATCCAGAATGCCGCTGCAAAACTACTGACTGGATCAAGCAGATGCTTTCATATTAGCCCTATACTAAAATCTCTTCAGTGGCCACCTGTAGCGTATAGGAGCCAGTTCAAAATTCTTATTCTTACTTACACGATAAGTCCCCCGTTGATGTGGCTCAACTACCTCACCTGTATTCCTGCTCATTCTCTTCAATTAAATATGCTTATGCAAATTGAAGACACATTGTGATCGTGCTGTTGAGGCCGTGGCACTTACATTTTGGAATGCACCGCCTGCATCCTCAGAGTCTGTTGACTCTGTGGTTTCTTTTAAAAGCCAGCTAAAGACACACCTGTTTAGTTTGGGTAACTTGTATGCGCTATATATGTCCTTTATATTCTGTGTATTCTTGTTGCGTTCTGTGAATTTTTTCATTATGTACTGTGCAAACTACACAAACTACATAGGGTACTCACTTTATCTTCAATGTTTTCTTTCTTGTCATGTTGTGTATTGCCCTTGTAAAGCACTTTGAGACCTATGTCTGTGAAAAGTGCTATATAAATAAATTTTACTTACTTACCTAAAAAAAAAAATAAATAAATAAAAGAATCCTTGTTTTTGTTAGCTTAAAATGAGCTGTTTATATCCACAAAGGGAGCGGGTCCTCATCTACAGAGATTTCCATGTTGCGCCACCATGTTTCTGGGACAAACTAAACTCTAGCTATGGATAGGGCTGTTTGCATATGCACACTCCTCTGAGTCGAGACTGTTGGAAAAACAGTTTTTATATGAAACTGCTGTATTCAGTGTTTTTACAGGTTTAAATCACTGGGTTCATTTGTTTTGGAGAGGAAGAGACCTCTGTGGATAATTCGGCTCCTGGTAAAAAACCTCCTGAACATCTAAATCTTACGTTATCAGAGGAAAAGGGTCAGCACACACATTAGCAGGTGCTAGGCCAGTGACCTGTCTCCTACATGCTGAACAGTGTAGGAGAAACACTGATTTGTGACATTAAATTGCTTTCTTCAGTGTTTTTACCGGTTTAAATCACCGGGTCAGTTTGATTTGGAGAGAAAGAGATCGTTGAGGCTCCCAAAAAAACTCCTGAACAAAGAACACTGAAGGAATTCTACCTGGTAGAAGTTTCAGCTGGTTACAATCTACAATCTTTACAGCTAGATTCCACTGAATCCTCCTAAATCTTACACATTGGACCTTTGAACGCTACAGTGAATTATCAGTGATACCTTTTTTCCTACGTTGTAAACTAAAATACAAGAATTACACAGCACACTAATACAGATGCAAATTTGACTGATTCATTGTGACATAATCTACCTTAGGCAGCTGCTTAGCGATGTCTCCACCCACAAACACAGCCTCCAGGTAGATCCAGAGATTCTGTACAGTCATCCAGTTTTCTATGATATCCGTGGTGTTGGAAAGATTCTGAACCCACTTCTGAATCTGGGCTTTAAATGGGGTGTTGTACCTGGGAGGTAAGTTACATACATGTAAACCTTACATTATACCACACACAGTGACAGCTTGCATGATTTATGTGACGTCTACAAGGCAGTGTTCTGCAATCCCCCACAGAAAGTGTTCTGATCCATCTTATTGCAATGGACCTCATCAAAATCCTAAAACTGATGATTATGAGAATCCACACAAACATGCCTGTTGCTCATTAGAGACCCCAAAATCATCAGGCTGTCCTCCATGCTGGTAATGATCTCTGATGTGCTGTCTCCTCTCAGTAGCAGCTCTCCGCGGGTTTTAAAGTTGGCAAACGTAAAAGTCTTGTTGTCCCACTCCGCGATCACCTGCTTCAGCTTCTGCTCAATGTCACGCTCTTTCACTGCACTGATACAGATATCCTGCACAAAAACACCACAGATTTGTTTAAACAGTAGCAATACAAATCGAAGTGGAAAAAGAAATATTAATCAATAAACATCTTCAATTATCCTCACCTGATTTAAGGATCGTTGATCCTGCTATTGATTTTGATGATCAAAACTGAAAGCTCATTTTGATCGATTTACGATTTAAATTCAAAGTCATACAATAATATGAGTATCAAAGCTTTCATTAACATTATCGTAATCATTATTAATGTTGATATTATCAGTAAACATATTTTTTTTCATTATGTTAATGCCATTATTGTCAACAACTTTTTGAAGCTCCAAATATTTTGATTAAAAAAATGTAAAATATACAAACAAGCTCTCCATACAGATATCTGCTATATTATTATCATCAGGGACATACATAATCATAATCAATGGCCTGTATGAAAATTAAACTAGAGCTTAAAAATATCTATTTAGTGCCAATAATGATTTTAAGATATACTGCAACTCTCATTACACTGTATGTTAATCTCATAAATTACACACACACACACACACACACACACACACACACACACACACTGCATCAAAAACAACAACATTTAGGAATATAATATATTTTACATATATTTCCAGTTCTACACTTCACCAACCAGTATATGCTATAAAAAACATAATGGCACTTTTTAAATTTCTCCTGGTGTGCTGGATACTATTCATTCTTACCTCAATCTCCTCTTTATATTTGAGCAGAGGGGCTTCCATAATGTTGCGCAGCTTGAATGTTTCAGTCTCCACCTCAAAGGTATGCCCAGTGACCTTTGGTACAAACCAAGTGTGGAAATTAGTGTCTATTCATTCCAAATGTCAAGACAACAGCTATTACTGTTATTATCATTACATAAGTATATCAGTGAGTGTTGATGGTAACTGCGGTGGTATGTTGGTCGCCTTCTGCAACTGACCTCAGTGATTCTCTTCCAGTGGCGGGTCATCATCGCCTTGTTGGTCATGAGTTCCAGTAGGGGGCAGCACTCACTGAATTCATCTATTGTTTTCTTCAGGTCCATGAAAGCCTGCCACTCCTTCAGAGCACGAGGCAACTTGCGACACCTGGTAGTTAAAGGATACAATCATCAACAACTCATGGTTAATACCTAACTTTTAAATTAGAGATTAATTCTGCACAACATACAGTACAACATCTGTATGTGTGTGTCCTTTTGAGACACACATGCACCGACACTGTTGATGTAACACTCTGCTTTTCTGTCTTATTGAGCTGTTGCGTCAGCATACATTACCCTTGGGACTGTTAACTGCGTACAACCTTCAGCTAGTTTCATACTGTCAGAACACAAAAGTGGAGACATATTAAAAACAGTTTTTTCCTCTAAATGGAATGCCTTCAATTTGTGTTCTAAAACCCTCTTTCCCCTTCAGTTTCCTTTTGACACATGCACTATATGTAAGTCCTTATCGAGGACAGAGTGCAAAGATAAAAGTGAATGGAAATTATGACAGTGAAATCCCTCTGATTTTTTATGAAGAGCTTCATGAAAAACATTTTATGGGATAATTTTGGGGAAAGGACTTCACGTCAGAACTCATTTAATTTTCATCTATTAACATCTTTTTTTTATATAGTAGTGTTAAAATTTGATGGTCACTCAGCTGGCAGGCTTGCTATGTGCAAAGCCACTTTTTCAGTTTGACCAGAAAAACACTTTCCGTTCAGCTCTTTGCTCCTTTGCCTCCTTTTCTCCTACAGTTGCTTGCTGAAGTTAAGTAGAGGGTGCAGAATAATCTCTTGATGTGTCTCACTGTCCCTTTGTCTTCCAGTTTAGCTGAGATCAGCATAACTCTGGTTAACCAGATAAATACTGAGGTCTGTTTCAGAAAGCAGGGTTAACAAACTTTGAGTCTAGCCCTGAACTCTGAGTTTTGGGTTTCAGAACAGCTGACCACAGTCAGTTCAATCAACTATGAAAATGTTCACTCTGAGTTCAGCTTGTGCACACTGAATGAAAAAAGCCATCATCAATGGAGCTACAGCACTGTGATTCACCATGGCAAGAGGTCATAAAAGGTAGAACATCCATTTTAATCTGGTGGACATAGAGGTACAATGCATAAAGATGCAGACTGCACAAATACAAAAAAAAGTCTGAGTCAGAGCAGGGAAAAGTGTTGATAAATTAACATAATAACGTTTTATCCAGTGTTATCCATGAATTCATCATTAGGTCACAGCCTACATTACATTTTATATATATGTGTAGCCTACAGCTTTAATCTGATGTTGCACCCTCAAAATGAACCACCTAAAAACATGTCCATCTTCTTTTTGCAACTTTTATTAAACAAAATCCCTCAGTTCAGTACAAGGATATTTTTCTTCAGCCTGCATATTGCACGTCTCCGTGACTTTCCCTCTTAAAGCAACAGCGCTCTCTTCTAAAGGGTAAAGAAAACAATCTTCTCACTTCACAGGAGCTACACAGGTAAGTAATGTTTTAAACTATTGTAATAATAAAAATATGAATAAACACTTATTTAAATTAAATGTTTTAAGTAGGCACACTGATATAAAATCAGCAAGACAAATGAAATAACTGAAATAATATGTTTCAGGGCGCTACACTGACAGGGACAAAACACAGGGGCCAGCCAGATTGTAAGCTCACGATCTGATCCAGTAACACTGCGTTTGATTATTTGTACTTGAAAAGGCATGGAAATTAAAATACAGTAGATTTTAAATTTTAGACATCTATTTGAATCTCCAATAGTGTACCGTGGCTGTATACTATATACTTTAACAAATGTTGTAAATTGAAATTCAGCCACTGAAATTCTGTTAAAATACGTTCAGACTACACGCAGCCTTTTTTAAAAAAAACTTAATTTCATTCTGCAGCTGAATCATAATTAGTAACATATAGTCTCTAATACAGGCTGACCATGTTTTACAATTTAAACCCCAGATTTCTTTTCCAATCATTTTATTTCTATGATATAAACTAAGATTACACATTATATGCGATGAACATTTTAGTAAAAGTGCTTCAACAAACTGACAGCTATCTCTGTGAAGAGTCAGTGTTACCTATAAAACGCAGAGGATTTATTCTAAGCTGGGGTGACTCAGACTCTATTGGCTATTATTGGACAACAATAAAACATTCATATGCAGAAATATGTGAAAGAGATTAGGGGTGATTTGATGCTGTGATATTTTAATGTGAGGGCGAAAACTTGCACTTCAATGGACGCATTAATACGAACTGCATCAATTGCGGAAATTAAACTGCGTTTCTGGCTCTGTCAGAGGGAGGAGACAGAGAAAAACTCAGGCTTGTTGAGGAAAACCCACCACCACAGTAACTACCATAAGTACCACAGTAACTGACTCAAAGTTTAAGTTACCTTTCTTTCTGAAACAGAAAACCCAGAGTTTCCCCTGATCTCAGGGTAACTAACTCAGTAATGTTACATTTACATTCAGTGTTATGCACCAAAACAGATTGTGCATCTCTTTAAGATCTAACAAATGTGTCTGGTAAAGTTTCTTCTTCATAGCTGATTTTTTCAGGTATTTTGAATGCAGCATTGTTAACATCCATGTTTACTAGCTTGCAGTCTTCCTCTTCCCTGTCTTTGCTGGTGCACTGCAGCATATATTGGCTTGTTACTACCACCTATTGATCAGCTGACTCGTGCAACACCACTGGTGTTGTATCACGCCACTATAGTGTGTGCACACATGCACAAGATAAACAGACGGTCACCCACTAACAGATAAACAGCTCCTTAGAGCCACTAGTGGTCTAAAACTCCACTGGGACGCTTAAAATGTAGCATTAAGATCAATGTCACAGTAAACAGTCTAACCTCGTCTGAAAGTCCAGTAGCTCATTATTGATCTTCTCAATGTGGATGTCAGCCCAGAGGATATCATAGTAACCATTAACTGTCTCAATGACATTGTTGTAAAGGCCATACAGCTTCTGCAGTAGAGCCAGCTGCTTCCTAATCTCCAACAGCTGGGGATGCTGGGTAACAGGGAGTCCAAACAGCTCCTCTCCACCTGTGTAAGTGATGTACTTCCTGAACAGGTTGTCAAATCGATTCTAAAAAAGGAAAAACGTGTAAACAAAACACCCCAAATCAGTACAGTACTAAAAATTAAACATATTTACATATTTTTCAGTCATTGTACATTTGAAAAAAATGCATATGTAATTTACCATGTCTACATTTTATGCAAAGTAAAATATGCAAATAACAGTTCTGTAATTTGCAATCATCCCTCTTTGAGCACAATTATCATGTGGCTTTGTGGGGAACCAGGTCACAAATTTCAAACACACTAACTGGCTCACAGCGTAAATAATGAACCTAATTATCATGCCCTGCTCAGATTGTCAGTAACAAACCTGGAACATGATGAGTCGATCACTGGCATCCTGAGGAGCTAGCCCCACCACCATGGGTCCATCCTAAAACAGAAATTAATAAGTCAGTCTATGGGTACATCCAAATTCCCTTAAATGCATCCATGTTTCCTTCTTGTGCTTTTAGTTCCTCCCATTTAAGACGCTAGCAGAAATGCAAGGAAACAGTATATAGTATATACACTGTCTCATAATAATGATAATAATGAGGGAGCAGAATCACCACCACGCAACACTGCAGCAGTGTTTTCCCTCTATGTCTCTCTGCAGGTTCCCCTTACAATTAACTGTTCAAATACACACTGCAGGTTTTTTTAATTAATGTGAAGATGTTTGTTATACAGAGCACGGATCTTTTGAACCACAATGTGCATGGGACTTCGAAGCTCTAATGCTAAATGCACATGAACCACTTCTAATGTCAGCAACACATTTATTTCATTTATTAATTATACATGTCTGCATTTATTGATATTCTGTTTGTTCATGTATTACTTAATAATCCACGTTATGACTGTATACTGTTATAAATTTTAGGAATGTGCTGTCTTAGTGTTTGTTCAGATGTGTATGCACACCTTGCATTTGTCTCTTTGTCCCTTTACCTTGTCATAATCCTGGTAAAAGTGTTGACAGTCTTCCAGGAAGGTTTCCACATTGCTGACCAGCTCTCCTCTGAAGTTGGGCTGCAGGGTCACCAGCTCATTCTGTACCTCTGTGCTCCGGGACAGCAGCTTCTCCCAGGTGTAACGCAGCGTATCCACCTTGTCTGCCTCCTCTTTTGCCACCGACAGCTCATATTTATGAAGCATGGCATAGGACTCCTGTGAGAACAAAAGATATATGCAAGATATGTCTTTCACCTGACATCTACAAGTATGAGCAAATTATATATACATAGTCACTTTCTAAATTTCTTCTCAACTGCTATTGAGCTATTGATACAAACCTGGGTGCTTTCATAAACATTATTCGAATGCATTCAGTTCATATACACTACAGTGACCTTCATATATACACTTTGCTATTGAAAACCATTCTCACTATATGCACTCCTGAAACACTCGAACACTGCTTAGATGCTCTTATGTGCGCTACTAAAAACATCTAGTCATAATCCTACTGTGTGTGCATTTGTGTGTATGGAAAGGGGGTCAGTAATTACCATGCAGTATGAAAGACTGAATGCGATGTTTACCTCTATGGGACCAACTTGAAAATCAACAGATATTTGGTGCTCTCTGATCTCCTTGAGTGCTGCCATGGCGATGCGGATGTCATCCAGGTCCTTGATCTGCCGATTCAGTTTCTTTCCAGCTTCATCAACAAAAGCAAAGATCTGCTCCATGTCTGAGCGATATTTCCTGTTACAGTACAGTCCGTAGTCCACCATCCAGTTCTTGGTTTCAGCCGTGAGGGACATCTTCAGGTCCGCTGGCACAAAGAAATACATGTGAGCATGCAGATGTCAAAGTTTGTTTTGTAATTTCATGTTGGTGTAAAGTTTTCTTGAGAAACCTTATCAGTAATAAGGAAATTAAGAGCTGTAAGTACCAAAGATAGCAACAGTCCAAACCTGTGAATAGAGCCAAAGCTCCTACAGTTATGTACTCTGGTTCAGAGTTTATTTCCAGCTCCAGATCTCGATAGAAAAGAATCTGGCTCTCAAACTCTGACAGCAAGGGACTGCCCTGGATGAATCTGTGGGGGAAATAATGCACTGACGTAATGCTGTTGTCACTGGCAATGACCTGATGCATAGAAAATAAAACTGTTAGTTCTCAGTGGTAAGAGTGGTAATTGATCATACTGTTGCATGGTGTCTTCACGGTCCTTTCTCCAGATGTGATGATAGTGGCTAAAACGGTCCAGAGCAGTCATCACATCCTGTACAACAATATAATACAGGAGTTACACAAGTAATGTGAGGCATTTAAAATTTTCAATTTAGATTATGGATAGGATGGCAGTGTCATTTGTCTCTAGAGGTGGTCATGGTGAATAAAATACAGATACTGGAAATTACAGCTGTTGCCTTTGTTCATTTACACTGAACAAATATTTTATAAAGAGGACAAAACAGATGTGTAAAAAAAAACAAATAGACAGAGTAAAGTTTAGATTCTGATCAATTTGGAAACGTTTTTTATGCACCTTTAATTTGTTTCTCCTTGTTTTGTACAGGTTTGGCCAATTCTATACATGTTATGCTTCGTGTTAAAATGAAAGAGTGTATACCTTTTTGGTGGAGCTGATGGAGGTGCTGAGAACAGACACGAGTTTGACTATCTCCTTGTTCTCAGACACACTCTTGTAGTAGTTTCTAGCTTGGAATGGGATTGCCTGGATCACAGATGCTGAAATGTCCGAGGTGCTGCCGTCTGAGAAAGTAGAGTAAAAGGACAGAGGACAGAGGCTATGATGTGAATGTACAGACGCGGGGAGGGGGGGACTGATCTAAACACAAACAGATTGGCTTTTATTTGGAATCCATTTCTGATTATACATCTATACAGGAATGTTAGGAGAATGTGAATCTTCTCTTAAGTGTTGATGATGCGTTCTAAGGTGCATAAAGAACAGGTTCATATCCATCTTTTCAATTCTTAACCACACTGCAACTTTTTCATCCATCATCATGTTTCACAACATTACCTCCATGTCAGCCAGGGTGTCGTGACTAAAACGGCTGCTCTCCTTAAATTTGATTTTAAAATATCTTTTGTTTAAATGTCTTGTCTCTAAACCTACTGACATATTCATGCCATTTCCATCAACATGTCTCCATTTGCTTCTAGTCAGATGTGGCTTTGCTCTGCTGAGCTGTGAAATAAGGACATCTGATTATCATTTCACTGTGGTGCACTAGCTAATGATCAATGTCCTGGTCTGCTTGCTGGAAACAATATGGATAAATCAATTTGAAGTCCACATAGGCAGAGTTTTGAGTCGTTGAACTGCTGTGATACATCACGGAATGTCTCATGTCCTCTCATACCAGCCAGGCTTCTGTATGTTGTTGCTCCATCCTCTGATTCACTGTCAGAACTGTCCTGTTTCAGAGCCGCCATTCGTCTTTCATTCATTTTTCTCTGCAAAGTTGAAACACTCGTAAAGAAAGACTTCAGGGTTTGTGTGGTGGACTATAGTGCTATAAAATCATCAGTCCAGAAAGATTAGTGACAGTTATAAATCCATTTCATGCCACGAATTATTGCTTCCCTCATCAGATCAAACCCACCTTGGAGATCCTTTCTTTGCTCCACTGGCTGACTCCTTTGCTGACACTGACTATACACTCTACAGCCCGGTTTAGAGCCTGTTGGACCTCCTCCAGAGCTGGAACCATGGCGATGTTAGGGATAGAGAGGGTCACATTGACTCTAAAGATTGCCTGCTGACCGCTGCTTTTGCCGTGACTGGGTAAGTCACCCTCAGCTACAAGGGGAGAGAAGAGTAGCTCTGATACAATATGATGTGATTCAAGGATGGACATTGTATGAGCTCTGTGGACAGCACTGGCAACAATCAATGTAACTAGCCAGAATTTATGGCACCTAATACAACAGTGTAGAGGAAAATGTGAGAAGGATAATTGTGTTTCATTATTTGTTGCTGTGAGTCCCAAAAATCACTTGACAAATCATTATTAAATAAAACAAAATCAAGCTTTAAAATGAAAGACCTTTATATTATTGTGTTTTATATTAAAATAAGCCAAAGTACTACAAGCAGAAAAATGGTTACACAAGACACACCCAAGAAATGCATGACCGAGGAGGCATGGATGCGCTTGCGTAGCATCTCCAGGGTGTTGCGTGTCAGTCTGAGCAAAGCATCCACATTGCAGTGGTTGAAGTAGGAGAGCAACTCCTGGGCTTCCTCCTCCATCACTTCCATCAGGTCCCTCTTCTTCTTCTTCCTCACCAAGGGAGAGGAAGGGCCAACACTGGCAGGAGGGACCAGGGTGTTTCTGGAGAAGAGACGGCCCTCTGAGCGGCCTTCATCTTCACCTGAGATGCAAGAGGTGACACATTTAGCTACAGCTCTCACATAGCAAATACAAACATAAACTTATACAGCAACTCTGTTTTATCAGATTTTAAATTGCCTTGCACAGCAGGGGCTAGACATAATGTTTAAAGAGGCGGAACATCAGTGAAAGTTAAACTAATATAAGTTAAGTTATAGTTATAATAAGTTATGGCCTTTCTATTCTTTCATGCACCTGCTCTGATGTGCTATTTGACATTAACCTTCTCCGTTCTGGTAGGTTCAATGCTCCTTATAATTTCCCATTCTACTTTATCTCAAAAGGAAAACATCAATCTACCTTCACTGTCGATGTGCTCTATGGTCTTGCTCTCAGCGCAGCTCTCTTCCTCAGCCTTCTCCACCTCCTCTCTCTGATTGTGATCAAACTCCAGCAACATGTTGATCAGTTCATTAGCAGCCTCCTCCACCAGTGAGCTCTTAGTGTGAAGGCTCTGGGCCTGTCTTATGCACAGGTCCTTTACAAATATGTACACAAGACATGTACATTAACTATGGTTGTGGCATAGTATGCACTCTAAGATTAAACCAGGTTCCCCTCAACCACAGTAAAACTTTTTTTTTTGTATCCTGGATTCCAAGGACACAAAATTCAGAGAATTAATCCATGAAAATTACACGAACACTTGTCATTTCTTTCTAATTTACGTTAATTCAACTCTACATACAGAACTGTAATGAAGTTATCTGGGCACAAAATCAAATAATGTCAGATTCAATTACTGTCAGAGATTTCTACACAGCAGCGGACATCCCTTGGCATGGGCTGGGATTCCAACGAGTCAATGTGTACTTCATATCATTGTAATGTATGATACACTGCTTTGTCTTCAGCCATCATATCAAGCTTTATTGTGATTACTTAGCAGCTATTCCATCACATTAATAAATCATGATTGATGACCTGTGGCATCACTGCTAATGTTCTTTGTGCTCATCAACAAGCAGTGTCACAAGAAACATACAGCAACAGCTTTCATGGAGGGCATATTCATCTGAATATGGGGTACAAAGTTCACCATCAATGTAATTAATAATAATGAAATGAATGCCTCTGGTACGTTTAAAGTAAGGCATTAGAAAGTGTTAAGTGTATTAAATCAGCTTTGCATGTAATTCAATTTTTATGTGAACATGACATCTTTCAAATTATAGTAGGTGGGGTGGGGGCTGTTGCATAATTTAAAGTGTAGGCTTCAGTTTTATTTGACACAGATAATGTATTTAATTACCCTTGTAGTCTGAACAAACTCCTCACAGGTGACTGGTTCATCCTCTGGCAAAACACACAGTGTGGAGCTGCTCATCTCCTGCAGTACCGCATCTATCCTAAACTCCACCAAGTCATTCACCCTGTCCATCAGCAGCCCCAGGTCGACTAGAGAGACAAGAGAAAAGGGGGACACAGGCCAACAGAAGAGAAAACGAAGTTGGCAAGCATTAAAGGACGGGAGGGGAAGAGTAAGGTGGAAGAAAAAGCATATACGTGGATCAGAAGAGACAGCACATTGTACTGTATGTGAGGTTTTTTTTTTAATGAGAACACACGCTAACAGCAAGCACACAATGAATCAATGAATGTAAATCCTATCAGATGTTGCCAGTGCAGAGTTGCAAGATATCTTCAACACACGGGTCATTGATCTTGTTGGATTTTTTTTTGCTTACCCAAAGCTTTGTCGATGCGGTCGAGGTACTTGTCTATATTCAGAGACGTCCAGTTGATGGAGGTCAACCCCGGCTGTATAGCCTCATCCACCTGTCGAGTCAGTGATGTATGATGATGCACTTTCTACAGTAGCTGATGTGCAAAGTCAGTCTCATTGTCTCAGATTCATGTTAAATGTTGTTTAAAAAAACAATCGAACCAACAAGATACATCACACAGGCCCATTTAATAGGAAGACAGAGACAGACAGAGATATTTTTCTTATCTCTATCACAGCTCAAGTTTCTTAGGTTGTTTTATTTCATTCATTCATGTTGTTTCCTGTTTTACTTTGAAACTCACATCTCCTCTTGTTTCAGATTACTTCACTTCCTGCCCCTGTGTGTTTTCCCTCCCTGTTGATGACATCACCTGTGTCTGATTGTCTGTCCCGCCCTGATTAGTCTCACCTGTGTCTCATTGTCCTTCCCCTCACCAGAGTATTTAGTGTGTGTCTTGTTTTCTCTTCTTTTTTGTGTCAGTTCATTTCAGCTCCTTGCGTGCTTAGCGTTCCAGCCTTTTGTTTCCCAGTGTCCTTTTCTTGATTTTTATGGGATTTAAACTGCTGATTGACTCTGCCTCTGCCCTCATGCCTATTGGATCGGTTTGTCTTCACTGATTGTCCTTCTGTGTACCAAACCTACCTTTTTGAATAGTAAAGACCCATATTTTACTTGAACTGTCCAAAGTCGTGCATTTGAGTCCTCTCTCACCTGGTTCACCACTTGTCACAATCTCTTGATTATCATGTAACTCCCTCTATGTCTGCTTTTTTTTAAGATATTTTTTGGGCATTTTTAATCCTTTAATTGATAGGACAGATGAGTGTGAAGGGGGAGAGAGAGAGGGAGTGACATGCAGCAAGGCGCCACAGGCTTTACTCGAACCTGGGCCACTGCGCCAACAGCCTTGTACATGGGCGCCTGCTCTACCACTAAGCCACCAACACCCCCCCTCTATGTTTGCTTGAACCCTTTCTCACATGCTGCAACAGCAGCTGCACAAAACCTATCATAGTACTTTAACAAGTCTGAAGAGGTACATTATGCAGTATTTTTACTGGGGAAAAGAAAGTAAAGAAATTATATGATTTCTGAACCTGAAACTATTATTCACTACAATCTTGTGGGTTTTTTTTAAAAAAAGGAGCAACAGCTACCTCCATAGTTTATTTAATCCAGAAGTTACGGCATGTCTCCTACATAGTCAGTTGGAGCACACATCCATAACTTCCATCATGACATATTAAATTAGGCTAATAACGTACACTACCTGATGCAGGAACTGTAAAACATATTTGCTGTCACATAACTGGTGATGAGCACTGTGACAATACTGAAAGGAAAAAGCTTCAGAGGCATTTTCCATGCTTTAGAAGCATTGGTATATTACCACTGAGTAAGTGGCCTTATCATTGGACAAGAGTAATTTGCAAATGGAATTAACTTGGCAGGTCATATTTAACTCTGAGCAAGGCTAGCATAAAGGTGGTCAATGTCTTCCCATTATAAACATCGCTGTCACTGACCTCCTTTTCATCAGGCTAGCTAAAAACATTTCCATTTTGCCATAAAGTGGAGAGAAAGTGCAGAGAATCGATGAAATTTGGTGTGTGAGTATTGGAGGCCCCATAACCCTTTGAAACCTGGAGTGACATTACTTTTCTTGTGCTGCCTTTAGATGCCTTTTGCAAGTCTTTAAACATTTGAACCCTGAGCAAATTGGTGCAATTTCATTCAAAATCATGGGGAAAAAGGCAGTGAGCAGCTTGGTACAAAATGTCCCACAAATTGCAAAACAAAAAAATAGATTTAAAAAATTATTCAAAAATCAATATTACATTTTAAAAATATATGATACAGAATTATTCTAATTTTTAAGCACTTTTTCCAGGTAATTTCTTTGTTTGTTTGTTTTGAACCTTTTCTTTTCTTTTTCTTTTTTTGCTAACTTTCTTGTTTTTATTTTCTCTTTTTACTAATTTCTTGCTATTTTTTTTTTTTGGTATTTTTTTCTTTTGTTGCTCATTGCCTTCTTTCCATGTTTTTGAAATAAATCAAGCCAATTTGCTCAGGTTTCAAAAGGTTAAAATACACAGTGACTGTTCAAAAGAGAAAATCAGTTATCTTTATCAAACAAACAGGAGCTGGAATAGTGGAGTTGAATTAAATTTCTAAATTACTATGACTCACACTGTAAATTATATCATAGCCTCTTATGATTCTGAGCTTCAAACTGTTCTATTGGCCTATTCAATGTCCTATTGGATCTATCAGATATATACTCTTTAATAAAATAAGTTTAAACTTGTATTAACCATAAATGTATAAATACCACTATACAATAAATCAATAATAGATAGCATGCAGGATATAATACAACTTATATCAAAACCACATCTTACCTTTGCTACATGTGGCATGGCCAGCTGTTCAAAGGCGCTCTGAATCTTAGCTCGAACTCTGGTGTTCTCACTCAACATTAACTGGAAGTGGAAAGATAAAAATACAGTTTCTGTATTCACCCACAACAGTGTTGAACTGATTTGCATGGTGAAGAGTGCTGTAAGTACAGTTGAAATGACCTCCCTTTATATAATGCATGTACTTTTACGGCAACTGTATTTTATACTGCTTTATAGAAGAATAATCGACTTTAACTCCTTAAATTGCCTCTTTAAGTTTTATATGTTTGCAGATGTGTAAGCTGTGTATAATATCCACCTGTAATCTGTTGTAGTTCCTTTTCAGGGTGTCCTGTTTCTGCTGCAACAGAGCAGCAAATGGTGGGGTCTCCAAATTCATCCTTGTCATACAGTTTGCCTCCCTGATCTGGGTCAAAATCTCTGGGTCAAAATTCACAAATAGCTCCCCTGTCTCTGGAGACCTGACCAACAGAGAGGCCTGCAGGCCCACCCGGGCATCCTCCATCTGGGCAGGAGGTTTCAAGGTAAGTTGGGTAGTTTAGTAAGGGTGGTGAGAAAGAAGAGGTGAGAGGAAGAGAAAAAAATGAAGCCAACAAAAAAGAAGAAGAAACCCAGTAAGAGACCCAAGACATTGGGTTAAAGGAGAGACAACACACACTGTGTATGTGCATGTTATATGTGATGAAACTAGTACCCAAACTGTGTACATCCTTTTACCTTTTTCATCCAGCTGTGATGGTACAGCATCTCAAACTCCAACAGGACCCTTGCAACCCTGTTAAAATTCTTGATGATCCTCTTGGCTTCTGGTGTGGAAAGAACACCAGGATGCTACACAGGTACAGAATTGGCACTGTATAAGTTCAGGGCGGAAAATGCACAAACAATTCTATTGTAAATCAACAAAAACAACACCTAGGCCCACTCAGGTTTCACTGCAGAGAGGCAGAAATTCAATATTACCTGCTGAAAGAGATCCATGGGAACCTGGATCCTGCTGGACAGCTGCCGAGCCCACATGATACGGCCCGCCACGGGGGGCAGGTCCCGGCCAGTAGGGGGGTCCAGTTTCTGCTTCATGTAGATGCGGGAGACCATTTCAATGTCTCGGCCATAGTTCTGCAGAATGCGCTGGTACTTCTCGTCAATACCAAGGTCTGGGATGCCCAGTCTGTTTTTATAGGTCCAGAAATAGAAGTAGTTAAAAAAAAAGAGGCAACCAGTATTAGAATAATGAAATAAATGTGAATAGAATTAAGTGTAATATGGTATTCCAGCAATTACATCTTCTTTGTTTTAGGTCAAGGTCGTCCTTTAGATGTGGCAGAATCTCAGTGAGCTAGTATGCACAAATAAAGAACCTCGAACTGGCTAACCTCTGAAATGCAGCAATTATATTATTGTTTAATGAGATGAAATGATAAAGGTTTATTCAGAGTCATGCTGTTTTTTTGTTTTCTTCCCCTGGTTTAAGCCTGAGACGCCATGTGAATGTAATTGACTATTACTAACTGGTGGGATAGAGAATTGCAGAAAAAGAATCAGATATATTTTTACATATTCTTATATTTTTTCACATTCTTTTTATTTTATATCATGTCTTTATACTATGTTTACTGTTTCACACCAAGTCAACAAATTAAATTCCTTGTATGTGCAAACCATTTCTGAATCTGATTTTGAATTAGAACTTTTCTGTCCTAACAACCAGACTGAGAAATACTTACCTTTCGAATTTCTTCAACACATTTAGAGCTCTCTCTGTGTTGTGAATTTTTTCAAAGGTGCTATCCATGAAACTCTTCAGCTGATTCTGGAAGCACAAAGACCAATATCAAAATAATATTGAGAAAGGACACAGCAGATTGTTCATACTGGGTCATGCCTACAGTATAACAAAGTAAGCCACAGGTGTTTTCACTTATTGTCTAATTCAACCTTTTCACAGCACAGTGTGGGAATGTACAGACATGTAAGTGGGCTATAATGACCTCAATCCAAGTACTGTCCCATCCAACCTCAACCTGAGCAGAGGCCTAATTAGCCATAACAACTGAAAACACCTGTGTGGATGTGAAGGCCCATTAATTGTTGTGTACAATATAGAGGACACAAACTAATTAGTCGTGTCTGCAATATTAAACTTACATGAAGCTCAGAGGTGCTTTTGCAGAATTCTTCATAGTCGACATCAAAGTCAGTTCTCCTCTGGTCGAGGAAACTGTAATGTTTTTTCTTCATGTTCAGCACAATAGCCTTTCTCACACACAAACACACAGCCATCCAAACAAATACGTACAATCAGTTTTATATTTGAACATTAATCAGTTCTAAATCTAAGGTTTTAAGGCCTCTCAAAATTTTGCCTCATTGTTCTGCTGCAGCTGGTAATTTTGCTATTATACTTTAGATTCTTTAATCTAATTTCCTTGACCAATTGTGTGTCACTGCACTGATGTTAGCAACATACCATCCAAGTCAGGGAGTTAATCTGAGTTTAAAATATCAAAGGACAAACAGAGCATCAAGGAAATATTACACAAAATCTTACCATAAATTATGTACATATTGAGGTGCTTACTGTCAGCATCTGCAAAAGGAGAGCTCTGTGCTCTATTTTAATTCAGCTCTTTCTGGTTACGTGGGCCATCAAACAACTAATGGAATTACAGTGTGTAAACTGGATGACATGCAAAACATTTGCAAATAAATTGCTGGAGAAAATAACTGAACATCAAAGTCAGTAGAGCAACATATGACAAACACATTTTGGAGTTGTTACTTTGTTCATGTTCCATGCAGTTAGTATTGTCAAACTGTTTTGACTTTGACTTTGTTGTGATATGTACACTGGTAGAAATTTAATGTCTATGAATTTCACCACTGCATGCTGTCAACTATGAAAATGGGCCATGCAATACTAAAAGCTGAGGACAGCATTGAGACATTACCTCCCATTTTCCCTGCATTTCTGCAGTCTGTACATCCAAGGAAGCAGACAAACAACAAACACACACACAGCTCACATCAAAACACTCTCAAGGGAAAACATCTCAACACCAATTTGACAGTGAATCAAGAAATTTAAATGTTTTTTCTACGACTCAAGACAATACAAATTGATTTTGTGAACATTAATATTGTTAAAGTATTTCTCCCAACAGGAAACCAAGGAAAAAGACTATAGTCTGACAATGTCACATTATTCTACAGCCTGAAGCTCTGGACACACACTATTCTCTCCTGAGCTGCAATCTACTGACATATTCCAACATCAGTGAATGACAGAAGAAACAGTGGCTCAGCTGTCTAGCAGTAGCAGATGAAAGAATTTCTTGACAACAACCTGATCTAACAATGTACCCACTTGAAACCTGGTGGCCATGGTCTCCAGTCCTTCTATCTTAGAGTCCTGCAGGGCAGAGTAGGTGGAAATGGTGCCGAACATATCCAGGATCTTGTTGAGTCGTCGCTGGAACGTGTCAAACTTCCCAAATATGTACATCTCACTGAAGTCAAACTGTCTCTCTGAAGGAGTCTGTTCCAGCCTCTCCTTGGTTTTATGGAAATACTGCTGATACTCCTAGAGGACAAAGTTTGACATGCAGAAAAACTGGTCACTTTCATTTTCACTCATCCATCACATCAAGGTGGTTTACAATGACAAGTAACTTTGCTTCCTTCTTTAACATTTCTTATGTCATGGCAGTGGCATTGGGAACACTCAGGTCTCTGTCTTTCAACAAAGCATCTAGACGACAAACAATACAATATACACAAATGTTAAAATGGACAGATTCTTAAGAGTTAGTGCAGCTACAGTATGCTACAAAGAACATTTGATATGAACGCAAAAACAAAAATCTAAGAGGCAGTAACGATAGACATTATAAATAATGTATTCTACCAATAAGCAGTACCTGGTTTAGGTGAATGGCAGCTTTGATTTTGTCAGCTACAATTTGCTGAGGCTGGTCCCATATTGAGTTAGAGCCGTTATTTGTGATGTAGGCCTTGCAGGCTGTGATCATCTGGTTCGTCACCTGGAGGTATTGATGGGAAATATATGATATGATATGCATTTGAACGCTTTGTGGACCCAAACATCTTGAGACTACACATGTAGCCACAGTTGCTAAATGTTAGTGCACACATCATCATGAGCAAGGGTGGATGACATGTTAGAAATTACATTTTACAAATCATTCTGTGAATAAGTCTTGTTTTTCACTCTGGGTTCATGTAACAATACCCTTAGTGGGCAAACAATTAATGTTTCAACGGTTCGTTTTATTCATCCATAAAAACATGAAAATCACAGATCTCTGGGTTAAATGAACACAATATCCAGACTGCAGGCAGTCGGCTTTGCCGAATCCCATTGTTGATTACGGTATAATCCACTTCATCACTGTTGTATTGTGTGCAGTAGCAGCCACCCCTACCTTGACAAAAAGCGACGTAATCTTTTCTGATGTGTTGTAGTAGCGAGAAATACTGTGAATCATCCTAATGGCATTGATCAGACCTGGGATTGCATCCACCATCGATACCTGAGGTGAAACAAGGATTATAACTCGTGAGTGTTTGTACAATTATACATTATGCAATGACGTGCCCTTGCACATATAAAAAACACTGAACAGTATTTGTGTAATATTCTACTTTCATAACTAGACTCACGAGAGGGATACTATGCATTTGTTTTGCCTTCAATGCAGCAGACCACTTCATCTTTAAAAAGATTAAATCATTTTTCTTACAGGGTCACTTTTGTAAAGAGGGTCACAAAACTTCTCCAGGCTGTACAGGTACTTGACATTGTCTTTGGCCTCGTTGGCTGCATCAGTGATCCTGGTGTCCAGTTCCCGCCATGACTACAAAAACAAACACTTAACGCATTTAAAGAAGTATTTCACTGCTGGAAAATGGTCTTTTCATAAAATGTGATGTAATGCAACCTTGTCTGTTATGACACAGGAAACAATATGGCAGCCATCTGGTCACAAACAATCTCAAAATATAGTTAAAGGATAAGCTAAAATATGTTTCTGAAAACATTTGAGACAACAAATGGGCAACACAGTAACATAATCTTGGTTAACATTTGATCAGCACAGCTTAGTTTTATCGTTTAATCTCAGTTTTTTCCAGCCTCCGTTTTTACAGTACAGGAAACAGTATGGCGCCCTCTCATATTACAGCTGAACAGTACTGATGTAAGACTGTGTCACACTGACAGTCTTTTGAAGAATGAAATGCTGATATTATGGACAGAAAAGGTTTTGACAGAATCAATGTAGTGTCCTATGAAGCAGCAAAATCAAGCAAATGTGAACATATATAACATATAAGATTAAAATCTAGCGGTGAGTGCCAGTAAATTCTGACCTTTATAAGTTTAGATTTGGCCATCAAGAGCACACCCAGTGCAGCTCTAACATCAGGGCTCTTCAGCTGGTCCAGAAGGTAGTTGAAGCGGGACATTCGTTTCTTCCAGTGGTCCAGCTCTGCCCGAGGACCGAGGTCATCAGCCTCCTTTCTCAGCTGGTCACTCTCAGCTAGAACCTGGAGAACAGAGCATCATTTCTGCATAACAAAAATATTACTGAAACACAACATTCTTTAATACTGTATGCTGTGAGATAAAAAATGTATATATATTTTGCATCTAGCCTGCCACATAGCTTTTCAGGATGAAAATGCATATTAAGTATTTGATGCTCCAGCTTCATGTAACATTTAGCACATATCCAGTCAAGTATTTGTCTCGCACTTCTGAACAGCCTGTTCAGCTTGATGTGATACAAAGCACATCCAAAAGACATTTCAAGCAAACTTGGATCTCAGAAATTCTTTTTCAGAATCTGGCCAAGAGCCATTCTGCACAAAACATAGAAGCAACAGTTGTAACGATACCAGAATTTGAAACTTTGGCATTATAGAAAATAAATAAAATAAAATTCTCAACACTCCTTTCAATCCGATGGCAAAAAGAAAAAAAAGACTTAGGCACACAAAACAGACTTTTTAAGAAATTTATACCAATACCAGTCCTGGTACAGAAAAACCACTGAATACACACCTCTATTAAAGTGTTGGATCTGTTGCTGGAAAGAGTGACCCAACAGCCACAGGTTGAGGACCAATTGATTTTCTTTGTTGCTGTTTTACCTGTGCAGCCTTGTTTTGAAAATCTGGTTGTAGGTCTCTTTTTTCATAGCTTCGGTATTTGCGATACTATCAAGTGTATAATTAACAGAGATCAAAGTATTAAATTATTGGTACTTTCAGCAACCTTAATAGGAATACAGCAAGTTTAAGAACAAATAATCAGTGTGATATGTGTGAGGATAGCATCTTACCTCTTACCTAACATGTCTTACCTGTTCTATCTGTTTGATCCAGATTTTCATGCAGGCCTCTATCTTTTCTGTGGTCTCTGTGCTGTTGGCTGCTGCCATGTAGTCTGATGGGCCTTTCAGCACCCGCAGGTCAAATGTGTCACACTCTTTCAAGGTAACCTGAAGGCAAGCCATGACATGTTTTTTTTTTTTAACCGTGGTGTCCAGAATTTATTTTGTTTTTTTTTAATGTGTCTGGGTGTGCTCTTATGAGGAAATATTCAAAATAAGAAAATATGGTCAAGGTCCTACTGCTTTAAATAAACACTGATGAAAAAGGTTCATAAATGTTCAAATAGCCTTGTTTTGTCTACTTTAATCCAAATAAGTATGCATTTTTCTGTGATTTTGTTAGGCAACATATAGCTTCTCAAGCACTAGCATGGGTTAGTGCACCAACATTTAAATTAGCTTTTGACTCAAGTCATCTGCATTTCTCCATTGGGTATTTCATAACTGTTACACTTGTGCATTAACAATTAAACAACAATTAACTTACTCTTGATGTGTACCAGAGTCTGCTCTTTACCTTTTCCTGCAGGCTCTCCTGTGCTCCAGCCAAAACAGACACAAAGCTTTCCAATGATGACAAGAAGTCCTGTTTGACAGTCTGGGCCTGAGGACTGGCCAGTTCCCCCCAGCCGTGGTTCATCTTTCTCAATGTGGGGATGAAGATCTCAGAGAGCAACTGCTCCACACTTTTTAGCAGACCCCCATTTGTTGTGTCCAACATATTGAAATTTACATCCTAGAAAGAGACAAAAGGGCACACATGCAAAAATCATTGCAAAAAAAAAAACAAAAAACAATTCAACATTTTACTGAATTCAAAAACTTTAGGATAGGACCATAACCCTGGTTCTGCGATAGCATCAGTGAAGTACCTTTGCAGTGGGGTGTACTATGGGGTACGTCTCACTGTATGTGCCAGTGTTGGTGCAGTAATATCGAATTTGTAGAGCCTTGTAAAAGTGTGAGGTGAGGCCCAACTAACAGCCAAACATACATCCTGCCCTTGAATAGGACCCAGGATGCTGCCATGCCCCTAATGGAGTAGACACACAGATCAGATGGGGTCTGGAGAGCTTTAGGACATAGCAATAGCCTCCACCATCCAGTGTGAAAGGTGTTGCTTAGATATAGGTTTGCCTGTATGGCCTTGACCAGGGGCCTGCAACCTTTATCATCAAAAGAGCCATTTTTGGCCAAAACAAAAAGAAATAATAAAATGCGTGGAGCCCCAAAAACATATTTGAGCCTTATACTGAAGGTAACACAACCTATTAAGTTAAAGACAAAGACAGTTTTAAAGACCAATCGGTTTTATCTCTGCCTCATCATCATTAGTTACAGAAACAACTGTTACGATGTGGCAAGTTTCCAACAGCAAACCGAGTACCTTGGGTAAATGCATGGACATCACTATACCGTTTGGCATGAAACCACAAAACCTGACATGATCATCATGACTTTCTCACAGTAACTCACAAGCTCATTTGTTTGTTTTTCAATTTAAATTAGTTAAAATACTGTCATACTTCTACACTGCTTTCTGGCATGGCAGGTACACCCATAGTGGGCATGTACAAACAAGCTCTCTCTCACACACAAACACACACCAAGTAGTCCTTCCTCCCCCTCTTGCTGTGAGCATCTTGTAGCAAACATGCCCATTTATCAGTAGTGGTGATTAGCTTTGCTGCTGACAGCAGGTGATCAGCAAGAATCAATAGCCAGAACTGCCCGTGGTATCAGAGTGCTATTGTCCCCCTATTGTCTCACTCGCTCTGGATGAAAAGAAGCTGTCTTAGTTCAGGGAAACCATTTATCACATGAATGGGCTCAAAGAGAAATCAGTGCCAAAGGAAAAGGAATCAAATGTTCTTTTGTCATTTGAAACTTTCATCTTCTGTTACATTGAAGGAATCGGTCAGTTTGGATTTGTCATTCAAGAGAAAGAAGGCCCCACAGTAAAAAATGTTCACCCTGAAAGTCATGAGTCCACGCTTACATTTCCAAAACGGTACAAAGTGACTCACTCTGTGTATGTTCTCAGAGGTGATTGCCTTGGAAGTGTTGGCTCTGGTGAAGAAGACACACACTCCAGTCAGCGCCACATCTCTCCCGTCTGTCACAAACACTTTAGACTTCTTGCTGCGACCAGGCTGCTGGGCAACGAGCTGGGAGGGCGCAGAAGCTGCTGCTGCTGCTGAAACAGAATTACACATCCAAACAACACGTTATCATCACAACTTGCTTGATTTCCACTGTGATCCTGAAAGGAAGGATTTTGCATCTGACTACTACAACTATACAACTATAATTGATTTCCCAGCCCTTCTCAATACTAAAGCGATTGCTGTTACAGACACAGGTATAAGTTGATTCACAGAGCATCAAGTTGATGTGTTGCCAACAATTAGATATGGTCTACACATTTCATTTATTGTGACTTGGTGAGTGATCACTTTCACATGTTACCTGCTTCAACTGGCTCAGTGTCCTGATAGTAGAACATGAGGTGTGGAAGACCCTCTGCCACAAAGAACTGCTCCATGCGGTCAATCTGAGAAAGATGAAAACAAAACTTTCAGCACTTTCAGACAACAGTCTCCAAACTGGGAGAAATTGTGTAGCTAAAGAAAAAGAAAGACGCCTGGTTGCTCTGTACATACAAATGTAGATTAAAACCTAGAGTCGGGTGCTCATGGAGACAGGAAACAGGATCAACAGAAAGGCAACCCAGGCACCCCGAAAAATCTAGAGATATCCTCAATGAGACCAGGATACTTTAAAGCATCCAGATGATGGATCCAAAAAGCTCTTTGATTGAGTTTCTGTATTCTGAAGACCTACAGTGGTTGAAATATGTTGACTCTTTTAATGATTTAGCCAGTACAATAAAGGCTTTAAAATTTTTTCCGTCCTCATTTTCTATATTTTTCAGAGTGCCTGGATTGCCTTTACATCGTGTAGCTGTTAGACTGCTTACTGTAGAACTTTTAACTATTAACCAGACCCCAAATAAGTAACTCACACCCAATTCTCTCAACTCTATGACAACTGTGTAGGAGAACTATGATGGCCGACATGAAAATGCAATAACGTGAATGGCTCTATCTAGAGCCGGCGTTTGGTTTGTCTATTTTGGGCTACTGTAGAACAACATGGCTGGACTACTATATACCATTTCTGCCAGTAGATGCCACTAAATCCTACACACTGGACCTTTAAGACGACTGTGGTTTTCTACAAAAAATGTCTGAAGAGTGCGTAAGCATGAATGTGGGGTACCTGATTCCCCTCCAGTGTGGCATCTTCCACATCGGATTTCTCCAGTCCCAGACATGAAGCCACAATACTGAGGATGTAGTCATGTCTTCCGTCCAACTGAGCCCGCTTAGCTTCCCGTTCTTCCTTCAACTTTTGCTAAAAAAAAACCCCACATACATACATTTTTAATATTAGGATGGGGTGTCAAGTTACTTTTAAACTGAATAAAGATACAACATATCCATTTCCTATTGAATGAGTGCAAATTAGATGCTTTTAAAAGAAAGTCGACATTCTGAAGTGACAAAAATAAAACCGAATTCAGCTGTGATTCAATGATGATAAGACAAGAAAAAACTTAACAGCATTGAAATAATTCAGTGACAGAAATACATAACGAGATAAGCCATCACATGACCAAACAGTGCACTAAGCCATTAAATCATACTTCACATACTTTGTTTGTGGTCATAAGGCTGTTGGTAATTACAGATGATTGAAGTTCTCCTGTAGTCTTCCACTTTGTGCTCACCACACTTATGTACAGTTTCAGTGAATGAGCAGTAAAAAACATTTGAGTGAAAAAGCCTCGGTATACTGTCGATGCACAGTATATATCCGTACTTTGTGTTTAGCTCCACACAAGAACAACAGAAACTGCTCAAAACAGATGTCAGTATCCCTACAAGGATCCCGACTGTACCATCTCCATTTTCATCCTTCTACTTTTGAAAAGTGCTTCCATTTCTCTCCTTGGCAGCCCTCCAAAGTCTGCACCATTCAGCTTTATTTGAATGGCACAACAAACGACACAACCAGTTTACAACAGGCCATGGCTTGTATTTAGGATGGTGGAGTAGTAACATCAACCACAATGGGTTGCTAGGTAACACAGGAACAAGGTCAGCCAATAAATTACATGAAACCTGGCGTTGCATGGTGTGCCAGCTGCAAGGTGTATTTAAATTCTCTCATTTACACTTCCTTCTGTTTGTCTAGGTTTTAAATAGGGGATGACAGGAATAGTTCTTTCTGGCTTAAAATATTTTTTTGCATTGACGTCACCATGGTCAGACCATCTTTTAAAAAAGGCCCTCTTCTACAACAAAGCAGGAAATGTCCTACTGTTACTTGCCGTGCCAAAAAAAGAACACTTGAGAGCTAGCTCTTTCATAAACCGATCTGTTTAGACAATTGTTAACAGCTGGATTAAACTTTAACATTTAGGATGACCTATTAACTGATCAAGTTTCTCTCTGGCCAGGCTTTGTCCTTCTCTCCTCATTCTTCCTTGTATTCTAAGCACACATCCATGTGGTTGTATGTACTTAACAGAAGAGTGATTTCACTGCTGTGTAGCCTTGTCCCTAAACTGTTTTTTTTAACCGACTGCTAAAGTCTGTTGTTTTCACTGGAGCACAGGACATACTGTACATGCAAGCTCCCTAAGTGAGTCCCCATGGATTGTACTGAGAATCAGATTGGAGAGAACAGATGTGACAGATTTTGAGGGATAGATCAGATAAAACCCTGAATAAAGCCTTAAAAGGAACATTGAGGAAAGATTCCAAATCCAAAAGATGGTAAGGATGACTGACATGAAACAGCAGAGGAAGTAAGAGCTGAATATATGGTCAAAAACACACACAAGGGATGTAAAGAGCTAAGGAAAAACAGGATCCCAAAAAAAGACAAAGTGAGACAGACTGAGTATAGGATAGGTAGTTGTGCATACGCAAGAAAAAATGATAAAGGAAGGCAAGAGGGGTGGGAAAATGGAAAGATGTGAGAAATCAAAGGAAGAGGAAATAAATATAGGGAGGAGAAAAGATAGGAACGACTGGAACATGATACTGTAACAGGTAAGAACACGAGAAGGAACAGGAGCGAGAGGCATGGACTGAGATATAAAGAGAGAAGGGATAATTCGACTACAAGTCAAGGTGGTTTAGAGTCAATGTATTGATTCTTGTTAGTTAGAGCCTGGGGAGTTGGTCATGTGAAGCCAGAGTAAGGTGGAGCATACCAACAACCTCACAAGCTGTGTGTGTCAACGAGGTTAGTGAGAGCAGAGCAGAAACACATTAGCCTCTGAGCAGCTTTAAAAGAGATCAGACCATAATTAAATTGACATTCAAGTTTGGATAGTAAAACACAGCAAATATAAAAAATAGTGTCCACCTGTAGTTTACTTGCCCACACAATCTGTGGAATTATTAACTTTCTCAAAAAGCAATATAGTAATATTTGCCAAGCACCAACAAATGTCTCTCAGGAACAGTGGCTGCAAGTCACAGATCACTTCAGCAGATATCACAACGGTTGCTAAGCACAACATTGCAACTTGAAATTTATTCTCTCTCTGCACCCAGTTCAGTCAGTTCAAGCATGAACATTTTTCATCTCCCTGCTGCACAGACAGCCTAGTTTTATGAAAAGACCATTTTTCTGCAGTGAAATACTTCCTTAATGTAAATAAATTTTGCAATGAAATCAGCGCTCTATAGAGTTAATCCTGTAAGGTGTATCTTAAATGTGAGAACAGAGACATCTTTTGTAACCAACCATATGGATCACATGTGTAAGACCTGCGCAACACTAACTGTACAATTTTAAATTCTAGACATGTGATCTCATTTCAAGATGAGTGATCTTCATATTTGACTTTCCAATGAGAAATATTCTGCAAAGCTGAGCAGGTGTTTTTCACTTCCACTGTTGAGGTTAAAACACAAAAATGACACGTCCAAAAGTACATTTAAGACATTTTTTAAAAATCACAACATTTTACATTAAAAGAAAATAAAGACAAATATTTACCTATTTCAAATATGTTTAAATAACCCACTGCAAAGCTCTGGCAATGAATCACTCCAACCTTGTTAACGTCTCTTGAGATACACATAGAGACACACACAGACACACGCACACACACACAGACACACACACACTGTATACAACCAAACACTCGCATCACAGGTCGAGCAGAAAAAAAGCATGCCAAGCCATCAGTTGCTGGGCGACCAGTCGTTTCACACCTTGTCTCTGCCTTTATTCAAAGTTGTGTGAACAGCCATCTCAGTCTTCAGCCCAGAGACTAACAATACAGACACAACGCAGTGTGCTACAGCTTATTCTACCGAGCAGACTAAGTCACTGCTGAATGCAATACACAAACACACGAATACACAAGCCAACAATAACAGGCTCCAGCAATGACAGACAGGCACACAACACAACCACATTTAGTTATTCCCATAACACAGAAGCCAGCACTGACAAACCCATGTAATAACATCTACAACATTAATAGCTTTCAGAGGCAAACAAGCTCCATCCTGAGATAAGCTGTGGCTAGACTGACAATCCCTATAATAAACAAACTGTGGCTTTTGGAATTAAAGAGAAAACAGCTACAAAAATATGCAGAACGCTTTGGCAGGAATATAGTCAGAAAATTTATATATTTAAAAAAAAAAAAAAGCAATTCAAAATGTTTTCAGTGCCCTGCTGAACCTCAAATAAACACGGGAAATGATTTAGTCCATTTTAATCCAAATCTCTTTTCTGGGGAATAGAAATAACACATGCTGTCAAAGTCAACACAGTAATTGTGGATTAAGTTTTGCAGTTAGTTTTGTCCTTTTAACTGTGGTAAATGAAAGATGCCAGTGCTTGGCAAAATAGAAAAGAATTCTCTGGATGGATAAACTAAAATGGGAGAGAGAATTCTCAAATGACACTGCAACAAAAACAACAGTGCAACATTTTTTTTTCTCTTACCTGAATTACCTTGGAAACGGTGTGTTTCCAGAGCTGCTTTCTAAACACCTGTGACATGACAGCTCCTCGCCTCTCTGACTTAAACCCTTCTATATCTTCTCTATAACCTGCTATCGCTTTCTCATCTGCATCTACACAGGGGAGCTGTATACTCTCACCCTTAGAGTGAGTAGCCCTATCAAGTTGACAGTGGTGACCAGTCAGACAGTTGAGCTGAAGCTATGCCTGCTTTATGTTTAATGGCCATTCCTATCAGTAGTGTACGAGTTTTCACAACCAGATGCAGTCAGAATCGACATAATCCTCAATGAGCTGTTCAAACAGCATGACAGACATGGAGAGTTTGTGAGCTACAGTACAGGCCAAAAGTTTGGACACACCTTCTCATTCAATGCGTTTTCTTTATTTTCATGACTATTTACATTGTAGATTCTCACTGAAGGCATCAAAACTATGAATGAACACATGTGGAGTTATGTACTTAACAAAAAAAGGTGAAATAACTGAAAACATGTTTTATATTCTAGTTTCTTCAAAATAGCCACCCTTTGCTCTGATTACTGCTTTGCACACTCTTGGCATTCTCTCCATGAGCTTCAAGAGGTAGTCACCTGAAATGGTTTTCCAATGGTTTTAGCACTTGTTGGCCCCTTTGCCTTCACTCTGCGGTCCAGCTCACCCCAAACCATCTCGATTGGGTTCAGGTCCGGTGACTGTGGAGGCCAGGTCATCTGCTGCTGCACTCCATCACTCTCCTTCTTGGTCAAATAGCCCTTACACAGCCTGGAGGTGTGTTTGGGGTCATTGTCCTGTTGAAAAATAAATGATCGTCCAACTAAACGCAAACCGGATGGGATGGCATGTCGCTGCAGGATGCTGTGGTAGCCATGCTGGTTCAGTGTGCCTTCAATTTTGAATAAATCCCCAACAGTGTCACCAGCAAAACACCCCCACACCATCACACCTCCTCCTCCATGCTTCACAGTGGGAACCAGGCATGTGGAATCCATCCGTTCACCTTTTCTGCGTCTCACAAAGACACGGCGGTTGGAACCAAAGATCTCAAATTTGGACTCATCAGACCAAAGCACAGATTTCCACTGGTCTAATGTCCATTCCTTGTGTTTCTTGGCCCAAACAAATCTCTTCTGCTTGTTGCCTCTCCTTAGCAGTGGTTTCCTAGCAGCTATTTAACCATGAAGGCCTGATTGGCGCAGTCTCCTCTTAACAGTTGTTCTAGAGATGGGTCTGCTGCTAGAACTCTGTGTGGCATTCATCTGGTCTCTGATCTGAGCTGCTGTTAACTTGCCATTTCTGAGGCTGGTGACTCGGATGAACTTATCCTCAGAAGCAGAGGTGACTCTTGGTCTTCCTTTCCTGGGTCGGTCCTCATGTGTGCCAGTTTCGTTGTAGTGCTTGATGGTTTTTGCGACTCCACTTGGGGACACATTTAAAGTTTTTGCAATTTTCCGGACTGACTGACCTTCATTTCTTAAAGTAATGATGGCCACTCGTTTTTCTTTAGTTAGCTGATTGGTTCTTGGCATAATATGAATTTTAACAGTTGTCCAATAGGGCTGTCGGCTGTGTATTAACCTGACTTCTGCACAACACAACTGATGGTCCCAACCCCATTGATAAAGCAAGAAATTCCACTAATTAACCCTGATAAGGCACACCTGTGAAGTGGAAACCATTTCAGGTGACTACCTCTTGAAGCTCATGGAGAGAATGCCAAGAGTGTGCAAAGCAGTAATCAGAGCAAAGGGTGGCTATTTTGAAGAAACTAGAATATAAAACATGTTTTCAGTTATTTCACCTTTTTTTGTTAAGTACATAACTCCACATGTGTTCATTCATAGTTTTGATGACTTCAGTGAGAATCTACAATGTAAATAGTCATGAAAATAAAGAAAACGCATTGAATGAGAAGGTGTGTCCAAACTTTTGGCCTGTACTGTATATGCACTTGTACATCATATGCTCAATTGTGAATTAACACACAATATATGCAGGTAAAGGTGCACAGACATACATGAAGAAAGGAAAGGAAAACACACCTCAGGTATTACTGCTCTAACAGGATAAGGCCAAGCAATAATGTGTAGCTGTGCAGGTGGAAGACCAGTGCAGGTAAGTAAATATAGTCTTCTTATTATCTTATCTGTAAAACCAAATTATGGAAGAATTGTATAACCTAAAGGCTGTAACAGCACAACATACCAATATTAGTCTGTTGCCTGAATTATACTAAACATGAAAGACCAAAGGTTTTCTATGGTCACAGATGTTTTGAACAAACTGCATATCTGAAATGCTTTGCAAAGTCAAAAAACAGAAGCGCATTAACGGAAAACATGAAGGTAAAGGAAGTGAGCATAAAGGGATGTTTACAATGAAACTTACTCATTTGAAAGGGAAACGTTGTCAAAATAGCTTGTTTTCTACGATATAAATTAACCCAGATCTTCCACATTGTAGGGCCCACAGAGCAAGTCCACTAGAGACTTAAAGCAGATTTGTACTTGTACTTCAGCTCTATGCAGAGCCTACGCAGTAGCCCACACATGTGGCCTTCACCATTGTGAACATTTATACTTGAGCAGTGATCTGTCTGTGTCACTCTGCAGTTACACCTCAAAACACTAGTTGGTGATGGGGTTTCTGTCAAGTGCTATGAAGTTTAGTTAGGTCATAACACACCCAAAACACACATTAAACATGGCTTAATAGTGGCAATTTCAAACAAATCCACAAAGCGGCATCATTATAACTGGCAGCATTCACATAAAACACTTTTGCTGGACACATTTTACCCACAAATAAAACATGACAATGTTTTTTGCACAAGCCTATGGCATTTTACATTGTATAAATTAGACTAGGGGCTAGCGGACTTTTCCTCTACTCATATAAAGCGAGGGACAACAGCAACATTTAACAAAGGTAACATTACAAATTTCGGTTCCGTTACAACTCACAAGGTTCACCGACAAAGCAACCGTCTTCTGCTCAACACGTTTCCAAGCAAATACAACATGCTAACGTTATTTGCACAAGCCTATGGCATTTTACATTATATAAGTTAGCTTATCAACTAGCAGAGATTTCCTCGACTCATATGAGGCCAGGATAAATCACACCCAAGACTTGAAATGCTATTTTGTGGAGGCTTCATTGTCTTCGAAATTTATTGTTTCTTATCTGTGAAATATAATTAATTAAAACTGTTTCCACCGAGGGAAATGGTTTTAGCTTACAAACACAGAGAGGATGTCTGCGTTGAGGTGTGTATTTACATATCTGGGGAGGTGCACGTCAGGCTATGGCGTAGGTTACGGCAGAGTAGGCACAGCATCAATTCAACGCAGAAGTATAAATCACGCTTTAGGCGACTGAGCATGTCCAAGTACCTCTGGCAGCCGAGTGGCAAACTTCCAGTTTATCCCACTGCTAAGTTGAATGGGGATAAAAATGTTTAATCGTGGGGCTCTTCTAGACTTACAGATTTACAGACTTCTCTTTTACAAAATCAGTCAATGGGAAAAAGGGTATTTTTGGGTCCAGTGGCGTCACATGTCAGACCCAGAAGTTGTAATTCCTTGTTTGGCCACTATGTAAAAAATGGCTTCAAAGTCCAGCACTGGTCCTGCGGGCTTGATATCACCTAAACTGTCGCTGTGTATGGAGACATAGCAGTATTAAGGTTGATTTATAGTTGGTCGCTCAACACTTTTGATAAGTGTTGCTCAATAGAAAAAAAGTCATGCATCATTTTCATTATGGCTTTTGCATTTGTGTTTTCCATTAATGCACCTTTTTTCAAGTCATTGTGGGAATGCATTTCATTCGAAACATCTCAGCCACCGCAATTTTCCTTTTTGAACGTTATGACAGCATCAAAACATACAAAATTCCCATTTAGATCAACAGTCTTGTGAGTGATGATACATGTGGTGCTCACGTTAATAATTTTAAAATGAATACTTATTACAGTAAATTTCAGAACCTCTTCTGTATTTTCTGTCATTTGATGACACACTATGATGAGAGCAAAACCCATAAAATGCCAAAAAGGCAGGGGAAAAAAATGTTCTGACCTCACATTGTCATCTCTACACAAATTCTGTAATTGCACAGTCACGATGGTAACAGAGATGTTAAAATACAAATTTAACCCAGCAAAATTATGACATGCATTTTAATTAAACAAATGCTTTTCAAATGTATAATTCATGGAGGTAGTGGTGTTTTTTTCAGAGCTGCAGCAACCATAAAATACAGAAAACAGCTCTGATGTTATTTTCATTGAAGACCTTGCACTTGCTCGGGGTGTTTCAAATCACTTCACTTTGGTCTACTGTGAAAGTGGAACTCTTCACTGGTTGCTTTATCTTTCTCAGATAAACATACCACTCCAAAGCTTCTGTCTGATAAAAGCTATTGCTCCTTGTAGGAAGCCTGCACAACCTGCAGCACACTAAAACGTTTCCACATAGGTTTTCACACATAAATATAACCTGTTTTTCTTCTAAACTTTTCCTCTGCTTTGGCCTTATTTAACTTTTCTTCCTGCCACATTTTGATACAAACACATCAGGTGCTTCCTGAATGCTGACACATTAATGATGAATTACATTTGGCCAAAGTAGATAGCCTAGAAGCCAAGCCATCTGTAACTTCAGAAGTCTTGGGTCACCTTACCTTGTTTTGATAGTCTGGTTTAAAATGCAGCATCGTTGGGCTTTCAGTCTGACACTTCCTTTCAGGTCATTCCCCCGTCTTAATTGGCTTTGCTTTTCATGACATTAGAGAATTACAGCTTCCAACAAAGAAGACAAGACAGAGAACAAGTGGCTTTGCTACAGTATGTGAGCAATCAGCCTCCTTATTTGCCATGTGAGAAAGGTTACTGCCCTGAAATTATGAGAGAGTTGCTCCAAAAGGGGACTGCTAACTAGATAATGCGGTGTTGGATGACCGTCTGTCTACAAGCTAATTATCAAGGCCCTGCTCTCACCTTACATGTCTATTACAACAATGGGATAGAGAGACAGGGATGAGGGTGAGAGGCAGTGGGGGGTGGAAAGGTTGTTGATATACTGGAATACAGTGTGGGCATGTAACATTTTGCTACACATACACACACCAAGATGCGCACACACAAACCTCAAACATATTGTCTCAATGTAGCATGAATTTTAAAACTGACTGTAAAACAAACTCTTAAAGATCACTAGGTTCCAGAAACTAAACACCTCTCTGTATGGTTTATGCATTACCATTGTATGCTAACCAACTGATACTAGTCATACAGTGACTATAGTATCAGCTAACCAGAGTAAAAATATAATGGTGGAGTTTGACAGGCAATGTTTTGTTGTTGTTTTTTAATTCTGACATGGTCTAAATATTATATTGCACTGGTGGTTTATTTGGCTCTCTAGTTTCCCCTCATTTTTTTTGCCTTAAGATAATGATTATCTAATCTTTTAAATCACCTTTTAAGACTTATCTGTTCAAAAAATCTTTATGAATATCTTCATTGTTTTTACCTTATTTTGTCATCAGTTATTGTATTCTTTTATTTTGTATAACTCTAATTGTTTGATTTGCTGTACCTCAGTGTAGTCTATAGGGCAAGTAGTTGCCAACTTTGCTTATCTGCTTCAGTGATGGTATTTTATCTTTATTTTATTTATTCTATTATTTATATTTTTTGTATTTTCTTAAAATTGCCTCATTTTATTTGCTTGAATCCTGTATTGTTTTAAATCCAGGATCAACCATGAAAAGCACTTATATATTATCACATATTATACAACAGTTAGTTCTGACCGAGTAATTTGATTGGACGAGAGGCATTCCATGAGTGCTGATATAGAGTACATCACTGGGACATGTAACAGTAAAATCACTCCGCTCACAGGTGTTATAAATATAAATGCAACTGTTAATTAAAGGTGCTGTATGTAAGAATGTGGCCAAAACGGTTACTGCACTCAAATTCAAAATACTGCCGCGAGTCATGTCCGCCCCCCCTCCCCTACAGATTCGAGGTTGCTGGACAGCGGAACGCTGGAGACTGATTTGTTTGCCCACGGACAGCTGCCGTGGCAGGGCCGTGTCGCCGGATCCATGATCTTCGGTTTTCCAGTGGACCATTCGAGCAAGTCCGGCTTCTCTGCTGCTAACGCTGCTGCCGGGATACAGCGGAGGAGCCGGCTGCTAATGTTATGTACCGGGACACTGCTAATGCTGCTTGCCGTGCTGCTGTAGCTCAGTTGTAACTTTAACTGATGCTGAGACTCTACTGACTGTGTGACTGGTACACAGCGGTGGGTGGCGCAACAGGCCAAAACACAAATTCAAAACATAAACATGATTTGCGGACTGTAAAATATTTTTTTAAATGCGAATATTCTGGCCGTACTATTGTTGTCGGTGAGATCAGTATGTTATATGAACATTATTCCTTAGTCTCTGTGACATATTAGGAGGATTTTATGACTATTTGCTTTAGATTTCTTACATATAGCTCCTTTAACCAACTGTCACACTCACTACATTGACGCAAACTGACACTATAGCATTACACCAAGAAGATGGATATTATTATTATTACTGATGAGGATGAGGGAGAGTGGAAGCTGAATCCGGCCGTGCCAACATCCAGGTTTGCCAACGTTTCTTCAGCCGAACTGGATGAAGTTACACAGTTGCAGATCAATGTAAATACAAAGTAGCTTGCGAGTTCCTGGTGTGTGTGCTGCGTTGCCTGGCAACAGACTGGGGGAACTGTTTTTTTCGCGGAGCTACATAACATACTTAAATAATTTATTTCATCACCCTTTGTTAACATTTCCTTACTCAACATTGCTGTTTAAGCCGTTGTTGAACTGTTGTATAAAAGCAATATCACACTCGAGGTCGTGATGTTGTACTGTATATCGTCACGGCTGTGATTCAGTCGTAGGCACGAGGCCGCAGGCGGAGTGCCAAAGACAATTACAGCCGTGACGATATACAATACAACATCACTCCCTCTCGTGTGAAATTGCTTAATAAGCGAAACCTCACAAACCTTCACAGTACACAACATTAATGACAGGCAAACTGTTACCCATGAATCCTTGCGCAATAATTTTAACTAGCTAATGCTAAATCACTGTGCGGCACTCTTTTTTCACATATTGGCCAATTAGCTGTATTTCTATTTCAAGTGCACAGACATTCTTGTGGGCCACAATGGATCAATTTGTAACTTTTCGAGCAAGAGACTGACACACAATTCACTTCAGAAACCAACGGCAAAGTGCGGAGGGTGAGGACAATGTATCTAACCATGTTACAACTGCAACTGCAAGACCAGAAAAAAGACAGAGAATTATGCCGAGTCCACTCAGTTTTATACAGTAAAATGAATATATGTAGCAGTATATCCCTGCTCCATCTCTCTTTCAGCTCAGGGGTCCTTGGCCTGTAAAACGTTGAAGACCCCTGGTTTGAGCTGTTTATCAACTAAGTAAAAAGTGGTGTTCTTGCTTCTCAAATGTGAGAATTTGCTGCTTATCTCCACTTTATAGCATTGAAATTGAGTAACATTTAGCAATTTACAAAATGCCACCTTGGGCTCTCTCTGTTGACATTTTATAGATTAAATGAAAGAGCAGGAAAAGAATAACTGATGTATTAGGGTATAGTAGTTACTAGTTGCAGCTCAAGTGGGGAGACACTAATAATTCAACCAGTCAATGCTCAAGCATGACGCACGCACACACACACACACACACATACACAACACACACACACACACACACCACACCTGCCAATTAATATTTAATTCCATTAGGTGTTACTGTGGCATCCAGCAGATGAAAAGCACAGCTCTCCCCACAAGGATCTGACTGACGGTTTGATATTGAAGAAATGATTGCGCAGCTTTGCATTTAAAAGCAGTTGGGTCATCAATTTTTCACTATGCCATGACTGATTTTCCGAGTTGAACTGTCTCGTTTTGAGCTGCCATGAAACAGGAGAGTGACTGTAAATTATAAATGAGGGGGTGATCTAAGATCTGGAAGAGAAAGACATAGAGAGGGAGGGAGCAAGACTGAGAAAAGGTCCGCTGTTCTCCCAGAGGATGCTCAGCAACTGACACAAACATGTAAAGCTTAAACAATCGGTTTTAAAACTACACCAGCTTAAAGCACAAAATGGAAAATACATCTGGACGTGCGGTATTTTAGGACTTTGTTGTCTATTTTATGTTGCCATTACTGCCTGAAGTTTATTTTGCTAATACTAGACTAAAGTAAGATGGACATAAGGAAGGCAAGCTAAGCTGTATAAAAATATCCAACCAGTGCAGGATAAACTGTTCTGCTCTGGGTCAATCCCATGTGTAAGGCAGTTCACACCAAGGCTGCGGTTGAATTATTAAAAAATGACATCCTCTGTTTTTTTCGAAATACTTTTCCTCACCCTTGATGGAAAACGTGGTTAAGGAAAGGTAATTATGTGATGGCAGATGTATTGACGTGGGTCTGTACTGGTGCAATTACAATTTCCAAAGATGAACTGTGCGTTCTTACAGTGTTGTTTCATGTAGAATGTGGACAAGGTACAAAAATATTACTTCATTACCAAGGTTGGAATTGAAACAAAAAAAAGCTCACCCTCCTGTCCACTTACATTTATAGACATGAATCCCAGTTAGTATTATTGTATGAAAATAATTAAATTTAGGCATATTATTTGTTTATTGGTTTGTTTTGTGAATGACTGAATAACTGCTTTAAATACTGTTGCTCGGAGGAATTGTGGGACTGCATTATCTCCTTTCCTTACATAAAGGATGGTCCAGTGTACCCTATCAAAATGCCTGCGGGCCAGGTTCTTCTCACATCATTTATTAAAATAAAGAAGAAAGAAAGAAAGAACGAAAATCGCACACAAATTAGGCAAACACAACCGTTTCATCCGTGTTCAACTTTCCTCCGCTCCTAAGAGTGGTGGCCCTTGCTATCAACTTTACATTTCTTTGCTGTGGCTATGTCTGCTACCTTTCTGCAAATGTCTGCTGCCAGGTAACCATTCCTTTGCTTGTTTACTGTCTGTTTATGAAAATGCATTAGCTCCATCTGCGTAGTTCCTACTTGGTGAATGTCTACAAATGTGCCATAGCCCTGCCACCATGAGGTGGATGGAAAAAATGCAACGTGAACTTGCTTGATTAACCAATATTATGTGGCAAAAAAAAAGCAGGCCAGACTTTGGACATGCCTGTGCTAATGGAGATTAAAAAGGAAGCACTGAAACACCTTTTCTCAGCATTTAGAGAATTCAAACAGTTCTTATCATGGCTGACACTGAGATACTTGCTGGTCATTTCTCTCAGTTAGGAACCTGCCTAAGTAAAAAAGACTATTCAACTGCAGCCTAAGTCCTAGCTTGTCACCTAACATGTTATCACAAGCAAGCCTATACATATCACAGAGAACAACATCAGCAGAGAATATGACACAATTGACCATATGCTAAGTCCCACTCCTTGAACGCAGACTGGCTAATCATAGCATAGCGCCTACACGGCTGTGCTCCATAGATTCTCAAGCAGTTGTTTCAGATTATTTTCATGTTCAGGCTGGTTTTGTGTATTGCGAGCTAAATGTTGTACCTCGCGCACATGTAATCTCGTTACCTAGAGAGGTTGGAAGAAGATAAACGTTTCCTCCCTGTTCCAAAATCAAAGCCTTTAAAGTATAAGGGTTAGGTAGCTAGCTACTTAAGATGTAGCCTACTAAATGTATACACATGTTGATTTTGCTTTTTTACTAATTATAACAGTAAATAATGACCTACCTACCTTTACAGGGACATGTGGAGGGAAACAAGGAAACATTGTTAGTATTCAACCAGCTGTGTGTCATTGCAGTGTGTGCAGAGGAACATTGTTTGGCGTTCCCCAGGGCTCCCCGTCTGTCTACCTGTTGGTGGCACGGTGGGGGAGTCTTCTGTCTCGATTGCCAAGTGATGTGGTGGTTCGTTTTTACGCCATTTTCTGTAGCCTATAGTTCAGCTTTAGCTACTAACTATTTCTATCTTTTTAACCTGTTTTTGTTGATGAGTGAGTTTGACATCCTGGATATATCCTTCAAATACATTTTGTAGACCCCTCTGTCACCTCCCTGAAATCGCTTTGTCATTTTTCCAAGAAGTTGCTAATATTTCTTCAAGGAGTGCAGTTAGTTACAGTGTGGGCTCTAGCTCGCTCTGACAGCTTGACGGACCATCACAAAGGGGCAAGGCTTAGCAAAGGGTCAATCATTCAGGTACAAAAGTTGCTTTAAAACATTAAACTTTCTCAAGTCTTGAGCCTTTTAGTTAGTCAGTTAAAGAATTTCATTGTGATTATTTGTCCAGATCCTGATAGACCAGGATTATTTTGTTACGTCTGCTTCAAACAATTCACATCTCCGTTTAATACTGACTGCTGAGAATAATGCATAAATAAGAGAGCTGTGTTTCCTCTTTCAAAGGAATTTGCATGTGGATACATATTTTCTCTGTCATTATGGTCAGGAAATGAGAATGAACTGAATCAAGTCCCTGTAGAAGGGACGATTTTTCTTAGTGGAAGTGCTGTGGCTTCTAATTACTGCAGAATTGTTGTTTATCACAGTAACCAAGGTACCTTGAGCAGTATTTGTCGTTAGATTTTTTTTTTGCCTAGGGTTATAATGAGTCAATGCTATTCACCAAGGACTACTTCTTTTATAACCTTTGTCAAAGACTGGAATGCAAAAATGTTGCAAGCTGTGCATATGCATTTAAAAACCCCACATAGATCACATGACTCAAACAAAACTCCTTCAATTGATTAGCACTCATGTGCCAATTACCTCTGTTTCATCTTGATCTTTATGATGGTGGAAATGGTGAATCTGAAGTGATTGGGTGACGTAAATACATCAGATAGAAACAAATTCTTACAGATAACAGAGACTGTTTTGTTAAAGACATTACTAAAGAGCACGAGGTGTAAAACACACCTTGATGGAACATCATCCAGCCCTCTGAGGCTCATCTGTCATTACAGCAACTACCCACTGCCATCTAGTGGACTACGGCTCATAACACAACCAGCACATTGGCACAGCAGGTTGTGCTTCAGCTAGTTATGACTACTGCTCAGAGTGAGTTTAACAGTGTAGTGGTTCTCAGAACAATTATCAGAACTCGTGGGGGTTCTCAAGTTGAAAAGGAACTGTAGATTAATCCCATCATTCTCTTGTATTTTCACATAGGAGAGAAGAAAATTCTTATGTAAGGTTTTACTCTCCAAACTCATGCACACCGGACTGTGCTAAATGGCTTTGGAGGGCAATCTTTCTTTATACATTATTTAATACAAAGATATTAAGGACCTGAAAGTTTTAGAAGAAAGAGTGCTATTCAGATCACTACGCTGAAAACACTCAGCTCCACATCTCCACCAAAGCCATCTCTCCTGACACTCACTCTACCCTCACCAACCACATCACTGAGATGAAATCATAGCTTCAAACCACGTTCCTCAAACTCAAGTGTGACAAATCAGAAGTCATTTTCATCTAACCCAAATCTCTTATCAAATCCACCCATAACTTCTCCCTCTCCATTGACGACTCCTCTATGCTCACCTCCCCCCATGTCGGTGTCACCTTCAATCAAACCCTCATTTGACCAACATATCAAACACATCACCACACAGCCTTCTTCCATCTCAGAAATATTGCCCGCCTCGATCCATCCCTCTGGTTTTCAGCTGTAGAGACTCTCATTCATGCATTCATCACTTCCAGAGAAGACTATATGGCTCCCCTATGGCTCATCATCCAAAACTCTCAACAAACTACAAATCCAGAATTCAGCTGCTTGTCTTCTCGAACACTCTTGCACCTGTGACTTCATGTCCTCCCCCACCAGGATTAACCACCACACCTGACAGGACAAGGTCTTCTCCATTGCTGCTCCCACCCTCTGGAACTCACTCCCTAAATACATCTGAGACTCCCCCTCACTCTCCACCTTCAAGAAATCCCTCAAAACACACCTCTTCAAAACTGCCTACAACCTCTAAATAAAACTGTTCTTCTCCCTCCCTGCATTGTTTCCCTTCATATGGATTGTTGTTTTTGTTATCTGTAAAGCCTCTTTGTGTATCCAGAAAAACACTTGATAAATCCAATGTATTTTTATAATTATTATTATTATTATTATTATTGTTATTATCATCATCATCATCATCATCACTACTATTATTATTATTATTATTAACTTCTTTTTTTTTTAGCTTTACAAGTTTTGCGTTTTTCACAAAGGCCAAGATAAGATGTAGGAATCTGACTGGTTAGAGACATCTATGTGTGTCATTTTACATTTCAATTTGACAAAATGCTAATTAATGATAAAACAAGACAAAAATATAGCTATCTGAGCTTGCCAGAAGGAAGAAAGGGAGATCCATTTTAGCATGTATGAGTGAAAATACACCAGCTGAATGAATACACAAGTGTTTAAATAGTATTAAAACAATCATAATAACTCAATGTCAATGTGAGGATTCTTTACACATCCCCATTAAGCCAAAAATAATGTTAAAACAATACGAGATGAAAGGACAATTATAAAACACACTCAGAGGGCTCTCTCTACGCCAGATGGTCAAAAAGTCCCTTGCAGTGATTCTTAGGCCTACAAATCAGAGTCTGCATTACTGCTGGATGTCATTTTATAAAGTGACACGTTGATATGATTATGACATTCAAATTACCTGCATCTCCTTGAGAGACTCCCCCGGAACAGAGGGTTGGGTGGGCCTGTTCCTGTAGCTGACTTTGGCGAGTCGAGAGTTGAAAGACATGACTCCAACATTCCTTCACAGAATGCCTCCTCTGTAAAACCACACTTTAAATCCCCAGCTTCATCCGCGTAAAGTTGGCTGTGATGTTCATTTAGACAACAAGTTTCTAAAGTTTGTTTTCCTGGTTGAAATGCCTGAGGCTCCACGAGTTTGGTCAGCGGTGCTCGTGTATGTTGTCCGTGGTTTCCAAGGTAACGAAGCACTGTGAAAAGAGGGGCACATGGGTTAGTGCTAGTGGGCTGGTCCCAAACACGTAACATTAGGCAGTTTATTCATTGGGTATATTTTCTGACACAGAAGTCTTTCAATTCATGAAAAAGAGGGAATTGCTTGAGCTGGACAGCAATACAGACAGAGGACTACACGGGTCAGTGCCATTTCTCGGAGCAGGAAAAAAGATTTAAGAGCAAGTGACACCCTTCTTGTACTTTTCTGTAATTATCCGTGAAGGACAACCGTTCGTTCTTAAATTTTAAAATGGCCGCGAGACATGGCTAGCAAAACACTGAGGTTGTTCTTGTCGACTATAATAGGCTAGGCTAACAGATATAACGTTAGGCTAGCAAGTTAAAGCTAGCATAGCACTTTTCTGGCTAAGAGTTAAGTTCATTTTCCTGCTTAAAGTTTAGAAATACACTTTATAGTTTTGCTGCTTAATATCCCACAATGTAAGTTAGAGTCTTTAAATTAAGAATCTCTGAGGGGTGAACCGGGAAGAACTTGTTTGTTACGCGGGTAACGTTAACGACAATAAACCAGTGTCAGAGTAGTCAAGTTTGCGGTGACCCGTTGCTCACCTTCACACAGATAAAACATTGTCTGTCCATAATTCATCTCAGGTATGTTTCCATTTTCAGAGTCCATCACAGGAAAGCGACCATTCATCAACTCCAGTTTCAACACACCACAAACTCTTGCTGCTACACTTAACGGTCAAAAAAACTTTTTTGCTTACCCCGTCACACACCTGCTGCTAATTACTTGCCTTTTCATGTTCTAGTGCGCCACCCCGTGTACAAACAACAAAACTGCATCTATTTACATGTAGTCATCATCAGTTAAATATGAATTAAAACAAATACAAAGAATGTTATTGTGGCTCCAACACACAATATTTGCTGCAGTGACATTACTATGCGCATTGAAACGTTTACAATTACTGAAAGCAGCCTCTCTAAGTAAATATTCATACATAAAAAAATACATAATTAAAACAACATAACCCACAAGGACTGGTAGAGGGGAAAATATTCATGCTGGTGCGGGACTCCAGTTCGGAGAAAATAATTCATTCATGTAGGTGTTGTACATGCAGATGCAGATGGTGTCACAGCCAATCAGCATCACTAATTCATCCTCCTGAGACCCTGTGTCCTCATATGAGAACATCACATTTTGGACTGACTTTGGGTGTACTTCATCCTACTTAACTTATACCTGTTGTCCTCATTCGTGGACACTTTTTTGTCCCATCTAGTGGCCCTGGTGGAGGGCAGAGAAGACAATCAAACTTGACTATCTAAAAGAAGTAAATGTCATAACAAGGTTTCCATCTGTGAACATGCAGAAGGATCTTTTGCACAATGCACTAATCCACGTAAAAACAAGATGGCAGCCATCTCTGCCAAGTCAGTCTGCAGCCGATCCCGACACAAAGTGGACAAGGTCCAAACCCTGATCACATTTTATGTTTGGAACTTGTTTATTTATGATTAATAATGTTTGTAGTTTGATATGGAATACAAATGTGACTAAATTTAGCAACAGTAACAAGCTAAGACGCTGTTAATTAGGAAGTATTGTTTGAGGACATTGAGACTTTATTATCCTTGACAGTGTTTAGTTTTTTATACTTATTGGGTCCTACTAATCCTAAATAGCTAGAAGAAATTAAAAATATAGACCAAACAAAAGAGTGGGTCTCAGGGGGATATACATATCTAGGCTATATATCTATAAATATCTGTATCTATATATCTCTATCCATCTATATGTATATATACGCATACATACACACATATACATACACACTCATGTCTATTTATACAAAGTTTATATTCTCTCTGTCTCTCTCTCTCAGTTGCTGTGTGTACGTCTTTTTACACCAGGGTGCCAAAAACAGTTCACTAACAGGACACTAGTGTATCCTCCCTTATAGCTCCTTCGGCATGCCTTCTTGATCCTCAATCCTCAAGGTGCATTTAAGAAATTGAGACATCTTTCAAGGTTGGAGCGCTGAGATCGATTTCCGGATCACAAGCCAGAGGATTGAGGAGTCCAGGAGGTGCAAAATTGGGAAATGGGAAAGGCCTATGGTATGCTTGCTGAGTGCTCAGTTGCATTAGTCAAACTGATGATGTCACAGGCCTTAACTTGTTTGTAAGGCAGGACGTGATACAGGACACCTATCTACCAGTTTATTTAGGCTATTTCTTCATGCTCCATGTATCAGTACTGAGGCATTTAAAGCAAGGTGCTATACAACTTGAGTTTAAGTTTAAGGCCCAGTGTGAATGATTTAGTGGCATCAGAGACTGTTGATAAACCAAGATGGCCCTCTTAAGATTAATTTCCTGTTTCTGTGTCACCTGAGGTTTTGCCACTGCCCTGCCCCCTCAGGAGGATACCAGCTGTCCTGAGTCCATTCATTCCAATGGGGAAAGTGAACGTGAGTACAGATTATGAGCAATTCCTTCGCTCCATGGTCACAGAAGTAAATATAGGACCCATTTTTTTACAAGCCCTAACCCTTTAAACATTCTGACACTGAAATGGCATATTTTCAGACAGACAAATCAGGAGAATATTAACTTTGTTCAAGACATATTTCTGTTTAGCAACATACTATAGGAAGTTCTGGCAACAACTTATGTGAATTTACATTTCGGTTGATATCAGACATTAAGCTAGCTGATTAAAAACAAGCAGCAAAATAAGGAACAAACATTAAAAGTGGACTGTTTATAGTGCAATGTTTTAAGTCTAATTTCATCCATCCACACAAAGTTTACAACACTTCCAAACAAGGTGGGGATATGCGGGGGATAGACGACCAAGCCCACTTAGGAGAGCAAAAGTGTATACCATTTCATACCACCGGCAGCTTGTAATGTATTGTCTTATGTATATTTGGTGGCATCTAGTGGTGAGGTTGCAGAACCTAAGCCTCTTCTGTGTGCAGCAGTAGCTCAGTCCAAAGGGACTTGGCTTTGGAACCAGAGGGTCATAGGTTCAAGTCCCTTAATGGACCAAGTATGGAGTGTGGACTGGTAGCAGGAGAGGTGCCAGTTTGCCTCCTGGGCACTGCTAAAGTGCCCTTGAGCAAAGCACTGAGCCCCTAACCACTTGAGGTTCTTGTCCAAGCCAGCTTCCTCACTCTGACATCTCTCCATTCAGTGCATTTACTATAGGTCCTGGTTGTGCATGTGTGTGTATCCTCAGGCATGTGTTTATGACAACATATGAGGAAAAAAAATTAATTGAATTAATAAAGTATATCCTCTTCTTTCTCCTCAAGTGTGTAGGAGAACTATCGTAGCTTGATGCAAAGCACATATGGCCCTATCTAGAGCCAGTGTTTGATTTGTCCATTCTGGGCTACTGTAGAACAACATGGCGGCCTTTGTGGGAGAGGACCCACTCCTTATTGGTATGGGTCCACTGGGGCATTTTTAGACGCAAGGAGTCATGCTGTTTCCCAGCATTGGATGCTTGATGGGCGTCCTACTAGACATGTGGGCTGTCTGTTCCTGGATTTCAGTCCAAACCACTATGGCGGCTCATTTGGCAACTTTCTTGTAGATTGTGTTTCTGAAACATTTTTGACGAGATAAAAGCCACACAGTTCCTGAATCTGTCTTCATTTTAGGTTGACAATGGTTAGTTTAGCTTAAAAGGTTTTCAGAGGATGCGAGTTGTGCCGAACGCCTCTGATTTGCATAAAGGAGCCTTAATTCAACTTTATGCAAATGAGGGGGGAACGCACCTTTTCTCAGAACACAGGTGCTAACAGAATGCATTGCATGTCTTCACACATATGCTGTATTTATACCCTACACCTCAATGAAGGGTGCTTCATTCAGCTGTGAAGGTGACCACAATCAGAGTTACACTCTGTGACAGAGTGAGAGCGAAGAGGGTTCGGTTTGGGAAAGACCCATAGACATTTTATTTCATGTATTTTATTTAACCTATATTTAACCAGGAAGTCCCATTGAGATTGAAAATCTCTTACAAGAGAGACCTGGCCAAGGTAACACATTTAAAATTCAACAAATACAACATCCATCCATCTTCTAACCGCTTCATCCGCTTGAGGGTTGCGGGGGGGCTGGAGCCTATCCCAGCTGACATTGGGCAAGAGGCAGGGTACACCCTGGACAGGTCGCCAGACTGTAGCAGGGCTGACACATAGAGACAGACAATCATTCACACCTATGGACAATTTAGAGTTATCAATTAACCTAATCCCCAATCTGCATGTCTTTGGACTGTGGGAGGAAGCCGGAGTGCCCGGAGATAGCCCACGCTGACACGGGGAGAACATGCAAACTCCGCACAGAAGGGCTCCCACACCCGGGATCGAACCGGGAACCCTCTTGCTGTGAGCCGATAGTGCTAACCACCACACCACCGTGCTGCCAAATACAATACAAAAATCCACAATAAAACAACAACTATTCAAGCATAGTGGCCTCTCAAGAAAAACAAGCACATGTCTCTGTCACCACATTCTTTTTGTTGCCCTAAATTCATCAATGGATATAAGTGTTTCTAATTTTAAATCTTTTTGAAGTGTCCAAGGTGCAGAGTAGGAAAATCCCCAGAACTATTAAAACCCAGGGTACATAGAAAAGCAACCCCTTGGACAAGCATAGCTGGTAACTACCAGAGCTGACACACAGATGGGTGCAGAGGTAGGCCGGGAATTTGCTCAGTATTGCTTTATAGATAAAAAATAAACCAGTGCTGGGGCGTCGGTGGCTAAGTGATTAGAGCAGGCGCCCCATGTACAAGGCCGTTGCTGCAGCGGCCCAGGTTCAAATCCAGTCTGTGGCCCTTTGCTGCATGTCATCCCCCCTCTCTCTCTCCCTCATACTTACCTGTCCTGTCCATTAAAGGCAAAAAATATCTTAAAATATACATATATATATACATGGGTGCAGATCTGATGACAAGTTTGGGGGGGACACAATCAGTTGTGATTTTTTTTAATTACACGCATGCAAATCATGCCCACAGAGCGCTTGAGATTGCCAGCATATTTCACGATTTCATAGAGGCTCATCACCATCACCAAGTCATTCAAAAAGCACTACAAAGAGAATCATATGCTTACCTTTACTGTTTATTTCTCTTAAACAGCCAGTAGTACATGGAACCAGCCATCACCCTCCTTTTCACTGCTTCGCTGTTAGTTAATGCTGCTTCTAGTTTCAGGGTCTCAGGCATGTTATGTCCACTCACGTTCTCATCTCTCGCCTCTCACGTATTCCCATTTCTCCTCATCATCTTCCCTTTCTCCCAGTATATAGGACTACTGTATACCTTTTTTCAATTTCAATCATTTAAGCTATTTAGAATTGGGGGGGACAATTTGTGTTTTTCAGAATTTGGGGGGGACATATCCCCCCTGTCCCCCCCGGGATCTGCACCCATGTATGTATGTATATATATATATATATATATATATATATATGTATGTATGTATGTATGTATGTACCAGTGCTGTTGTCTGCAAGTGGTCAATGATGTCCAACCCACCAAATCATAAAGAATGCAGTGATGAGTAAGTGACTTTGCATTTGTAATAAAACGTAGAGATGCATGGAAAATTGAATCAAAGCTATGTTAAATGGAGGAGGTTGCATGCCTACGCAGTATGTCACCATAATCAATCACAGACAGAAAAGTAGCTTTCTCAGCACTGAAAGTAAAACGACTTATTTCTAAAATAAAAGTCAGTAAGCTTCCTAACTAGAGTAGCAATATGTACATTAAATGAAAGCTTGTCATCTATCCGTATCTGTAAATGGAAAGCATGGAAATGACAAATCCTGTCCTTATGTAGATATAAATGGTACAATCACTATAATTCTTATTTTCAGATGATTATATGAAAATATAGATATTAATATTGTATACCATTGTGCCAGTAGATGCCCATAAATGCTAAGCACTGGACCTTTAATAAAAGTGAAGTCAATGTAATAGTCAACTACACAGAGCAATTTGTAAAGGCAACCCCTAGATGGCAGCAGTGCACTGTCTCCAGCTGAAGCAACTGAGCTGCAGCTGTCAGGGAGAACTGGGTTAGATTTGTGGGGCAAATGACCTCATACTGTAGCATCATCTTCGTCACTAGAAGATGAAGAGAGAATTAAATAATCCTTCTCCTTCATCGTCATTTTCTCACTCTTATCCGCTAAATACGATTAGCCATACTTGAAAAAGAAATACTTCCCTTGTGAACGACTTGCAATCATGCACCCGGACCATAACTGTCAGGAAACTAGCCTAAATAATGCAAAAGCAGAACTCATTGACCTCATGGGAATATTAAACTCATGTTTCTGCAAGAATTCAGCCATAAGGGCCTGTATAATGAGGCTCAATGTGAGAACTACTACTCTACAACTACTGCACGTTTACTAAATAAGCATGATGTTTGTCGATGTGACATCCCGTCATAACATCTGGGCTTAAGCTATAACGGAATAAAATCCTGAAGAATGACTCCCACGCAAACCGCATCAGCACCGCAGTGAGTGACGCTTGGGGCTGCTGATGTGCTGTGGCGCACACACTAAATTTGGGTGGCGCACAATGCACCAAAACCCCCCGAAACGGAATCCCAGGATATCCCACCCCCACCCACCACTCGAAACGGAATAGCCCTCCTCCCTCAGTCCTCCTCCCCTCCTCTTTTTTACCTCCGCCTTCTCTCACTATCACCCCCATTCCTCCGCCTCCCCTCCCTCAAGTCCCAACTCGGGAGCGCCGCCGATCGGTTGCCAGGATTTTCCCTTCTCGGCCAAAATGGAGGAGGAGGTCTCTCGCTTAATGAAGGCAGCACAGATTGTATGACCGGATCCGCTTCAATGAAAGGCGTCCGCTTTTGCTGATAAATAATTATTGCAACCATAAAACCCGTTTGAGGATAGCTATCGCTATTTCCGCACAAGCGACCACAGCCATGAGCGCAGGAGAGGGACTAGATGAGGCTGCGAAGGACGCGGCAGACATAGCGGCGTTTTTCAAATCCGGTAAGTCGGGAAGGGGCGAGTCTGGCTCTGGGTGAGCTACAGTAGAGCTGTCGGTGTGATCACTGGCGGTCTGCCACATTGTTGCCAAAATGACAAAAAGCACTCATGGATTTCATGGGCGAGATGCAGAGGCTTACTGCGTGTCGGATGTGCTGGAGAGATGCGCACAGCTTGTAGTTATTTACCACATTTAAGTCCACTGACTTGTCATCCCGCAGCCTTTGATGACAGCAGCGTGAATAACACCTCCTGAAATATGTGCGTTTGATCATTAGGCAGTGACCCCATTTTGGGTTGGACCAAGTAGGCTAGAAGGTGTGGATGGTTACAGCTCGACCACAGTCTCTTCGGGCTTTACGAGTATCTCGGCGTTACAGGCTGTATCTATCACGAACCCCTTGGATGTGGGTCGAACATTTTGTGATTTCATTTTTATCTTCAGAGGCGTGTAGATTGAACAGGCTTGTGGGGCCATGCATCACTCCAGTCTGAAACCAGATCTCTCACATCTGATGCACGGATAGAGGCTAGGCCATGGACGCACGTATGGGCAATAGGTTGCATTCAACGCACTGGGCCCGTCTGATATGATGGCATCATGCTAACAAATAAGGATAGGCCTACCTACCTTATCACTCTGCATCCAAGACAGAAACATCTTATTGAGGGGGGCTGCACTGGGACCAGATATCAGCTTAATACAGGGGGGACTATTGTCATGCACTTTGTTGTGATAGTGCTTGTGAGAAACAATGTCTGAGTTGTAGGTGCAAGGTGAGCATTCTTATTGTAATGATAATCTGTTACTGGGTAGAGTTGCAAAGTAACTTGTTATATTATGGTGTATATCCCATTCATGTAGAAATGTGTGTTATCATAAGATGTTCCTGCATCATCTTGTGGCTTATATAGGCCTTGTCAGACCTTAATAACAAGTGTAGAGAGAGAGTGTAGAGTATAAACATGGTGTGGCAAGTTTTAGAGCTGAGGTTTTTCAACATTATGTGATTAGATTAAATATTGTCCTCGTATTCTAGCCAACGCCATCCTGGATATTAACTCACCCTCAAGCCGCCACTTGTTCTATCCCTATAAAATACCTCTTTAATCCAATCTGACACAGGCATTAGGAGGGCAGGGAGTGCAATCTCAGCCTCTGGAAGGTACACCTTAAAGTAAAAGTCAAGTGTTTGGGTATATGTCGCCACCATTAAAGGGGGACCACCTCTGATACACACCAGGAGAAGCAGCTGTCTCTCTGTCTCTCAGCTGTTTCTCTCTGTGACACCTGGTGCCTGGGGGTCTGCTGTTCACCATCTCTACAGATTGCACACATGCAGGAACACACACACAGACAGCATTTGCACATGTCAACCAAAGTGCATATGAATCAATAAATGTAGTTGGCATGCTTGCGTATGCATACACACATATATACATATAGACTTTTTTAACAGTCTTTAAGTAACATACTTTCTGCTAGAAATTGGCTCTGCCAGTTAGACTGTTAGGAATGTTGTCAAAGTGGATTGTATTCAAATGCTGCAGTCTTTCTTACGGTTGGTTGGATGCCTGCCAATGTATTTTCCTATAGCTGTGTTGTATCAGGCTGGAAAGTTGGCTCACAGTGAAGTTGGACTGCATAGATGTTTATATAGCGGCAAACGCAGTTCATACAGTATTCATGATGGAGACAGAAATAGGTTATGGCCTCAGGAAACTTTTATAAGATACTATTATGAAGAGAAAGCATGGAAAACTGTTTCTGGGCTGTTAAAATGGAGAACAGGACTAAATGCTGAGGGAATAATAACAAATAACTGCATGTCTCCAGCTCAGGTTACAGCTGATTGTCTCAGAAGTTGCTAGTTACCTTGTTTGATTAATGTGTAATATTTCATGTCACTCTCGTGGCACACAAAGATGGACATATTGGAAAGATGAGGAAATTACAAGTCAATACATGTCAGAGAATCCATTAATTCACCACACGTCATGTGCTTTCACCAGTTTTAAATGAGCTGTATGCAACATTCAGAGCAATACTATAGCAGCAAACAACTATACGCTAAAGGGTTTTTTTGGGGGGAGTTTTTCCTTATCCGCTGTGAGAGTCCAAAGGACAGAGGGATGTTGTATGCTGTAAAGCCCTGTGAGGCAAATTGTGATTTGTGATATTGGGCTTTATAAATAAAATTGATTGATTGATTGATTGATATGTGAAGATATAGGGGAGTAATGGTGTCCCGAGCAGAAAATGAAGCCACACTCCCTCTTTGTGTGTTATAATCCGAGCTTCTCTGTTGTTTGTTGTGGTAGCTGGTCCGGCTGTTCACTGGTGCACGTGAGTCCCTGTGTGCGTGTGCGTGTGTGTGTGTGTGTGTGTGTGTGTGTCGCTGGCTAGTTTATCACTGCCACTCAGCGTTGTGCTTATATGGCGGTTACCGCTGATAATGCCAACCTGACCCACGGTGGTGGAACAGCATTGTCATCCAGTGGCATAAGGAAGTAACAATGGGCCACAGTGCACACTGTTATGATGGGTCCCAGTGCACGCTATTGTGCATGTATTGTCTTGACACATATAGAGACTTGACATTGGACAACATCAACATACGTATTACCCAGCAATCATTGCATATCTGACAAAATACAATTAAGAAAATTAATCATTGAATTGAATATTTTTTTAATAGTTTATTTATAGATTTTATAGCTTATGTAGAAAAAGCATATGATTTCATGTTTTAGATAGCCACTGACTATTTAAAAAAAAAATTAAAAAGTAAACCATGACATATATGGGTTCATCTTTTTGAGGACATATATACCAAACAACACCATTTTTAAGAAATATTCTTTTTTTAGCATTCCTCTTTGAACACAGGAATATATTCGAGTTGGCAATCTGAATCACTTGCAAAGGCCCACTCTCTCTATGGGCCCTTCCACACCATGGGCCCTAGTGCAACTACTCTGCCTGCACTGTCTATATTTCCGCCCCTGTCATTGTCACTTGTTAGCTGACCATTAGCTGCCCCTTAGCCAGTAGCTGTCAGCTCAGCCACCTCCATGTTAAGAACCATGTGCAGGCAATCCTGCCTCAGACTCTAAATCACAGATATGCTCATTCAGTCTATCTAACATTGAAAACATATTATCCATCATTTTTGTTTACCTTTACCTTTACTTTGTTGAACATGTCAATCTAATATCCACACCTGCAATTGGTCCAAATATTGTATGACATGTCAGTCAGTCATTCATTTGTTCATACATGCATACTCTTTATCCCAATCTTTTGTATAGATTCACTGTGAAGGAGGACTAGTAGTAATGGCCATCTTGCTCCCTGAAGCCTCTCCAGCAGGCTCCCTAATTGCTGCCAGCTTGTTGCATGTTGAAATCTTGGCACACAGCTGCTCATCCTAGTTGATCCCAAGCACTTTATTTCTGGGGCTCTGTGTATGTGTGAGTGTGCTTTGTTTTGCTGGGGCTCTGGATGCACTTTGGTGCCCTAGTTAGTCAGCGAAAGAATATGTCAGATTCTTCTACTGAACAAGACCTAAAGTGACTGACTGGCTGTCTGAGCTGCTTTGATCACTGGCTAAGAGGCTAGTGAGGGACTTACTAACTTACTTACTGACTGGCTGGATAACCGAATGTGAGGTTGTAGCTACAAAGCTGTTGGCCTGTATGGATGATTAAACTGAGATTTCCATCAAAGCACCAAGTGTTTTAAAGTCCTAGTATTTGATCCTGCACTAGTTTTTTTTTTCAGTTTCTTCACCTGAATCAATGATATTCACATCGGCCTTTGAAAATACTTGATGTTCCTCTTTGCTTGATTATTTTCAGTGAGCAGATGGAGCTCCATCTCTGAGTCCCACACTGATGCTGTGGATCACAGCTCAGCTGCTGAGTCACTCTTCCCAGGTTGCTCATGCCGTTACTTAAAGTCCAATTCCAAAATTATTGCCACTGGTCAAAGATGAGAAGTATTCAACTGGTTCCTTGAACATTGTGAAGATAGAAACCAGGCATTTTTTTTAACCTTATCATCCCATCATGCTCATCTATCAAGGCATATATCACTACAGCTTATAAGTGTTTGCAAAAAACCCTTTTTAAAGCATGGAAATACAATAATACTCTTGTAACTGTATTTAGTTCTTTATAAATAACATAATCAGTTGACTGTTAGACAATGATATCCAATGTGCTTTGAGTATGGTTGATGATAGTACCCCTTTGTTTCCTGTTTGGGTTGCGGATTTGGAATTTAATCAAACATTCCCCACAGTGAGGCATCATAGCCCAATAACATAATGCTGATGATTGCTCTGAGCCTACACAAGTTAGCAGCATGTCCCCAACTTGAAACAATGTGTAATTTGTTACCAAGGCAAGTTGCTTGTAACTGGAGGTTTGCCTAGCTGTGGAGCAGTCAAGAATTGTAGGGTGAGTCTGGAAGTGTTTTGTTGTCAGATCTCATCCAGCAGCACAGGCTATGACCATGATCTGAGTAAATTAAAAGAGCTTTCCAGAATACTTGGATGATGGGTTGGTGTTTTATGTCTGAGTATGATTCACTATCTCTCAATATCTTTATTCCTGTCTTCTCAAAAATGAAATGTAGCCTAATTCATTTTGTTTGAGAGTAGATGAGTGATGATAGCACTCTCCTTGTCATTGTAAACATCGGCATTTAAAATAGAAAATATACCGTAAAACCTCAATTAAAGTCCCAATCAAATGCGCAGTCCTTTTTGCTGGCCTGGTGTGGCTACATATTTTGACAACTAAAGGCCTCTCTCAATTAGAGGCCTGGTCTGGTTGCCAAGCAGTTCATTTTTTTTATTGAAGTTGTTTGGATGTATAAAAGCAGGTTGCTGGCTACCTCAAATTATGTGTCAAGTCCTCGCTTACCCTGTAAGTTATTCATATTCCTTTAGTCCACAAGGGTCCTTAGGTCATGACTGATATATCTGAAGCCTTGTTTTTATACAAGTAATATTTGTACTGAGTAGCACGGTGATGCAGTGGTTAGCACTTTCGCCTCACAGCAAGAGAGTTCCTGGTTGGAACCCAGGGTGGGGGAGCTCTTCTGGGCGGAGTTTGCATGTTCTTCCTGTGCCAGTTTGGGTCTTTCTCCAGGTACTCTGGCCTATTCCCACAATCCAAAGATGTGCATGTTAGGTTCATTTGTGACTCTAAATTGGTCATAGGTGTGAATGTGAGTGTGAATGGTTGTCTGTCTCTATGTGTTAGCCCTGCGATAGACTAGCGACCTGTATAGGCTGTATAGGGATAGGCTCCAGCACTCCTGCGACCCCTAACAGGATAAGCGGTTATGGAAAATGAATGAATGCATATTCATATTGGTTTAAATAAACAATTTGTGTGTATTTCCCAATGAGCAACAGATTTGTGTGAAAGGAACTAAAGGCCTGTCCCATATAGACGCCTGTCCGTAATATAGGCCGTTGATTTTTTTGTTATTTTTTTTTTTTTAGAGTATGCATGCATGAAGAACCAAGAAATAGTATGGTATGCTGATCTGTGTCTGTCCCCTGTAGGCTGTCACTAAAAGCTTAAATTTGGTGTTGTCTGTTTAAAATGGCCCATGGCAAAAGACTTACATCACTGGCAGTATAAATTTCTCAGTACATCAAACAGAGCAAAACCTGACTATGGTCTAAACCTGGATTAAATTGGCAGGGCAACCAAAACCAAACTAGCACTCCTTTAACTTTCCCAAGGCCTCTAGTGTAGCCTTTGTCTATAGATTGAAAGGCATGTTTTACAAATGCTGTGCTACTATTCAGTATTTGATGGTTCAGCATATGTTTATGTGCTGTAAACTTTTGCAGTGCAGAGCTTCTGTCCCTTTCTTGTCATATCTTCATGCCAGAGCCATTAGATCCACATTAATAACTACATTGCTGCATCTTAAAATGAACCACTGTCACTTATATTGGACGACTATGAACAGAGCCATCTCGGCAAAACCAAAAATAACATTTGCACGATAGTATACTTTTACAAGGTATTAATTCATATATAGTCTCTTGAGTGATTTGTAATGAAGTTACTGGACTTGTGCAATAGCATTATTGCACAGCACTGCACTGTGAAACTCAATTGACATAAAAGCTGCAGCCAGATGTACTGTATGCTGGAATAAGATTAAATAACTGTCTAAACAACTTGCATAAGAGCTGTATCCCCAGTCATAACTACACTGGTCGTAAGACAGTGGTCATCACTCACAGAAGCTTAGAGTTGTTGCAAAGATCTACTGTTTACTGTGTGAAAATGGCTTCCAGCCTGCTCATTACTAATGCAGACAGGCTTTCAACTATACATGTATGAGTATCTTTGCAGTCTGCAGTGTTAAATAATAGATTTTTTATACCAGGAGAATAATTGATAAGCAGGAGCATAAGTGATTATCTCTGCGTCGTCATTTGTTGTTCTGTTGAGAACAATTATGAAAGACTTGTATCGCACAGACAGGTTGTAAAACAACTGTGATACCAAACTGATGCTAAACAAACAACTAAATAAACATAAGTAATATTTGTTGCACTTCTTTATGCAGGTTTTAGTTAAGAGCTTGTCGTTCAGTGCATCTTGCATTGAGGATAGAAAATAGGCAGCATCAACAATGGCAGTGTCAGTATTGACAATGCAGTGAGGCATTTTTCTGTGCCCAAAGTGAACCCACTGACCCGTGCCAGCGCAGTCTGTAATGAGAGCCAAATCACTGAGCAGTGATTCTTCATTTTCTTTTAGCACAGTCATAGTCGATGAAAGCATAATGACCTAATGTTATCTTGCATACTCAAGCAGAAATCTTATATAATCATGTAGATGAGGAAAAGGCCTTCAGTGGGCCATGCAGTATGCATCTTGGAGCGTATAATTCACGGTAAACCGTACTGAGAGAGTGAGAGGGGCAAATAGGAAGGCAAAGACAAGTGTGTATTAAGAGAGGACACAGGCAGAGTAAAGCCAGAGAAGTAAAGTCAAGACAGTAAATGAAAATTTAGAATAGCGGGAAAGGAAAGTGAGATTCAGAGAGAGAGAGGACATGACATACTTAGAGGGACAAACAAGCCTTCACTCATCAAATTATAGAGCTGAAGCTTGGGTGGAGCACACCCTACAAAATGTAGGCTACTCTGCTCTCCATGAGGCTGAAACCTTTCGGTTGCATCCAGGGGCAGCCTAATTGGCAGTTGGTCAGAGTTAAAGACTATAAGCTTAGATTGGCAGTGCCTGTGCTGCTAAATCGCCTGGGCCTGCATGCACAGTCGGCTATCTTGCATATTCAACTGAAGGAGAATCAGAGAACTAGCTTTAAAGATGTGGAAAAATATATATATAGTCATTTAAGAATAAATGATCGCAGCTTTTATGTTCATGATGTGACAGATACAGTACAAAATAGCTTTGCATTTTTTTGCATGGAAACCCAGTTAAACTGAAAGTGCCATTATATTCAGGCTGGTAAGATGTTTTGGCTTCTTGGCAAGAACCTTTGGATTCTGTTGGTCAGTATTTTATTTCACCAGCAGGACTGTAAGCACATTCTGTTCTGATAGCATGGTAATAGTCCAGTTCTTCTTCAATCTAATACATCAGTATGTCTCAATGTGACACACAGTACCAAACAAAACAGTTGCATAATCTGTTTGTGTGAAAAATTACTCTGAATTGGATGGTTTCCAGATTCTGCAAAGCATCATCATCATCATCATCATCAAAAGTCATCATCATGATAATGTCATGTCATCATGATACTCATTGACCACAACCGCTATGTCTTCAATGTAAGAGTTGCTGCTGCAAAATACACAAGGCTGGGCAATATGTCCTGAAAATTAAATCACAATAGTTTTTTTAGTTATATTTCGATACACAGTATATCTCGATATATTTAAATCTTCTCAAAAGCACTTTATTAATGCTTGGTCTGGGAGACAAAATCCAACATAACAAAACCTTCTCTGATGCAAAAAAAAAAGTTGTAGGGATGACTATTGGGGTTTTTTTGTTTTGCTTTTGTTTGTTTTTTTGTTTTTCAGAAAATGTTAACACAATGAGATTTTTGATCAATAATCATCAATAATGTGGATATAACGACAGTGGGTTAAGGCAAGCATTAAAACAATTGAAAAGTCTGATAAGTCGATAAATTAGCATTATTATACTGTAATGCAGCCTTTAAAAAGAGGGAAAAAACACAATTTTTGCCATATTACAACAACGATATCCAAAATCTGAGACAACATATAGTCTTATATCTCCATAATGACATAATAACATATTGCCCAGCCCTAAAAATACAGGAACACAAAAATGATCAACCTGACCTATGGCACCACATTGTACAATCATTTTCCTTTTTTAAATAATATAAAATGGCTAAATTCAATCTCATGTCAAATACACATAAACCAGTAAGCAATAAAATATTCAATATCTACATTAAAATTAGTTAAATGTGCAAATTTGAAAAAAAAAAAAAAATCCTGATGCTAAAGCAAACATGCTTGAAGTTCTCTCACAAAAGAAACCTATGTTATTATTAAATCATTTCAGTACAAATAGTCATATGGCTAACAAGCATGTAGCAGCATACCAGAAATTAGTGATTCCAGGCGTGTGTACTGTATGTGAGTTAAAAGAGACAGTTTTCTCCTCCTCTCCTGAGTTCATAAAACCCTACTGTATTTTCCCAATAAGGGCCAGATGTTGGGATGCTTGTTCTTGTCCGTTCCTTTCTTTGTGTTTATCAAGGAGTTTTATGGAGAAGAAAATCAAGAAGGTAACACAGCGAGGCAATTACCTATTTTACAGCTAGGCTGTGCTGATCGATCTCATCAGAGACTGTCGACCTTTTCGAGAGAGTTGTAATACATTTTATGGACATGTAGCACCCCTCCATCTCACCAGATTATTGATTGTTGTTAAATGTCATGTACATCCATACCAGGGGTCACTTTGAAGACACATGGACGAGGACCGGAGTTTTCTTTTCTTCTACACAAGGGAAATGTGCAGATCTCTTCCAGTTAGTTTGAACCCTAATGAATCGGGACAGTTTGAACTAAATCTCAAAATCAAGCAAATCAGGAGCGAGAGTGAAATTTCCGTTTTGTAAAGTGATAAACATAAAATTTGGCAGGCCCATTAACTTTATCGATAAAACTAACCAAAGCAGTTAAATGGTCACTACTGATGAAGATATTTTTGTTCCAGCCATCATGGTTGGGTTCAGTTGATAACACATGATATACCTGAAAGATGGCTGGTAGCCTTATGTCGATAATCAGGCCTTCCAATAGGTGTGTAATGTGTTTGTAGGATGGGAATTGTAGCCTGTGGGACAGCCTCATTACCTCTCACACACACACATGACACACACACACACATGCACAGAGGTATAAATCACTACATCCCACCCATGTCGCCCGGGGCTCTGGAAGCAAGGAAGAGGGGGATGGAGGAATAGAGTGAATGAACAAGGGATGGAGGCATAGGAGGATTGCGGGTCATAAAAATAGGCTGTGGGCTGGTCTGTGTGTCTCCTGCAAATCCCCCATCTGATAAGAGAGAAACCTCTTGTCAGTCAGCTGCAGACTCTCTCTCATTCTATCCTTTTTTCATCGCCACCTCCACTCCTCTCCCACACAGCCTTCCATCATTACCTCATACCTTGCCTCTCAGGGTTGTCATATATTCAAATCATGATCTTGTTTTGTAATATCTGGTCTTCTATTTGTGATTCTCACCACAGAGCATGCCTTTCTTTTCTTGAAGATTTAGTAAATGAGATATCCAAACAAAGGTTATCACATTTTTTTAACTACTTAAGAGCTGTGTGTCACATTTAAGAAATAAAAAACAGCATAAGTGTCTTGGCTGTTTGGCTACAACACTTTGGCACAGATCTTTAAAGGAGAGTGCCACCATTATCCCAGAAAAAGCAAAAGCATTTTCACAGTATTATGTCAGCTTTTGGAACCAGAAGAGTTTCAGCATTGCTGGAGACCATTGTATAAACATGTATTAAGTCACAAAATGTTTGCTGGGATTCATCCACATTCCTAATTCTTCATTCCTCTTCTCTCAGTATGCCCTCTCAGCAGATGTTACAAGCCTCCCCATCTTTCACAGTTCCTCCCCTATCTCCTCTCCTCTTCCCTACAGCTTAAACCAAGGAAGCATCTGGATCTAGTATCTGAAGTCACAAGCCTCCCACAATGCTTTGTGCCTCCTTTGAAAAAAGCACTTTGAAAAAGCAGCCACAGTTCACGAGGCCATGCCCCCCTTGAGTTCTGAGACACACAGTTTTTTAAGAACTTCCTCTTAAGAGAGCGGTGCAGTGTCAGTAAGTCAAGTGTCAGGATGTGTGTCATTTTTTCATTCATAAAGTCAGATGGTGAGTGAGCCAGTTTCCCTCTCCGTGTAGAGTGAAAAAATTAATGGGTCTCTGGACTTCATTCTCAGTTGTGCGTTAGATTAATACTCAGTTTTTCTTTAGGTTTAAGGTATTTTGCTATAGATGTTGTATGAGGTTAATGGTATAGCACTGACTTTAAATCACCCTTGCACACTTGCACATGTCCGCCTGCATCCTTGCAACCTCAGATACCAGATCCATGCGCTTCACTGCACTTTTCCACGTGCTTTGCTTTTTTATCAGACAAGCCAAGGTCCTACCTCAGTCAGCGGGGAAAAGAAAAACAAAAAACTAAACCGAATTAAGCACAACATGGACGCAGCTTTGGTAAAATCAAAGCACAGCCTGCAGTGTGTGTTTGTATACATGTGTGAGCTTGTGTGATGCCTTAGACTGCTTGTCTTCTGTCAACAGCTGTGCTCAGTCTGTCCAACAGGAACTGTGTAGTCGCTTTCTCTCACAAACACACACACACACACACTGTAACATTCCCTCTTGCTTTGAAGACAGCAGCAAGCTCTGATCCCTGTCGCGTGAACAGTGCCAGCCCAGTGCTCTTCTGGCTTAGGAAGGCTAAACTGCCGCTTGGCCTCTCTGGCTCGGGATAAAATAGGTTGAGGATCAAACTTAACATCCAATCCTACTGTATTGGCTTGCAGAAGTACCTACTGTTACATCGGTACTGTTTTAGAGAAATACAGCCAAGGTTGTTGTAGCTAGATGTTGTTTATTTTGTTGATGTAGCATTCACACGTAGAGCTCTGGCGAAAACTTGTTGCCAATAAAACACTGAATGTTTGCACATCAAAGAAAATAAAATGGATTTGATATTTCACACTTGACTACTGTAAAATGAACCTGTGAAACAAAGTGCACAATTTCACTTTGCTTTGAAGAAACAGACCTCTTTTTTTTCTCCTAATAAAAACCTACCTCAGGTTTTAACATCCTTTTAAATCATCCTCCCTAAAGGGGCATTCCACTGTTTTCCACCTATCAACATTAGATTGGTCATGGTGACCTTGTGATGAAACTGTAGGAACAAGTGTTGTGTTTTAATCAGCAGCTAATATAAAATAGAAATGTGAGTTTGTTACACTCCCGAGATAGATGGAGTTCAGCTGAGGAGATTTTTGGAGAATGCTTGGTAGTTATTGTCACAGCTTGACTTAGATCACAGCTACAGGTGAAAGCTGAGTCACTTGTCTTTGACCCGGTGGTTTCTTTTGGTCGCTCTGTTTAGTAGAAGATGACCTGTCGGTATGAGCATTTTGCCACCTAATCCTGCCTGGCAGCATATGCTGACCATGATTTCTCCAGACAGTATCTAACACCCAGCACTTTGTAAAAATGGTTTAACCCTGAAATGTTCTGAGTATCTGAACATTCACTATAATAAAATTTTTAATTTCTTTCATACACTTTTTTTTTTAAAGATTTAAACACACCTTGAAAACAAGAAACAGAAGCCAAACACATGTAAAGCCTCACCGGACCCAACACTTTATTCATACCACACTGTGTAAAATGAAACATACCGTGTGTGAACAGGTGCTTACTGTAATCCTTGTTAGGCAGCAGCATATGCCAGGCTGTCCTTTTCAGAAAGGCAGCCAGGAGAAGTCAGCGCGAAGAAGAGCTTAGCTGCCCCTGCTCCTCATTCCCCGCCTCTCCTCTCTGTTATCTCGTGCCACTATAGTGTCCCACTGATGAATGACCCAGAAAGAAAGTTTGTCAGTCTGCCGCCAGAAACAAGATGCATGTCACTTTAAATTTGGAAATCAGTGCGTCCTTTGAGTGGGGATAGAATTACTATTTATTTTCAGGGTGGATGTCATCGGCATGAATTACTTCTCATATCAGTTCTCTGTTTCAAAATAAAAAAGATTTAAAAAAAAAAAGATTTAGGTGTGCGGTTTAGCAGAATATCAACAATAGGCTGAATTGAAGGTGCTGCTGAAACTGGTTACTGTCACTGATTCCATTAAAACACCAAGCCTCAGACACCCTGCTCTTCTTTCGTAGTGCTGGTTGAATATTCTTTGACTCTGCCCTCTTTTCTTATTCTCTTTCTTTTGTATTGTTCGAGACGTTCAGGGCACAGCGTGCAGGTGAGGTCCAGACTTTACTAAAATGTACCGACTAGGTGCCAGACTGTAAGCAGCACGCATCCAAGAGAAAGCTACGAAAATGGTGGGCACAGCACAGAAAAAACGCAAATATAGGCTTTCACTTTTGCTGGCGATATCGTTTACTAACAGAAGCAGATAGTTCCTGCATCATATACTTTTAACATTTCATCTCCCTTAAGATTTTTTCTGCAGGCATTAGAGATACAGATATCTACTGTACTTTGTATCTTTAAATGATTAATTTACTGATCAGCTGATGTGCTGAGAGTCACGCATAAGACTGAATGTGTGTGTGTCTGATGGTGTGTGTTTGTGACAGTATGAGAGCATAAGGTAAAGAAAAAAGATAAAGAGCACAAGGATCTGTATTCTCAATCTAGATGGTCACCAGTTCATGCACTTTTGCAGTACATGTGTGTGCACATGCATCTGTGTGCAGCATTTCTAATGGCTTTTTATCTCAGTGAGGGACTATCCAGATTCTCAGATCAAAGAGCTGCTCCACAATTGCTCACTCTCTCATTTGTACTCCGTAATCACAAAGCTCTAAGTTCTGACACTGAAACATGGTAAAGGTTGTGGTATTGCTCCAGGGGATCACAGGGCAGTGCTTTCACTCTTTATTTCCTTTATTAAATTTCTAATGTTTTCATCTTTCTGTCTCTTTTTAGATGGCTCTCTCCCAAAATGTGAATCCAAACTGGATGGCCCAGGTCAAACCTCAGGTAGGTCTGATTGTCACACAGCCACTGGGACCAATCAGGTCTCTCTTTCAAGAGCATTACATATGCAAATGATCTGTTTATTGCCCATGCTAAACTTCCCTATCTATGTGTCTTGCCAGTCAGTGATTAGGAAAAGGGTTTTATTTAATCTTATTTGTCCAATAGAAAGACAGAATCCCAGTTGGAAGTGCAAACTGAGGAATTTCATGTTTAGGTAAGCTTCAGAGCTCCGTGAACTGTGTTTCTATGTTTCGCAAGAGAAGAACCGCTGTGGCAGAAAAAGCAGCAAGGCTGATGTTCAAAATGCTTTCCAGTTCACAATGGATGAGACAGTGTCGCTTATACATTCTGTGTATTTATGTGACTAAGAGTGAGACAGAGCTGAAACGTCAAGAACACCATGTACCATGCCCACTTAAAGTGATGTGGTGTGCTCCATCAAAGCTCCACTGCGTCGAATCCCATTAGACTCAAGCTCCTCTGTGGCATCAGCTAGCAACCATGACCTTGTTGGTTCATATCCCTAATACCCCCAGGACCTACATACTAAAAATATACCAAGTCACTCTCTCCAGGGTGAGGTGTTTTTGGGCATAAACAGCGCAGTTAAATGGCCCTTATTAGGGTATGCACATGGATTATTCCAAATAAATGTGGGCCTGATTCCCTGGCCATAGATTATTCAGTTTAATCTCTCTTGGACTGAAATGCATTGTAAGTCTTGGACCTTTTCCATAGAAAGTCTAATTTAAATTGAAAAGCTTGGTGTAATCTGTGGCAGGAAAGCCGGCATACACTAGCAGAAAGTATTTTTGAGTTAGACTGAGGCAAGAGGAGAGAGTCAGTAAAGGATGGGTCATATACATCAATTGTTCTGATTCTGATTGTGTTCTCTTTAGCTCTGTGAGCCTTGGTGTTTGACACAGTTTTGACCTGACATTTTCCAATTGGGTCGCTCCGGGATGAATATTTTACAAGTTTTCAATTGACAGCTTGACCTATTATTCCAACTCACCAGAATTTGAATGGGTGTTAATGGGAAATGATTGGGACATGCCAGCCGAATCCTGCGCACAGGCCTTTTGCCCAAAAACCCTTGAAGTTCATCCCTGAGGCTGACTCACGAAAATTAAAGCTGCAGTGTGGTGTCTTTGTACATTTTGGTTGGAATTGGGCAGAAATTCATGAGCTGCTCACAGTGAATCAGAGTAATCAGGTTGTACTGGCTATTTATGGCTGATTTCCGACCCACTCTTTTCCTGTTCATTTTCAATTACTCTACAAAATTAACTTGCTGTTGAATTAAGTGTCGATTTAGCAAATTGCCTGAAGCGTTCTGTTGCACTGTAACGTGAAATTGCAGGTGTGCAAAGTCCTCTCTGAAAAACTGACGACTAATACATCTTTCACTTACTTATTAGCTGATCTGGCACATTGGGAACATGAAGTGTGCTGTAGGCCACAACAGAACATTTATAATATGTCATGGTGTGTGTGGACATGTGTGGTTTGTCTGAGTGTGTGTATCTGTGTTAGTGGATGAGTGTACCCTTTCAGCAAGGCTGACTAAACATTCAAATACACACACAGATTTTCTGGCTGTTTCAATCCCTAAGTGGGAAAGTATTTATTATGTTTGTTCGCCTCCTCCCAACCATCATGTACTGTGTGCCTTTTCGGAGTTTTCTCTGCCTTTTTGTGCAGTAGCTACATGTGCTCATCCATATTGTTGTGAATTCTGGTTCTGCCTCCGTGAGATGTGCTGGTTTTAGATTCGCTGTTGCTTCCTTTCAAAGGATTTGACATAACCTCAACTGGGTATTTCCTGTTTTTTTATTCTAAACTTGGTTTGTTTGGCCAACGTGTTTTGAGAAACATCGGTCTTTCCAGGGCTTAGACTTGTTTTGTTCATAACTCTGTGCACTGGTGGGAACTCAAAGCTATATATAGAGAAAAACCGCCTTGTCTATGTGGGTTGATGAGTTGGCAATAATCTATGACAAGCAAGGTATCCCAATATAGAAAATAATGCCTGAAGAACACCAGAGAGTTGGCAGAGTGGCATTACCTAACCAAGTCGACACCTCAGAGCTGTTGGTTTCACCATTAACATAGCATAAATCCTCACTATTGTTTCTATGGTTACTTGTTGCCTAATATAGGCTGACCAATGATGTAGACCAGCGATTACACTGTTGAAATCAAATCTTTGGCCAAATCAGAGCTACAGTAGGCAGTACTGGTTAACTTGCCCAGAATTAAGACAATACATAGTCATTTCTGATATAACAGCAGCAAATCTTGATGTGCAGCCTTTTTTCATTCACTGGAATCATTATTACAATCAGTGGTCCAAAATTAATGATGTAGGCTTGTGATGTTCGAAAAGAATTCATGCACAGAACTGGTAGCATGTAGGCCTTACTGTAGTGCTGAGTGATGTCTCTGCATCTCCAGACTCAACCCCTCTTCAACTTTGCTACCAACATCAACCTGCCTCTCTTACTGTCAGCGCTCATCTTTTCTGCTCATGTCGCATAGTGCCACACAGGGGCCTAGACAGACCCCGCATCTATACACAGGCGCTTTCATTTTACATACATACACACTCCACAGAAGCCATAACTAAAACTAGATTAGCTATGGGCATGCAATCAGACGAGCTCACACACACTTTATGGGAGCACATGTTTGATAGAGGGGGAAACAGAAAAAAAGCCTATAATCTGGATGGGTTTTTGTAGAAGACACTTATCCACCAAAATCACAAGTGTCCCAAAAACAGTGTTGGCCTGCATATGGATTTACAGACTAAGCGTGCTTAGAGTAAATAGTTGGACTGTTCCCCAGATATGCTCTCATAGCTCTCAGTCCAAGATAATCTGCGACAGTAGCCAACTGCCTGCTCAAGTCAGGATGATTGTGATCTCTTGCTGCACTGATAATGTTTATCATGCATAGTATGGTGAATTAGATGAGACTGATTTGCAGTCCTTGGAAGTCCCGAAAATAGATGAATATTTGAACATGGACAGAGATACAGAGATGGGGAGCTCTCCTCTCCTCTCCTCTCGTCTCCTCTCCTTTCCTCTGCTCTGCTCTCCACCATATGTTTCTGTTCAGCTTAATTCAGCTGTGAACTCAATCTCTCATCTCTCCCCATACTGAGCTCACTGTGTGGTTCCTATTGAATTGGGCTTTGAATGCTAACCATGTGCACTGCGGGTAGACAAGCAGGCAGGCATGCTCACTCAGTCATACTCACACACATACACACACACGCACACACACTTCTAAGCAGTGCAGGAAGTGGTTTTGTTTTGTTTTTTAATTCTCCCCTGCAGAGGCCAGGGTGGGGAAGACTAAACTCTATATGGTGTGTTTGTGGATGTGGTCATGTGTGTGTGTTTGAGTGAATTTTGTTTACTCACTCTCTCTCTTCCCCTCGTTTCTCTCGTGTTCCATAACTTTTTTTCTCCCTCATTTGTTTCCTCTCTTTCTTTTTCTTGTCATATCTTTCAAAGGATCGTGTACAATTATACTTTTTTTTTTTTACTATTGATCATTTGAGATTAACCCATATGCACAAAAGTATGCACAGAAATAGAAAAGGAGCCAAATGGGTGCAACAATAGCAGAAACAGGCAAAATATGGAAAAAAAAGAAGTAACTTGAACCATATACACTATGAGGCTATAATATGGGCTGCAGTTCCATATACTTTTCTCCACAGCTCATGACGTGTGTTCAATATCACAGCTTAACCAAGTAGTTGGCTGAACTTCATTTGAACTTGGCTTGCACAAAGGCACACAGTCTGACAAGGTGCTGTCACCTAATTTGCTTGCATTGCACGTGAAGCACCGACCATAATTTGCATGGGGGCATGTATTATGTACAAGGTCTGACCGTCCACCTTGTGTCTACAGAAAAGTGTGTGATCACAGTTAACAACTGATAGCTCTCAGTGAAGCTTGTACTATGGCACTGTGGGAAAAAGGAGTGTTTGCATACTAGTCTGAGTTCGGCATGGTCGAGATTTCGCATGGCAGGTAAACCTTAAAACTTTATTTTGTGTTTACTACTATGGAAAGGGATGATTACATGACTGCCTCTCAATGTTGTCTTGTTTGGTGTGATTTTTCTTTCCTTTACAATTGGATTGCAACATTTCAGATCAGTCTGGAAAGTCACTTGTGTGTTTAAAAGACAAAATTCTTTATGACAGCTGCAACTTTGGAAATCTCTTACTCACTCACACACATATACACAAAGGAGATAGGATGAAAGAGAGGAAAGCCAGTTAGACATCCTGTGGTGTCTTACACGGAGACAGCTGGACTCTGCACCGAGTGTGTTTGTATCATGTTTGTGTGTGCGCATCCTGACCTCTCCGTGTGCCTATTGCCAACTCGGTGTATATGTATGTTTGTGTGCGTTCGTGCAGACGTCCTTAATTGGATCATGCTGTGGAACACTGGCTGTGTTGGTTTTAGAAAGAGCACAGCTTGCATCCTCCTGTCACAGGATATCAACATAATGATATCTGTTTAGCCAAGTAATATTTCCTGTAGCCGCAAATAACAGGACAATCGAATCCAAAAAAGGGTTGGTGGAAAGAAATCTGAAAAACTTTCTTCCTCCAAACAACACGTCACTTCGTTTAACTGGAGCTATTTAATCACATTCACCAATTTACTTATTAAAACCATGCACACTGTAGATGTTTTTATGTCACTGAATACAGATCTTTGGACACAGCTTTAAATTTCTATGACTGCATAAAAAAGATTTGGAATACATATTTTATTGGACTTATTAATTACTGAATCAAAAACTGTGTCATGTAATCAGAATTTTCCGATTAAAATTATGCTGATTTAAAAAATATGTGAAATGGGTTTCCTGTCAGTTTTAATAAGCTTTGAATTAAAGCCCAAAATTCCATAACGAACGTATGACTTATCTCTCCAGTGTCTTTAATAGCTTATGATACAACGCCAAAATGTAAAAGAATAAAGGAAATATTATAATTGTTTTTAAAGGCATCAAATAACTACACAGTAAGGTTTTAGGCAGACAGAGTAATACACACATTATACACACTTGCACAGTCAAACACCCTCAGTGATATATCAGCACCAGCCAAGCACCGTCACCACTCGTTACGTTCACCAATAATGATTCTCCTTATCACCATGCATAGCTGAAACCTGCCCTCCATATACAAACACACATATTAAATACATAAATACACTACCATGCTCTGTGCTAATGGGCTCCATCTGCTGTAAACTGCATTTTCCCTGAAGTCAAGACAGCGTGTTCTCAGTGCTGTCGACATCAGATTCACTGTAGTCTTCATCACAGTCTTCTCTCTCTCCAAGACTTGATGTTAATAGTAGTAATAAAAGTGATGATATCTTATACATGGACAGCATTAGGAAAAAATATAGGTGAGCAGCGTAATGCGGCTCATTTTCAACCTGCCTCTTTCTGTCTTTTTCCTCTCCTCATTACCTCTCTCTCTCTCTCTCTGCCTCCTCTCCTCTTCATCGACCTCCCTCCCCCTCCAACCCTCATATCATTCCTATTTCCCACATCATCATCTTTGTCCTCTCTCTCCCCGACCCCGGTCTTTTCCTGGAGAGCACTGATGCATAGGAAAGCAAGGTTCCGCTCCATCACCCATCCAATCGCCATCAAACTCTCCCCCGTACACCATCCAATCACTCGCTAGAGACTGCCAACGGGGGAGGGGCTATGCGTGAAGGGTGGGTCCGGGAGGGGGACGCGGTGTGTGCGTGCTGGTCGCTCCTTGACACGGGGGGATATAAAGGATGCTTGGCTGCTCCAGGGACAGGGGAATATCATCATAATGCTCTCTGCATCCTCTCTGATGGATGTATTCGCTGTTTTGGATGGTTGTGGTGCTGCAGGAGAGATGCTCATTTATACTGGAGAGATTAAACTAGAATGATTTTCATTCATTCAAAAGATGACATAGGGTATGGATCGTGTGGTAGTATTGTCCTATCTTTGCAAATACAGTAATGATTTAGATCATTTTCGTGCTAAATGCTATCGATAAATATTTGATCGATAGCTGCAGTGTGGCACGTTGACTGTTGTAGTGACACCATGTTTAGGCATTAGATATTTATGCACATGAAGTGGAACTAATACTGATCTCTTCCTTTTCTTTTGTTAAGAATTAGATTGTTTCATACCCTGTGGTTTTATGTAGCAGTGGAGATTGTGCCATTGACAATAGGTGACACCTAATGACGGTGTTTACCTGCAGTGTTGATGATGGATAAGAAAGCAGGAGGTAAAGGCTGTGATTCTTAAAAGCCGCAAGCATTTTTCTTTTCACCATCTCTCATCCTTTGGAAGCTCTTAAATGGATGGAAACCCTCCTGTGCTGCCATGCTGCTTGCTTTATTAGTCATTTGACTGGGTTGAGTGCAGAGTGAGGAGGAACAAGCTGAAGACATGTCCATCCAGATCTTGTCTGCTAGACCTTGTAAGTATTATATGTTTTACAAGGCAAGACTCAATTATTTAATGTTAGACAGTCGGAGGGCAAACTCACTAAGCAGCAGTGCAAGGCCACACACTTAATGTTATGTATGTTCCTGTGTTTATGTGTATGTGTGTGTGTGTGTATTTATTCACAACCACATGCTTAATGTGTATTTCATCATGCATCAATGTGTCTTGTGTTTCATCGCCCGCAACATGATAATGCATTCATCATAGTGGTGAAACTTGTACGGTTCGATGACAGCATTTGGCTCCCCCCTAAACTCCGCTCTATACTTAGAGCTACTTCTCGACAGCATCACAACTCTCTATTTTTGGTCTGTAAGCTCACTAATGAATGCATGCGAGTCATGTGGTCTCACTTCTCCTCCTGCAAAGGTTTGTGTTTACACTGAGGGGGGTGTAACTGCCACAGGAGCTGAGCAGAAGACCTATCATTGGCTTCAGTAGCATCACACTGCCAGCAGTTCTCAACATAGAGGACAAATACTCAATTTAATAACTGACGTATGTTGCTGTATTCTTGAGCTAGAAGCCTTCCTAGATTCATTGATCATGGAGTGAAGATGTGAACTTTTGATGATCCAGCTGGAATCTGGAGCTACAGCGTATTAACTGGATAGCACTGTTAGAAAGTGACAACATTGTGCTAAAGCAAGACTGTGTAACTTTTGCTGCTTAGCGTCTACTGTAGCCATAAGCGACAGTCACAGGAAGATGTTGATGGTGTTAAATGCTTAAACATAGAAGCACAAGTAGAGAAGAGTCATGATGTCTCAAATGACTCAGTAATGTCAGTCACAGCCACCATAAGATACTAGTCATAACAGAGGGAGTTGGGCTGTAGCAGCAAAACCCCTGAATGCATTGAACTGAGCAAGGGTGCATTTTAATTCTTAAAGGTAAACCATGCAGAAATTGTCAGTTATTCTTTGTAAACAACTCACTCATGTTTTAAAGAGAGCTTTGTCTTCTAACTGTTTTGCCTTACTAAGTTTGTGTTTTTTGATGCTGTGTCATGATTTTCGTAGTTTCCTCTTGTGTGTGTGTGCTGCGTCCGGCACCTGGTCACTACGTTTTTATAAAGTCTAATCTCACCTGTGTGCTGTACCAGGGATCGTCCAGAACATAGCAAAATAGGACTAAAATACAGGCAAAGGGCCGTGTGTCTACATATAAATACACTGCCACACACCTCTATTGGGTCATAAGTGATGATTGAAAGGGATTACATTTGCATGAGTCTATGCATAGCTTGTTTTCAGAAAATCTCCATATACTTTTAAGAATTAAGCTGGATTTATTCTTATGCATCAGCTCTGTGCAGAGCCTTCACTGTAGCCTACGCATGTGGCCTACGCCATTGTGAGCATTTATACTTGTGCGGTGGTGTGTCTGTGTCACTCTGCAGTTACACCTCCAAAACATTAGTGGGCGGCAGGGTTTCTGTGGAGTACCAAAAAGTTTAGTTAATTCCAAACACACCTAAAAGACAAAACACTCGTCTTTTGCTGGACACATTTTCCCCACAAACACTACATGCTAATGTTTTTAGCACAAGCCTATGGCATTTTACATTGTATAAATTAGCCTAGCAGCTAGCAGACTTTTCCTCTACTCATATGAAGACAGGGACAACAGCATGATTTAACAAAGGTAACATTACAAAGTTCGGTTCACTGACAAAACAACTGTATTTTACTAAACATGTTTTCCAAACAAATATAACATGCTACAGTATTAGCACAAGCCTGTGGCATTTTACATTATATAAATTAGCCTGGCGACCAGCAGAGATTACCTCAACTCATATGAGGCCAGGATAAATCACACACCAGACTTAATATGCTATTTTGTGGAGGCTTTATTGTCTTCACAATTTATTGTTTCTTATCTGTGAACTTAAAGTAAATAAAAGCTTTGTTTCCACTGAGGGAAATGGTTTCAGCTTACAAAAATAGACAGGAGGTCTGCATCGCCACAACACTGGGGAGGTGCACATCAGGCTACCGTGTAGGGTACAGCGTCAATTCAATGCAGAATCCTAATCCTGAGCAATACTAGATGCACTTTGTGCCATAAACTCGACTTCCGTTACAGTTTTTTTTGCCCATCTTTCTGCACTGTTATGCATTTAAGAAGGTTAAATGATTAAGATATAACAGCTGGTACCTGATTAACAAACAAATAAACACATCTAATATTATGTACATTCAGTGTAGAACGCACAGCCACACGGTTTTCCTTTTCTCTATTTTTGAAATAGCTCCATAGTTTCTACCTGACACCGCCATTTTATGTCTTTATTTCTCTGGTTCTGCATCTTGGAGATGGTAGTTCATTTTTACAAATCATGATGGACATGTTTGAGACTATATAATCAAAAATAACTTTCAAAATCCAGTTTTATTGTTCTTCATGTAATACAATTCCAAGGCACATTTAATCTGATCACACAGAGACTGAAGATTGAATTGAGTCTAAAATTTCACCCATTCTCTCCCCTTATCCCTGATTATCTCATATGACGTGAACAATGAGTAAATTTAGTGAGTTTTCTAATCAGACTTGATGTAATCTTGTGGCCGTTATTGGCCATTTAATTGGTTAAAGTAATTTTATGTATCTTGTTTATAATTAAAGGATTCAAAAATAGGAATTGGGAGAATTTGGTTTCTTCACTACTTGTGTTTTATTTTTTGTTTCCCCGACTAGACAAAATGTGTGCGTTGGGGGACTGGAAAGAATTAATGAAAATCATTCACTTAAGAAGTCTGAAGTGGAGCTTTCTCTGTAAAGAATCACCACTTGTTCCAAAGCCTCTTTCTCAAGCACTTCATAACCTTTACATCACCCTGAGATTGAACAAGAAGTTGTATTGTTCATTCTGTCCTCTGTTGGTCAATTAGATGTTAATTCAAGTGTTGGAGCTGACATAGGCATGCTCAGTGGATAACCTTCACTTTGGCACACTCTCCAGGTGTGTGGCTTGTGGGTTGTGGTAAAATTGGGCCTATAAGGACAATAGCAAAATATGTAGCAGAGAAAGTCTGTTCATACTGTGTATTTGAAACCCTAGTTATCTTTTTTTAATACATTTATTTATACATATATATATATATATATATATATATATATATATATATATTATAATTTTATAGAGAGAAAGATATAAAGAAAACAAGAAGAAAATACTCTGGACTGTTATATCTGGCCAGCCCTGTGTCACCTTGTAGCAGAAACCATTGAATTCACTTGTTATTCTCTCAGGCATGAGTAGCTTTATCCGTCAGGGTAAGCAGTTCATACTTTATAAGATTAACAGCAGACGCTCTCTGTGATGCCCTGTTTCCCTGATCCCTAAATAAGTTGTTTTCAAGATAAAGTTAATAAGAATATCCCACGTCCTTGCAAATGACAAAGTGCCAACGTGGTTTTTAACTATACTTTGTACAAACTGTTTATTATTCTGGCCCTCAAACACAAGAACTGCATCCTCGGTCCTGGGGGTGATTAAATGAGAAAATAATCCAGCTTTCTCTCTCCTTCCTATTGACACCCTGAACCCTTCCCCTGTGCGGACAGTGAGAGATGAGCTCCATGGCCGTGAAAAAAATGTGTAGTGACCCATAAGTATTTAATATTTAAGTAGCCCGTCAATATGGATTCATCTGCAGCTGGATGATGGGAATATGAAGGTCAGGAATGTTGGGAAGGCTTCGTTTGGATTTCTGTTGCTTGTTTCTTATTCTGCTTTTTGGGATGGAGAGGTTTAGGATAATGATGGTGCAACTGCACTGATTCTCAAAGCAGATGCACAACATTAGATATTTTTTCCCCCTTAATTTTTCCTCTCAGGTGTTTGACAAGGCTGTTGACGCAAATCAAATGTGGCAGTCGTGGGTGTGTTCAACCAGATAGGAAGTGCTGACAGGATTTAATTTATGAATGAAAAATACTTAAGTTATAAAATGAAAATAGTGGATGTGTTTTTTTGAGAAATGTCCAGAAATCAAGCACTGCAGCTAAATGCTAAAGCAGACAAGGAAATGTCAGAAAGTGCAGCTCTTCACAGGTTTCCCTAAAAGACGTTATGTTCTCAATTGTTATTTTTATGTCTTGTGTAATGGTATGATGTTGAAAACTTTGAAAATCTATATGGGCTTAAACAGAAGTACATTTGGGAGCTTTTTTTGTTAACTGAATGGATTATCAGTCTATCACAGTGCTAAATGGTCCTCAGAAATCCACTGATGGTGTCGATATTGATGTTGATATGTATGCTTCTATCTGTCCATGAAACTGTTTTTACTGATGAGAGTATGTAGTGACCCCTACTGTGTGAGACAAAGAGTGCAGGGAGTTAGTATGTAGGTCCCTCTCTCTTGCTCTCTGTGCTGTTTATGTTCAATTTATTAACAGTACATAGGTTCAGTAATAAAAACAGTAGGACTGTCCTGATTGTAAACTGAAAGTTTCAAAAGATGTTCAGAAATGCAGTCCAAACTGAAAAGTCTGAGGCACTCCGGGGTAATATTAAAAATCCTTTAATAAGCACAGGGATATCAACTCGTTTCGACTCAATGAGTCTTCATCAGGATATGAGCCAGTCAAATTACAAACAGGTGTTTAAATCACTTTAGGAATGTGTGAAAGATCACGTGACTGGATCATGTGACAGATCAAACAGCCTATGCTGAAAACAGAAAGAAAATAAGTACATAAACGTATAAATGACAACAATTGCATGACTATGTGTGAATCACAGCAGTCGTCAGAGTAATGAAAAATACAAATACAGAATTTATACACATGCGACTGTCAGATTTCAACAATAAAGGATGACAAGACATTGATGCAGAAATATATTAAAAAAAAATATAAAAAAAGTACATAGGTTCTTTGTAATTCCCATAGAAAAATCAAGCAGATAACAACGGACAGGGACACAGTAATGTATGGTATCCAATCTATATGTAGTCGGGGTGGAGCATGAATTTGGATGTGGTTCTGTGTTGTTTGCTTGGAGTTTAGGCCCCAAAGTCATAAAAAAGACCTACAATTAAATGGCCTGAAGAGAGCATCCTAAATTTGGAGCAGACACAAACCAGTCTGCTTGTTTCTTTCTTTTTCTCTATTCCTGTCTCTACTTTTTTCTCACCTCTATCTGTTTCCCTGTCTCTCTCAGTCCTTCGCCCCCCCTTTCCTTTTGGAGGATGGTTAGAAACTGAGACACTTGGGAGCCTCAACAAAATATGAAAATAACTAGATGAGATTAGATTTGGAACAGCTCAGCAGTCTAAATTGGTGTGAAATATTTCCCTCTGTAGAAAGACTGTTGTAAATCAACTGGCAAGTTGCAAACATACTCCCACGAGCGAGCACGGCTTATTTACTTCTTTATGTTGTTATTTTGGCACTGCAGAGCATAATTTTGTGCACATGAAACTGAGTGTTTTACATTAGGCACTTCTCCAGAGCAAGTAAGGTTTCAGTGGCGTTATCATGAGAGCAGAGAGCAAACATGTAACCTTTTTGCTCCCTTTAGTGACCACTGGCCACTATATCGAGGTGTTTGTGCACGCATGCATGTGTGTATCCATGCCTGTAAGTCAGATATTCCGACCGAGAGTCCTGTGGCTCCCTGTTTGCATAAGCCAGTTGTTTTCAGGGCCGTAATAACAGTGGATAGCCATGGGATCCACTAGCCGCCTCCTGGCTTGGAAACAGGCTGTGGAGCCATGGCCTGTAGTTCCCCGTCTGCTGTGTGTGTACTCAACAGGACATTGTCCTCTTTGTCGAGGTCAAGTCTAGTGAAAATCTATTCACAGAGGAATGGAGTGACAGCCGGACAGGCAGAGGGGAGAAATGAGAGGGAGGGTAGGATTGGAAATGACTGGAGAAGACTGTCAGAGAGGGTAAGGATGGGTAAGAAACAAAGGGAGAGAGCAGAAGAATGAGATGAGATGGATGAGATTGTGGGAATGAGGAGGATAACAGAGACTAGATGGAGTTAGGAAGAGGACCAGAGAGGAGCAAAAGGTGACAGGAGAGGAGAAAGTGATGCATATGTACACTAGCAGCAACAGTCCACAAAAACTCTCTGGACACATACACACCCACACACACAGACATATGTAATAAAACAATAATGTACAGAACTACCAAAGGTCTGTGCATGTGTTTGTCTTTGTGTGTGTGTGTGTGTGTCTGTGTCTGTGTGTGTGTGTGTGTGTGTCTGTGTGTCTGTGTGTCTGTGTGTCCCTTTGGGAACTCGCTCTGACCGCTGAGCTTGTAAACAGGAACTATCCTGCTTTTAGCAAGCTGGAAGCCCCGCAGGTGCACACAAACACGCACACACTTTCACACTAAAGACAATTGGTTCCAGCCATTATGGTTTTGGCCTGTTTGCTGGGAAAGCACGGTTTGATTCCCTGTTTATCATCATGCGCTTTATTTTTTGTTTATTTTTCCTTTTTATTCCAGCAGCAACTGTCATAGGACAGAACAGACACTAAGTCACTGCTGGATTATTTTAAGCATCCCTAATATTTTTCGTAGATATGTTTTACAGAGCCTGCTGTTTACTACTTTATCTCCATGAAGTCAAACCTTTCTAACGTGCAGATTCCAGCGTCATCAACACACTTGTGTTAATGACTGCTTTTAAAGTTAATCATGTGTTCATTCTAAGTATTGTCCCTGTGGTTGAGGAGTAAATAATCCTATTATCAGAGCTCAGCTGTTGCTCTGTTAGTGCCGCTGTCAGCTGAGGTCATGGTTTGGCTGACCTGACAGTTCTGCTGTGGAATGGGGTGATGGTCCTTTTAAATGTTTTGTCCTGCGCACGAATACACTTACTGGATACTGTGGGTCTGCAGTGTTTTTTTGTTTTTTGTTTTTTTTCAGTTGTGACAGTGTTTTTTCTCTAACACTTCTAAATGTTGCACAAGTTTTAAATTAATTTGGGAAATAAAGGCAAAAATAAAGTGTGAATCAGTTCATGTTCCCACCAACTACCTTTATGTGAATACAAGCAGCTGGTGTGACAAGACCAGTAACACTTGAAAACATCATGGTGTTTTGTTGCTGCTTTTCACAGAGGCTTGCATGTGCTTGTTTTAACGAATGGTTGCTTCTGTCACGTGCATCCTGTGCTGTTTTAAACAGCCACTGTGTTGATGGAGAGGGGGGTGAAATGCGTGACAAGCCCCTTGCCTCGGCCCTTGACACCCATGCTCTTTTTGTTCTTTTTTTTTTTCTGGTGGCACAGAAACACATGATGGTGAGAGCCCAACCTGGTCTCACTCTTAACTCACCAAATACTGACACTTGGTCCAGTGGCCCTTGGTGTCAGATATGGTGGCACCAGGCAGCGGCATTTTTTGATGTGCCGAGCAACTGCCATAGTATAAAAAGCAACAAGGTCTGCACAGGGTGACTGGGTGGGGTGGATGGGTCAAACAAACTCTGGACTTTCACCCAGGAGGCCTTTGTTCATGTCACGTGTGAAACGAAGAGTCGATTGAGTTATTTTGGTATGTGTAGCATAGTACGCTCCGAAAAGACATGATACATGTAACGAGTGTAAATTGACACGCCATCCCTGAGCATCCAAAACTGATGCTGGAGGGATAACTAGTACATCATAGTTTGATGTTAGGGCCACTAACCAAGTGTCGATATTTCACAAGTTGGGAGTGAAAAGGGGCTGGAGGAGCAGTGTGACATGAATGCTTTGTCTACCTTGTAATCAGATACCATATTTGAAAAATCTGTTTCTCTCAACCTGTATTTTGCCCTCTCTTTTATGATATCCCCATTTTTTCATTCTTTATAAAATTGAAAGTGCTCATAAAACAGGAGGATAGAGACACATCTTCCTCCTCCCTCTCTATTTCTCTCGTCATCTCTCTCCCACTGCCTGACATCACCAGTTCAAGTCCCATCTGCTCTTCGCCCATTACTGTCTGAAATGAATGAAGGGCAGCTGACATGGTGTTGTCTCAAGCACTTTCTCTCCTTCCTCTTCCCTTCTCCATCCTCCTTTCTTCCGAGGCAGTTAGTAACACAGTGGACCACAGACGCACACACTCTCCTTACTCCCTCTCCCTTCTGCACCCTGCCTGTCAAGTGTTATTTGGTGCACTGTGGTTTATTGGCTTGGTTTTGTTGTGCGGCAGGACAATCGGAGCATGGTTTGGATGGAGGAAGCTGATGAATGGTGTTCCCTGAGCCGTACAAAGCGTCCTCCTCTCTAGTTCATTGATGTGTTGCTGCGACTCAGCTGGCTGCCCAGCGAGTTTGTGCTGTATACTGTTGTGGGCTTACAAGCAGACAGATGCACATGGACGCTCAGCACTGAAAAGGGCTTTTATGCTTTTTTATAGTGTCGATCCCTCTTACACTCACTACTTTTCTCATGGTCTTTCTACCCTCTTTCTCTCTGCTACAGTAACAGTGCAACATGCAACAGTTAGACAAAGTAAGGAGGCCACAGAGACAGGCTTCTCTGAAGGCCACAGTGTTTCAGTGGAAAGAAGATTACAGTCCTCTGGATGGATTCATAGTTAAGGTCAACATGCTTGGGTAACAAAGGGGTAAAGGGGTAGTGAGATGCGTGGAGGATTGCAGTCGAAATACAGACAGTCACTGTGATGCAACAAAAGTACTTTTAAAGTTACGTTCCATTGGTGATATGGTGATGATGAGGCTATGTATAGAAGCTATTATAACACTGATGTTACATGTCATGCCATTGCAAAATAAACTAACAAGTCATCTACAGCTGCTAAGACCTGACCTATTACACACTCACTCATCTGTCTGTGTATCTCTATCACAGACAACCCCAACCCCATGCCTCTGTCTCCAAGGTGTCAATCCCTTTGAGTTATTTATTCCAACAGGATCATTCAGATATGTGACCTGGCCCGCTTATATACCCATACACTAGGACAGACGATGTGACTTTCATCTTACAGAGACAAGAGGAGGCTGTCAGCTCTCACACACTGAGACAACACATGACAGCCATCAACGTAACACAGTTAGCTTTCAGCCTCGTGTTTGATTAATAACAATTTACCAAAACTAAAGAAAATCTTTAGCACCTCCGTCTTGGGGATCCAAATTCTTCAGGAGTTGCAGTGTATAACCAACAGGATCACAGCTTTTGGAAGCTTTGGAAGCATGGCCAGTCTGACCATGTTGTTCCGTCTCCACCACATGGGCTTTCTCAGGGACAGGAAGGGTCGACTCACTATGGAGCCATGTCAGATAGCCAACAAAATGGGTAGGTGGTCCCAAAAAAGTGCTGTAGAGGGAATACTATGTAAATTTGAATAGACATATGTTTGTTAATTTGTTAAGGGTGCTTTTAGACCTGGAGTTGGTCTGAATCAGGGACTCATTTTGTTAAAAAGTTGCATAATTGCCTAGAGTTGGTTCTTGTTCTTACGGCAGAATTTACAAGTAGACCAGATCAAACGCCTTGCGTGAAAAAGCTGCTCTTGATTGGTCAGAATTTCCATGCGGGAACAATCCAGGAAGTAAACAAAACGTTTAAGAAGAGTACACACAAGATAAATGCGACACTTTCTAATGTCACAATGAAGGGACAACTACGCAGGTTGATTTTAGCGCTTGTCATCATGTATTATAGTGCTTGCATTGTTCATTTTAGTCAAACCATACAGTTTGAAAAGGAGGCGCGGCTCCAACTACAAAACAATGTTTTGATGCATTGGATGCGCCGAATGCGCATATTAAGGCAGTACAGGAGGAGGCACACATGAATAATCCACAGGGACTGTAACATGCTTATGCTTGTTTAACCCAAACAATGCGTAACGCAACTGCAATTGGTCCGGATCAAGGTCGGAACATGTTCTCAACACAAATGAACTGCCACAGAGTTTGTTTTTAACCACACCGATACCACCTCTTCAAGAAGGTCTCAGTCTGGTTGTCGGTACTTGGGGCAAACTAACGAGAGTTCGATTGAACCGAACCAAACAGGGCAGGTGTGAAAGCACCCTTAGTCGTTTTTTGATTGAAAGTTTGTAGGGCTGGGCAATATCTTGATGCTATGTCAACATTGTGATATGAGACTAGATATTGTCTTAGATCTTGGATGTTGTAATGTTGCCCGTTCCTGGTTTGGCAGGCCACATTACAGTAAAGTGATGTAATATTCTGAACTTATGCCCAAATTACTGATGAGTATTTATCAAAAACCTCATTGTGTAAAGGCACTAAAAGTCAACCCTACAATATCACTGCAATATTGTCACAGATTGATATTGTGATATTTGATTTTCTCCTCATCGCCCAGCCCTAAGTGTTTATAAAAATGCCTGAGCATAACTTATTGCAGCATTCTCATTAAGTCAACACATTTCTATCAAGATAATTTGTGTGCTATGGCTTAAGCACTCATGCATGTAAATCAGAGGAATTAAATCATGACTTTTTGGGCCTTGTTTTCCAGCTCCATGTCTCGTAAACCCATTTTTAGAGCTTATCGGAGCTTTCCTCACTATTTGGAAAAATAATGGTAATCCTCCTTGACTTTTCCTTTGAGAGACAACAAAGAAGCTTAATTTCTCTCTCGGAGTAAACAGTGAATGAGCTCTTTGTTTTGTTTCCTCAGTTCAAAAGATGTTGGCTCCCAGTCATGAGTATTTGAATCAAATTTAGCCACGCTCATAGAAGGGGGAAGCACCAAGATAATTTGGTCTCAATGAATTCATGCCCAGATGAAGATGTTGTTTGAGTGTTTTTGAAGTTTATTGACGTCAAGATGACGTAAGAGTTCAAGTATAAAAGCTTCATACATGATTAGACATGAATAAACTGATTATTGATGTGTGCCTACTTAAGTAAATGTATTCTTTGATATTAGTTTTGCATTTAGACCTTTTTTTTTAAATTTTTTTAACAAACCTAAAAATACTTTATCCAAAGACCGATATTTCAGGACTTGCTGCAATCCATGGAACAAACTTGTGTTATGCATTTGAAGAAAACAAGATGACTTTAGAGTTGACGTTTTTTCAGGGCATGTCTCATAAGGTTGCTAAATACTCACTGCACTCTTGATATCACATAAAAAGATGATAAGCAGGACATCAGTCAAATTAAGGATCCTTCGGTGCCCCAGCTCACAGTGACCAACAGAGTCTAAGTAGTAGTCAGAGAGATTACAACCAATCATTATTAAAGCCTATTTCACCCGCAAATCCACCAGTGACAACTCTTTGGCTGGTTTAACTTTTTCTCCCCTGCGAGTAGATAGCCATGAACACAAGAGGAGAAACTGTTTAATGCAAAGCAGCACTCCTTACTAAATCTTGTTTTGGGGAGGGGTTAGTGACATGGGGGGACACAGCAAAGAAAAGCCGGTTGGTGAGGGCAAAAAGGAGCTGGCAGCGCCTGTGGCTTTCTGTTGCTCCGTGGGTGGCAGGGCGTTGGCCAGTGTATGGCACGGCTGCTGTTCAGTTGCTTCTTCGCCATACAACAATGGGACGGGCAGAAAGATAGACCCGCTTTAGACCCGTGTGGGGTGTAAGGTGTTGTGGAGGCCTAGACTGATAGAGACGGTTTGGTGCTGGTTTTGGTTTACAATGGCGGTGCTGGATAATCACAGCTGGCAGTACGCCCAGGCTGGAAAAACCCTGATCAGACTATCAGGTAGGGTATTCTCTCTTTTACCCAGAATCCTGTTTATTTTGATTCCTAACAGTACAAATACTAAGACAGGGTGACGTCATGTGTACAACTTAAATGTCAAAAAACATGATTATATTATATATTATTTAATATTTACAACTTTGGTAGAAGTATAATTAAGAAAACTCCTCGTTATTAGTTTTTCTTTTTTTTTTACTGTAAACTTAATTTTAATGCTCAAGAGCGCATTTCCACTCCATATTTTGTTTGTGCTGATATTTTTTTAGTTTTATTTTAATCAACGTGACCGCAGCATTCTCGGCAAATAGGACCTTAAGTAATAAATACATATCCCAGTTCCATACATGAAAATATGGTGGTAGCTTCACCTTTTTTTTGTTTATAAGAGACACGTGGAAGCGATTAAAACACTATAATGCAGAGTAGAAAAATCTCCGCTTTATTAATTGTAGAATTTAGAAAGAGAAAAAGAAACCACCTTCCTAATAAAACTGACCAAATCACAGTCTGCAGCTTTATAAACTCACCAAAGTAAGACCTCCTGGTTCTTATATAATTTGTTTTAATAAATGATTGTGGTCGCAATGTTGATGCTGTTGAAGTCGATTAAAGTCTGGTTGAATGTTGCTGAACGATAGTATTGTAGAGCAGCTTGTGTACACTGTATTTTCTAGAATTTATTTTACATGTTTTCTTTGTATTTAAATACTGTCTCTATCATGCGTGCGCTAGACAAAAGATAAAGATTCTGCATTCTGTTGCCCCAGTAAAGCATTTGGTAAGTTATGACTGTGATGTCTTTAGCATTTGAACATTTATTATGTGTGTGTAGAAACCACAACTCTCAGTGATGGATCCTTTCTTGCAATTTATCAGTAATTCATGGGCCAACAAACTTGGCACTGCAGTTAATAACAATATTACATCTATAGTCTGAGAAGAGATAGGGGAGAGAATGATTGGACAACGGTATAATAGACTGCATCTAACCCTCTGCAAATGGGTGTTTTGTTTCCTCAACACAAAGTAGTATGCTAAAAACATGCATACTGTTACAAAAGCCCTACTTTTAAAATGCCTGGTGCAGCTGCATTCTAGCAAGTCCCAAGAGGAAAGAAAAACAGGAACACCTCACAGTACTGCAAACCGATGCAAAAGAATGCAGTAAATGAAACTGTTGTGGAGCATACAATGTTTATTCTTTCTTGAGACTGTGTAAGTGATACTGAAGTTTTGATTTAACTTTTTTTTTTTTTGTGGAGTTACCCAAAATCCTATGAAGTCGCTTTCAGTCAACATTGCCGAGGCTGAGCTGTTACTTCTGTTCTTCTGTCATAGTGAAGTTGCCTGAATAATTTTGACACATAATTTTGGTGTTTGCAGTGTTTGACTCAGGCCATGAGTATGTTAGCCTGTTGGGCTTACCATGTTGAGCTAAAAAGGTACTGTTGAGTCCAAATCTCTAAAAGCTGTCTCGTACTGCTTATTTATGCCTGTGTATATTTGTTTTTTGTTTATGAGAATTCAGGTGATGTTTCTAGGAACTGAAAGGAACACAAAAGGTCACATGTATGCACATTATTTTCTTTTCATACACCTTAATGCCACCCCTCCTGCTTAAGGTGTCCTGTTTTCTGTATAGTATATGGGTCATTGTGCTCAGCTTGTGCTGTGCTACATAGACACAAAACTAATTTAGTTACTTGCGAGGCACACTGTACAGCTTATGTTTACTGAATGTTGGGCCTATACTATGGCTAAAAACAACACCCTGCTTAAACAGTCTATAAGTCTGTACAGCTACAGCCAGTTAGCTACAGTTGATCTGTGCCAGGTGTTGAAACAGGTCAATCAGGACAGCTGGCCTACGCCTTAAACACAGGACAGAAGGTAAGCTCTGTCCCTGTACTGGACAAGTACAGTCCGTAACATCCGACCTGGCTTTTACCACCTGAAATACTCTGTTCAGGTAGCTAGAAGATACTCCAGCCATCGCTCTTAATAAAAATGAAAGTGTTCTTTTTCATCCTCTCTTGCTCTGTCACCACGACTTGGTGCCTGCAGGGGTAATGTATGCAGATGTCTGAGGAGATGACTGCTCTGAGGCGATTACGAGAAATAGTGCTATTTATCATAAGGACAGCACCGCAGAATGAGATCACACGAAGACAAGCAGAGGGAGGATGTATAAAGCTTCTGGCATAGTTTAATTTCAAAGACGCATCCCAAGACCTGGGACTAAACATGAAGTCATGGGTCGAAGTTTTTATTTTGTATGATGACTGTGCAAGCAGTTGATTAATCATTTCACTTGGGACACATTTTGTCCATATACATGACCTTTTCACTTTTATAGTAAGATCAATAGAGAAGTTCTTTGTCAGACCAGGTAAAAGCTAAAATATAGATTCTTAGTTTTCCATTAGTCACTGTTAAGGGAAATGGAAACTTATCCTCCAGTAAATGACCATCAAACTTTGTTGCAGATTTTTTATGCACCCCAGGAGGAACTGCTCCGACAGTCCTCCTGTTAAAATGCTGGACAGATGCAGAATGAAGTTGCAGCAAGTTGATAATGACAAGTGCTTCAAATCAAAGGGGCTTGTGCCTGTCAAAAGTGCTGAAGGGTTAGTCCAGCGCTGACTCACATTTACTCATCCTTTCAAATGTAGCCATGTTGCAATGCGTGCACACAGAACTCTATAAAAAAAGACAGCATTAAGTACTGGCAAGTGACACAGAGGGTTGCCAATAGTGAGGCCTAGAGGGACACTAAGTATGTCAGAAGTCAATAGAGTCAGCAGAGGGAGGGGAGAACACAGAGAGAGACAGATACGGTGGTAGGACATCACATGAGATGAGAAACAAAGAGGGAAAAAAAAGAGAAACAAGGAGATTTGTAAATTATACACGGAGGTGAGGTTGTTATTCAGGCTCACTGAGGTGTGAAAGGAATAGAGAAACAGCTGTAGCACCATAATAAGAACACATACAATACTTATATTCTGTCAAGGTGTATTACAACCTAAACCAGATTACAAATGAAACAACTACACACACAAACAGACATTCACACATTTTCTTGTTTGTGAAGCATGCACTCATCCCTGGGCTGTCTCCCATGTGTGCATTTCATCTGCTAAAGGATATTATTGTTACTGCTTTCACTGTGCACACATGTTGCAGCACTAAAAGTGTAATTTCAGAAGTGTGTGTGGTGTAATGTGTGTAGCAGTGCAGATGTAAGCGAAGGACAGTAGTTCATTATACAGCATTTAAAGTGCTTTGATTGTGGTCTTTACTGGTCTCACAAACAGCTCAGTGAAATAGCTGTGACATACACACTCACTGGCATGCATAATACTGCTGACCATTGTTTATCTTAGCATTGCGCCTTTGCTGCTCACACACTGTACTAAATAAGAGTTATATTTAGGGTAGATTAGATTTGAATGGTGTGGACATGAATCACAGAGCTCTGTATTCTCTCTGCTCCGCATGATGAGTTGTTCACTCACAGAGCTCTTAATCTATAAGATATATTTAGGTGAAGTTTTGTTCTGATCTGTCATCCCTAAGGTGTTGTTGTGTTATTTATACACATCACATTGTGGTCAAGAGTTTCATTTAGGTGATTTGTTTTGTGCTTAAGTACTGCATAGCTAACTTCACAGTTACATTGTAGTGACTAAGTCCTTGTTGACCTGTCTCCAGTGCTCACATTTGTGTTTGAAGAGGTGATCATGGCTAGCATTTAGAGTTGGGTCACTTTCTGGTTTTGCCAGCTTAAACCAGTTTGATTTTATGCAAAGTGGCTGAACCAGCATTTGTGATTATGACACATTCTGGCAAATGAAATGGTAGCTTACATCCGCAGCCTGTGCTGGCAGCATCACAACACTGAATCCAACTTGCATTAGTAAGAAGCAATATGATAATGTGATTAACATGATATTAGGTTTATAAACGGACTAACAGAGCCACTAGTGTCTGACAGGCTATGCGCTGAGCACCAGCAACATGAAGGAGATCGAATTGAGAGGTGGGAGTAGGGCAGAGTGGTGCACGTTGTGTTTTGTTTACTAGACAGTTAATGTGTTTTTGAGTGCAAAGATGAGTCATGACAGAATTAGTCCCTCAAGAAACTGAAACTGCACCAATATGGCAACATTTTGAATTTGAAATTGACAAAAGTGGTGTCCTAAATGGCCTTGAGAGATGCAGTGCACTGTTTTGAGCTGAACTTTTGTCGGCTGCCTTGTTTCTATTTATTACTGTTGCTCACTTTGAAAGCTCTTCAATGAATGCAGAATGGATGATTCATAGAGTTGATATGAAAAAGTGTTAATATGAAACCTCCTAATTTTACTTCGGAAATCAAAATGAGGTGGCAGGTGGTGGAAAGGAGATCATCAGGGAGCTAAAAAGTTTCTGGGAAAATAAATAACCATCACTTCAACCAAGCTATGGTACTTGCTGTTGGCTATATATGTCATTTCTAGTAAATATCACAATATAAAACATGTGTTTGATGTTTAAAATGCAACATTACAAAGGTGGGAAGATAGCAAGTACGCTTCACACTCATCTTATAAGTAGTTATGTCTCCACTCTGATCTCAAGTGCACAGCTGATATTTACGTGGTTTGTTTTCATGATGTAACAGAAGTGCATGTTTCACAGATTCAGTGTGGACAGAGAGCTCTGATGTTACATGATCCAACACGGTAGTCTGGTGCTCTTTTGCTTTTAGGACACGGTGTCTATATGTTCCACTCTGGAGCAGCTGCTGAGTCAAGCGCACCTGGTAAAATTTGGTATACCAGTCCGATCTGGTGCATGGCTTAATATCAAACCTGTCTTACCATTTTTACGGCTTTGGGCAGCTGTGGCTCAGAGGTAGAGCAGGTCATCCAATAATTGGAAGATCGGCGGTTTGATCCCTGACTCCTCCAGTCCGCATGTTGAAGTATCCTTGGGCATGATACTGAACCCCACATTGCTCCAGGGGGCTGTTCCATCGGTGCGTGAGAGCTTGTGAATGCTCACTGTGTAGCAGGTGGCACCATGTATGGTAGCCTTGGCCACCAGTGTGTGAATGTGTGTGTGAATGGGTGAACATGACGTAGTGTAAAGGCGCTTTGAAGTGTCGGAAGTCTAGAAAGGCGCTATACAAGTGCAGTCCATTTACACTGGTCCAACCCTACTGGTACTGAAATGATCAGGTGATTAACAGATAAGTCGATAAACAGAAAATGAATCAACCACTTTGATTGTCAAGTAATTATTGAAGTCAAGCAAAAGTTGGTTCCTCTAATCAAAAGGTTTGCTGCTTTTCTCTGTTTTATATCTTTGTAAAAAGTATGTTTTGGGCTGTGGGTGTGTTTGTCAGACAAATCAAACTATTTGAAGACATCCACTGGTGCCTTGTGAACAGTTTTAATTTTATTAACTGAACTAATAAACTAAATGACTAATAAAAAGCCCCAAGCCAAGTAATGAAATTATGAAAGTAATTATTAGTGGCAGCCCTTATCACAGCCTTAACCTATGTAAAGTATTTGAAGCTGGTGTTGTGACTCCATATACTGCTGCCTAGGTAAACAAACTGCAGGAAGAAAATTAAAATAACAGTTCTTCAGTGGCTGGATAGCATTGTTTTATCTGAAGGCGCCACACAGCAGTCGCAGATTGACCATTTAAACACAGTGCCAGAGCTGTACCATGAGATTCACTTTTTCCCCTCCCCTTCCCATTTGTTATGACTTATTCATACCCTTTTTTGCTGTGCTTAGGGGTTATATCCAGGTCGAGGGGTTGCGGTAGGAGCAAAGTGTTATTTTTACTGTAAGCCACACTGTAACAACAATATGAGAAACCCGATGAAAGTTGAGCTCACCACAGTCCCCAGGCCCCCTGCCAGCTCCGGCTGAAGGTCACAGAACTAGAGTAAAGGCTGGTAGAAGTGGCTTTGTATCTGAGGGGTGATTGAAAGGCTGTGTGTGTGTGTGTGTGTGTGTGTGAGTGCGTGCATGCAGTGCGTGCGTGCGTGCGTGTAAAAGATAGGAAAATAAATAAACGAAAAGGATATGCAGTTGAAGAGAAAGAAAGATGGAGAAATGGAGCAAGAGCCAGAACAAGAGGGAGATAGAGCTCTAAGTTGTTTATCTTATCACCCTGTTGCACCGGGGCAACGTACGCCTGCTGTTATTCTAGCCGGGTTCTTACACAGGGGACTTGACAAACAACCTGCTTGTAACAGCCCATCATATAGACTAGGCTAAACACTCATATTCCCCACAACAACCCAGAGGGCTCAGGCAATAGCAGCCTAATATACCTTCACACTAGGGGGTTAAGCAGAAATAGTACACAACATGGCATCCTCATATGGCAGACACACGATGAGAGAGGATAATGTAAGCGGATTAAAACGAGCTATGGTTACATAGCTAAAAGCTGAATTTTTCATTTGAGTCTCATGGCTGAAATAGCCAGATAATCCCAATTTTAGATCAACAGTGAAGGACAGCAGTTTAGTAAGTTTAGATTGAGTGTTCTAGACCACATGTTTGACCTTTAAGTGCTGCTCAAAGAGCCGCTATTAGCTTGTCTCAAACTTTCAGGGGATTTGCGTATTTGCAAAAAAAAAAAAAGCGACTTTTTTCAAACCCCAAAAAGCTGACGTTGTGTTTTAGGGCCGGGACACGTACCACATCTTTAGCTGCCTGGAAAATGTAAGGTCGGACACTGGGTGCTACTCTTGTGCCTACTCTGTGCCAACTTTAAGGGCGTGGAGGCAGGTTGCATTTGAAGTTGCTAAGTGACTAAACTAGCAGCGTATTATAGCCTACTTACAAGAAATCTTGAGTTCGGACCTGATCTTCCTCCAGGCGTTGTTATTAAAATGTTGTGCATGGGACAGACGAAATGCCCTGGCTGGCCTTGCACCAAAATGAGCAACTTCTCCTCCTCCATTTTTATCATAGATTGATGTTTACAAATGTTTATGTCAGGACGAAGCTGTCTTGCCCTGAAAAACAGGCGTTTGGAAATGCTTGCGTGTGGCAACAGCTTCACTCCCACTTTTTAGCACGCCTTCCACGTGTCTAGATTGAAAATGATGGATTTTAGGGCACAAAAAACGCTACTTCTGGCTCACAAAGTTTGTTCTTAAATGATCAAAACACAAACGTAAACAGCACTACAAAACAGAAGAGCTCAGTAGTATTAGAGCAAACACTGTCTGTAGACCCAGAGCCACTGTTGGTAGACATTCAGGGCGAGAAGTTTCCTGGAAGACACTGATGTTACTTTTCTCGGAGCGAGAAATCGATTTTGTGTTGTGCTGAAGTGAATTCCCTTGAGGATCTACAGTGGCCTGTGCCCTGCTTTCTGCCTGAGTTCTGTTAAGTTTCACCAAAAAGCTGATAAAGTGGCACATCACTCTCTCTGAGGGAACACTATTCTTAGAGCCCTGCAAAGGGTGTCAGTCATACTGCAATACAGTAAAAACACAGGTCAGAACATGGGGACACATACCCAAACATTTATTACACAAGATAGAAATGTATGTCTGCATAGACTCATACAGGGATAGACATATACAAACAGCTTCATAAAGCATGCTAGTCTAATGCACGCAGTCTAGCACAGTAATGACTAAACCAATTCACTTTCACACACACTCTGTTTCTGCATGGTTCCCAAAAGCTCCCCACATTCTGAGCCAGTCCAAGTCGTGGCCGAACTAAGCCAAACCAGACTGAGCAGTGTGACAAATGCCTCCCAGTTCTCTCTTTTCACTCAAACTCATAGTGAGGTTCACATACTGGGCTCTGACCCAGAACTGAAGTATGAAAGAGCCATCTGAAATCCATCACAGACACATGCACTGTAAATCTTCATATATCAGGCACTAAACTCTAGAAATGGTTTATATATTTATACAGCTGTAATTACAAATAAATAATGAGCATCTATGTGTTGCATCTCTACGATGAAAGTTTGCTGAATGGTTAAGTGCAGGGCCCATCTTGGTTTAAAATGCATTTCATAGTGACTGCTGCTCTGAATCTTTGGATCTTACCGCAGTTATCTCCACAGGCAGCTGGAATGTGTGTTATCAAGTTCGTGCTGAGGCGGTCAGCCCAACAGCCAGGGGAATTGTACTGTAGTATTTTTGCAGTATTATGTAGCAGTCCCGGTCTGTTCTGCTGTACTACACATACAGCCTAGCTTGTAATTGCTCTGAGTTTGAGGTTACGAGGTTATGAGCCAGAGGATTGGCATCATGCAGCATGCCAGGCTGCGCAGATGCACCATGTACAGTCTAGCCTGTGGTCTAAAGGATTGGAAGCAAAGGGATTGGCACAATGCACTGAAGCCGTCTGTTCAGACGTGCTGTGGAGGCACGACACGAATATGCAGTTGTGTTCATTTTTGGGTTATGAGCTAAGGTTATGGTGCTTGTAGGTGAATAAATTGGTTGTGTTTATCCCTGCACATGTTACAATTGTGGTCAGGGGTATTATAAACTTTTTTCCATTTTGATCTAAACTTAGTGCATTACATCTCATTAAAACCCTCCAGAAACAAGTCTGTAAACTGGTTTGGATCCTAAAGGGTGCAGGATGTTTTCAGTCTGTGGTGTGAGGAATTGGTACAAAGCACGAACACAATCTGTTCTGTAGTAGTGTATTCAGATCGGCATGTAAGTGTTTTCATCCCGGAGTTGGGAGGGCAAAAGGAAATGGATTGGCACACTTTCTGTGTGTTGTCCTGTTGTACTGCCTCTGCTACACAGCAATGTGAATTTAAGGATTTAGGGCACAATCCTGGAGGAGAGACAAGAAGAAGGGCTGAGTGAATGTGCGTTGCTGCCTATTGCTCTCTGTCTGTTTGCTGTCAAAATATATGCAGAGCAACAGGAATGAAAATGTACTCACTGCACGAGCTGCATGTGAAATATTTTCACAGTGTGACTTTGGAATCAAGCTTTGTAAAAACATACATGGAGAAATTATCTTAAAACAGAGCACGAAACTGTTCAGTCCCATGTGTAGGCTCAGTCATTCTGGGTCTTCGAATTAAATGAAGGCTACAATTTTGTGTCTTCACCTCTGTATTCTGTGGTCGTGTGTTTGACGAGAATATCACTGCTAAACCAAAATGGTTGGCTGACACTCAAGTGGCATAAAAACACGCAATTAGCCATGTTGCTGCCATCACTGAGCAGACAAAATTTATATTAGTGCAACACTGGGCAAACTATAACTGTAATTTCCGTGCAAGCATGTGATTGATCAAACCATGACTGTATATCTAATGTTCATGAGCAAATTATGAATGACAGCTAATGGTGACAGTTTTGCATAGTTGTGGAAAAAAGTTATCCAAGCTGTTTTGTTTTGGCTGTTATCCTTGGCAAGACAGTGCACTTACTTAATGGTCTTTTCCTGCAGCATTCCTTTGTCTTGGACACTGGACTGTTACTGCATATTTATTAAATGAAAATAGAGTTCAATAAGAGGGACAAGTCTTTCACCAACTGTCTAAATATATAGAAGCAATACACCAAATTTCACAAGCATTATTGTCTTTCATGCATTATTTGTTGTCAAGCCAGCCCAGCCCAACATATGACCTGCTGTCCCCTTGATTGATACAGAAGTTACCTCCATTACTAGGGGCGGCTGTGGCTCAGAGGTAGAGCGGGTCATCCACTAATCAGAGAGCCGATCCCTGGCTCCTCCAGTCCACATGTCGAAGTACCTTTGGGCAAGACACTGAACCCCAAATTGCTCCCGATGGCTGTTCCATCAGTGTGTGAGTGCATGTGAATGGTTACTGAGTAGCAGGTGGCACCATATGGTAGCCGCAGCCACCAGTGTGTGAATGTGTGTGTGAATGTATGAATGTGACTAGGTGTAAAAGTGCTTAAAGTGGTCAGAAGACTAGAAAGGTGCTATACAAGTGCAGTCCATTTAACATTAACTTAATCTGCAGAGAGAAGGAGAGCATATGTGGATGCCCATGTTTGTGCATGTGTTCCTGCTTCTGTGTGTGTGTCATGAATGACAGACTGTCATCCGCCACTCCTGCATTGCTGTCTGAATGATCCACTACCTGTCTTGTGTGCCGTTGATCTCCTCATCTCGCACTCATCACCTTGTATTTCCCAGTGCTATGTAGATATGCAAGGACAGATGTGTCTCAGTGAGCTCTGAAAAAGAAATGCCTTTCTACCTTTCCTCTTCATTCTTCTGCTTTGAATTCTAGATTAACGAAATCATCATTACAAAAAAAGCTCACTGTAAAAAACTTCTCTCTTGTGTGAAGGCTATGCATTTTGCCTCATTTTACAGGGCACTGAGTGCAGGCTGCCAGAAAAATGGATTGCTCTCATTATGAGTGTGTTATGAACAAGCAGTCTGTGATTGAAAAGCTTTATTTCATGCTCGGCAGACTTGTAAATGAGGGGTTGTGTGTAGTGAAGAAAGGAGATTGTCGTGTGTGCCTGTGTGTTCTGGTGTGTGAGTGTGTATAGCGAGAGGTGTTGATGGGATTTCATGAATCACAGTGTGTAGGGTAATACTTTATTTCAGTGGGATATTCTGTGCTTTATTGCTGCATATAAACATGACAAAATTAGGAGAGGCTCTGTGGTTGTATGTGTACTTGCGGCATTGCGCCTTTTGCGCTGTGTTGACATCACGAGTAATGGGCCATCATACCGTGGAAGCAACTTACTCTTCACCAGCAACTGTTTATGTTTTGCTGCTCTCCATGTTTTTAATGGCCGTACAGTACAGCACTTTATGTGGGATTCTCCACCCTGATCTTCTAAATCCAGCATTAAGATGTGCAAATTGTGTGACAGCCACATATGTTTCTAGCTTTCTGCCACCTTCTCCATAAAACCCAAAGCTAACGTATGTCCAGCTTTCTGCCAGACTTGGTCTAACGTGGTACAAACTGCAGCTTAAGCAGGGCTGCAGCATTATACCAGAGGTCAGCATTGGCTGTGTGCCAGCACCAGTATCTTACATAAACCACCACAGTGAGGAATGTGTCTGGGCACACTTCACAGGAAACACACACACATGTGCTAACACACAAAGTGCAAGAAGAGTATTGTTTCTTTCTGCTTGGGTCCTGTCATGCTGAAGTTCAGTGCACACACACTGAAACAATCTTTGAAGTCTACGTCTCTGTTTTCACCATCTCTCCAGCTATTGCCGTGCTCAATCTTCTTACCTTGTTCTCTGCGTGTGAGAGACAGATTGAGGGGGGCTGGATGAGAAACAGGTGCAGCAGGTTGTAAAGAGACAGTCAGCTACAGAGAGGGAGGTCATAAAAACTATGAGTGTGGACTGCAAGGGACTCACTCAGCTGTTTAGCCGCTCTCTTTCTCCTCTCTCCTCTCACCAGCCGTGGAACGAAAATGAAACCATTATTGCTACCTCAGTCCCATCTTGTCTCAGCTGGTTGTGACATTATCCGTGAGTCAGGTTGTGTCCAGTCCGGCCACTTCCCACAGTGAGCTAATGTGCTGTCATCCAGGCCTGACCGCTCCTCCTAACTCCCTTAGACCGTGGATGAAATCGATATTACAGGAGCCATTAAAACCTGTAGGAGTTATTTAGCTGTCCCTCTGTCTTTCTGCAGCCTCCTCTGTCTGTATCATTATCCATCTCGCTGTACGCTGCAGTTTTGTCTGTCCCCTTATTCTTCTCGCTTGAATCATTATCAGCCTGTGCTCCTCTGTTCCTGTCATTTCATACCACACACTTTCTCCTCACCCCTCTCCATTTCAGCCTCCAGCCTCTGATCCATTAATCTTTGTATCTATCCATCCAACTATTTACGTAGCTTTCTGGCTCCCCTCCTTGTCTTTACTCTGCATCTTGTCACCTCTCTTTTTTTTCTCCTTCATATCCTCAGGTTGTAACTCATTTGCAACCTGGAGGAGGCAGCCATAGGTTTAATGATACTCGTGTTGAAAAATGTCTTCATTTTACAGTTTTGCTCTCTGCTTGTATCAGGCTGTGGGCTGAAAAATATTCCAATTTTGAGAGCAAATACCCAACTTTGAGTAATCACTGGCTCCTGCTTGAGATTATGGCTGTAGTTTAAAACGAATTTAGAATCATGACTGACTTTTATTTGAAGGCATTCGGTTTGTGTACGTGTACGTGTGTGCGTGTGTGTGTGTGTGTGTGTGTGTGTAAGTGCATGATTAAGCACTCGGTCTAGCCAATATCTAATTAGCTCATTTCCATTCGTAGTCAGTGTGATTAAATGTTTATATTATAACTGTCAAACCAGCACAGTGTTTATCTAAAGTTGTTAGCTCCTTCCTCTACAGTATTTGTTTTCCTTTTTGACCTCTAAGCTCTGTTTACCAAAACAGAGCTTGAAAACATTTCTCATGTTTTAATGCTTTTTTCCTTCCCGGATGGCATTCTTTATAATTATGATTTGCTGTTTGCACGCAACTTCAAATACACTAATTTATGTTGCTTGTGTGCTGCTTATGTGAAGGAGTAGCTTATATTTTGTGTGTGTGTGTGTGTGTGTGTGTGTATATATGTGAGAGAGATGACTCACTGCTAGAATGAGAGATATCTGATGACATCACTAGCTAACTACATCTGCAGGGAGGCACTGCCCCCACACACACCTCCTCACTCGCATGCACTCATGTATTCAGCGGTCAAAGCTGTCAATATCATGGCTGGTGTGCATGTTTTCACAAACTGCAGCAGTATAGCTTTTGGCTATAGATTATTGTGCCCTCCAGTGCTTTGGTTTCTGCATTTCCATTTGCTGCATTGTTATAATAAAATCTCTTGAATACTATTTTTGTTTTGTGTGGGTTTTTTTTGACAATCATAAAGTTGTTGCAGTAATAGGGAATTTGTAATGCTAATTAATGAGAAAACACTATATTCATTAAGATAAAAACCCTTTAAAAGTTATCATTAGATGAATTTAGAGAATTTAATTGTAAAAAATATTTATTTTACTATATTGCACATCCCTAAATTTTTCTGGTCAGCGACCCATTTAAATCAATCTCCATGATTGACTGCTACGACACAGCAAAGAGATAAAAGTCTGTTTTTATGTGTATGTTTATATGTTTCCTTTTCTGTATATTTGTAAGTTTGTCTAGGTTGAATTGCTCCATCCTTCTTCTTGGTATCAACTAGTGTGGCATCTGTTTAGATGAAAAGAGCAAACATACAATAGCAGGCCGGGTAAAACCATAGTGGGAAACCCAAAGTATACCAGGCTAGGCTAGATTTAGAGCTGCAACAAAAACTAATATTCATGATCAAAATGGATAAGTAATGCCACAATATCAGCCTGTTTATAGCCTGATGCAGTATCGTACAGCGTCGGCTCGGATTGTGAACGACAATTAGTGTCATACGCAGTAATCCAGCATTTTATCTGGTATAGTGTGCCATAGTAGATGACAACCGACGCAATGTCTGGGACACCTCACAACGACTAGTGATGATTGGTCGTGGATCAACATGTAGTCTGTCATGTCTGTCAGCCAAGTCACAGCATGATTTTATGACCCCACAATCACCTAATCTGACATAGTGACTGTCGGAATGGGCATATATGTCGTGTAGTGTGAACCTAGCATAAGTCTACAAAAATAATGCAGTTTTCACTAAAAGATCACTAAAAGAGAACTTTTGTTTTTAAGTGATTACTTAACAATACTATTGCTAGACTATTGCTATAACTTTTAAGTAGTAACCAGACCCATAAAGTCACTCATATTTGTTCCTCATTTTGGTCCATTGGTGTCAACACACTAATTGAATGCACTACATAATTTAAGTGGCATTTTTATGAAATGCAGCTGAAAAGAATGATGTTGCCCAAGGTGTATGTCTACGCTTACTGTACAACAAGGGTCAAAGTTTTTCCTCACTGGTCATAGACAATGATTTGTTTGAGAGGCTTGATTAAGGTAATCTGAATTAAAACAAGCAGTGTTCCTATCCTGTTAAACCTCAAGCATTGTCAGCAAACACTGGCCAACTCCTGCTAGATATACCACGTGCCACCACATTAGTGTGAAAATAAAAACAAAGATAAAGATTGGTGTAACAGTTGTCACTCTTCTGACGAACTGGCTGTTTGTCTTTGTGACTGGACTTTGGCTGCGAGTCTCCTGCTTTGCTAATCTCTCTGTTTTTCTCTGTGTTTCAGGGTTTCATCGCAATGAGGATATGAAAGCCATTGACGTGCTTCCCATCCTCAAGGAGAAGGTCGCCTTTCTCTCAGGTTAGAAATATATAATATTCATAGAAACTGCCATTTAGACTTTTTCAATGAAGAGAAGTCATAATCAAACTAGAGTTTGGCTGGTTGCCACTTAGGTAGAGACTTCAGTATTTTTAAATTACATTTTTCATTTTCCAAGTGTAGAAATCTTTTTCAGAAATGGTGTTTATAAAGAGCAATAAGAATTAGGTTGTTTTTTTAACAAGCTGATATTGGCCTTGATCCAAGTTAAAGGTATGCAAGATGTGTTGGCTACTGTTTGTCAACACTATCACCAGAAACAGGGCAAATGGGCTTTCTGTTTAGCTTTTAGTGTGTGCTTTTTTGGTGCTGGCTCCCATATTTTCATAGCTTCCTCTTGGATCCATGCTGCTACTACCTGGTGGTCACTACCTTTTTTATAACTCCAACCTTATCTGCGTGCTGTGCCCAGGAACATCCTGAGCAGAGCAAAACAAGAAGAAATTAAGACTAGAGACCATCTTGCAATGGGATCATTCCAGCGATGCAGCATTCCACAATTTAAAGCAAATGTCGGACAGAGGCATAAAGTGGAGGGGATAATGGCCCCTTCACTACTTCTGGCGCACTTGCTTAGACGACACCAATTTTTGAACTCCATCATTGTGTCTTCTGTACTTCCATTTCCCCTACTTCCTGCCCCCCTTCCTCAGACTATGCCCATCTTTGAAGTCGGCCTTTATTTTGATCTCAACTAAAGATCTGTGAATTCTTGTGATCCAAGTCTATAAATCAGTGGATACATTTTTTGTAGCTTCACATCCCCTGCAAAATGATTTATTCTGCTATCAAGAATTAATCCATTCAATCCGATAACATTTGAAAGTCTAAAAGAGCTGCAAGATTAAATTACTTTATCTCCATTCAATTTAGCAGAGGACAAAACAGGAAGTCAGCTGCTGTGCAGGCACTTGGCCGCGCTCGGCCATGCCCGATAGCCAAAAGTCTCTAGTGTGCCTGCTCTATGGGCCCAATAATGCAGAAGCAGGGCCGATCACCCAGGTAATGTCATGCCACGAAAAGAGCTTTTTTGGCTTCATGCACCACTGAGCAACTTTCAAAGGGGGCCCAGCCACCAATACTGTAGTCAGGTCAGTGATGACACACACCACACAAACTCACAAGGTGAAAACAATACCAGCTGTTGCTACTGGTAAAAATACAGGCAGAGGGCAGGGTCTTAGCTGATAAATACACTGCCACACACTGCTAGCAGGTTATAAGTGATGATTTAGAGTGATTACTTTTATATAAGTCAAGTGTTTTTGTTTTTGTTTTGTTTTTTTATTAGGAAAATACATGTTTTTTGTGTTTGCAAGCGGATGCAAGACAAATTTATCAGAAGAGACAATTGTGTGAAGTGAGCTGAAGTCATTGAGATCAGTTAGGTAAAAGCAGAGAATTCAGTCAATATGCTCAATTAAGTGTCAGCCAATCAGAATGACACCTTTTGTTTCTGCATAAATAACATCTTTAGTTGCCAGTCTAAGTACTTCAGAAAGCTCTGTTGTTTAGAATAATAACAAGATCATCACAGTTACAAGATATTGTGGCTCTTATGCTTTAAGGACAGAATGGTTTCGTGTGGAGATATGAACTGTATGTGTCTTGAATGTCACAACACAGTAGCTTAGGTATGAAAATTCTAGCTTCATTTTCTGCAATTTCTACTTGTTAGGTTAATTAAGTACACCTACTTATTTCTCTGAATTGCCTCTGACTCATCATGGTGTTGACCTTTACCCGATTGGTGTTAACTGCAAAGGCATTGCCATAATTTTTAGCGAGTTTGAGAGAGTGTTTTTTCTGTTCACTTTTCATTTTCACTTTCTTCATTTGTCAGTGTTGTTTGTTATTGCAGACTGACTGAAGGGCCATTACTGGCCTTGTTATCATGAGACTAACTTGACCCCTGACTTTTGAGTTTGACTCAGTTCAAATCATGACTTATTCACAGATGGTACCTATACAAATAAGCTGCTGCCATCTTAGAGAACTGCTGCATTCACTTTGCCTCTGTTTGGGGTGGTACCCTATAGGTTATGTAGTCCTATGTGAAGTCGGCAGCATCAGACTAATTAGTTGAAGGTAAAATAAATGTATTGTAAAATTTTAGTCTGTTCATTTATTCTGCCCAATATGATTGAAGCTATGTGTGGAGTTCACATAATTCCTGAGTTTATGGGATTCCTGATGCTCAAGCCTATGACGTGACTAATGTGTGAAAAGCAAGGAAAACCCTAGCCAAGTTGCAAGTCAGTCACATTGGTGATACAGTAAAAAAGAATTTAACATAAGATATGGAGAATGTTTTTTATTGACACTACTTTTCTCTCAGCCTTTGCTTGAGTTAGCTTTGCTACAGCCATGCCACAGTATTTAGTAGCTGTTATATAATGACTTTTTGGTGTTTGATTTGTACCCATAGGTGGCAGAGACAGACGCGGAGGTCCTGTTCTCACATTTCCAGCACGGAGTAACCATGACAGAATACGACCCGAAGACCTGCGCAGGCTCATAGCTTACCTGGCTACTATTCCCAGGTAGGAAATGCACTTACATAGGTCTGCCCCTGACTACGAATTTTCCTAGTCAATGAGTAGTCGTCATTTAGGACCATTGGTCGACTAGTCACCTGCATGTTTACGATATTAATTTGATTGTTAGATTATATATTTTGGGCAGGGCAACACAATGGTTTGAGTTCAAGGTGTGAGAAAGAATAGTATCAGTAACATTGTTAACACTGTGCTACATTACAGAGAAATACAAAACTGTACTAATGAACCTTCAATAATATAGGCCTATACAAGTGCATGTCACACACTGAGTGAGCTGCCTGTTAATGACGCTGTCGGCAAAGCAGTAATGATTGTGCTAAGTGGCTAATGGGCATGTTGCTACTTCCATGTTCCAGGTGATAGGTCATGTTTGTAGTTGACGAGTTTACATATCACCTTGGGTTCGTCCTTCACCTTCTCAAAATGATCCCACACTTTGGATTTCCTGCCCGACATGTTATTAACTAGCCGGTGGAATAACCACAGGTACCAGCCCAGTTTATTAGGGACCGTACACATGCCGCGTCTTTAACCACCTGGGACGCAGGGTGCTACTTTTTGTGTCAGCTTTCAAGAGCATGGCGGCAAGTTGCATCTGAGGTTGCCAAACAACCTTAGCATAGTAAAGCCTATTTACCTGAAATCCTGAGTGCAGAGCTGATCTTCTTCCAAGCGCTGTTTATAAGTGTGTAGGCCTACCGTCCTTGGGACAGATGTAACACTCTTGGTAGCCCTGCACTAACATGATCAACTTTTCCATATTTATCAGACTGAATATTTACAGAAGAAGGGAAAGATATCTGCCAACTGTGATTGGTGTGTAACTTGACTCCTTTCTGACTGCTGAGCGTGGCCTCTTCCTGTGTTTGTCCTTTCAAATTAAGGTTTTGATTTATTTTGACAAGGTGCAGCTCCTAATAGAGTTTCATGTTTTTCTTTTTGTTGCTTTTCTGCGACCAACGAAATCTTGCCAACTAAGGACCTGTCTGGTCGACTAAAGTTTGGTCGACTATTTGGGGGCAGCCCTAGCTCACACATTCACAGGGTTTCAGCTCATTATTCATACTTTTTCATGTATGCACACACACACACACACACACACACACACACATATGCATATGCACTGACTTAAAGACCGTATTCTTGATCTTGGGCTAATTTGAAACAGACTCCTCCTCTTGGCCTCTCACTGTATGCAGTCACACTCACACACACATCTCATCGCTTTCTTTGTGTCAGACTTTCCCACCTTGCTTTGATTTAAAATGCTGAAGCATAACCTGAGGCTACAAAGAACTGGGATGGTTTTATTTTGGATTCTCTGTGAAGATTCAACTCCCTCTCCTCTGTTACCCCTCTCATTTCCTCCTAACTCTCGAAAAAAGCTTTAAAAGCTCCTTTATGTAGGTTACCACTCATTCCCTTTTAGTAACTCTGCTTTCTCTCACTCTGCTATTGATTATGTCTCGTTAGAGCGGGTCAGGTCTAATTACACAAAATGTCATGTATATTGCAGCTGCTTTTTTCTCTTTAAAAATATGTTGCCTTTTTTCCCTGTCTCCCTGTTTGTAGGAAGCATATAGCCACAGGATGTTCTTGCAGGGTTGTACCCCGTTGCGCCTTGTAGTTGTGTGCATACTGATGTTCAAGTCTAGAAGCACCTTTCCTTCACATTTAACACTTAGCTCCAGGCTGTTCTGTTTGGAGTCAGTTGTGATTAGCTTGGAGGGAAGCTTGTACTCCTCTGTTCTGCTACTTCTGATCCCCCCTGCGCTGCGCTTTCTAGTGCTTTACAGGTTGAGTGCTTTAAGTCTTTTTCACAGTTGAGTTTGGAGATTTGTCTTGAGGCGAGAGGTGGTCCCGATCAGTTACTGCAAAAAAATGGGTCCAGGCTTTTTCAGGGGTCCTTCAGGGCGTTCTGGAATGTGTGAGGCAAAATAATAAATAGTTAAAATCTGCGTATATTTCAGTCATCAGTAGTCACTATGATGCGGATATTTGTGTAGCATAGATAGTTTGCAATTCTGTATCAAAGTTCAAGAGCAAACTTTTAATCAGATGTGACCTCTGTAACAAATCTCTTTATTTGAAAGTGCTATATCGTAGGCAACTAGTCCAGTTGCCTACAATATAGCACCTAAGATTACCATGACCTGGATGACTGAGAATCTTCACCGACAAATCTCTTTATTATTGTTTTTCTGTCTTCAACTTTTATGTTACATTACATTTTCTCTTAAAGGAGCAGTGTGTAAGATTTAGGGGGGAGATTAGTTTTGCAGATTGCAGCCAGCTAAAACTTCTCCTGGTTAGAATTCTTTGTTCCTCTTTTTCTTTGTTCTGTGTTGTTGTTACTGGGAGCTAAATTATCTACAGAGGTTCCTTCCTCTCTCAAACAAACGGACCAGGTTATTTAAACTGGTTAAAACCCTCAGTAAAGCAGTTTCATCTTAAAAATCAGTGTTTCTACTAGGGGTGTAAATCACCAGTTTCATCACAATTGATTCTTTGGACAACAATACAGTTTTTTCCAATATAACAATTATACCATGATATGATTTTGATTCAATGTGATTTAGGGGCCTGCGATTGATATGAGACGATATCGTGTTCCCACTTAACACAGTCGCTTACAGGAGAAGCTGCCACCTCTTTCCTTTTGCTTTTGGGCATAAAAGATAAAAAGAGCAAATAAATAATGTATATTATTTTAAGTGGAACCACTTTCGTGCATTAAATTTTCCTTTAAACTGACTCTAACACATAAAACAGCACACGGAATAAGTTAATATTCAGTGCTTTCTGACAGAAATGTTTTCATTTTAACCCAAACCATCATCTTTTTCCTAAAACTTCAGGTCTATCTGGCTTAAAGCCCTGAAGGCAAACTTCTCCCAACAGCCATAAAACATGGACTAACAATAACACCCTTTAATAAAAATATCAAATTCAGCTCAGTAATTACTGTCAAGTTTCAGAGACAAACCAATTGTTGCTGGCTAGTCACAGATTATTAGCTCAAGCATGGTTAAGTTGCATTAGCCTAGTGGCTAGCGGCCTTTTTTTCATTTACTCATAGCTTAATAAATTACATGTAACGTTATCATTGTTCTTACTCACTGGTAGTTTAAGTCACTGCGACAGAACAGCACGGTTGAATTTCAGCTTGCATGCACTTTTCCGCCTAACATTGTTGAAACAGAGCAACTAATGTTGCTGTTATGAGCAGCTAGCAGAATGAGATGGCCGTCTAGGCTGGTACATTATGCTTTATCTGTTAAAGTCATTATTTATATCTGCCATGTGCTCTGTCTGTTGACCTGTATTTACTCTAAAATCAAAAACATCCCATGCTGCTGATTTATTCCTGAGTTAATAACGCTATCCTCATCGTCTTTCTCTTAACTGCTCGCCATTATCTGCCGGCCACTGTTTGACAGTGACACAGACTATCAAAATAAAGCATATCCTAAAGACGACAGTATGGATCGATGTTTTCACTTTGCATTAATGACACTGGATCATTGATAATTGAATCGATATATCGATTCAGATTGATGGATCATTACACCCCTAGTTTCTACACCGCTGTACGACTTGTCACAGATGGGCCGCTAGCTTAGTACCTGCAAATGTATGCCCACCTTTTTTCTGATCCAGACACTCAAGAGGTTTTTTGCTGGAGCCGAATTAACTGCAGAGGTTTCATCCTCTCCAAAACAAACAGACTTGGTGATTTAGACTGCTAAAAACACTGAATGAAGCAGTTTATATGACAAGTAATTGTTTCTCCAATGCTGTTCGTCACGGACCCTACCCCTGTGAATGAGGACCTGCACCCTATTTAGATATAAACAGCTCATTATGAGGAAACGACAACAAAGTGATTCTTATTTTCAGACGATTATACACCAAAGAAAACATACTTATTATATTACACTTCATTTCCAGTGCCAATATATCCCCCTAAATCCTACACATTGGACCTTTAAATATTATGTGGCATAGACAAGAAGCTTGTTCTGAATTAGGACATACTGTTTCAGTTGGCCAACAAAAGCACCCTTTAAGAAATGTGTTAAAAGAGAGTTACAAGAGAGCAGAAAAGATCTGTTAGATGTGGCCAGCAATCCAGTTTGACGCTGAGAAAGAACAAAGTGCCATTAACTCAGAAGGAGGTCAGCTTGATTTCCTTTTCGCCTGTCTAAATATTTCTCCTGTCGTTCCCCTTTTACTGTTACATCTTCCTCTCTCTCTCTCTCTCTCTCTCTCTCTCTCTCTCTCTCTCTCCTCTACATTCTGTTTTTCTCTACCCATTTGGCCGCCGATCTGTTTTCAGAGAGTGAGGTCAGAGTGAGTTAGAGCAGGAGGGCCTGCGTCTGTTTCTGTCTCCTAGCTAGACACATTCAGATTAAAGCCTTTAACACTGAGAAACAACCTTTTATGGACTTATACAGCAACAGGACTCCTGGTAAGCAGCAGTGGAAATTTCAACGCTTGAATGTTTTAACTATTTTTTCCCCTCCCCAGATGCTCTGGAGATTTGCATGGGATCTTTTCACTTGAAAAATGTTTGGCATCTTTGCAGTTTGACTTTTTACAATGAATCTTTTTTTTCTATGGCTTTGTAGTGTCTCTATTTCTGTTACACTGGCAGTGACAATGATGTGACTCAGTAGTTTGATATTGTTTCTCGCAGCTCATTCAGGTTTGTTTAGCCTCCAATCAATCACATCTAACTGCTTTTGTCTTTTTGTTGTGTGTTTACACTCTCTTCTAAGCTGCCCTAATGGTTTCATGTTTGCTCAAAAAAATAACTTAAAAGTAATACATACTCTCATGTGTTAATTTGCTCTTCATCCCAGGGTCTGACCTCTTTATTTACCTTTTTTGCAGTGAGGAGGTGGCCCGACATGGCTTCACAGTCATTGTGGACATGCGTGGTTCTAAGTGGGACAGCATCAAGCCTCTGCTGAAGATCCTCCAGGAGTCTTTCCCATCTTGTATCCACGTTGCTCTCATCATCAAGCCAGACAACTTCTGGCAGAAGCAGAGGACCAACTTCGGGAGCTCCAAGTTTGAATTTGAGGTCAGTGACACTTAACATATTTCTGATACACAAAATTAATACTTAAACATTTCTAGCCTGGTTTTGTTGTTGTGGATTTTGTGCATGAACCATTAGTATTATAGCCTCTTTTAACAGCACAGGTCTGTGATTTATTTTATTGTTTTCTTGGAGAGATGGAGATATTGGTTGTGCCTATTACATCAACATATTGCTTTATATTCTTACAGTTAACAATTTGTTGTAAAATATTAGAGTTCCAGATATTTTAGTATACCCATCGGTCTTAATTTATCAGCTCTAATTGGACTGCTGCTCAGTGACAGTGGCACTGTTCTATCCCGTGTGGGCATGTGGTGGTGGTATATTTAGTCCTGACCCAGTTACTATGGAAACATGATATATAGGACAGGCCGAAGCATTTTATCCCAACAGTAGTGAGTTGGGTTTGGACAAGCCACTTATTTTTATTTTTGCATTTTTTTAATGATGTCAAACATGTACTGCATGTGAGTATGCACAATGATAAGCAGGCCATTGTTTTGGGTGTCTGGCTGCAAAGTTCTGAATCCAGGAAGTGATCAAGATGTGTACTCCTCTTTGTCATCCAGCACTGTTGAGCTTTTAAAATTACTGCTCATTATCCAGCAGTGCAAGATGACATGTGTAGGTTCACACCTCCAAATACAGCTACTCCTGTTTGTTTGTGTGTCTTAGTTTGCTGGCTGTTTAAAAAAAAAACTCCAGTTATTATAGCATCTATACAGGAGAGCACTCAGGCAAACTCCATCCTCAAATCTGACTGTATATTTTGCGTCTACATTATGTTTCCCTTGCTCCAGTGAACCTCAGCAGTGTCTGTTTTTACTTCCTAAGAGTTTATGTCTTTGTATTTCCACCTTATTAACGATAACATAAGAGCTACTTAAAATGTGTGGAATGTTTTTTTTAGACACCCCACCTATCTAAACAGTAGACGTGGAGCCACTGGCTGCACATTCTTTTCATATTAGGAGTGGGAAATATGTTGACAAGTTAACATGTGATTAGTTTGGAATATTGAGATGATGTTAACTCTGATGATGATGATGGTGATGAAATTGTGGTGATTTTTCATTCTCTGTCTTCTCCTTATCCTCCTTTCCCAATCTTGTTCACTGCTTTTCTTTGCCTGCATTCACCCCTCTTTCATCCATTTCATTTGTCCTACATACACCCACCCACACCAGACGGTGATGGTATCCTTAGAGGGTTTATCTAAGATTGTGGACCCATCCCAGCTGACAGCCGACTTTGAGGGCAGCTTAGAGTACAACCATGATGATTGGATTGAGGTTTGGATACTTTCTCTTTTTGTCCTATTTTTTTGCTGTTTAGAATTGACTTGAGACTTTTTGTGCTTAACTGAGAGCTCTGTTCCTCTCAGCAGGACTTCATCAGCAAGCCTTTCTTTTATTAATACTTTAGTGGTTCAAGAGTTCAGTAGTGTTTTAACTTTCATCCCAGGTGCGGCTGTCGTTCGAGACCTTTGCCAGCGACGCAGCGCGAGCACTGGCACGCCTGGAGGAGCTCCAGGAAACCTTGTCCCAGCGCGATCTCCCGCGGGACCTGGAGGGGGCTCGGCGGCTCATGGAAGAACATGCAGCACTGAAGAAAAGAGCCACCAAGGCATCTGTGGAGGAGCTGGACACGCAGGGACGGAGGCTGCTACAAAGGCTACAGTTACAGACTGGTGGAGGTGGAAGCAGCAGTGAAAGCAGCTACGGTAACCGCAGTGGTGGAGCTAGTGGAGATTCCAATGACCATCATCACGGCTTACATGTGCACGCTGACGCACACAACCTGGTACCTAAAGTGACGGGTTTGTTGGATAAGCTGCATGGGACACGCCAGAATCTGCAGCAGCTGTGGCACATGAGGAAACTGAAGCTGGACCAGTGTTTCCAGTTGCGTCTGTTCGAACAGGACGCAGAGAAGGTCAGTGCTATTCCATTCTAATCTCCATCTTATTTACATGATGACTGAAATCAATGTAGACCTTAATTGTTTGCTCACTGTCCTCGTGTTTCTACAACTGGCTTCTTCTGTGTTGATATATGCCAATGCTCAGTTTATTTCTTGATACATACTAGTATTTCAGGCTGCACAGGAGCTAATCTGATGCCTGAGCATACATGCATGGCAGTCTTAGGCGGGTATTTGAAAACATTACATTTATCCAGACGTTTAAGTCCTCAGATCAACTTTCATCCCAGTGTATCCCAGATTAGTGAGGCTGTGTATGTATATAGTATTACAAAAACTACTGCCCAGTGTTTACAGAGGGTTAATGAACAATAGCCTTTTTTTTTTTTTTTTTTTTGGTACCTTAAGATTGAGCTCTGTGTGGTTATTTTTGTTTACTCCAGCCCTATTTTAGAGCTTGGTCAGATATTATCTGATCAGTGTGTTTATATGCATGGAAACAGAGAGGAAATGAAAGTGTGTGAGTGTGTGCTCGACTGCCTGTATGTGGTCAGTGTTTCAGAGAGTGTGATATTGCGTGTCTGGAGCTGGGAAATGTAACAAAATGAAACTGTACAGAGCTGGGGGCAAATTCAGAGGCCTGCTATGGAAAGTGTCAGAGCTGTAATTAAACACACCTTTTCCATAAGCCAAACATGAAGAGAGAGGGACATAGAGAGGACACACACTATGCACACAGAGCTTGTTCTTTTGTTCGTACTTATTTCAGAGAAGCTTTAGATGACTCCCCAGTAGAAGTCAGTGCAGTGATAAAAGGTTTGGTTAATTACAAACACCAAATAACACCCCTCTCTTTTTCTCACTGCTGTTGCTGTGAGTGAACACAACTTGGAAAGACCCTTTTCATTTGTCGTGCATTCTGTAAGACTAACTGCATTTTCTCCTCCTCCTCCGTGTGTAGATGTTCGACTGGATAATGCACAACAAGGGGCTTTTTCTCACCAGTTACACGGAGATCGGAGGGAACCACCAGCACGCTGTAGAGCTGCAGACCCAGCACAACCACTTTGCCATGAACTGCATGGTAAGACGTTGGCTTTGTCTCTAGCGTGTGCACACTCAGACACAGACGATGCCGTCACAAACTATCATCATTACTGTCATTCACAGTAATAAGCTGAGGTCTCCCACCCTTCTACAACCAAGCACCTCTTCTTTTATCCCAAACCATCCTCTCCCGTGGGGCCAACACTCACAGTGGACTGATACTTTCTGTCTCCCTCATATTATTCAGCTGTTTTCCACTCTGCCTCAACTCTGCCCCCACTGTCATGTCTTGTCACAGTGCTGTTCCCATAATTGACCCATATTACCTCCCTGCCCCTCCCATAGCAGTGTGCTGCCCTCTGCTGCTCTGCTGCACAACCCTCCCTGCCCTCCTGCACCTTACTGTACTCTGCTGAGCTCTGCTGCAGACTAATAAATGTAGCTGAGGACATTGTACCGTGTGGACTCCGCAGTCTTACAGTGGTCTTGCTCTTTAAAAATATACATCATCAATACCCGGCCCTTCCTGTTTGTGTTGGTCATCTGCCTACCACAAAAGTAAAAATGCTCCAGTTCCTTTATATTGTCAGATTTATTATCACAATTCATCAGCACAAGCACTTAAACCAAGTTTGAACAACTTGATAACTATCAGTGTGTCAGCAAAGCAAATTTGTTGTGGACTGATATTGACTTCAAAACTATCACAACTAAAAACAAAACACAAACATGTTCAACCCATTACCTCTAACTTTATAAAATTAACTGTGTTTAATCACAGTTATTTAACTTTCACCATCATACAGAAACTATTGTTGGTGTGACAAAAGTTTAGCAAAGGGGAGAGGGGCCCCTGGCCTTAATCCTCCCACTGATAGTGTCACTGGTGTTAGGAACCATGCTCAACAAGTTGTGTCAACATCAGGTCCCAGGGGCAGCTTTGGTGACCACCCAAAGCCAATTGTGTCAACACAGTGGGTCGAGACGAACAAATAACCCCTGAGAGTAGAAAAGACAGATGAAACTGCAGTTTAAACTCACACATATATTCATAACACACCGAAAACAAACACCCACACATACACACAGTCGGGTACACTCAGAGTGACCACCGCCCCCTCCACCCATTCTTCCACAGGAAGCAGCGTTTCCTTTTCCTGTTGCCTGCATGGCTGAATGGAAATACATAGTGTCAGGGCGCATGTGTGTCTTTGTGCGTTTGTTTGGAGATACTGTCTGTGCCCTCTTGTGTCTGTGTATGTTCCCAGTATACAGTTGTGCTCATACGTTTACATACCCTGGCAGAATTTATGATTTTTTGGCCATTTTTCAAAGAATATGAATGATAACAAAAAAACTTTTCTTTCACTCATGGTTAGTGGTTGGGTGAAGCCATTTATTATCAAACAACTGTGTTTACTCTTTTTAAATCATAATGACAACAGAAACTACCCAAATGACCCTGATCAAAAGTTTACATACCCCACTTCTTAATACCGTGTATTGCCCCCTTTAACATCAATGACAGCTTGAAGTCTTTTGTGGTAGTTGTGGATGAGGCTCTTTATTTTCTCAGATGGTAAAGCTGCCCATTCTTCTTGGCAAAAAGCCTCCAGTTCCTGTAAATTCTTGGGCTGTCTTGCATGAACTGCATGTTTGAGATCTCCCCAGAGTGGCTCAATGATATTGAGGTCAGGAGACTGAGATGGCCACTCCAGAACCTTCACTTTATTCTGCTGTAGCCAATGACAAGTCGACTTGGCCTTGTGTTTTGGATCGTTGTCATGTTGGAACGTCCAAGTACGTCCCATGCGCAGCTTCCGGGCTGATGAGCGCAAATTTTCCTCCAGTATTTTCTGATAACATGCAGCATTCATCCTGCCATCAATTTTGACCAAGTTTCCTGTGCCTTTGTAGCTCACACATCCCCAAAACATCAGCGATCCACCTCCATGTTTCACAGTAGGAATGGTGTACCTTTCATCATAGGCCTTGTTGACTCCTCTCCAAATGTAACGTTTATGGTTGTGGCCAAAAAGTTCAATTTTGGTCTCATCACTCCAAATGACTTTGTTCCAGAAGTTTTGAGGCTTGTCTCTGTGCTGTTTGGCATATTGTAAGCGGGATGCTTTGTGGCATTTGCGTAGTAATGGCTTTCTTCTGGCGACTCGACCATGCAGCCCATTTTTCTTCAAGTGCCTCCTTATTGTGCATCTTGAAACAGCTACACCTCTTTTTTCCAGAGAGTCCTGTATTTCAGCTGAAGTTATTTGTGGGTTTTTCTTTGCATCCCGAACAATTTTCCTGGCAGTTGTGGCTGAAATTTTTGTTGGTCTACCTGACCGTGGTTTGGTTTCAACAGAATCCCTCATTTTCCACTTCTTAATTAGAGTTTGAACACTGCTGATTGGCATTCTCAATTCCTTGGATATCTTTTTATATCCCTTTCCTGTTTTATACAGTTCAATTACCTTTTACCGCAGATCCTTTGACAATTCTTTTGCTTTCCCCATGACTCAGAATCCAGAAACATCAGTGCAGCACTGGATGAAAGATGCAAGGGTCTGTCAGGAGCCCAGAAACTCACTGACCTTTTATACACACACACTGATTACAAGCAAACAGATCACAGGTGAGGATCGTTACCTTTAGTAGCCATTCAAACCCATTTGTGTCAGCTTGTGTGCATGTTATCAGGCCAAAATCTCCAGGGTATGTAAACTTTTGATCAGGGTCATTTGGGTAGTTTCTGTTGTCATTATGATTTAAAAAGAGTAAACACAGTTGTTTGAAAATAAATGGCTTCACCCAACCACTAACCATGAGTGAAAAAAATGTTTTTCTCTTATCATTCATGTTCTCTGAAAAATGGCCAAAAAATCACAAATTCTGCCAGGGTATGTAAACTTATGAGCACAACTGTATGTGAAAATGTATGGGAGAGGTGAACCAACACAATTAACTGTACTGTACATGTGTTCCAGTTTCCACTGATGCCTAAACGTTGGCATTAGTGGTTTTAAAAGGTGTGTTGCTGCACTAACATTGTTTTGTAATATTGAATTAGTGGTCATTGCTTTCACCATGGAAATTCATATGAGCATTATCAACTTAACATTGACAATATAAGCCAAAATGCTAATTGTGACTGTTTGCAATTATGTACTTGAAAATGTGTCATGCACAATACAATAGATGGAGTTTTGTTGCTTTTATGCCATCTTTGGGGAGCACATAACAAAGGCAGTTTGGGTTAAAAGATAAAGAGCTATAAGTTTTTTACCACAATTATTTTACACTTAGTGAGATATATTCAGGGACTGCTCCCATGTCATGTTTGTGCTAATGAATTGGTCATATTTTTTGTTGAAGAGATTACTGAGAAAAAATATAAAAGCAGATTTTCTTGGCTTTGCAAAGACTGGCAACATAGTTTCACAAATGACAAACATATATTAGTGGTCTTCGTTAAACTGTCCTGTATTTAGTTGGATAAATGTGTATACATTGATGAATTGTTAAAAAACAGGAATAAATGGCAGACAGGAAATTTAATATTTCTCACCTGTACAGTAAATAGCACAAAACATTCCTAAAACATACTCTAAGAAATAATAAACAAATTAGAGAAAGGTTATGGATATATGAAGAAATGGTTATCCCGTTTGCTCCTATCGTAGGCCATTTCCTGCAGTGTGTTTGTGATTGTGAAGATTGGGAAGTAGAGTGCAGTTTAAGGATGATGGGGTGATGTTACCCAGATGGAACCTTTCTTTCATTTGCACCTGTAAAGGTGAAAAAAAAGTTGCTAGTTAAAATTTTCTCAATTTATACCGTCAAATTTTTCATACTGTATTTATAAGTGTACATAAGTGGACACACACAAACAGCCACACAAATCAGACAAATCTATTCCTCACCCCAAGCCCGTCACAATGCAGTGCAAACAGGTTAGACCCAGAGAAACAAACACTGTCGTCTGTGCTGGAAATGAGGTGAAATGTTCTAGAGAGGTTTCTCAGATTGTCTGCAAAGACAAAACAACAGTTGACATTGATGGGGATGGCATTTATAAAATGTTTGATGTGTTTCTTATTTTATTTATTTATTTTGCACGCTTTGGTAAAATGTAAACATTCTGAATTTCTAGTTGTCAACATGAATAATATATTCATTGAACACTAACCTAGTAACCCACTAACTAGTTCCCGGGTAACATTTTCCATATCCACTTTCAGGTCCTTACATGTTTTGGTATCTGTTATAAAAGATATGTAAATGGTTGTCAGTTTAGTTTCTCATGGAGGCCAAGTAGAATACACATTCACATTTGTATTTCATGTATGCACATACGTTATTTAACTTTTTATCACCCACTGTTTAGCCCCCTAGACACCAACACTTAGCAGAGCTTTCACAGACAGCTAGTAGAATGAAAATTAATGTAAATAATTATTAATATGTGTACTTCAAGACTCATAGCCAAACTTTTGCTAACCATGGTCATTAAAAAAACAAACAAACACAGGAAATCCCTTTTTAACAAATATTTGCAGCAAAGCAGTCTGGCAGTCCTATAGTGTAATAAAACCTTGAACATTTTGGGCTCTAGTTTCCCGGCGTAGCGCAGGGTGGCGCAGGATGGCGAACCCCACACAGAGAGAGTTTCGAGCAGCGCAACCCGAGGCGCGCTCAGTTTGGTAGTTTGGCAGACCGAGGTGCGCTGAGATGGGTGTGGCGGCGCAGCAGGGGGAGGTGTCGACAGATCCAGCTTGGCGCAGTGACAGTTTCGTGCCAAAAGGCTTCGCCGAAGGTGCGCTAAAAGCTCGCCAGTTGAAACCAGGTCTACTGTCAGTGCAGGCGGAGCACAGCCAGTGTAAGCCGAAGTTTGGCTGACCGGCGGACAGTGCGTACACGTCACCAAAAGCTCACAGGCAGGTTTCCAGAATATCAGGCCATTAACAATGCCATAAATAACCACAAAAACCACTGATCAATGCAACTATCTGCAATCAGCACATAAATGTATCTCTATACCAACTGTCCCGTCACATCTGATGTCAGATCAAAGGGGATTGGCACCGTTTGGCACGCGTAATGGAAACCCAACCTGATTTGATTAACACAGCTGCAAACTAATAAGTTCACATCCTTCTCAGCCAACCACAAACAGCCACAGCATCAGATAGGAAGTATATATTCAGCATCTGTCATCTTAGAAAAGTCAAAAGAAAAGAAACAGATTGAGACTGCGAGAGAGAAAGAGAGCGCACATGCACGAGAGAAACGCAACATTGATTTACAATTGTGGTGACCTCCTCCCAGGCTTCTGTTGCATCATCAGCCCGTGGAGGTCTGCTCGCAGTTCCATATATTCAGACACTGCGAGCTTGGACCTCCCGGACCAAAACATCACTTTCCTCCTGGGAGAAGTTTGGCCGTCTGACGCTGCTGCTCTCTTCTGCCATGGCGAATTGAGTAAACTCTCATTACGCCTTCGTGCGGCGCATTTAAGGGCGAGGAGAGGGGCTCATTTGATTGGTGTGATGTGTGTAAAACCCACTCCACGCCTTCTCTCCTCCCTCTTTACGACTTGCGCAGGTAGGAGGGACCGAGGTGGGAAAGAGGAGTAGCTGCACCAGGCGCACGGTGTGCCAAACTTGCAAAATCTGCCTGGCCACACCCAGTTGGCGAAGCGCAGGTGCGCTGTGCCTCCGCCTTGCCTGGTCTGTGAAACTAGAGCCCTTTATGTCCAAATTTCAAAGGCTCTAATGATCAAAAATGGTCCATTTGTCATAAATCAGGTGAATCTACCCAAAAAGGCGTATGGGTGTTAAAGGGTTACACATCAATACAAGACATTACAAGATCACCCTAAGCAAGCTAAATTGGTGCCATATATAAATACAGTGTAAAATTTATGCAGTACACCTTTTTTCTAGATTTTTTTCACATCTTTTTTAACTCCAGGGGAAGCATAAGCTGCATCTTTCAGGTTGTGATTTCATTAAAGAAAGTTCAGACTTACAGTGGAAGATTAGACCAAGCAGCCCTCCGAGTAACAGAATACACAGCAACAACAAGCACACTGTAGTAAGCCTGAGGAAGTCTACTCAGAAGATAAGATATTAGTATTGTAATTTACAAGTATGATATGCCATTGCTTTGCATTTTCTGTATTTACAGTATTTGAATTTGAGTTTGTACCTTACCTAATTCGGATGTTCTTTGTCCTCTTTTTTGATTCGTTGGAGGGCGTCTGATAGTGATGTATCTGTCGGTCAGAGGGATAGAAGGTTGTGCCGGGGTCGGATTTGGGGTGTTTTGCAGTTGTCTTTTAGTTGCAACTGTCTCTCTCTTCATCTGTTTTAGCTTCTGTCCTCTTGGATCAGGGCCTGCTTCATGACCAAATGTACCCTCATTTTCATAAATGTCGTCAGGTCCCGACCATTGTTCAGCATCCATTGTCATGTATTCATCATGTGCTGCTGCAGTCGCCTCCATCATTAAATTGCGTCTCTATCCATCTATCTTTGCAACTGTGTTATGTATACGCAAACACACCTTAACACCACACCTTACACATAACTGTTAATGCTAATGAACTTTTTTAGCTCCACCTCTTGCCAACCTCAGCTTACACAATTACATCTTGCGTATGTAACCATAAACTGAACTCTAAAAAGACTGAATCATCTGAAAATAGAGATGCAGGTTTAACTCCTGGCAATGATGCCATTGATAGGTATATAATCATCATCAAACTTAGTTGTGTTGGAGCTAATTTCAGTAGCAAATAGTAATAGATCACAGAAACAACAAAATACACTACATTTGTGCACAATACAAGTGACACAGTCTATACAGATGATCATTTTAGCACCTCAACATGTGAAGTTGAAATATGGGAAAACACTGGAACAGCCCTGGGGGCATGGAGATGATTTGCCTTCAATTTGTATACAGAAGGTATTTTGTAGAGTGGGAATAGAATAGCAGAAGTAGGTGCTGTGAGATAAATAGTCTACCAGTGAACAGTTGGAATTATTCAAAGCTGTGGTTTACATTGTTTGGATGGCTTGTCATTGCTAAGCATGGGAATTGGACTGATGTGGCAAAGCAGTGTGTCAAACTTAAGTTCAAAACCTGAAGACTGAATTTTGAACATTTGAACAACGGTCTCAAGGACAAAAACATCATCATGTTGTGCCTTTTCTGACGTGTCGTGTAGTATTAATTCACATATCCAGCAAAGGTGGAGTTTATAGAGGGATTTTTGGTATTGTGCATATTTAGGAGACGTGAATGACTGTATGAATCTGGACACTCAGGGCTCAAAGTAAATACAGTGGACTAGGAACCAAATACAGAGATACAGTTTGGGTCTCGTCATTGCCCTTTTCTGTATGGATGAATTCATGTCGGCCCACCCCCTTATCTTGCTCACTCTCTCACTTGCCTCATACTCTCATCAGTTTTGAGTTAGGAATACCTTCTTCCTATCTCTGCCTTCCCCCTTTCCGTCCATCAGTTTAGGATTAAAGCTTTACCACCCAGTGTGTTCGAGTTGTCCGGACTGTTATTTAATCTAATTCATAATGTCCTACAGATGGCTCGAAGGCCTTCAGGCTTATTGGTTGTGACTCTGGAACTCTGTTCTCCCTCTCTGCCCCAGTCCCCTCCTCCCCTGTATGTGTGTATGTGTATGTGCATGCATGGATGGGTGTTTCTCTTTCAAGTCTTTTTGTGCATGTGTCCTTTCCAAAATACCCCATAGTTTTCTCTAATACCACATAAGATCTATAGTAGCAGCCAGTTGCAGTAGTGCAGAACTTTTCGTTTGTGTATCACAACTCACCTACTGCTTTGTATTCAAGGGCTGTTGGATTCCCTTGATTTCTCATGTGAGCCATACTTTTAAGCACGCCATTTTCTCTATTATCCTGGAGCCAACATCAGACTTAATCTAGTGCTTTTATGTCCCAGTGCCAAGATTTTCCTGGATTTTGGACAGTGGAGAATGTCTCTGCTTGGTTTCCATGCAAAAACTCCTACAAGTAAAAGTGAAGCTACTCCAAACCATCTCCAAACCCTGATTATGTCAGAAAAAGACACCTTCAGAAATCATCTCAAAGCCTCATACGAAACAAAGCACCAACCCAGTGTCTGCAGCTTTGATGAAAACTCATCATTTTTGTTGCTTGAATCACCCCACCTCTGTCTGAGGGCTGTAGCTGGTGTTTGGTTCATCTCTCCTCCCTGTTGTGATTGAAACAAGCAAACTAAGAGCCATAATAGGCTCCAGGAGCAGTAATTGAATAGAATAATAACAGGCTGTTAACACAGTTGTTAATTAGCGTTTGCTGATCCATGTCTATCTACACAAAACAGCTTGGAGCCCATATATTAAAAAAGACGGGAAGATAGGAGGCAAATGGGTTTCTTTTCATTATTCACATGGGGTATGCCTCCCAAGTGAATGACTTTTTAATGTCCACAAGGGTGTGTGTGTGTGTCTATGTGAGTGTGTGTGTGTGTGGGAAGGGGTAGCTTATGACAAGGGTGAATCATGTATTGACTTTTATTCTCTCTAATATTACTCACTGTGTATGTAATTATAATTGTGGCTACTATATTTCACTTCCACATTTTGATTGCTTCATAGAAATAGAAGCAATCTTGGTTGTTTGAAGACATGGTGTCAGTTTCATGCATCATGGCACCCAAAATTAAAGCACAACAATATTTAAACTGGCAGCCTGCTAATTTACCCAAATATTAACATTAAAAACAACAGCATTGGTTATATGAGTCAGTTTTCCTTGGTTAGCACACATTAGTATTCACTGACTGTCTCTCTATGTTAAGGATAATTAAACAAATTTGATCCTGTATTTAATTAAATTAAAACTAATTAATTTCGACATGTTTTTTAATCCGTGCCATCTTGCTTCTCTACCTCTGCCTTAAACACAGAATGTGTATGTGAACATCAATCGGATCATGTCGGTTGGGAACCGGCTCCTGGAGTCGGGCCACTACGCCTCCCAGCAGATCCAGCAGATCTCAGGACAGCTGGAGCAGGAGTGGAAGGCCTTCGCTGCAGCACTGGACGAACGCAGCACCCTGCTGGAGATGTCTGCCAGCTTCCACCAGAAAGCAGACCAGGTACAGACACATAACAGTGACAGACACACAGAAAATCAAGCACAGTTCAAATGATGACAGACGTCGACTTGTACACACATGCATGTTATAATAAATGTGTATTTTTTGTTTAATGATATGCACAGAAGCACATCTACATATCCACCTAACTGCATATTTTAGTTTGTACATACCTACAGTACATACTGTGTAAATAAGAGGTAGAATGGAGTGTATTCGATCTATTGCAGTTTGTTAGAGGCTGACAAGAGTTTCTGTCATTTGTGCCAAACCTTATGATAGTTTCATATGTTAGAAAAATATTTTTAAAGAGGAAGGGTAATAGGAAAAAAATTGGCTCCATTACAATTTACATGCACTGGGGTTGCCTTATCCCTAATAGACCATTTAAATGATCAATAATGCTTTCTGTTGTTTTGCTTACGGTTGCAGTAACAACATATTAGTTAGTTGTTGATTCCTATTGTTTGCTGAGCGGCCTCTTTTCTGCACAGTCTTAAATGCTTTTGTTGTCAATATCAGTGGACAGAGATGCATCACAGACATGACGCTGCATGTTTTCATTGTATATTTGTAGCAAAATAATCTCTGCTCTTGGTTTGTTTAGTTGCTCTGATAAAAAGAATGTTTTCCATCCAGAGCCGAAGCCTAGAGTCAAGCTCCAGAGACACACATTTCCTTTCACTCCTTAATAAAACAGAATAATAACTTTTCAATCACTATTTTATCAAAGCTTTCTACAGAGCTCTCTGCTCTGCTGTTGCTTTTTTTTCTTTGTTGAACTTTCCCCCTCTCTTGCTTCAGTCTCTCTGGTTCTCTATCCTTGTCAGCCTTCCTGCTTCCAACCATAACAGTGTGGATGCCAAACCTTTATGCTTAGCTGACAGCCAATCAAGAGCCATCCTAATGCAGAGTCATTGTTTTTCTTTGTTTCCACTGGCTTATGTGTGGTGTTCAATAGGGGAAAAGTCTGAACTGTGCATACATAGGAGTAGCCGTGTGTTAGTGTCCGAAAAATACAAGATCGCATACTGCATAAATGTAGATGTTAAATATTCAGTCAGTTGTCGCTACACAATGAAAACTGTCATTTGTCATTATAGTAACAATTTTAAAATGTCAACTAAATAGTAAAGTTCCTCTGCTTTTAGCAAGGGTCACTACTGCTTGGGTATAAAAGCCCCATCATACATACACAATGGATACTGTATTTTACACACCAGATAGCATGCAGTAGTATGTATTGTAGTTTACTGTACAATAACAGTTCCAACAGAGACTGCTCAAGTTTGAGAACGGATAAATCAAACACTTGATGGCCATGTACATCTCATATCATTGTACATTTTGACAAACACTATGTTAATAACATGTGTATGATATAATGTTTAAGTCTTTATATCACTATCCTGTGTGTTCTCTTCCCAGTACATGACTAAAGTAGAGCCATGGTGTAAGGCATGTGGTGAAGGAGAGCTGCCCTCTGAACTTCAGGATCTGGAAGACACAATCCACCATCACCAGGGACTCTATGAACACATCACCACCGCATACTCTGAGGTCCGTTCACAAAAGTATACAAAGAAGAGCATGCAAAACACAACATGCAAATATTAATTTCACTTCCACAGTGGACAAAATAGAGCTGACAATTATCCAAATCATGCTTCTCAGAATATACACGCATCTTTATTACAATACACTTCAAAGTCTACAGTAACAATTCTTTTCATGATCCATCCATTTGTGTTTGAGTTTTATTTACTTACATAAGTTCAAATCTAACAAATAACATGAAACCAACAGTAAAAGTTATTGGATGGAGAGGTGGAAAAAAAAAGCGTTTTTTGTTTTTGTTTCTTTTTGTTGTTGTTGTTGCTTTTTTGTTTTTGTTTTTTCAGTTTTTTTGGTAAATAATATAAAAACAATATACCTATGACATGAAAAAATGTACACAAAATGGAGGTTACAGTCCTTTTAAAAAATGTTTTTCAAGTTGAACCAAATATGAAAAGTAGTAATCAGTAGTTAGTATCCTTGTATCTTACTGAAAATTGACCTCAGTTAGTGAAATGTTTTTGAAAATAGAGACGAGATGACTGTGCTGTTCAGTCTGAATGAACCTGTTTTCCAGTTTTTTGTTTTTGCTGTCTTAATGTGTACCCTTGTCATCTTTTCATTGAGGAATATAGCCGTAAAGACTTGAAACATTTCATTATTTCCAAATGAGATACCTGAGAATTTTTGCCATATTGTCAAATGACACATCATCGCCTTTTACAGGTAAGCCAGGATGGGAAATCTCTTTTGGACAAACTACAGCGACCTTTGACCCCAGGAAGCGCTGACTCATTGATGGCATCGGCCAACTACTCCAAAGCTGTGCACCACGTCCTAGATATCATCCATGAGGTGCTGCATCACCAGAGGCAGCTGGAAAACATCTGGCAGCATCGCAAAGTCCGCCTGCACCAACGGCTGCAGCTGTGTGTCTTCCAGCAGGACGTACAGCAAGTAAGAGACACGTACAGATAAACAGAGCACAGTCCCCCCACAACGAGACCTGCAGCTTTGTGGGTTTCAGCAGGTTTTGTTATGCTCACGTGGGCCGACGTGCACACTCACGCGTACACGTGTACATCGAAGACTATAGCTTGTCCATTAAGTAATGTAAAGCAGTACCAGTGTGCACACATATCCTCCCAAACATTTTACTTTAATTAATCAACTTATTGAGCTTTTTATAAGACATAATCAAGAATAGAAAATGTTCAAACATAAGGCAAAAATGAAAGCAACACATACATTTGGTGTTGCTGTCGTATTATTTTAAGATTTTCTTAAAGATCTGAGAAATGTTTGTTGTTTTGCAGAGGGATATTCTGCAAACATTCAACACTGGATAGCAGAGGGTGTGATTTTAAGATGTACTATAATCAGCTTGAGCTTCCTTAAAGCATTTTCTCACTTCCTCCTGGGGTTTTTAAGTGAGTTTCTATCGCTCTATGTGACTGTCTGTATGGCAGAGCGCTTCGATCAAAATTACTGAGTTGGTGTATAGTGTCATCTCTGTGTTCCTACCCTTTGGGCATGAACTCTTCTCTGCCTCTCTGCCCCCTCCCCCTTTCTCTCCCTCCCTCCCTCTCTGACTTGCTGTATCTCTGCACTTCTGTCTTTCCCCTCTTCCATCCACTCTTTCATCACCCATTTCTCTTGGTAGTGGTTTCCATGGTGATGCAATTTACTGTCACATAAAGTGTCAAGGGCATTGCGCATGTGTTCGTATGTGTTTATCCCATCAAAATATTCTCTCAGAGACCTTGAAAGCGTTGTGAAAATCCCTTTCATTACCCCACATAGAAACAGATGAAGTATGGCCATCTGTTTAATAGATAATAAGGTAATTATGTGCAAAGATTTACAGCTAATCTCGTCCACAGTGGAAATGTTGACACTTTGCACTGCTCTGGATTTCCTATTAGGCAAAACTTAATTGTCCACACTTGTGTAATTTAAACATGACAGACTGCAGATGGGGAAAAAGAGTAAAGAAGGGAGGGTGGGGGTGGGTGGGGTGGGTGGGAGCAGAGAGCAAGACAGAGGGGCGAGGGCGAGAGAGATGACAGCTGTAGACTACTGTACTGCTAATGTGATCTGAACACAGTCATGCCAGTCAATTGCACCCCCTACTGTTTGGAAATGTACACTGCAATCTCAATGTACTGTAGTTGCGTGTAATGAAACTATGTGCATGCACTGTATTTGTGTTTGTGTGTTCAAGGTGCTGGACTGGATAGAAAACCATGGCGAGGCCTTCCTCAGTAAACACACTGGAGTTGGGAAGTCTTTACACAGAGCCAGGGCTCTGCAGAAGAGACATGAAGACTTTGAAGAGGTTGCTCAGGTGAGTTATAAGTCATAAGTGTTCATGCAGATCAGATCGTCATCTTGTGACATGCTCTTTCCTCTAGGCCTCAAATGTGCATTTAAAAAAAAAATGCATGTCTAAGGCAAAAGGTTTTATTTCAGAGGAAAGAAATGCTTACTAAAATGATCAAGATTTGACATTGCTGTATTGTCCTAGACCAATACAAATCTTACAAACTAAAGAGCAGTTGGCCACAACAGTCAAGCCTACTGTACTCTCATTTTAAATATGCTTTATGTTAACGTTTCAGAACACCTACACCAATGCTGACAAGTTGCTAGAGGCAGCAGAGCAGCTGGCCCAGACCGGAGAGTGTGACCCAGAGGAAATTTACCAGGCTGCCCACCAGCTCGAAGATCGAATCCAGGACTTTGTGCGACGTGTCGAGCAGCGTAAAGTCCTGCTAGACATGTCTGTTGCCTTCCACACACATGTCAAAGAGGTGTGTCCTCTCCTCTCCTCTCCTCTCCTCTCCTCTCCATGTCCACATGACTGAATTGGTTTATCATATTTCTGTAGCAGAACATGCAGTTAAAATGCTTTCAACTATGCAGGATTGATCATAATTTGTTTTTACATTTGACATTATAATTTAGGCTACAATGCCTAACTGTGATGAAGTTTATCACATTTTATGTCAAATGGGCCACACGCATATAAATAATTTTGCTTTATATACCGCATGCTTCAGGAGTTATGACCAAAATTTAAAGTGCCTTACTCATCTGTGTGTTTGTGTTTGTGTGCGCATGTGCTCCTGCAAGTCACTACGGTGTTCCTCTCCAAACATCTGTGCTTTCCCTTCTGTAGTGCGCTTGTGTTTACAAAAATTAAAGGCAATCTGCCTCAAATTGCCTTCTACACTGTGATCATGACAATTATCCCTCTATCTTTCCTTATTATTATTTACCTCATTCCTTAGAAAATAAATAAAGAAAACACAAACTATGTAGGACAGGGAAGGGATCTGTATATGCTGTGTGGCTATGGTGCGTATCATGGCACCACTCCTTTAATTCCTCTCACTGTTGTATGATAATGTGAAAGTCATACACTGCACATCTTTGACTGTCAGAATTAACCTGTCCTCTGCATGTGTTAACACTACATCCTGTTTACATAGACTCACAGAGACAGTCAGAGCCACGGTGTTATTAATGAAGCTAGTCTTTAATGTCCATATGGACTAATCTCCTTCATCCCATCTGTCAGCTCACACTGGTGCAGGTCACTCTGTGTGTGTGTGTGTGTGTGTGTGTGCCTTCGTGTGTGTGTGTGCCTTCATGTGTGTGCCTGCACGTGCATGTCCTCCTGTGTGTGTACATGAGTGCACACATGAATGTTTCCAACTTTCCTGCCCATCACCTCTCCTAGTTCTGTAGAAGCCTTTGGATGTAGTCCAGCATGTTGAAAGGCAACAAATGGTCCACTGTGGAGATAGAGCATGAACTACATTGAGAAAGAGGGGATTCATCTGCACTGATATTCATGAAGCACACAGATGAAGTCACTCCACTCCAAAAGGCTTTATCTTGTAGTGATTCAGTATTGCTATTAAATTTACGTTAGTATCAAAAAGGGAAGGGGCAGACCACTGGATGCTAACTGGCATTTGTATATATGGTTGCCAAACAACACTGTCTGTATCTATGTAGATGTCAGGTATAATGTAAGATACTGTATGGTACTAAGTGGACAATGGTAACAATACCAAAAGTAGACGTGTTTTTGAGTAGGCAGTGTGGGTGTTAGACAAACCGCGGGTGCCAGGGTCTCTCTCCTGCAGCCTGGATGTTGTGCCAGGGCTTTAGTACACTGAGCCAATTCACCCAGATGGCTAATCTGTTACAAAGATGACCATTCACAAAACACCAGCTTTGGGCAGAACTGGTTGGATTTAATTTCTGTCTCCCATCTTCTGTCCGTCCATTTGGCAGCTTGTCTATCGATTCCCTACATCTGTGTTTAACTCACAGTGCTCTGTGTATCTGCCCCACCCCCTTCAGCATGTGTTTTCTGTTCGCAACAGGACTGCTCAGTTTGCTTCCTGTTTTTTTTTTTTGTTTGTTTGTTTTTTTAAACTTCATCTCTTGGAGGTTGGTCCATTTTAACTGGCTTGCCTTCCCTGTCAATCACTGTTAGCTGTGGACGTGGTTGGAGGAGCTTCAGAAGGAGCTGCTGGATGATGTGTATGCAGAGTCGGTGGAAGCGGTGCAGGACCTGATCAAGCGTTTTGGGCAGCAACAGCAAACCACCCTGCAGGCGACTGTAAATGTCATCAAGGAGGGAGAGGACCTCATACAACAGCTCAGGTGATAGTTATTGATAATACATGCTACACTAATGTAAGCATATGTTAATATATAATATACTCTTGCAGTCGTGCAGTACATCAACACATACAAACAGTTTTATCCAGAATAGTTTAGAGTGACGACATTACAACATCATTCCTGTATAACTCACAATAACAACTTCCTACATACCAAACTAAGGAATGCAAAGCCCAAGGCCCGATTTGACATTTTTATCTGTGATCATTAGACAATCATGTGGTAGTGGGGGGAAAGGAACAGAAATACTAAGGCTAAAGAGAAAGATAGAAGGGATTTTCCTCAACAAACTCAGTAAACTGAGCAAAGGAGAGATGAAATTATTCAAAAGAACGTTTAGTTTTCTTTGACTTTCTCAGGGATGTTACCACAATAACTTGGAGCCACATCCCTGACCATAAATACCCTCTCAATCCCCTGCGTTTGACCTCTCTCCGCAGAGACTCGGCCATCTCAAGCAACAAGACTCCCCACAACAGCTCCATGGCCCACATCGAGAGCGTGCTGCAGCAGCTGGATGAGGCCCAGGGCCAGATGGAGGAGCTGTTCCAAGAAAGGAAGATCAAACTGGAGCTCTTCCTCCAGCTCCGCATCTTTGAGAGGGACGCCATTGATGTGAGTAGGCAGGAGATGGAGGCTTGGTGCATGATGAATATTTATTTTTTGCTTTATCCTGCTATGTTTAGGCAAAAGTGTGAGCGAGCAGATGAAGTAGAGCAGTAGGAGATGGTGTTTGAGGGCGGCACAGGATCGAGAGAGCAAGAAGGGGGTGATAGTGTAAGGAGCATATGGACTTGCATGTACAATATCTGAGGGGATAGAGTTTGCAAAAGAGCTTCACTAATGAGCTTGAAAAACATCAGAGGTGGACCAGAATTTATAAACTTACATATTGAAAGAAGGTGGTAGATGAAAGGCAGAAATGGAGGTGTAAAGCAGAGCGCAAAGGTGTTTATGGACATCAAGACGAAGAAGGGATGTGAAATCAAAAGTGCAAAAAATTTTACAAGTTGATTAAAAGGGAACAGCACATATAAATGTTCAATATGAAACCTTTTATTTTTAATTACTGGCTTTTTTCCCCTTCAATGCAAAAGGATCAGTTACATTTGGCAAGGGTCACACGGGAAAACCAAAATGACTGTGACTCTGAGCTGATGGACTGTTACACAGTAAAAGCGAGGTTCAGTCCTGCAGTGAGGATTCCTGCTGGTTCAAAGCTTGGTTGAATTCACAGCGATACTCTCACATGTGCTACATTAAAAAAGTATTTAGTTCCACTTGACGCATCTCATCCACTGACTCATTCCAATTTGGTTTCCCCTTCCCCAACCGCCAATCGGTGGCATTGTATTCGCTAATTCCTTAACGCCCCACTGTGAGAGCGAATGCTTTTCTCAGCTGGTGCTCAAAAATGATAACTGCTCTTTTAAAATATGTTTTATTATGTTACTCGTGATGTTTATCATGGCTGTCAAATCAGATTTGTTAAAACATTCTATGTTGACAGATGAATTATGCTCAGTTACTTTGGAAGAAAAGGCTTACAGCAAAGATATAGGTTTTTATTCATGAGGATAGTGTAAATAAAAAAAATGGAAAGTAGGTGTCTGTGTATAAAATAGTTTTAATCACATTACTAGTGTGATGTAAGTACAGCTTATTAAGCCTCACCAGGGGCATTGCTGTAGGGACAGCAGTGTCTGTGTGTCAGCATATCTTGTCAATGGATAATCACCTGCATGTTTATGATATAGATTCAATGATGAAGTTATATATTTTGGGCAGGGCAACACAATGGTTTGACTTCCAGGTGTGAGAAAGAATAGTATCAATAACACTGTTAACACTGTGCTACATTACAGAGAAATACAAAACCGTACTAATGAACCTTCATTAATATAGGCCTATATTTTATCTACGAGTGCACGTCACACACTGAGCGAGCCGCCTGTTAGTGACGCTGTCTGCAAAGCAGTAATGATTGTGAAGTGGCTAATGGGCATGTAGCTACTTACATGTTTCAGATGATACGTCATGTTTTTAGTTGACGAATGAAGCGTTTACATATCACCTTGGGTTCATCCTTCAACTTCTCAAAATGATCCCACACTTTGGATTTCCTGCCTGACATGTTATTAACTAGCCTGTGTAATAACTGCAGGTATCAGCCCTGTAAATCTGAGGCCATACACATGCTGTGCCTTTAACCGCATGGAAAATGTAAGGTCGGGCACTGGGCACTACTCTTGTGCCTTTTTTGTGCCAGCTTTCAAGAGCATGGCAACAGGTTGCGTCTGAGGTTCCTAAGCAACCTTAACAAGCGTTGTATAGCCTATTTCCTAGAAATCCTGAGTGCAGAGCTGATCATCTTCCAGGTGCTGTTTATAAGTGTGTAGGCCTATCGTCCTTGGGACAGATGTAAAGCTCTGGGTAGCCCTGTACTAAAGCGATCAACTTTTCCATATTTATCAGACTGAATATTTACAGAAGAAGGGAAAGATATCTGCCAACTGTGATTGGTTTGTAATGTCACTCCTGTTTGACTGCTGAGCGTGGCCTCTTCCTGTGTCTGTCCTTTCAAATTAAATTCCCACATGGTCCGGTCACATAGGTTAAGATTTATATTGTTTCACCGTTTTTTTTTTTTTGTTTGTTTGTTTGTTTTTTCCTCGACTAAGCGACCAATGAAATCTTGCTGACTAATGGCCTTCTGGTTGACTAACATTTGGTGGACTGTTAGGGGGCAGCCCCAAATTCTAATGAGTTAAGTGATCCCCTGACTTTTCCGCTAAGACCACCGTGATGTTCACATTTGTGGTTTTGAGTGAAATGTCTCAACAAGTACAGGCTGGATTGCCATGAAATTTGTTAGACATTTATGTCCCCCTCAGAATGAATTGTTGTCACTTTGACGACCCCTTGACTGTTAACATTAGTTTTGTCCAATACTTTGTTTTATACAGTAATTGCAAAACAAATGACATCCTCTTCAGGCTCAGCTGTAGTTTTTGTTTAGTTCCAATTAGCAAATGTTAGCATGCTAACTCACTAAACAAGATGTGCTAACATGTAGCATTTGGAGCAACATTTGGTTTAACTGCTTTAGTATAGCCTTGCAGAGCTGTTTGCATGGCTTTAGTCTCTTTTAATGATGTGTTTTTAAATGCACAAAATCAAAGTCAGAACTTTAAGTTAAATGTTGTAATTCGTGTCAAATCTGATTGTACGGAAGTAATTTTAGGCTAAGCTCCTTTTGTTTGTGTTCATGATTAGATGATTATGTAATAATTGTTATGTTTCTATTTTTACCTGCAGCATTGACACAAAAAAACCTATTATCTGCACTCTGTGCACGATGTGGAAGTATGTGGTGTTTTATTACATGTCTGCTCATGAGTTAATTCTCCTCCACTGTGTGCTGATAGAAGTTCTGCGATTGGTTTCGAGCCTTTTATGTCTGTATTGTAAAGTCCAAGAGAACAGATAAGTCTCACATTAGCTCTGCATGTCAAGTCAGGGAATGGTGGTGAATCTGCTAATCTCTCATGTTGAGCACTGAAGCACGCCCACACATACACACACATAGACAAAGGATTAATATGACACAGTGCTGGAGCATGAAGATGGGTGGAGGAGAGATTGTCTCCCTCCACTCCCAACCCCATAACACACACACACACACACACACACACACACACACACACACACACACTGTGACACTCCCTCCTGGCTTGATTGGGGGTGTGTGAGTTCGAGGTGAGAGCATGGGTTGAGGTGAGACATGCACTTGTCTCACAGTGCTTTCTTGTCTGACGATAAGCTCTGTATCAGTGCACACCACAGAGAAGGGAAAAAAAACGTGGTCAAAGAGGAGAATTATCTCCTCTGTTAGTTAGTTTCCACAGTGTTAGTAGCTGAGGGAGATGGTCTTTTTGCACACAGAGGGCATTTTACTCAACTGTAAGAGGAGAGGAGAGCAGAGTGCAAATGAGTGCTTGGTAAGTTTCTACTTTTTTGCAAGAGTGGTTAGAGGGGGTATTTTATTATTCTGTTATAAAACTGTTTGATAAGATTGCTCTGTATGGTAGCCAAGAAAGCCATGTGTCTATACAGAGGAGGTTTTACAGAAGGGGAATTTGTATCCAAATACCTGGAGTACCCTGTCATAAGTTAAGCATGCTTTTCTACATGAACAGAGAATCTTTACTGCAGAAGAGGTTTACCCTCCTTTTCATATAAACATGTTAAATTATAGAAAATCTTAAAAGCCAAATGGCCTCTTGTTCCTTATTACTTTTGTCTGTGAGGAAAATCCACTGTAGTCGCACACACTGGGACTTTTTCTGTGCTGGTACCAACGAGAGGATCCAAAAGAAATATTGTCCATGGTAAAACTGCAGCTTAGTGACAGCTGGTGTTTGGAGGTAAACTTGAGAGTAAACACTGGTAGCTATTTGGTTCCCTGTGACTCAGACTCCGTTGTCTGTATCATGAGAATTAGAGTGAAGCACAGTTTATCCTACTCAAAGAAACCAAGTGGAAGAGAGAAATTATAAGAGACAGCAAACAAAGACTTACTGAGATTTTGTTTTGTTAGCAACAGTACAAATGGACTCATTGTTTCTAATAGCTAAAGTGTTATTACTGAGAACAGTTTTCATTGTACACTTAAAACAGAATTTTCTGTTTGCATTTGATATGTCCTGACTTTTAGGAGCAGTTGGCAGCTACTCCCTGGTTTTCTGTAAATGTTGCATATGACAAATAGCATACTCATGCAGTCAGCCTGCAGTAAACTGTTATTGCTGAGATGCAGCACCGTCCTTTGCCAAGTTTTACATTTTATATACTGTCACGGTGCAATGAATCAAACTTCTGTCTGTTGCACCTCTGAAGTTCTAACATACATCAACAGGACTGTATGAGTTCTCTAGCTGGGTGAAGAACCTGAGAGATAGAGGACATTAAAAATAGCATGGCCTGAGAGGATCATGTTCTTATAAAGGTATTCAGTTTCCTGTTAAGAATCTTCTTACCCAACAACTGTGTTTCTATCTGATAGTAGCCAAGTTTACAGACATGCAAACATATCACTGTTTCTTTTCTGTCCCACATACTCACTGGACTTTAATTTTCTTAGTCTATTCACTTAATTTTCTCCATTGCTGGAGGTCTTTTAAGACACAAGATAGCAGTGTCTGAACTGAAGAGGACAGCTGCCAAAGCATCTCATTTTCATTTATACACACAGATCAAATTGTGAGCTGTTGTGAGCTACTGCATGACATATTCCCATTACTGTACTTAATAACTCTCACAGACGTCCAGTTGTCAGGGCATGGTAACTCCACACATTTCGGATTGACACATTTTTGACATTAGTTTATAAGGTTACAGAACAGCTGAATGTAGGAGAGATACTAGGTTCAAACTGTTTAAAGCTTTTGCACATGTCACCAGAGTAGCTGAGAGCTTGAATGTTGAAATTTAATCAGTTTTGTCTTTTGTGATTCATGTCATCGCTAAAGAATGGTAAATGTCAATCTTGAAATCTGAAATCAAGATATAATCTCACACCGCTCCAGGCCCCAAATATAAAGCCAGTGGTCAGTTTATGGCAACACATAAGAGTCCAGTCCTAAATAAAACATCAGGAAAGGCTCGCATGATAGGTTCAGTAAAATCATCTTCTCCTTGCCATTTTTTCCTTGAGTATAATATATGCCATAAAATTTGCTGCTTTTAACTGTTTCAATTTTTACCAGAAATACAGTTCTCACTCACAAATGTACTCTGATTGTATCTACTTAATATAATTTGTCCTTCAGTCTCAGTGTTGCTTTCAATAAAACTTCATATTTCCTGCATTTGTTACGTAGTAAATGCCTCGCAGGTAAGGGAGTCCTCAACAACGTGCAGCAGCGACAGCATTTATTACGTCAAACAGCAAATCAGGAAAGACGGGTTATTAAATTCATGGGAAAACTAGAATAAAATACGCGTACACAAAAGGGGGAGACTGTAATTAAAACCTGTTTCTAGTAAGATTCTCTCTTTAGGTACAGTAAATGAAGCATCAGCCACTATATGACAATTTGTGGTAACTCCATAAAGATGCAGAAGAAAAACATTGACAGACAGAGCTGGATGGTGCCAGGATTAAGGTGCCCCTGGTATCATGATTCAGTCTGTGTGGGTAGTCAGAGACAAGCACTGACATCTCAGTACATCTGCTTTACCAGCCATGCATCACCAGTGTAATATGTTATCCGTTATTATGGCAGTCAGCTTAGTGTGCTGGGTTACAGCGATTAAACTGTCTGACTTGGTGTTTAAAAATTCTCTTAATCATAAAATGATATGGTAGAAAATAATGAAATGGCTTTTACTGGGCTTTACAACCAAGTTTGTGGTGATTAATAATTTTTTTACGCATCTTGATGTCTCAGCACTGTAATATTTGCACCATGAAACCTTTTCCTGGGTTTGAATTTGGTCAGGGACTTTGTTACACATTATTTTATACTGTCTTTGTCTCCCTCCATTTTTCCTCTTGACTGCAAATGAAGTCAAAAATGCAAGCAAAATCATTTTTAACTAGAATAGGCTTTTTATTATTATTATTATTATTATTATTATTATTATTATTATTATTTTTATCGTTTCTCTGTCATTTTTGTGGAAGTTATTTTTTTCACAAGTGAGTTTACCTCTCTTCCTGTCTCACTCCCTCCCCAGATCATCTCAGACCTGGAGTCATGGAATGAGGAACTGTCCCAGCAGATGAGTGACTTTGACACAGAGGACCTGACGCTGGCAGAGCAGAGGCTACAGCATCATGCAGACAAAGCGCTTACTATGAACAACCTCACCTTTGACGTCATCCACCAGGGACAAGAGCTGCTGCAGTATGTCACAGAGGTCCAGGCATCTGGTGAGTGAGGAAATAAAAACAGTAAACAACAGTATTGTATTTTTTCAAGTGTAGATTAAATGCACCACTGACATGCAGTATGTAGGTACAATACTCACATATGGTAATATAAATGATGGTAAAGGAACAGAGGTGTAGCCAAAATGGGATGTGCACATGCTTAAGATTGTCGGCCCATTGTGAGAAAGTTTAAGAGACTACAATTCTAGTTGAGGTTTTACAAAATCTTATTCTATAGTCTGCCAGCTACACCGCCACTGCTCGCTGCATGACTATTTTAATGGTAGCAGAGCTCTCCTCTGAAGCTTGCTGACAATTATTTACCCAGGCTAGCCTTACAGCTAGCATCACAATTGACAAACAGTGCTGCTGAAGACTGCAGCCCTAAAATTTGAGTACATTGTGACAATGCTAAATTTGTAATAAGAGATTTGTGCTGAAATGACTTTCAGACACTGTTTATTTAGCTTTTTATTTAGCTATTCAGCATTTCACAGTCTGCATGGCGTTCTATTAATAAAAATGTAAACTGTCTATGCCGTCTATGAATAGTTTTTTGAACTACTAGCCATCCTGTTGTTGCTAATCTATACATGTAGGGAAAACAGACTACGTTCATGAAATACATATTTTACACCTTCCCTCTAATTCCATTTGGGCTGCAACTATTGATTGTTTTCATTATCAATTAATCTGTTGATTGTATTAAAGATGATGTACAAGAATTGTTTGATCTATAAAATGTCAGAAAATTGTGAAATGTGTCCATCCCAGTTTCTCAGAGTCTGAGGTGATGTCTTAAAATGTCTTGTTTTGTCAGTCCAAAACCCAAAGACATCCATTTTGATATGGTCTAAAACAGAGACAAGTAGAAAATCTCCATATTTGAGAGGGTGAAAACAGCATTTTCTGCCATATTTGCATGAAAAATTATTTTGACAAGTAGTTGGTTATTTAATAATTATCAATTATTTTTTCTGTCGATCAACTTATCTATTGATGGACAAATTGTTTCGGCTCTAAATTCCACACAGAGTACGTTGATTTAGTAGTGTTGTGTACAGAACTGTTAAACGCCTCTCTATTCAATACCTATTTATACTTGTCACTAACAGGAAGCTAGGCAAAGCTTTCGATTAGGCAAAGCTTTCGATTTAGGCAAAGCTTTCGAGAGAGCCGAGCTGGAAGGCAAAGCTTTCGATTTACTGATCCATCTACGTCCCAACCCACACCTATGGTCATGACCGAAAGAATGAGGTTGCGAATACAAGCGGCAAAATGAGTTTCCTCCGTGGGGTGGCTGGGCTCAGCCTTAAAGATAGGGTAAGGAGCTTGGACATCCAAAGGGAGCCCACAGTAGAGCCGCTGCACCTTTACATCAAAAGGGGTCAGTTGAGGTGGTACTGGCATCTGATCAGGATGCCTACCATTAGAGGTGTTCCGGGCATGTCCCACTGGTAGGAGGCCCCAGGGCAGACCCAGAACACGCTGGAGGGATACATATCTCCTCTGGCCTGGGAACACCTCAGGGTCCCACAGGAGGAGCTGGAATGCATTGCTGGGGAGAGGGACGTCTGGGATGCTTTGCTCGGCCCGCTGCCCCTGCGACCTAACTTTGGATAAGTGCTTGAAAATGGATTGATTGATGGATGGACTAACAGGAACTGAAAATTGAGTGAATAACAAGGAAGAAAAACAGACATGAAAAAGATATATTGTTATTAGTAACTAGGGGTGTAACGATACATCGATCCACATTGATACATCGATTCATTGATTAACGATCTGATTATATCGATGCAAAATGAAAACATCGATCCATATCGTCATCTTAAAGATACACATTTATTTTGAAATTCACATAGCACGTCTGTGTCACCATTTCTGGGCAAGCGCGCCTCCACTCAAACAATAAACAGAGCTCAGAAATAAAATGGTCAAATCATATTGTAGTTGTTTTTGTGAGTTGATGTAAATGATTGTGTTAGATGGGCATATGATATCACATCATATCGATCACAGGCTCCTGAATCGAATCGAATCAAAATCGTATCGTGACAGACTTTGTGATATCGGCAAACATCGTATCGTCGTCCAAACAAATCGATATAATATCGTATCGTGATGAAGCTGGTGATTTACACCAGTAAATAGTAACATAATAAAATGCCTTTTCCAGGTGTGGAACTGTTATGCGACAGAGATGTGGACATGGCCACACGGGTCCAGGACCTGCTGGAGTTTCTCCACGAAAAGCAGCAGGAGTTGGACCTGGCAGCAGAGCAGCACAGGAGACACCTGGAGCAGTGCGTCCAATTAAGGCATCTGCAGGCTGAAGTCAAACAGGTATGTACTTGAAGAAGAAAAGGACAAAAGAGCATAACAAGGATAGACAGTGTCACAGTTTCAAGCAGTGATTTTAAAGTTCACAGTAGGTGCAACTTTGAAAGTAAAAGACAAGCTGTGAAAGAGCAAGGCTTTTCACTTACACAGGATAATCGTCATATATTCTTATAGCTTATTTTATTTACAATAAACATGTTGTATGTAGTGTAAGATACTGGTGTGAAAGTAGAGCTCATACATGCTCTCATATATGAATGCTCACATGTGCTGTACTTCAGAAATAAGCACACCTAGGGCTATTCTGTAATGCTGAGGTCAAACTGACATGTGAAAATTCATTCTGACAATTTATTGCCATAGCATATCGTGATGTTTCAGCAGAGCGTGTTGAAGTGCTAAAAGGCTACACTATGCCCTGTCTGTACATGACCATGGGTAGATGACTCATCCTGTGTCAACAATCTCTTTCCCTCCTCTTTCTCTTTCTCTTGCTCACTGCATTTCTATCCGTCTGAGTATCTTTGTGACTTTGGGGAGCAGTCTGAGCGATACAGTTTGGTTGGATGTTCATCCGCAGTTTTAAGAGACACAGAGATAAATGGAAATGTTGGGGCGAAAGAGGATAAATGGGCCAGAGAGAATCAGACTTGTTGGGAGGGAAAGATAATTTCTTAGTTTATTGTTGTGTCAGTGAAGTGCATGTCAATGAGTAATTCTCTCCCAAATATTCACTTAGTACCCGAATAAAATCACAGCAAGAAATTTGTGAGTTTGCAATGTAGCCTAGTGATGTTTGAAAGCAAAACAAAAACAAACGTAGAGCCAATTTTCATAATTAGGCCCGTTATCATGCTGATGCAGCCGAATAACAACGGGCTTTATGTTTCGACTCGCGCTGGAATTAATGAAAAATGGAACAAAAGTGGTGGCAGATAGGAAATTGAGACTAAAATAAACCAAAATGATACCCAGAGAGAACTGCAGCAAAACACTTCAGAAGATGCCCTGCCATTGTATTGAACAAACAGATCTGACAGTATGATGATAGTGTGATGCCAGTATGATGATGGTGTTATTTTTACTCATCTACCCACAGAGAGGCAGTGCTATATATGTAGCTATGGACTGTTACAGAAATATATGCATGTGTGTGCAGCTAATAGGGATGTGAAAATCAGAATCTTAAACTGTGGCTTCTGGTTTTTAAGATACTTTTAAACCACTTCAAGCAAATATCATAAACTAATTTTTTTTTTTTTTTTTTTTTTTTTTTTTTTTTTTTTAATTAACACGATTTTAAAATAAAATACGACTGCCTCTGTCTTACGGTCACTTAAAAATCTTGGCTGTAATGCCCCCTGCACTGCATTCTGGAAAATTTCTGAAACCCTGTTGGACTAAAATTAGACACAGCCATAATCTGGTAATTGTAGCCTGTATATTTCTGCTGCTCATTTATATAGCAGTCTTTCAGTCCTGGCTACTACTGTGCTCCAGTTGAGTTAGTGTGTTTTCCTTTTTTTTTTGGCTTCAAATGCCCCAAACTCAGAGGTTGTTACTTGTTATAACTGCTTTCTGCATGTCATTATGAAATGACACACTTTAAGAATAGGGATTATGGTTAGAGCAACAAAGATAAAAGGACTCTTAAGTACAGTAAGGTGATGATGAAATACTGGAATATATTATGTAAATCTAAGGGGATGCCATACCATGCTAATGAATCATACATGTCCTCATTATGTCTGACACTGCAGCTGTTTGTTCATGCATTAAATCATGTGTTCATACAGCTCCTCTGATATTCGGCAGCCAACACCCATACGTGTCCCGCCTCGGGACATCGCAAATGCAATGGAAACATAGGCTGCGTTGAAGTTGCTGAAAAACAGGAGTCAGAGCTGTGTTGCATCATCACTTTTATAGCCAAGCTTCAGTTGCAGTTCTGCCCATCACCCACACAGCAGGTGTGCATGCTGAGTCAGACAGAGAGAGGTGACAGACTGTATTTAACATGCCCTTTGGCGAGAACTAGGCCAACAAAAATATGAGCAAATGGGATTTTGTGTGCATTCAGGAGCGTGCGTTCGAGGCAGGGTGTGTGGCAGTTAAAGAGATTACGCACAAAGGGGAGAAAGGACTAAGTAAAAGATGGAGTTGGTAGGTGGGGAAATGTGTGCAAGATAAAATTTGGGGAGAGTCAAAGGATTGAAACAGCAACAGGGTTAGGATGCAGGGGAATGAGGAAGTGTCAGGGTTAGGAAAGCAATGCAAAATATATATTTAAGAAGAAACGTAAAGGAGAAAAGTTGACACACATGGAGAGAAAATGCTGTAGAGCCACTGGAAACATGAGAAAGAAAATATGAACAAAGACTAGAAAATTAAGAAATGTGAAGAACAGCTGACACCTTGGTTTATTTGTGAGTTTGATTTTTTTTTTTTAAATATCTTTTCACAGCGTAGGTAGCACAAATATGTTAAAAAATGAAGAGTGAATAATAACAAACTCGTTGTGTATCTGTGCTGTGTGTTATTTTAGGTGCTGGGCTGGATCCGTAATGGCGAGTCCATGCTGAACGCCGGTCTGATCACAGCCAGTTCGTTACAAGAAGCCGAACAGCTGCAGAAGGAGCATGAACAATTCCAACATGCAATCGAGGTAAAATAAAATGTGTATTTAATATTCCTCTTCTTGCTCTAGAAGCAACATGTTGATGTCCATGTGCTTTGTACTTTTAACTGCATCTTTCTTTGCCCTCCAACCTTTCTTCATATCCTCTTATTCCTTTTCATCCTGTTTGTCTTGGTTCACCTCTGCATGCGTGATTCTGCATCTCCATTTTCCCTCATCTTTTACCACTTCTGCATCTCCCCTGCTCCTCTGCCCTTCATCCTTCAACATTTTGCCCTTCTAAAACTCATCTCAGGTTCATATGTGTCTGCGCCACCTCCCCTACTCAAAACTAGTCACACATGAAATAGAATTATCAATAACTAATATCTCTACCTCTGTCTTTCTTCTGTCTCTGCTTACCTTTCTTCTTTTTACTACTGATTATGCAGGGTGCCTTTCCTTTGAACTCTATCGAGCCTGGCTCATTTTAATGCAGGCCTGTACCTGACCTACTTCTACCAAGCTCGCACACACAGACACACACACAGATGCACACGCAGAAGAAAGCTATGTTTATGATTATTGCTTATGTGAGACTTGAATTTTAACACGCATGCCATAACTAGTCCCTGCAACCCGCAATGGGTCCCCTGTGGTGAGAAAAGAGCACGTGATATGGGAATGTCCTCCTTGATAGTACCCAGCAGGTTCAGCAGACATTACCAAAGGTAGCAGGAAGCCCTTCATCCTTCCTTTATCTCTTTCTGTTTTCCTACCCTCTACTGCTCCGAGTCCAGCAAGGTGCAAAAAGCCTTATTCTCAGGCTAACCGCTATGCCAGAAAAATCACCAGATACTGTCCTTCTTCACCTCCCTATCTCATTTCCTCTCCAGAATGCTCACCCCAGGACAATCTTTATGACACAGCCACTACTTTTATTTATTTAGCCTTTCTTCTGCTGCTCCCCAGTTCTCCACTCTCCACCAAACTGCCCCACAGGGTCCAACAGGGAGCTGGGGCTGTATTTTCAAAGCAGTCATTGTGTTACAGATATTCATGTAACTCTTGAATTTCATTGTTTTTTCTCTCTTTATCTCGCTCTTATCCCCCATGCAGAAAACCCATCAGAGTGCGCTGCAGGTACAGCAGAAGGCAGAGGCCTTACTCCAGGCAAACCACTATGACATGGATATGATCAGAGACTGTGCAGAAAAGGTACTGCTTTCTTACAAGCGTATACATCTCTGAGGGAAAACATCAATAATAATGTAGATAGTGTCGTTGCCTTTTTTAAAGCTCCAGGTGGTAAACTGATTTGTTTTGTTTGACTTGAAGGTGGCAGACCACTGGCAGCAGCTGATGCTGAAGATGGAGGACCGACTTAAGCTGGTTAATGCTTCTGTGGCCTTCTACAAGACCTCTGAACAGGTATTTGTGTGTTTGTGTGTGGGAGTGGGTGCCATCAGCACAAACAGGTGTTAGATAATCCTGAGCAGCAGTGAGTGAACCAAAATGAAAGACAGGGATAATGTGAATTGCACTCTCCTCTGTGGACATTAATAGACCTGGAAAGCCAGAGTATGATTAAAACAGTGTCCTCAAGGATGTGCAGTTTCACAGGTCGCATGAAAGTCTAGAGCAGGAGAAGGTCAGTGTGACATTGTATAGTAAATTTATGTACTGTTCATCTATGTATCAGGTGTGCAGTGTGTTAGAAAGCCTGGAGCAGGAGTATAAGAGAGAAGAAGACTGGTGTGGCGGTGCTGATAAACTGGGCCCCAACAGCGAGTCGGACCACGTCACCCCGATGATCAGCAAACATCTGGAGCAGAAAGAGGCCTTCCTCAAGGTGAGAAAGGAGAAGTTGTTTTATTTATATTTGATAAAAGACACGTCAAATCCCTTTTTTTGTGTGAGTCGAAGCTTATCAAAATCAGTAAGATGGTATCGACCCTGTACGTGACACCTGTTCCCATTCTGCACACTTACAGGCCTGCACATTAGCCAGACGTAACGCTGATGTCTTCTTGAAGTACCTGCACAGGAACAGCGTCAACATGCCCGGCATGTTGTCCCACGTCAAAGCTCCAGAGACTCAGGTTAAGAGTAAGTATGGGTCAATAGTCACTTTTATCTTTTCTGCATCTTCTCATTAGAAAGATGCTTATCAAGTTGTTATTAGCTTTTTTAACTTCTTTCTATCCAAAGTTTCTTAATTTATTCACTAAATTCCAAAACAGGTGTTCACAATGTTCCTGTATTATGCTGACGCACAGCAATAAACATCTTGAATGAATGTATCTTTTATGCTTGTGTTGTTTCATCAGATATTTTGAATGAGTTGCTGCAGAGGGAGAACAGAGTGCTCCACTTCTGGACCATGAGGAAGCGGAGGCTGGACCAGTGCCAGCAATATGTTGTGTTCGAACGCAGCGCCAAACAGGTGCGTGCTCATGATTGTGTGTATCTACTGTACTGTGTTTTTATGTGTGTATTCGCAAAAGGCAGAATTTGGAGATAAGGCTGAACAGATTGGTATATTTGTGTCATTCAATTCAGACAAAGTAAGTAGAAATAATCCCCCCCAGTTAGATGATTGACTCCTGTTTGAACTGGAATTAAGTCAGCAAGTTGATTTGTCTCAGTTAGCACACAGCTGCAACTTCCATCTTGATTCTTTTCTCTTTTTAAGTCAAGCAGTCTGTGTTTTTCTTAGTAATGATACATTTCAAATTTACTGGAAATGATGTAAGCTGGCAGACATTTGCAACAATGACAGTCTTAAAGACGGCTATCATTATGTGGCCCAGTAACTTTAAACACTACGTTTGTTACGGAGCTTTGCCAAACATAAGTCTCCACCACTCGTTTTTACCCTTCAGGCAGCACTGAACGTTTCAACCCTTGGCATTTTTATTGTGAAGTTTGTTGTTTGTTTTAGAAGAAGAATAAATCTGAGGTAGGATGATAGGTCAAGTCACAGGAACACTCGATATCTCTCAGTCAAACAAGTCTCCGATCAGACATTGTTTAGAGATAAAAGGACTGCTGAGATGGACAGTTTGGATATCACTGTTTTCCGTAGCAGCCAACATCTTGTCACACTACACCGACTGAGCTGACATCTGGAGTGTTTTATTTAAACATGACTTTGACTGCTGGAAACTCTTTATTCTCAAGAAGTCGAAGCAAGTTAAAATCTACGCCACTTGAGCTCTTAACTCTGTCCTTGTGGACCGGGGCTGTTTAAATACGGACGCTTTGCTCCCTCTTGTGGTGTTTGGAAAGCACAGCACAGGCACACAGCAATGTGTTTCGCCAATAAAATTAGATGACATCATAGATGTTTCTAGGACATGGCTATTCCAGGGCGATCCAGGTTTTATCCCCAGGGCACAAATGCTTTCTGGTCTCACAGTTTGACTGGACCAGTTCTGCCACTGCTGGTCAGGGTCCGCAGGCTCAGTTATTAAGAACACAGACATGAATACGGATAGAAACTAAGTAGGACCTTTGGAAACTGAATGCTAGAAATGTATGAATCAGTTCTATTTTTAGTCGGTGGTAAAAGATTGCTAAAGGTCTCGCTCCTTTATCATATTGTTTCCAAAATTATGGATGCCACCTTTCCTAGTCCTGAAATACCATGAATGTGATCAGGGGATGTTAAGGGATTCTTAAAGGTAAATTGTACAGTGGAAAATTCCTTACATATCAAACCCTGATCAGTTAATATTTAAACAAATGTCCCACTAGATAGGAGAGCATAAAGTGGGTGATGGTGGTAAGCATACAAACTATTGATTGACAATAATTTTATTGTAGTTATAAGAATCTCAAGTTTACCAGCCTGTACTAGGTCTTCAGGTTTGGATAGTTAATAGAGACTGTGTCATATTGTGTAACTAAAATCCCTGCAGTGTAAATGAACTCACTTGTGATTGGTCGTGTCCTCAGGCCCTGGAGTGGATCCATGACACTGGGGAGTTTTACCTGTCCACACACACATCCACCGGCTCCAGCATTCACCACACACAGGAGCTGCTAAAAGAGCATGAGGACTTCCAGATCACAGCAAAGGTATGTGTGAGCGCATTTATGTTCATCTGTTGACTTATTTCTGTGCAAAAGAAGGTGGAAAAGATAGAGACTGTATGTGTGTGTTTGTCTGCCTGTTGCTTCGCTCGTTGTATTGTGTTGTGTTGTGTGTGTTTGCACTCTCCTGTGAGGCCCATTCCCAGGGCAGCGTATTGTCCCGTTTCCTCATTGCTGTGTCACTGTTATTGTGTTAGAGAACAAGCTATTGTGTCCATCAAGCAACACAGTGATTCCTAACTCTCTCTCTGCCTCTCTCTGTCTCTCTCTCTTATGTACCTTTCCTCCACCGGCGCTGGCTCTCTGCGGCCACCTCTCTTTTCTCTCTATCCCCTCCCTAAATGTCTCTCTATTGACAGCAAACCAAAGAGCGGGTAAAGCTGTTGATCCAGCTGGCGGATGGGTTTTGTGACAAGGGCCACGCCCATGCCCTGGAGATAAAGAAATGGGTGTCCTCGGTGGACAAGCGCTACAGGGACTTCTCTCTCCGCATGGACAAATATCGAACCTGCCTGGAAACAGCGCTCGGCATTTCTTCCGACTCCAACAAGGCTGTGAGTGCACACCATTAACAAAAATCACAGAAAAATACAGATATTCTTCCCGATGCGTTATGACAAACTATTTATTTGTTTTATCCTAAAACCTTGAGTTGATGCTTAGTAATGAAAGACCATAGAGAGATACAGCCGTTGACACACTCCAGGTTATTTTAATAAGGATACAACCTTGGCCTCTAGCCTTTCTAGTGTGAGATTAAAACTAAATCATGTTTTATGTGATGAATTTAATCATACAAACAACCTCTGGCTTTGGTTTTATCATACTTTCAAGGGTATGAGCTTGCAGCAAGTGGTGAGATGTAGATAGATACTCCTGTCTCTATTTAAACTCCATCTCCCAGCGGTTCATTTTAATGAACTGGTGCTAAGAGAAAGCAAATATGTCACACAGTGGTGTGTTGACGAGTGAATGACCACCATGCCTGTTTTGCTCAACATAATAGCCACTGTCTCCTTTTCAGAGTAAAGAGCTGCAACTGGACATCATCCCAGCCAGTGCCCCAGGGTCAGAGGTCAAGTTGAGGGATGCTGCCCATGAACTCAACGAGGAGAAGAGGAAGTCTGCGCGAAGGAAAGAGTGAGTGCAACAGACATTTCCCTGGCACACGCTCTCCTGATCACCACCTGATGTTTAAAACTGCTTTGCAAACATATGAAAACATACATTTTCAGTCCTATTAAGATTGTATAGCTGCGACTAGGCTTTCATTTCAAATTGTTTGGGTTAATAATGACGTGAAGTTAAATTTCAGATTACCCAGAGATCATGGGCACATCATAGTCAACATTGAGATCTTCAAATCAAATTGAGTGTGTTAAGAAATGGAGATGAAATTTATGGTGCATGTGAGAGCAGGCAGAGCAGTAATGTGCCTTATCAACTTTTATCACGAAATGTTTCAGTGTTCCTGATGCTGTATAGAATATCTTTGGTTATTAGTTTTAAGTGGTTTAATTTAGTGGGCGGCAGTAGCTCAGTCCATAGGGACTTGGGTTGGGAACCGGAGGGTCGCCTGTTCAAGTCCCCGTCTGGACCAAAATATGGAGCGTGGACTGTTAGCTGGAGAGGTGCCAGTTCACCTCCTGGGCACTGCTGAGGTGCCCCTGAGCAAGGCACCGAACCCCTCAACTGCTCGGAGCGCCTGTCATGGGCAGCCCACTCTGACATCTCTCCACTTAGTGCATGTTTAGGTCCAGTTTGTGCGTGTGTGTTCGGACCTGTGTGTAATTGACAAACAGAGTGAAAAATTGAATTTCCCCTCGGGGATTAATAAAGTATATAAAATTAAAATTAAATTAAATTAAATTCATACAGGAGGGAGCCCAGTAACAGCCTGTAAATTATAGTACACATGTTCACAAGCTATATGTGAGCCATAAGGGAGTTATTCATACATGCAGCAACAGTGCTGCCACAGTAGTTACACAGAGTGCAGAAACAGTAAAGCAGAGTGAAATCTTTTGTTTTATTTTGTACATACTAGTCCTCACCACAGGTTTTTAATTATTAATATTTTGTCAGCGACAGCACCTGACCATGTTAATCAGTGTGTTCTCTCCTAACATTCATGTGCTTTCAGATTTATAATGGCTGAGCTGATTCAAACTGAGAAAGCCTACGTCAGAGATCTACGGGAGTGTATGGATGTAAGTCTCGTATTTTTACACAGTTAGGTGTTTTCTGACTTGCAGTAAATTGTTGTCAAATTTAGTCATCTTCATTGCCTTCCCTGCAATTTTTAAAATGTCGTCATAATCTCAGTTTTTCTATTTTGTCCTTTCATTGCATAAACATTGTCCTTAAGAATTGGTTAAATTGTACTTTTCCAATTAGTTATAAATATGTAATGTGTTGATTGGATGCTCTTACATTAGGTGACTTTGAGCAGAGATTTGTAGGTATTAAATTATTCTGCTCTGGTGTGTGTGCAGACATACTTATGGGAGATGACCAGCGGTGTGGAAGAGATTCCTCCTGGTATTGTCAACAAGGAACACATCATCTTTGGGAACATGCAGGACCTTTACGAGTTTCACCACAAGTCAGTGGAGCACTGATCTGCGACATTCTGTTTTCTTTACCATTAATGTCTGCTGATTTAGTCTAAAGATTATTCATTTCAGGTGGAAATCTTTTTTTCAGTAGTAGCGAATAAACAAAATTTGCTTCCGATTGTTCCTCCTTTAAATCTTTCTGTCTCTTTGCAGTATCTTCCTGAAGGAGTTGGAGAAGTATGAGCAGCTTCCAGAGGATGTCGGCCATTGTTTTGTGACTTGGGTAAGAGATCTGAAAGTTGTGACTTATATATCAGTTTCTATGTGTTCCTCAGCTGTTATTATATCCCACAACAATTACAATATTGTAGCGATATGTTTTGATTTGTTCTGTTTTCATCAGCATTTTTTCCCCATATGACTAGTTTAACTAGCATTACTAACATTAACCAACATATACAGTAAACTAGACCTATAGAGTATTACAGATGTTTTCTGAAGTTGTTGTTGTGCATCCAAAAGTGTTTGTAACTTGTGAGTAAAGGACTGCTGTTATTTCTCCTATTCAGGCTGATAAGTTCCAGATGTATGTGAACTACTGTAAGAACAAGCCTGACTCCACTCAGCTCATCCTGGAACATGCTGGACCCTACTTTGATGTAAGTAACTGCCAATACTGCTTTTTGTATAATTAATTGTGATATTACAGTAAGGATTAGTAAAAAAAAAAATTTACATTTTGTTATACAGCACTTGAGGTTTGTCTGTACAGTACATGAGTAAGAATAATGAAGATTGTTCTTCTGTAAAATATGTGTCTGTTTCCCCTTATTGACTTACAGGAAATCCAGCAAAGACATCGCCTCGCCAACTCCATCTCCTCTTACCTGATCAAACCAGTCCAGAGAATCACTAAATACCAGCTCCTTCTCAAGGTACAGCCTCCTTTCAAATAAATGTTAAATTAAGGTTATCTAGCCTGGCATTACTTACTTTTTGCAGACATAAAAATTAAACAATGGGAACCTAATCCTTTAACCAAATCATGAACGTGTGCTCTTCTTCTTGGTAAAATCTAACTGTGTGTATGCTTCTGTCTGCCTTCTGCTGTTGTAGGAGTTGTTGACATGCTGTGAGGAAGGCAAAGGTGAGATAAAGGATGGCCTTGAAGTCATGCTCAGTGTCCCCAAGAGAGCTAATGATGCCATGCACCTCTCTATGCTGGATGGTAGGTAGACACACACACAGACTCACACATCCTCACACACACATCTCTGCTATTCATGAGATTGTCATAGTTTTTTGATGGTTACCTGTACAACTGCTCACTAATGGTCAAATTCACAGAAGGATTGCGTGGCTTTTGTGGGCACTAATTCTGCGCAAAGGAGGCAGAATTGCTCCTGTGCTATTTGCATGTTTTTAAATAAGGAAATATGCATACACAAAATTGGCTGCTGTCTGCAAAGGAGCCTCATTTCAAAAAGAGTCCAGTTCACAAAGATCAGCTTTAAAAGCCACTAGGGCTGTACCTGACTCAGAATTATGTCAGTCAAATCAGATTTACCCATATTAAACAAGTCGTTGATGTGTTAACAGGTTCAGTGGGACCATCAGTGTGACAGCAGCATTCATGTAACAGTAAACAACTTAACGCCACTAACAATGGATTGGAAATGTATAACAATATTTTTGCCGACACTAGATATCAAACAAAAGCCAGAGACTGTGTTGTATTAAGTGTCTGTGAGCTGTAAATTCACCACTTCCAAGCAGAAGAGCGAAGACAGTGTTATTTTGGAGACGTACAGTGAAAAGTTTCTCCTCCTCTGTGCTGCTGCATCATGTCTGCAGCTCTCTTTACCAAAGAGTAGCGCGAAAGTCAAGAGCGCTCACTCCGCAGCAAAATCGGGGATCCAAAACATCCCGGAAGTACACTACACAGCACACTGACTAGCACGACTGCTCAATTTGAGGCAATCTCAGTCAACTGAGGGGTCTCTGACTTATGATTCAAATCACTGACTTTTAAGGTTCAGCCCGAATAGCCACACAGTTTACAGTGAAAATACTAGCATCGTCAGACAGTTGGTGGTATATACCTTGCCTGAAGCTTTGAGGAATGCCTCTCCACCTCGTCAGTCAGGACCTGTAGGACATTGTCCTAAAATTTCAGTTTTCATTTTCTCTCTGCCCCATTCTTCTACGTCCTGTGTTCCTGGTGCAAAGGCAACATTTATACTTTTCTACATGGTCTGACACAAAAAGGGCATACTGCACTCAGCTGTAAAACTTAATGGGCATGTTTGCGCTGCATTGTCATCAAGGCAACATCTTTTGTGAATCAGACCTTGAGATGGGTAAGTAATGCCCAATTCATGATGCTTTCATGCTGCAATACATTCTTGGTGAATTTGCCCATGAATGTATTCTGAGGGTCTGATGTTTCCTATTAATTGAACTTTCACTACGCTTTTGTGAGTGTAGTCACGTCACTCACATTCAGCACAAATTACTCAGCTGTGAGTCAGCACTAACTTCATTCAACTTCCGTCCATTTGCAACCCACAAATATGTTTGTGCATACTGTACTGTTTGCACATGCAGACAGCCCTTAATTGGTCTTTTCCTCCTATCCATTCACTCTCAGGGTTTGATGGGAACATTGACTCCCAGGGAGAGTTGATACTTCAGGAGTCCTTCCAGGTATGGGATCCGAAGACTCTGATTCGGAAGGGTCGTGACAGACACCTCTTCCTCTTTGAAATGTCCCTGGTCTTCAGCAAAGAAGTCAAAGACTCTAACGGGCGCAGCAAGTACCTGTACAAGAGCAAGCTGTTTGTAAGTAATGTACTGTTTGAGCTGACTTTATTGTTTCTTCCTTTTTTCTTCCAATCATGACAGCTGAGAAATGCTGTACTTTGAAATTGGGGCACCCTGTGGTTCATCCTAGATGTTCATAATGTTAAAACCACAAACTATCACATGATGATATTATATACCAGTAATTATAGTCGTAAATTTCTGTGTATTGATTGCGGCTTGTGTTGCCCATGTTGTCATATTCTTCCTCGGGTCATATCAACTTTTGTTGTGACAAATCAAACTGAAGGTTAGACTAAGTATGGCTCAAAAGTGTGAACGGGGTATTACACCCATCTTCAAAATTCACACAATATTCCTATGGTCTAAGGCCCCATGTCCACCAAGGTGGTTTTTCCCAGCTAAAAATGCCAGGTGCTCCTCAGGAAATGTCAAGTTGGGAGCATTTGAGAGCACTTTGGGGGAGTCGCTTTTTTTCAGCTTAATCGCTTTGGTTGCGTCTCGTTGCTATGATACAGAATATCCATGGAAGTAAACATCACAGCACAAGGTAGAGTGCTTGCTTTGGATGAGGGAACGCTGAAGTATATAGGGAGAGAGGACGGACCCACTGAGGAAACATATATGCATATATATGGGTCCTCTACCAGAGGCCTGGGAGTTTGAGGGTTCTGCGCAGTATCTTAGCTGTTCCTAGGACTGCATTGTTCTAGATGTTGTACCTGGAATCTGCTGGAGCCACTCGCCCAGTTTGGGGTCACAGGGGGTCACAGCCCCAAGTGCTCAAATAACCACTGGCACTACTGTTGCTTTTACTTTCCACATCTTTTCTAGCTCCTCATTCAGCCCTTGGTATTTTTCGAGCTTCTCGTGTTCGTTCTTCCTGATGTTGCTGTTGCTCAGGACTGCTACATCTTTCACCACTGCCTTCTTCTGTTGTTTGTCCATCAACACGATATCCAGTTGGTTAGCCATCACCAGTTTGTCAGTCTGAATCCAGAATTGGCACACTGGGACTTCCTGCCCTTACTCAGTGCAGATGTTCCTGTACACTATGCCAGCCACTTGGTTATGGCATTCCATGTACGCTGTTCCTGCCTGCATCTTAGACCCTGCTGTTATGTGCTGAACTGTCTCAGGAGCATCTTTGCACAGCCTGCACCTGGGGTCCTGTCTGGTGTGGTAGACCCCTGCTTCTATTGATCTTGTAAGTGCCTGTCCTTGTGCTGCCATGATTAGTGCTTCTGTGCAGCGCTCAGTGCAGAATTCTTGCAGAGCACCTTGTCACGCTGCCAGTGTTTGTAGCACAGTTTTAATAGGCAGCACTCCCATTGCAAAGCATTAAAAAAATGGGCTGGCCTCAGAAAAAAAACACTTTGGTGGACAAAAACATTAGTAAACATGCACAACTTCTTTCCTAAATCCAAAAGCTAGAATGCTAAAACTCAAATTTGTGATATCATATATGGTATAAAGTCTGGAGCTGCTCCATAGACAATAAATTGAGAAATGAATTGAGAAATTGAGACAATAGAATAAAGCTCATTTGGGTATAAAAAAGAAAACAAACATTCTATGGCTCCACAAAATCAGGCTCCTGTTCATTGTTTATGGCACAGCTCCAGACTCTATACTACTATGACATCACAAGTTAGACACTTCCTACTCTGGTTTCTGGCTTTGAGAGAGAGTAGCTCAAGTTTACAAATATTGATTGAACGTTCCTAGGCCGTGGAAATGACAGATTGGAATTCTTCATTAGATGGTGTTCCCCTTTAAGACCTGGTTTGGTTCAGGATTGATCCTTGGTTTTAGCTGAAAGACCTCTATGACACACTTTGTTTTTATTTTGGTTACAAATTGCAATCAAATCTTTTTTTGTGTGTTTATGTATCGTAAGTTTGCTGACATGTCATTCACCTCCTCAGACGTCAGAGCTTGGAGTGACAGAACACGTGGAGGGAGATCCTTGTAAGTTTGCCCTGTGGGTGGGCAGAACTCCGACCTCAGACAACAAGATCGTCCTCAAGGTATCAAGATGCTGCTATTGATAGTGTAGATAAAGGGTTGACGTTTGGTCTCTGCATTCATGTTTGCACTAAAAATGTAAATTTGAATTTTTAAATATTTTACAACAGTGTCTGATATAAATGAACAAAAATATTTTTGCCCCATGAGGAGCTTCATTTTCACTTCCAGCTCTGTGTGTCACATAGACCCCCCATATGATTCCCCTTCTGCAGGAGCCGTCAAGTTGTTCACACATAAAGAAGAAGAGTCATTCAATGTCTGCAGTCCACCCCCACTAAATCCTACATAGTCCCCTCTGTTCAGCCAAGAAAGTTCACTCCCTGTAGGGGGCTGGAGTGTTACTTTCTGCTACTCATCAGAAACGGAAACATTAGCATAGCAGTTGATGGATCATAATTCAAATTCGCAAGTAACTTCTCATGCAGTGAGTCGGACGCAATGTTTTATGCAGGATTTGTGTGTAGATGTGTGTTTGAGAGAAAGACAAAAACTTGTGGATCTCTGTGTTGCAATGTGTGAATGTGTTGTACAGCTATCTGTCTTATTACATAACTTCTGATGACCATCCTAATCTGTGTCTTATGTAACACGGTGCCACAGCAGCCTTGGTGGTGCTGGTTGCTAAGTGAAGGAAGAAGAGGAGACACTGACGAGTGTAGTCATATACTAAATACAGTGCTGCACTGGCTTTGTGACGTAAATAAACACATGGCCGACAATAAGCATCTATCTGTGGACCCATAAGTGGAGTTTAGGAGACACATCATCATTACACATTGTGTCTGAGTATGAAGGTGTGTATCAAGTACAAGATTGCAGGGATCAAAGCACTCATGTGGCATCAGACAGAATTATATAATTGCTAAATTAAACCTGATACTGTGTTGAGGGTCATCATTAATTCATTTAAGCCAAATGAACAGTGCAACAGCTTTTATTTTTCTCCACTCCTCATATCTCTTGTTAATTTAATGTTCTGTCTGTGTCTGTATTTGAAAAGGTGGAAAAAAGTCCTGGTTAAAATGCTGACAAAGCACTTGTGGGTGCAAGAACCTTAAAATTTACCCTTTTGTCTGACTCAATAATATGTTGTGTCCCAGGCTTCTAGTATTGAGAACAAGCAGGACTGGATCAAACACATTCGGGAGGTCATCCAGGAGCGAACTGTCCACCTGCGTGGAGCTCTGAAGGAGCCCATCCACATCCCTAAAGCCACCACAGCTAAACATAAAGGCAGACGGTAAGCTAACATTGTATTACTGTGAACTTAAAGGGATCGTTCACCCTCAAATCAAAAATACACATTTTTCCTCTTACCTGTAGGGCATTTTAGCAATTGAGATTTTTCTAGTGTAAGTTGCCGAGTATTGGAGATATCAGCCATAGAGATGTCTTATGGAACTTGATGGCACTCAGCTGGTGGTGCCAAGAGTGCTGTGCTGTGATGTGGTTGGCAGGTGTAGTTTGGTAGAAAGAAAATAGTTCCTACATGAAACTGCTCACAACAAGGTCTGTGGATTATCTTGAGTAACCAGGTCATGTTTTCTGGAAAGACACACTGCTGATGAGTTTTCCAAATTTATTTTTTTGGTGCTTTGATCACAAAAAGCCGAGTGCCATCTAGTTCCATTATATTGGAGAGAAGGCAGACATCTCTTCGGCTGATATCTTTAAAACTCAGCAACTCACAACAAAACAATAATATAAATAATAGATAAATAGCACTACAGGTAAGGGGGAAAATGTGTTTTTGATTTTGGGGTGAACTGTCCCTTTAAGTTTTTGAATGTTGTTCATGAGCTTGAATAGTAATTATGTCATTGTATGTGATACAATTATTAACAGTAATTTTACTGTGTATATGCAACAAATATCTAAAATAAATACAGCAGTAATTTAAAAAAAAAAAAAAAATCAGTTTTCCAATAATGATAATTAAAACCCTGCAGCTGGACATGACTACAGAGCAATGAACATCTCAGAATCCACTCTGTTGCAGATGATCAACTCAGTAATCAATATTTTCAGTAATAGATCTTATAAAATGTGTAATGGTTATTAGTAATGGTAATAATAGAATGACATTAATGATAATGTTTGCTTGCAGGGACGGAGAGGAGTTGGACAGCCAGGGAGACGCCAGCAGCCAACCTGATACCATCTCCATCGCCTCACGTACATCTCAGAACACACTGGACAGTGATAAGGTAGGACCACACACACACACACACACACACACACACACACACACACACACACACATCTACTACCCTTCCTCTCTTGATACATGTCTCTCATGCACCTTTCGAATTTATTTATTTTATTTTATTTTTTATATTTTTACAAAGTCAGTTTGCTTACTTTCCCTTTCTTGTGTTTCTTTCTTTCTTTACTTTTTTGGAACCTCAATTTTTCTTTCATGGGGAAAGACATGACAATGTCCGCTTCCTTATAGATGAATCCAAGTAGAGGATGGATTAAACCATTTTGCACCTTTAAGGGGTGAGAGGGGCTTTATTTTTTCTAATACAAAATTCAGTCTGTCAACTGATTTATTCAGCCAATTTTAATTAAGTTATGGCACTGGTTACTCAAAAATGAAAAATTACAAACACAACCACACTTTACATCCCATGCTTTTCAAGGCCCCATCCTCCCATTGGCACCGTGGGTAATCAGTCCCACTTCCCCCCCCCCAGTGACGATGCTGTTTCCAGGCATTATTTATCCCCAAAATGTACGAGGCATCATTTTGATGATACAACAAATAGACATTTTTCTGTTTTATTTAGTTACTTTTTTTATTTCTTTGTTTTTTTCCTTTCACATGCCGCACTATTCAGTTCATTCAGTCCGTGTTTAGCTTATCTGTCATTGGTCCGTATCGAGCCATCACAAATCAGAAGCTGAAACCTGGTTCGATGCAGACAACTCTCCTCAAGTTGTTTCCTGTGAAATTGTTTGATTGTGTTAGGATGAAGAAACAGTCCATCTGACAGAGCTTTAAAGCAGTGTGTGCGTGTGTGTGTGTGTGCGTGTGTGTGTGTGTGTGTGAGAGAGAGAGAGAGAGAGAGAGGGAGAGAGAGGGAGAATCTTCACTCGCTGTGAACAGGGACAGTCGGCCGTGGTTATATCTGGTAATAGCACCACAGAAGGCTTGTCCTCCTACGCTCAGTATGAGCAACTGTAAAGCTAACTCGCACACACACACCAGCAGACATGGATGAAAAATATTTCCATACTTTTATGTCATAGCAATTATAAATTGTAGCTGTGGACTCTTACTGAGGTCATTATTTTCACACTTGAATTGGACATTCCCCAACTCTGCCTCTGCTGTAATCAGGAATATAAGAAAATCAGCTCAGTGTGTTCACTGTCACCGTTAAGTTAACACAAAGCTAAACTCTAAGGTTGCTTCATGCAGCATAAAACCAAATTGAAAGGGTGAGGAGGTGCGCAGTGTGTGTTTGAATGTGTCTCTCCACTTGTGTCTAAACAACAGACTAGTGTCTGTAATTAATTAGCATTCATTAAACATTCAAAACACACAATAACACCTGCACATTTAAATTTCGTGTCTCAATCTCGCTCTTTGAATGCTCCTCTCTGTGGCGACTCTCTGTGAGACATCTCATTCAAGAGGCTGGGACACTGGTGTGTTTGTGTTAGTGTGTGTGTGCGTGTGTGCCCCCTTGTTCCTGTGTGTGTCTCTGCTTTAGTGACTGACTTGTGTGTCAGCAGCTTCAGCCTTCCTCCCACGCTCTCTTCACAGAGGATGCTCGTCTGTATGCCAGACAGGAGAGCAGAGTTTTAGGTCCTCACTGCTATCGATCTCACACTTTGCTTTAAAACATAGAAGTATATTCTGTGTTTTTTCCTCTTATTTTCTGGAGTGTTTTTTGTTGATCAGTGGACATTAGTGAGCTAAACTCTGGCAACACCTGTTTAAAGACAAGGATGGATTAAGCTGTGCTGCGGGGAGGAGACGCACAACAGGGAATCATTTAAGCTTCAATAGTCTGATTGTAAGGACCCACAGAGGAGCGCTGTTGACCCTTATAGTGGACAGCAGCAACTTTTCTTCTGGCCTTGGGATGTTATAATGGATCAAGATTGTAATTATCTGGCTCTGTTTTCCCAGGGGAAATATTCTATAAAAAGTTGAATCAATTTTACTATTTTTCAGGCAGCTTGTGTTTACCTAGTGAACAACTTTTCATTGTGATTTAGGACATTTTCAGTGAATTGCTGTAGAAATCAGACTCCTGTAGAGTTTTTTTTTTTTTTAGCTCTTTACGACTTCTTTTACAATGAGGGAGTGGAGAACAATGGAGAGACTGGAGGACAGGATCTCACATCCCGTTTCTCAGCTCCTCAGCTCTCTGGCTTTACCACATTACCAAAGGGTATGTTGCAAATAATGTGCTTTGCAGTATTTGAAAAAAGAAACACTACTGTTACATTTACACAGTGTAAATCTTTGGAACGATTAAATCAGTCTATTTTGTTTATAAAAGACACAACAAACCTGCGACAGTATGTACTTTTCAACACTAGAAATAAAGAATGTTCATACATAAATACATACATACATACATGTTCAGTTTAAGCTGCAGTAAACCTTTGAAAGCGTAAATGTGTGGATGATTTGCAGCTATTATTAAGCCATTGACAAATTGTATAGCTTGTGTATAAGACTTTTTTTATCTTCCATCAAGTCATGAATGCCCACAAGACAATTACTGTTGTTTGAAAGTTTTATAGCTTAAAATTCCTTGATATAAATACATGTTACTTTGTCTTTGTTGAATACATGAACGGAAAATGCATGAAATTGAATTCTGTCTACTGCTATGTACAGCAGAGAGGACAAGCTACACATAATCGGACATCTGTTTGTGTTCAATAAAGCCATTGAACTTGAACTATGTCCAAGACAATCAGAATTTGTATGTGCTTTTGTGTTTCATATTTGTAGAATAACAAAATGCGTTCACCCTCTGGTGTTCTGTTCTTGTGTATTTCCCACCTGTGAGCACAAAGCGCTCGCTGTGAGCACAGAGATCGAAGCTTCAGTAGCAACAAGCGGCTGCATTTTCAGTCTGAAATACCTTTGAGAACAACCAGTGACTAATTCCACCTTGTTCCACCTCTTTATAATGTTGCCTTTCTTTTCATAGGCACTTAGATGATCAGAGTCAGATCGTCAGAGTGACGTTTTGTTCAGTTGTGCCAGAAATGAGTCACCAGTCATCGGTGCATGTATATTTTCACTTTACAGTGCCGCTTGAGTACCTGTGCTGTTATCAAAGGATGTTGTGTGGGAATATTTGCGCTTTGTTCTGAGAGCCATTCATCCCATTTAGTGATGTTAGAAGTCATTTTACTGGATAAATGGTGGAGAAAGTATTCAGATCCTCCACTGAAGTAAAACTACTAAGAGAAGAAGTATTAAGTGGAGTGAGAAGAAAATACTAAATGTAAAGTATATATGCTTCAGATTTCTACTCAAATACTTGAGTAAGTGTACTTAGTTGCATTCCACTTCTGCTCAACAGTGCCAGGTATTTATACAATATGATCTTGCAGTTTTAAAATATTTGGGGCAAGATGCGGAGAAATAACGGCAAATTTAATTTATGTCTATCTTTAAAATTTACAATCTAGAGTGGAGCTCAGAGAGATACAACACTGATTGTCCTGTGTGCGGGTAATCAGCACTGACTGGATGAGATATTAACAGAAGCTTGAAAAAATCAATGTTACCAAGAAAACTTTAATTCCTCCTTGGTCATTTTAACAACAACCTAATCAGTTTATCATTACACATAACACTACTAGGACAGTGGTTCCCAACTGGTCCAGCCACGGGGCCAGATTTCTCCTTAGTCATTAGTTCAAGGTCCACACAGTTTAATATATTCGGTGTCATACTGGTGTTTGGCCATGCTGTTGGGCTAGTTTGCTGTCTCTGTAAAGTAGCTGTTGGTTAGTCACTCTTTCTACAGCAGAAAACAGCACTTAGGAATAAAAGCTCTGTGCTGGAAATTTACTGTACTTAAAGATAAAGTTTGTTTTTAACAAACTTAACATGTGTGTCACTTGTGGTCCATTCAGAATGGTCCCACAATCCACTTTTGGACTGCAACCCACTATTTGGGAACCACCGTTCCAGGATACAGTTTTTTAATTCAGTTCAATAGATATATATTAATAGATATTTAATATATATGAGACGATATCAGTGAATATCCTCATTGTCTTTTCCTTGCCTGCTTCATGTGATCTGCCTGGCTTTAGGCTGGTAGCACTGTTTGAATCTTTAGGAAGGAGGTGCACTTGGACAGAAATGGTGACACAAACGTGCCATGAGAATTTGCATTGATAATATCATTATCATTGATCACTGAATCAACATCAATCCAGACTGATGTACTGTTACACACCTACTACACAGTTTCACACTGTTTTGTGATGCAACTTGTTGGATATAATTTATCCTCACAGATAGTCATGTGGAAACTGTATCCATGCTTTGTGTAAACATGTGAGCAGTAAAACTGAAATGAACAAATATCAACATTTGTCGTCATTAATAGTTTTTCCCTTCTGTTTCAGCTGTCCGGTGGCTGTGAGTTGACAGTGGTGATCCATGACTTCGTGGCCAGTAATGGCGGCAGCAGTGGGGAGCTGACGGTGCGGCGAGGCCAGACTGTGGAGGTTCTGGAGCGACTCCATGATAAGCCAGACTGGTGCCTGGTGCGGACCACAGACCGCTCTCCAGCCCAGGAGGGTATCGTACCCTGCTCCATGCTCTGTATCGCTCACTCCAGGTCCTCCATGGAGATGGAGGGGCTCTTCAACCACAAAGGTAGGAGGAGAATGTTTTCACACCCAAACTGGCAGGTAGAGTGGAAGTGATTTTGTAATACTGAGGAATATCTGGACACATCAGAACATTAGCAAAAGCTTATTGGATGTATTTCACATTTGGAAACAGCAGAAGTGGCATGCAAAATCTTCTTATCTCACCCAACAGCTGCTTGTCACATCCATGCACATATGGAGTCTTTAAACATTAGGGAAGCTAATAAGATGCATTTCCTTGTTTGCAAACACATCATTGTTGACCTGCAGAACCTTCACTTCTCACCAAACAGCTGCTTGGGGAAGCACGTACATGTATTTCTAGGTGTTGCTATGCAACTGTGGAAAGCCCACTTGAAGCACAGCTCTTTTTTAATTATCTTAAAATAATTTTAACCTTTGAATTCCCAGCATTGTTAACATCCGCACATCTTATTACTGTCAGAAACCTGAATATTGTCTTAAACACGCAGCGGCATGCCTCTCCATTGTGACAAACATGAAATACTAAAGAGCCTCGTGAGGGTTCAACCCTGAAAGACATGATGTCAGAACATCAGAAATATTGTCGAATCATGTTCTGACAGGACAGATCATTAGAAATGCGGGACTTTTTCTGCACACATAGACACATATTTGAAGTTGTCAGACTAGTGAACAATAAAGGAAACAACTTGGAGCACAACATGAATTACATGACAACAAAATTGGGTAAGATTAATTTTACAGTATTACCCAATTTTAAGTATTGATAAAGGGTTATAGGCTGTGAGTTCTAATTATCCAATATGGGATATTTGTATTTTTAATAACAGTAATGTCTTACTGTTCAGACTTGATCATGATGTCTGTGTTTTGTCAACTCCATCCCTTCTTTTATAATCCCATCCTTCAAAAATCAAATATCATTGCAAACTTTCTGAATGTTGATTTGGTTCAAATTCTCTGACAAAGGCCCAGCAGCTGGCTCAGGTGGCTGCCAGGTATGGTTGTACTGGTGATGGTTTGGATGGTGTGGATCATGTCCAGCCCTGGCTCTATTCAGTTCTATACTCTTGTACATTGTTGTTGGATCTACATCTGTGATGGTGACTGTTCTATCATTGGGTGAACTGGTTTGTTTTCCACTCTGGTATGAAAAAATGACATCTGCTGTCTTATTGTTTGACATCTCACTGAGCCTGCACCGTCAGGGTTGATTGCAGCAAGGGCCATGTAAGGCATTGGTGTTGATCTCATCACAAATTCTTGATGGATAAATAGATACTGTTCATATTACTGTATATTTGCCTATACCACACATACATACTGTATATTATGTTTTTCTTTTATCCAAAAATACTTGAAAATCATAATCTGATCAGCGCTAATCAAAGAATAAATACAGCTAACAGAAGGAAGTGAGAGAAAAGGACTGATACTCAAATCCGACCCTCATTTGACACTCGGTTTGTTGGAGTTACGAGCTGCTGTCGTGTCTTGACAGACGTTTCTGCTTGTGTCTTTCCTCTAATCTGGAAGAGTGGGTGCGAACTGCACTGCTTGTTTCTATGGTAATATAGCATACAAATATTTTGCTGGCAGCTTCTTTGTAGTCAGTATGAGGAAGGTTTGTATTACAATTATAGGATGCTTGGATTGTACATACAGGAATGCACACCTATGGAATTAGCTGAATGATTTACTTGTAAAGTGCAGGAAAGGAAGGTAGAATTTCCCAACTACTTATTTTACACTTTGAACTGCAGCTTCACTGTTTCTCATCTCTGTTTTGCTCACTGAGGCTGTTGTTTTTATCTGGCTTTCCTCGCTCCTTTGGATGTGCCTAACCAGCCCTCTCTGTTTGTATCTTTGTGTTTGTGTGGCCAGTAGGAGTAATGAAAAGGAGCTTCTCACTGCAGGGGTTGCCGTGGTTTAAAAAAAGGCTGTTGCTGAGGACTAGGAAGACAAGGATGACAAAAAATGTCTTTGCTACTTTGTCAGCCTTTTGTGCGTACTGACCAACCATGTAAGGCCACTTTGTCCCAAGTTGTAGAAGGGTGACGGTTCGTGGGATTAGTGTTCTACGGGAAATCTCCCCTTTTCCCGCTGTGTCTCACAAGCAGGAATAATTGACTGCTGGTGGCCGACGTCTGCGTCTGGAATAACAGAATAGAGTTGAATCGAATTCACATACAGTAAGATTAGTTTGCAAAGTGTATAGCTGGCAGCTGGTTGTCTGCTCTGATTATAGGATGTGTGAAATAACAGCAGTTCACATCCATAGCATGTGTTCAGTTTGTGTGTGTCCTTTGCTGTACAGCTTGCTGCTGAAACCTGTGCAAACCCACACATTCCTGTTAAATCAAGTTAAGAGCACTTTTATTTGCACACTAACGACATTTTCAGTTTATATACTGGAAGTCCCCAGTACACCTAAGCATTGACTTTCAGCGCCTCTCATAGTGAAATAAATACAAAGGTATGCACTTAATGACAGTGTTATTGAAAAAAGGACTCTGTAAGGAGCAAAGATTAAGGGGAGGCCAGTGTATATACAAGTGTGTGCGTGTTCTATAGTGTGTTTAGAGCCCAGAGACACACACACACACACACACACACACACACACACACACACAGTCAAACAGGGAGATCTTTGTTCATCTAGTCTGCATAGCTGCTCCGGACTGCACAGAGTGTCAGATGAAGTGAAGATGCAGGAAAACACTGTTAAGTGTTTAACATATATAGTAGTGAAAAAAAAAATACCCAGTTGAGTTTCTAGATTCCAGAAAAACGATTGGAAAATTTGAAACCAGCCTCTGAGAATGAAACAGATTTTTTTCCTCTGAGCATTTTTCTGCTCACTTCCCTTGGATTTCATAACCAAGTCTATATTTGTTCCAAGCATACTGCACAACTTGTATGCATCCTAATGCCTGTAAAAAAAGAAGAAAAAAAATTGCACCCGCCCACACAAACTGAGTGGGCGCATCTACAAAGGGTAATACGGTAGATGTGCTGCATGTTTACAGACATCCCCTTGGAACAGAGAGGCACAGTGGAGGCTTGCCCAATATCCTCACATAAGCCCACTCACGAGAGAGGGAGGGAAGGAGATACAAAGAGAGACAGAGAGAAAACATCCTACTCTAATGCTGCATTTGACTTTTTCCTTTTCCTCACACTGGACTTCACGCTTTCTCTCTCTCTGGAATTTCAGCGACGCAGTGACTTCATTAGTTTTGCCTTTAACTCTAAGTCATTTCAAGAACAACTCCAGGTTTTGCATAGGAACTGAAAGCCAGTTGTCGAGTCTGTGGGGATGCTGTGAGGGAATATTTCAAGTCAGGATTCTGGAGGCTTGATATTTGACTGACATGGCCCATGGAATTGAGTCCTTAGTGTCTCTAAACCCGTTTTGCTCCATGGATTCAGCACAGGGAGGACACCCGACTGACAACTGCAAATTCTGGCTGCTGGACCTGGGTAGGTGCCTCAGTCATGTGTAGCACATGAGTAACGGCATAATGTGAAGAACACATGTCATTTCCTTGCTTTTCTGCTTATGTCAGCGAAGGTTTTGCTAACAAAACACTTTTCAGAAACACAGAGTTTGATATGGTGATCGTAACATGTCTATAAAATGCTGTATGTGCTTGTTCAGTATGAGAAGATAAAATTGCAAATGCTGCTTTTTTAATACTAAACAGTGGAAAAGGCAAGAAAGTTATGACAGAAAGATGACATAAGTGATAAGTTGTTAAGTTTACCAGCCCTGAAATTTTTGTGGTGCTATTTTTTAGACGTTTTTTAACAGTTTGTCCTTGTTTGTCATAGATTCTGTGTCAGCATTATCAAATGGGTTAAATGCAGAGGGCATTTACTGATCAAGTGTGGATTATATTGCAGCATTATGGCAGTGAAAGTGATTTGGTGAATGCACTATTATATGATGAGATATTAAATCTACTGAAATCAAATTTACAAGATTATATCTGTGCCTATGTGTATGGCAGGTCAGGTGGGTGCTGCACAGATGGGCAGAGGGTGTTAGTGTAGAACCCAGGGAGAAAAGATAATAATGAGGTCAAATAGAAAGAATAGAACAACAAAATATAGATGTAAATGTTTATACAGTATAATAAAGCCATTAGAAAGCACAAAATATCACACCGGTTTTGCTAGAATATGTAGCAGGTGGTCTCTGAACTCTCCCATATCTCCCATCCCCACCCCACGCCCTCTCTAACTATGGCTGTTGGTGGCAAGCCCTCTGCAGCATTGTCCACATTTTTACAGATCAGTTCGCCAAACCCCCTGGAGCTTTCCCACACGCTGCACCTCCACCCCTAAAACCTTGTCTCCAACCACACCGACTGATATTTGTGTGTGTGTCTGTGTGTTTGTATCTCTTCTCCTGGGGAAGATAAGACCCCACGGAAGATGCTCCCCCGGTGACACCTCTGGAATCCAAGGCATGCTTCTGTGGAGCTGCAAAGACTTTTGGGATCAGTTGTAGAGCGGCCCCTCCCCTCCCTCCTATTCTGAGACACAGGCACACACACCGAGTTGTAAATCTAGCATGTTCTTTGCAGTAGCGTGAATGAGCCATGACTGAATTATGAGAGTGTGTCGGAAGCTTGCAGGGAAATTAACATCTGACGCAGTGGAGAGCATCTGGTGGACTCTTGGTGGGTCTCTTCTCAGGAATATCAGCCCACAGAGTTAAACTGGGAGGATGGTATTAATAGGAGGTCAAATACAAATCTGATTTGCCTTTTCATGTTCAGTACAAATGCTGACTTCTGTATGTTTGAGCAGATGGTGGAGGCAGTTGGTAGATATACTAATGCATGCATGCATTTGCAGTATATGTTGCATGGATGTGCATTTACTGTATGTGCACATGTACATAATGATACATGATATCTTCAAGTGTACGACTCAAATGATCTTCACAGTCGTCTCAGGAGTATCATGCTGTAATGAGCCAACTAAGCTCAAGTCACCCCTGTTGACAAACTATGTGTCCCCCATTTTTGTTTCCCATGAGTACGAGCCTGACCAGCTGTTCCTGAGGTGACACTCTGCAGGTCAAAGAGCAAAGGTCATTCCCTCTGTGTGTGTGTGTGTGTGTTTGTGTCCCGAGGGTTATTTTATACTAAGTAGGAATGTGTCAAGGCCACTGACCTGATGTTTCACCCATTCACGCCCCTGTTAACATGACCTCTCCAGTCTAATCAGAGCACAGAGATAGCAGCAGATGCTTATCTAAGTGTCAAAGTGAGAACATTTTAGTCATGACACATAAAGGACAGAAAGTGGACTACTTTGCTTTTTCATGCTTTTAAGCCTGAAGCAACACATTATTCATGGTTCAGTTTTTACTCAAGCTATATTTCATGTTCATGTCCACTCATTCACATTCCCAAATAAATAGTAGTGAGTGAAGAATAGTGAGTATCAAATCCCTGACCATAAGATGTTCTCTTACAACTAAAACCACAAATGCGGTGATCTCAGGTTTACATTTTGAGAGTATTTCAGTGGCATTCAAAGAGATAAAAGTAATTGTGTCTCCCCAGAAACCAAATTTGTGTAAATTGACAGTGTGGCATATTTGTCTGCTTAACTTGTCCCCCAGTGTTTGATGTAGAAGCTAAGATGTACTTGCTAACAGCATGGTTACATGTTAGGTTGTGACCCCAGTGTCTCTCCAGGAAGCATGGTCTGTTTGGTCTATATGAGAAGTCCTGACTCCTGTGTCTGGCCCTCCGGTTCACTCCCTTTAAAAGCACGCATCACCAAGGTGTTAAATCATGAATTATGTCTGCAAGTAGGTGTGTGCTGTGGGTCGTCAGTGTTGTCTGCCAGTTATAATAAAAATAGCAGAAAGGAGCCTGGTTGACATTAGAAATTAACAGTTGTGTGATGCTCAAGTGTCCACCCACAGTTATTTACCCAAAGTATTCAGGACTTTATAGCCCCTAATTATTTAAAGGCCTTAACAGCGCCAAGCAGCAACCTCCGGGGCTGAAAAAAGAAGCCAACGCCAAGTGCCAGAAACTGCACTTCCTCAAATGGCAACTTGAGGCTGGCTCCAAAAGTGAATCACTACCCATAGACCACTATGTTTAATTACCTGTTAAAAGTAGTGGTGACTTCTGGCTCCAAAAATTCAAGATGAATGCAGCAGTCACAATGCCAAACTTGAGGCTTCAAAGCATGAGTCAACAAACCAGTGGGTGATGTCATGGTGGCTACATCCATTACTTTTATATGGTCTATTGTCAGCACCTGTACGTCTTTCTTTTAGTATGAATAATGGATCAGTTATCTACTGAAGTAACAATATAAAGAACTCATGAAGAGACGTTTTAATAGTCCTTGGAATGCAACAATAGTAAATGCTAAGGTATTCTGTAGCATCAGAGTTACAGCCTGAAATAGTCTCCATGATTGTACCCATGACTAAAACATTCCAGAGCAGTAACGTAACAAACAGTTGTGACTCTGGTTTTCATTTGGTACTGCAGAGGAGATGATGGAGGTGGGCAAATCACACAGCTTCCATGAATTCTATACTTAACAGTGAGGTTGCATATAAAGATTTGTGCCAACAAAAGGGATTTTCACCAGATTGCCCTCAAGCAAGACGGACAACCCCTGCACCCCTTCTGTCGTCTTTTAATACGCCCTTTGGGTCGAATTTATGGATCTACAGAGCAGTTAAAGCTTTCCCTCCCCTGGGAGATTGCACAGGATCCATTTGACTTTCTGTCTGGTGGGAAATAAATTGGAGGATGAAAACAGGATGAAAAGATGTGTTCTCACCTGTTCTGCCTTGACTCATTCACGTTATTGTTCGCCTGACTCATGGCCAAGAAAATCTAGCACGAGGCGACTTAAGTGTTGCAGAATCACTGAAAGATCAGGACTATTATTGCGCAGGTTATACTGAAGACGTCTGCACGTGAGCTGGACATTGTCAGAGTGAGATGGTGAGGAGTCTCAGATAAGATGGAGATGCTTGTTATTCTGGAAACTGTGCTTTCTTCTTCCCTTGCATGCGATGTTAGAACACATGCTTCGTATCAGCGCAGCGCAGTAAAAATAAGTCTCCCAGAGGCTGAATGATTGACACACACGCTCACATGCAGATGCGTTCATTCAGGCTGTGTTAAAGTGTCCAATGAGGGAAGGCAAAATTTCCACACCTGCCATTCATAAGAGCCATTCAGCTTGGTCACGTGGTTTAATTCTTAGCAGCTGCATCTTTTTAACCACTTAAATAGCTCAATAATGGAGAGGCTGAAGCCTGAGTCTCTTGAACCTTTTACTCTTAAGTCAAGCTGCTGCACAGTGTTCTAAAATATAGATACTTAAATCTTGTACTCAGACTGAAATAAATACATTCTCAGAAACATAAAAAATCTCGTTGTATTATGTTCTACATTTAGCTTTGAAGCTCAACAGCTCACAATTGCATGTGATGTAATAGGTAGAAAGTATCACCCTTGAGTCAACTTCAGCCCCCATAGAAATGCACTTGGTTTTGCAGTCATGCCCTCACTGGGTGTCATGTGCTAACCTGCACATGGAGAACATCATCATTTGAGATTTCGTGCACCAATAAAAGAATTTCCTGATTTGGTTTAGTTACAGTTCAGATCAGCTTTGCATTTAAAGTGTTAGAACACATCAGTTTAGGAGTGTATTCAGAGGCTTTGATGAGAACTCTTTGTCCCAGTCCTAGTTGTTGATAGATACAAAGAGGTACTTTCCTCATCCTTGGGGGATTGCCGAAGTTTTTTGTGATAACTAGGGGGTTAGTCTTCTTTACTTGACTCGCTTGTATTGGCAACAGAGTAAGGGATACTCTTAAATCATGCTGTTCCCTTTTGTTGATCTGTGACGTCTTACTGGAGGTCTTGTCGGAGGAGTGCTGCGTGGGGTCAGAGTTGGGGTCCTGTTGCACAATGTGACACAAAGAAAACCAACCTCAACATAGTCACCCCAAGACTCCTTGGTCACATAGCTTGTCAAGCCATTCAAGAGGTTCTGTTTGCAGCAGCATAAAAACTAATGAGGGAATGTCATTGTAATAGAGGAGGAAGGACGTTAGGCTCAAGTTAGGAAGGACAACCAGCGTGAATGAGGAGGTAGGTGAGACAGACAGGTGGATGTGTCTTTGAGGTATTCAGACAAAGCCTCAAGCATCCCTTTATCCTGTATTATTTTTTGATCGCTCCATCACTAGTCGAAGAAGAGCTTCCCTCCTACAGATTCCCTAAGGCACCGCCATAACTGTGAGGAGGAGGAGGCCAGTCTGCCTACTGCACATAACACATACAAACCTTGCACAAACAAACAAAAGCACACACATATGCAAACTCCCATATGCATATATGGTGACTAAAGTGTTGTTTATGGTTTGTTACACAATTTGTCGCATAAATTAAGTACAGATTGAGTATCTAGTTTAATATAGAAACAGAGCTGTGATGCAGAAGGAAGACAACTCGAATATGACAGTTGCTGACAAATAAATATGCCCAAATTGTATATTGAGGTATATATGAATAATTGAAGAAGTTATAGATGAAAATATGGCATACTGCACACTTCTCAGATGCACAGACTTCAAAATATGGAACTATTTCTAATGTGTTCACAAGCATTTGTGATGTTAACATAATTTTACAGCACCAGACAACATTAATCAAATGGGTTACTCTAGTGTTAGTCCCTGAATTAAAAGACCTGTCAATCAATGTAAAATTGATAGCAAATTCCAATCATGATTTTTGTTGTTTTCTTATTTTGGTGAGAAAACCTTTTTGCATAACAGATTATGCCTCTATAATTGTGATAATATCATGATCAACCTTCCCTTTCCTTTCTCCCTTTCCCCCTTTAGACACTTTGTCTGTATCCAGTAACGACGCCCTACAGCCAGGCTCCAGCCAAACCCTGGGTCCTCACAGCTCACCAGGCCCCAAACGTCCTGGGAACACCTTAAGGAAGTGGCTGACCAGCCCCGTACGGCGGCTGAGCTCCGGCAAAGCTGATGGCCACGTGAAGAAGCTCGCCCACAAGCACAAGAAGAACCGCGACGGCACAAGGAAGAACATGGATGCAATGGCCGGCTCACAGAAGGACTCCGACGACAGCGCCGCAACACCACAGGATGAGACACTGGAGGAAGTAAGGACAGATAAAGCAGTGGATAGTAGTCAAAGACACAGTTTTGATTCTGACCTACAATCATTGTCCTCCTTCTCTCTGTCTAGCGAATGCGTAATGAGGGTCTGAGCAGTGGTACCCTGTCCAAGTCTTCCTCATCAGGCATGCAGAGCTGTGGCGAGGAGGAAGGAGAGGAAGGGGCCGACGCTGTCCCTCTACCTCCCCCTATGGCCATCCAGCAACACAGCCTGCTGCAGCCCGACTCCCAAGACGACAAGGTTGGTCACACAGGGCGATCTAAATACATGTATGTATATATAACTGTACATGGTCACAGACTGTGGTATGCGTAAAACACAATGCACAATACCACTTAAGACTCATAAGGGTTGTGGTTTGCATTTAAGTGTAACCAGACACACAAAATAGATTTATGTGTTTTTGTACTGTATCTAAAATGGGCCACACATGTTTTTGCTCCATCCACAATGTGATGGCACTGAAATACAGATTCTATGTAAATTAACAGTGGGGGGGTTGCACATGTAATTATAAGATAACATAAACAAGTGCAGGCACACACAACATATATTACTCATCACAGAAATATGTCCATTAAGCATACGGAACCTTTACACTTCGATCTTAAGAAGAAATATACACTGGAAACCACTTATGATGTGATGCGATACGATACGATATGATACAATTGGATGCGATACGATACGACATAATATGATATACTTTATGGTGCCTTTATGGTGGGAAATTTGTCTTGGACTCAGGAGCTGCATTATTGCTGCCTTACAGTAATAGTCCAGAAGAAATGAAAAGCATACACCATATGAAAAAATAAAATAAAATACGACACTAAATAACTAGCTTAGAGTAATGAAGAAGTCTACTTTCGGTGTTCATTGTGAGTCTTCTCATACGTGACAACATATGGAACAACAATTTAAAATTACAGTAATTCTTATTTTTTACTTTACAGAAATAAAGAAAAAGAGAAAATAAAATAAATAAATGCTTATACTGATCGATTTGATCACTAAAAGCCATTCACTCTTTATTTAGCTCTTTTTAAATCGCTAATTTCTTGTATATTTTATCCACATCTTACTTCAAGAAGCCAGATTTTTGATTTGGTTCCATATAGAGGTGCATAAATATCATTTTACATCCACACAAAGCAACAATAACACAGCTAAACTTTTACTTTGACGCTAATAACTTTTCTTTTTTTTTTTCCTCTTATTTTTTTTGATGGTTGCATGTTCCTTCCTTCAGCATTACGTTGATTTCTGTTCTGCTTCTCTTCTTTCCCAGTTTCCCTATCTCTCCATGTAAACGTCATCATCTCCACTTCTTTATTGAACTTTTGTTTCTCGCCTTTTTGTTTTGTTTTTTTTTTAATTCCGCCAACTAAATGTCATTCCCATGGAGTGTAAGTGTTTTACTGTTGCTGAAGTGAATACTCCATTCACGTGTTGCTGCAGTGGTGAGGTGTTTGTGGGACTAAATGGTGAATTCCCATTAAGTCTGGTTTTAAACAGGGGATCCTTATAAAACTTTGCCTGCCACTATGCCTCAGACTGGGCTCTGTTGCAAAGGCAAACTTTCTCTCCAATGGAGTATTTAGCAACACAGTTTGCTGTATATAAGTTGTTTGACCAATCACGGTGCTCGTGCTTGAGGAGCAGTCCAACCCCAGAGCTTGCCCTTGACCTAAACCTCCCTCATAACCGTTAACCTTGCCTCCCTGAGACCAGCCTGTGATGGGCTCCAACTTGGCCCCCAATTAACCCTTTTATTAGGGAGATCACACCCACCAAGTCCTTATTTGGACATGTGGAATATCGGGGTCCAAACTCAACAATGGTGAGCCTGATCACATACACAGTAGCAGCCATTGAGAATGTATGACTTCTGTACGCATGCAGCTCTGCCATGTTTTACATTTTGTTATGTTTTACGCCGTAACCGCTAACTTTCTTTTTGTCTTCCATCTTCTCTCTCTTTTTCAGTCTGCGTCTCGTCTGTCCGCTCGTCCCAACAGTTCAGAGACACCCAGTGCTGCTGAACTGGTTAGTGCCATCGAAGAGCTGGTGAAGAGCAAGATGGTGAGATAAAAATCATAAACAAAGCTCGCAAGTACATGCAAATGTGGCACATTTGTACACAGAACAATTCTGATTAATTAATATACAAACACACACACACACACACACACACACACACACACACTTTTTCTCTGGTGTTGTTGACAGAGAATGGCATCATGGCCTACTAGTCATCTGTCAGGACTGTGACTCACTATGCCAGCTGTCCACTGTTCCAACACATGGGCATTGCACTCTGGCCAATATCCCCAACACACACGCCTACTGGCTTCCATACAGTATGGACACACACCAAAGTAAAGATAATACCATTAAATGAAACATGCTGTCCAAAAGATAAGATCACAAACTGGAAGTACTCTGTCAGCCTCTGGTTTTTCAGCTCAGTGACAGTTCTCTCTTCATTCCTCTGTCCTTCTCTTTTCCAGTCACTTGAGGATCGTCCCAGCTCTCTGTCAGTAGAGCAGGGCGACAGCAGCTCTCCCTCCCTCAACCCCTCCGACAACTCCCTCCTCTCCTCCTCTTCACCCATCGACGAGGTGGATGAGCGCAAGTCTGGCTTCCTCAAGAGGAGACAGTGAGTTATGAGCCTGTGCCGTGTTAGAGTTTTGATAAACAAAAGCTACTTGAGTTCAATCCCTTAATCACGTCCGTCTTCATTTGTGTGCTTATATGGAACATTTCTGATGTTCATCCCCAGCTGAGTGCATTACGTTTGTATTACACGCTGACAGTTTCTGTTTTGTGTCTCTCAGTTACGTGCTTCTGGAGCTGGTGGAGACTGAGAGAGACTATGTCAGAGATCTGGGATCAGTGGTGGAGGTAAAAACAGATGTCAAAGGATCTTAGCTTAAGCTTCCAAAGATTGTTTTTTGGTCGGTGTTTGCTGTATGTTTTAAAAATGAGTTGACTTTCCTCCCCTCAGGGCTACATGAGCAGGATGAAAGAGGAAGGTGTTCCAGATGACATGAGAGGAAAAGATAAGATCGTCTTTGGAAACATCCATCAGATCTATGACTGGCACAAAGAGTAATGCTGGCAGTCTTCTCCCGTTAACAAACCCCACAAAGTCTACTACAAATGTTTTTAAAGTTGTAATACCTGCCCCAGCTTGAAGAAAGCATAAAATAAAAATTAATGCAGTGCAGTGTTTCTGGCAGGTTAAATAATGTGTTTCTCTTTTGATTTGTCTGCAGTTTTTTCCTGGGAGAGCTTGAGAAATGTTTGGAGGATCCTGACAGGCTGGCTCCTTTATTTGTCAAACAGGTGAGACACCTATTCTCATTTGTTTTGCATTAGATCACTGAGTACATTTTACTGAATTTAAAAATGAGAGTGAATAAATAATATTTTCCAAGCTTTTGTTTTAAAAGCTTTGTTTTCTTTTTTTGTTCCAATTGCAGGAGCGGAGGCTTCACATGTACATTGTGTACTGCCAGAACAAACCTAAATCTGAGCACATTGTGTCAGAATACATTGACACTTACTTTGAGGTAAGATTGTTTCTACACCTACGCAAACCTACAGAATGTCCTTTATGTTGTATTGTCCAGGTGATTGGTATTTCAGTGTAGAGACACTAATATTTGTATCTTTCATCAGGACCTCAAGCAGCGATTGGGCCACAGATTGCAGATCACTGACCTGCTAATCAAACCTGTTCAGCGTATAATGAAGTACCAGTTACTACTGAAGGTAAATCCACCACATTGTTCTTACTTTGCAGGCTGCATTCAGTTAAAATAAAAGTACTCTAAAAATTGAACACACAGAATTAGTCAACACACTTTTCCTCGCTACTTTTTCACAGGATCTTCACAAAATTGCTAAGAAGGCTGGAGCAGATACAACAGAGCTGGAGGTAATGTGATGCCCGGGTTGCAGCTCAAACTTTCTTAAAATGATGATATGCATACAATAATGTCTTTATTCACAGCTACCAGAGCCACACGTGACAAGACTCAGATTTAAATCTGCAATTCTTTTTTTCTTGACTCTCATGCAATTTTCTTAAAGTTTGTATTTACTCGTGTTCTACTTTAGAAAGCTGTCGAGGTGATGTGTGTGGTGCCTAAGCGCTGCAATGACATGATGAATGTTGGGCGCCTTCAAGGCTTTGATGTAAGACTTCTCTTTATTCTTAAGTTTATGTCTGTTTGTGTGTGTGCTTGGACAACTATACTGAATTAAATAAGCTATCAGTGTAAACAGCGTATCCACTGCAGATATCAAATTCTAAATTCAGTGAACTGCCACTAGATGTCAATGTTGTCTCATTTTGCAAATGTGTGAAAAGTACTGTAGGTGGTATGTGCGGTATAAGTCATTGCTTTTGTCTCTTTCTCTCTCTTGTCTGTTCTCTATTTAAGTGATCAAAACATGGGTAGAAAAGGGAAAAGCATGGTATCCTCCACTTTCCCAGTCTCCTGATTTTCTTTCTCTGCTCTCCCTCTTTCTCCAGGGTAAAATTGTGGCACAGGGCAGATTGCTCCTCCAAGATACCTTCATGGTGTCAGACCAGGATGGAGGACTTCTGTCCAGGATGAAAGAGAGGAGACTCTTCCTGTTTGAGCAGATTGTCATCTTCAGCGAGCCCATCGACAAAAAGAAGGGCTTTTCAACTCCTGGCTACCTCTTCAAGAACAGCATCAAGGTTAGTGCAGCTCAATAAAATCAATTAAATTTACTGTTAGAGCAAATTAGAAGCCTTCAACAATTAATAGAATTGCATGGTCTAACATCTCCCCTTGCCATTTTAACTTTTTCAACTCTTCCTTCTGCTCTCCTCCTCCTCCTTTCCTGTTTCATCACATCAGGTGAGCTGGTTGGGTTTAGAAGAAAATGCAGAGGACCCCTGCAAGTTCACGCTCACCTCCAGATCATCTAGTGGCAACCTGGAGAGGTACACCCTCCATTCAATGAGCCCTGGAGTCAGTCAAGTCTGGATCCACCAGGTCAGCCAGATACTAGAGAACCAGCGAAATTTCCTCAATGGTAAGAGAATGATGTTTGTACTAGAACTTCTCACTCTCGTATTACTGACTAATCTCTTGTGTTTTCCGAGGGTGTTTGATGTTTCATTATGAGTTTTTACTCAAATGTACTTGTGTGACATGAAGAAAATCTTGCCCCTCATCTTCTCCCACAGCTCTGACATCCCCCATAGAGTACCAGAGGAACCACGTGGGTGGTGGCGGGCCGAGCGGTCCACCCAGCAGTAGCAGCAGCAGTACTGGAGGCTTGCCAGGAGGCAGCAGCTCCAACAGTACCTCCAACATGGGAGGGGGAGGTGGCGGCGGCGGCTCTGGAGGATCAGGGAGCAGCTCCTCTTCTCTGTGCGGCCCTCGCTCCCGACCCTCCCGCATCCCCCAGCCATCCTCACGCCTCCCCCAGCCCGTGCACCACCACCATCCCCCGGGTCCTGAGGGGCCCGACAGATCAGCAGGTATGTGGTCACCCTGCCACCCTCAGTCCCTCCCCTCTAACCCCTACTCAGACACCACCACCAATGGAGAGGTGTTAGCCTCAGAGGTCCCTAAGATGAGGATGCTGGATAGTCCTCATGGCAGTAACAGTAATAACAGTAACAGGCCGTCAGACAGCATGGAGGCCAGTGTCAGACCAGGTATGGGGGGCATTGAAGAAACACAGAAACATCAAACAGCTGGTATACCACAGATGGCTGTGGCTCCTCTGAATTTGCCTCTAAAAACCCCTCGAGTCGGGACAGTTTCTCCTCTGATTTCACCTCAGTCCCCTGGAGGTGGAGGAAAGGAAGCATTTGTCCCCTCCAGCCCAGCCCACAAAGGCAACTCTTTCTGGGCAATGGTCCCTGCTATGCCCCCCTCTCCCGCCAGCCGGCCTGGTTCCTTCTCCTACCCCAGTGACAGTGGTGGTGGAGGGGACACTTTGGGCAGAGGAAGCCATGGGACGCCCTCTCATCACCGCCACTCCACCCACAGTAAGGACATAGACCGCATGAGCACCTGCTCCTCCACCAGCGAGCAGTCCATACAGTCCACCCAGAGTAACGGGGTAAGATGCCAAGTCGAGGCCCAGGCTTTAGTGAGGCCTAGAGATACTCACCAGTCACTAACCCAGCCTTCACTGACTGGCTGTCTGTCAGTCACCCTACTGCTGGCTCTGAGAATGGCTTGTATATGCAACGACTACCACACTGGAGATTAACGGCTATCTGAGTGCACTAACTTCACCGACAGTGTGTGTGAGAGAGACTTTTCTGACTCTCCCAGAATGTACTAACAGTGTGGATCTGACTCATAGAGCAGCTGTTGTATTTGCTTTCTTAGAATCTCTGAGCTTCAGTATGTGTTTGCTTCTCTACTGCAGCTAATACACACTAACAGTTACCAAATGATATCAAAAATCACCATTTCTCTTTGGTCTTTTGCATTCATTCTCCCAGGGGAATATTCACGTGTGAAAATCAATGATTTGTGGTCAAAGCTTTGTCATGATGAGAAGCTCTTTTACATATCACCTCCTGCCTCCTTTCTTCCTGTCATGGTTTGCCTTGAGACAAAACAAGCTGTTGTGTGCTTCACTTCAACCTGCTCTGTCTTTCTTAAAGCTTCAGAATGTCTTCCATATTTCTTCGTGGAACTTCGCTCTGTCCTTGAACCCACAAAGTTCTGTATAGCTTCTGTTTCACACCTTCTAAGAACAATAACTTCTGTCTTTTGAAATAACTTCTCAGTCATGGTGATGTAAACAGTTGCTTTAACCATATCTAGGCAAGACAAAGGGCATTTTGCAAAGATTCCTGCATGCATCAAGCAGTCAAATATAATAGCAATGTCATTTGTGTGTTACTGTCAATCAAATCCTGTATTTGATTGGTGTGAAGCTACTGATACACATCTGTACTCCCCTTTTTCAGGAATGTGTGTGCATGTGTGTATTTTAGTGAGTGGGTGTGTGAGTGGGTGTTTGATTTGCATGCATATGCAGTCTTACATTGTGCTTTCTTAAAGTCTAAAGTTTTCTGATTTTTTTCTCCAACAGAGTGAAAGCAGTAGCAGCAGCAGTGTGTCCACCATGTTGGTGACCCAGGACTATGTGGCAGTGAAGGAGGATGAGATCAGTGTGGTGCAGGGCGAGGTGGTCCAAATGCTAGCCAGCAACCAGCAGAACATGTTCCTGGTGTACCGGGCGTCCAATGAACACTGCCCTGCCGCTGAGGGCTGGATCCCTGGCTATGTATTAGGACACACCTCGACCTCCATCACACCTGAACTCCCAGAAGGAACCATCAAGTAAGGATACAAGACATTTCTCACGTTCTTGAGACAAAAGTAGTCAAGTGCAAATGTAAGAATTCATCATGATTTCTTCCTTCTGGTCTTGTTTGCTTTAGAAAATCATTATCATGGCACACAGCGCTCCGTATCCGCCGAAAGTCTGAGAAAAGAGACAAGGAGGGCAGGAAGCTGGAGAACGGCTACCGCAAGTCTCAGGATGGCCTGGCCAACAAAGTCTCTGTCAAGGTAGAGATCATTTTTACAAGCCCAATAAATCTATTCTTTACGTATTAGTTTGTGCAAGAAATCTAATTTTGTCATCACATTTTTCATTACAGCTTCTAAATCCCAACTTCATCCATGATGGTATGTACATTGTAGCTTCTGACCAAGGAGTGGATGAGTGTGTGTGAAAATGATAAAGGAAACCTTAAGAAATAATGAACCAATAAACCGTACAAATCTATATGTCTATATATGAAATATGTGCAGTACCACTTTCTCTTATCATCTCTGACCTCTGTTCTTTCTCTCCAGCTCCTCCAGAGTTCCTCATCCCCGTTAGCGATGTAGCATGTGAGGGTGGCGACAGCGTCACTCTGAGGTGTAAAGTGTGTGGTCGACCCCGGGCCACCGTCACTTGGCGGGGACCTGACAACAACACTCTGAGCAACAACGGACACTACAGCATCACTTACAGGTGACAGCATATATCATGACTTGATTTGAACTGATTCAATTCAAGTATCAGGTTCGTGTGAAATGAAGCAAAGTATCATCAAATGGAGAAAATCTCTTGCTAGCATGGCGCATCTCGTCTGATGGCTGATCTGTCACCCTACAGTGAGACAGGAGAGGCAGCTCTTCGTATCCTGGGAGTGTCTGTAGAGGACAGTGGTGTGTACACCTGTGTTGCCACAAATGTAGCAGGCTCTGTCACCTCCTCCGCCAGCCTCAGAGTCTCAGGTGAGAATCCTTTCATGTTAGAAACCCTTTAAACTATTCATATGCCAGTAAAGTTTGTTCTGAAAAGCTTAATTGTTGGGCACACTGTGGTACAAACACCACCTTAATAGTTAACCATTTAAATTGTACACATTAATTGAACTTTAAGTAAATGTCCCATTTAAATAGTCATGCTTGGTGTGTTCCTCATTAATATTCTTTATCTAATCTGAATACAATATGTGTTCTCAGGTACCCCTGATGATGGCAGTGAAGTCCTCTGGAAAAGCAGCTTTGAGTCCCACTACACAGAGATCACTGAGCTAGGAAGGTAATACACCAATAAAACCACCTTTTGTGTTAACTCCTCATGTGTGACTGTCAAGTGCTGACCGCATTTAAACTGACACATTCTCAGTATTACTAAACAGTCTAACATACACTGAACCAACAAATGTAAGTGCCAGGAAGATGGTTGTCACAATCTGAAACAAGTAGAGCCTTTGAAAGTGTACTTGAAATCTAGAGTGAAGTAACAAAAGTAACATATACTCAGCAGGCATTCATTCTACCAACTCTCATGTTTGCTCTCTAGGGGCCGGTTCTCAGTGACTAAGCGGTGTGACCAGAGAGGGAGCAAACGGACCATTGCGGCAAAACACGTCAACAAGAAGCTGCTGCGTCGAGAGCAGGTGCTGCAGGAGGTCAGACTCCTGCAGGCTCTGGATCATCCCAACCTGGTCAGGCTGCTGGACACGTATGAGACAGCCAACAGCTATGTACTTGTTCAAGAGATGTAAGTACAGTTGTGTTTCCATGGAGCTGTTTTGGCTCCCCGTTGTTTGAAAAATATAAATTGTTTATCCCTGTGAATTTCAAGTTGCAAGTTTCAAGTTTATGTGTTTGTGTTTTCAGGGCAGACCAGGGACGTTTCCTGGACTATATTGTGAGCTGGGGCAACCTGACAGAGGAGAAGGTGGCTCTCTACCTCAGAGATATTCTTGAAGCTCTCCACTACCTGCACAGCTGGAGGATAGCACACCTTGATCTCAAAGTAAAGAAATACAGATACATGAGTGTAGAGCTAAATAATTAGTTGCTTAATAGATTAATCACTCAACTGAAAATTAATTGGCAACTATTTTGATAGTCATTTATCTCATCAGTTCATGTAAGTAGATCTCTCTTTTTTTTTTCTTTTTACAAAGAAGCCAGAAATCTCTGTTTCCATCTATTTTCTGATTTGCTTTATCTAATGTGAAAGCAAAATGACTATCATTGCTTTTTTGGGACTGTTACTCAACAAGAAACACTTGAAGACATCCCAATTGGCTCTGAGAATTTGAAATAGGTCATTGTAAAGAAACCTCTTTGATGCATGAATTGTATGATAAGAGTCAGCAAACCACTTCCAGGTTCAGTGTGTAACATTTAGGAGGATTTGGTGGCGTATAGCAGTTAGGGTTTCTCCTAATTAGAATTCCTTCAGTGTTCATTGTTCAGGAGGTTTTTATTGACGGGTGGCTCATCTGCAACACGCTAATACAGTGGTTCCCAACTGATGGGTCGCGGGTATATTCTGAATGGACCGCAAGTGACCTGCAAACATGTCATGTTTGTAAAAAAAAAAATGACCCTTACTTTTAAAGTAAAGTGGATTTCCAACACAGAGTTTTTATTCTGAAGTGATGTTTCCTGCTGTAGAGTGAGTGACTAAGAGACAGCTACTTGACAGAGACAGCAAAGTATGACGCTGAATGTGTAAAAGTATGTGAACCTTGAACTAATGGCTAAGGAGAAATCTGGACCCTGTGGCTGAATCAGTTGGGAACCACTGTGCTAATGTGTGCTCACCTTTTTTTGTTTGATGTCTTATGACCGGGACGTTCAGGAGACTTTTGGCAGGGACTGAATTACCCGCAGAGGTCTCTTCCTCTCCTAAGTTAACAGACCCGGTGATTTAAACTGGTAAAAACACTGAATAAAGCAGTTTCACGTTACAAATCAGTGTTTTTCCAACGCTGCTCATCGCAGTATCACATACTTGTGATATTATGTTCCATTTCTGCCAATATATCCCCTGAATCCTACACACTGGACCTTTAAAACTATATAAGCTTACTCACTCAGCCCAGTGGGCGTGCTAGTGTTAAGGTGGATGTTTCTCTGGGTGTGTTGTCCTAAAGTTAACTTCCTCTGCTTCTGCAGCCAGAGAACATAGTGGTGGAACATGTGTCTTCCCAGCCAGTGATCAAGCTGACAGACTTCGGTGATGCCGTTCAGCTCAACCCACCTTCCTTCTACATCCATTCTCTCCTGGGGAGCCCAGAGTTCTCTGCTCCTGAGCTGGTCCTGGGTCAGCCTGCCTCACTGATGTCTGACCTCTGGAGCTTAGGTCTGTAATCAGCACACGTTGTTTCTAACTTGCTTATAACATCATAAGACATAAGACATATTAATTGATTTATCTACTGGTGTAATGACTGGATTATTTACAGGGGTAGTGACCTACGTTATACTAAGTGGTGCCTCCCCCTTCCTGGATGAGAGTTTGGAGGAGACGTGTCTCAACATCTGTCGCCTGGACTTCAGCTTCCCAGAGGACTACTTCCAAGGTGTGAGCCCAGCTGCCAGGGACTTTGTCTGCCTGCTGCTCCAGGGCGAGCCAGAGCGACGTCCCTCTGCAGCGTCCTGCCTGCAGGAGCCCTGGCTCCAGCCTCGAGGTGTGATACACAGGGACGTCGGCCATGCCACCTTGAATCACACACAGCCACCAGCGCTGCCCCCATCTCAGAATCATCACCTGGACACCTCCAGACTCATTTCCTTCATCGAGAGACGGAAACACCAGAACGATGTTCGGCCCATTGGCACCATTAAGGCCTTCCTCCACAGCCGCCTGCTCAACCACATCTAACAAACAGGTCATAGATGGTAGATGTACTGTAGACACTGGTTCCTGCATTGTTGTGGTGTAGAAGGAATTCCTGCTCGTCACGCAAACTATGGAGGATGAGTAACAAGTTAACTTTGTTCAGTTGAGCTGCGTGACTGAGAGGACCACCAGCAACATTTCCACAATGATCACCTTTTCCCTCACTAAGCCACAAAAGTCCTGCTGCTGCTGACTGACCGACCTCTGCTGATAAACCCTTTGACTCTCCCCACATCCCCTCCCGAACCTTGGCATATTGTCATTATGCCTGCACAACATATGAACTGTTGGAATCTGTTTGAGATTTCAAACCTTGACTTAGCAGGGAGAGAAAACCAAGCTTCCTCAGCAAGCTTGAGCAAGTCTTGCGTTTCGGACAGTGTTAAAAAAAAACAGAGGAAATAGAATACTGTATAATAAGAATAATTCAGGCTGCTTTCGGTTGAACACAAGAATATGTTTTTTTGTAACGAGAGATTACTTTTTGTAAATGAAACCATGTACAGTGAGGAAACAGAGAACTGTCTTTATTCATACCTTTTGGAAAACAAAGGTGAGTTAGCGAGTAGAAAGAAAAACAAAAGAAGTGAGACGTGTGAACAAAGTGGCGCCCGTCAGCAGGGTCCGCTTATTCTAGAACAAGATGAAGACCAAAACCATGTTTTCCAGAAACACATTATAGTTACATTCAGTGCAATAGTTTGCTTATCTTTATGCCCCCGTTGAGTTTGAAAGGTGAAATCATTTCAGTTTGTGACACTAGGAGAAACTAAATTCACTTGAACAAGCATTAAAGCTATTTGGCAAAGCTTCTCAGATTTTTACCTGCATCCGCCTTATTTGTAAATAACGTAATCCTGCCTTTCATTCTCATTTTGAACAATTTGTCTCAAATGAACAAAACGTATTTAATTTGTCGAGTATCAGTGAATCCATGCAGCTGGTGAGGTGAGACACTCCCTGCAGCTGGATCTTCACTATGAGCAAACTGCTACTAGAAATGCACTCGTATTTTGCATCAATTCCCATGTGCAATGTTGCAGCTTTAACATTTATGCAACTATTTATGAAGACTTTGTGTTGTAGCCGTATTCTTAAAAAGGCATGTACGTACCTGGTACTGCGATAGATGTCTGTATTGTGTTAACTCTTACGTATTAAGTTCAGTATTAATATCTGCAAAACCCCCCAGACAAGAGGCGGGTTTTCAGAAATGATGTATAAAAATGTGTATCTATAAAATATAGGCACTTATGCTTTCATTTTGTCATTGTTATGTTTTAATTTTCTGTAACAATACCAAAGTTGATTATGCTTTTTTTCCTGCTAAAATGTTTTTTCTTTTTGTTTTTTTTGTTTTTTTTTTTAATGATTTCTCATGTTAAGTTATAACAGGCCACACTGAACTGGGACATGTGAGTGTTTACCTAGGTTCAGTCTGGTTTTATTTATTCTTATTGTAATAAGAAATTGTTTGGTGGTTTATTGCTGAAAAAAAATACACTAATATTTCACTTGTCTTTTTTCAAGCTGTGCACAAAGTGGTTTGCTGTGTGACTTTGTTTGGCTTTTGTAGGTAGATACTGGTGTATGTCACTAGATTTTTTTAGCATCTCAGTTTGATGTCATAAGACAGACTTGATTGACATTTTTTACTGAGCAATAAGTCTGGAAAAAATGTCTCATAGTGGCCCCGTTCACCACAAATGAATTAAATTAGTGGAGAATGCAGTAAACCTTTGAGGAGACACTCAAATCTTGTACCACCAATAGTTCACATGTATAAGCATAAGCAGGTGTCTGCTGTGACAGAGGTCTCTTCCAGTTTCCAGTTTCAGTTGAGTTGATGTCTTTAGGTTATGAAGTTGTTGAAAACTTCTTTTTTTTTAAGTGCCAGTTGAGGGAGTCAACCTAGAGAGGAAGGTGGAACTAAAAACTTGCATTATTTCTTATTTTATTTGAAGGTTGTAAGAGTTACTGTCTGATTTAGTGTTAAAGAAGTCACTAACATGTTGAGTTCAGTGACTCTTGTTGGTCTGTACAGTCTAAGTCTCTCATATTGTGTCATTTTAATTTATTGGTGTGGATCTAGGTTTCCCAAAATCATGCTGTTAATCAGTTTATCAAATCCTCTTAAAGCCTATTCATGGAAGAATTATGATCTAAGTAATAAAAATGCCTTTGGGAAACCCAGCCTATACATGATGTAAAGATGTACAGAGAGGGTCGGGCAGTTTGCCCTCACACCCAGGATGTAAACCTCATAACTATGTCCTATTTTAAATACACATAAAACAAGACTGCAGCAATGTCATTTTGAATGTCTTATTATGACTTATTTTTACTTTTGCATGTATATTTCTTTGTACAGAAGATTGTGTTTACATGTTACTGAGTGTTGTAAATATTTTATTTTGTCCTCCGTTATTTTGCCATTAAACGTACAAGGAACAACCGGTGTCTCTGAAACTACAGTATACTCACATACACCCACACATGAAAATGTAGTTTGTCTTGAAACTAGTAATATTCATTCATTATTTCCCATAAGCTTTGAGGGTTGGAAGGTGAGGCGATGCTGTATTACCGTCATTAGTAGAAGGCAGGGGAAAAACCCAGAGCAGGTCAAAAATCAAAATGAACGAAAACAGCAACAATAAACAATTTCCACACTGGGACATAACAGCTTATTGTACACTGATTTTTTATTATATCAAAGTAGGATTCATGAGAAAAACAACACATCAGCTTCACGTGTGCTCGTCTCTCATACAGGTAAACGTGATGAATCTAATAGACCAATCAGGGGAAATCCTTTACTTCCAACGATCAAAACCAAGATTATCTGATAAAGACAAGACGGAAATGTGCACAGTAATACTTAGCGACTGTATTTACTCTGATGAAGATCTGTGTCTGTGATAACCCACAAAAAGGTATCAGAGAGGAGCTGTCACCGATCTTATCTGTCCTCTGCAGATGCTGCTACTGTGCATGAATCAGTAGACCGCACAATTCCCCCACCTCCTTAACTTTATTCAAATGCCAGCTACTGATGTTTTTATAAATCAAAAGTTACCAGAAAGCTTTTTATATGCTTTGATATAATTATCTTCATCTTCAAATGAGTGTAGTTTGACAAAACCACTGAAAAGTCATTTATTGTGCGATTGTAGTCTTGGGAATTCAACAGATTCAGCTATTTACTAAACTGAAGCTTTTCACACAGTTTATCTGCCAGTTTTCTAGCTCACCTGCAGTACCTGTGTCTCTGCAGAGCATTTATACAGATCACACTGTACACAGAAGTATGAAAGGACACCTTCTTATCAGATGTTACATCTATGTTGTTTTTCTCTGTAACAGCAGCAGCAAATACTTTACATGAAACCACAGAGAACATGTTTGTCACAGTCTTGGGCACTAAATCTCACACATGAGCTGTTAAGTGTAGAGGTGTCACATCCTGGCAAAGTGTGTCTTGTATTATGATTTGCAAATATCATGTGGCCTTCTACCAAATGCTGCATATTTCCATTACTGATTATATATGACTTCTTTGAATGTTTCTTCCAACAGCCAGACAGTGTTTCCTCACTTGGTGACAGCTCACCCGCTATAACTTCTGGGCATCCTTCTGTGTCTATCACCCACTAAGTTCAGCAATCACTCACACAGCGAAATCCCTGTCTGACACTTCTTTTCTTAAACAAGTGAAACCCTGAGTTAATTTGAATTACCAAGATACCAAGTCATCTCAGCCTATTAGCAAAATGGGTATTCTCAGTATTCTCTAAAGAAATTTCTTAGAAAGTAAAGAGGGGAAATTGTGTGATTTTCACCTACACACAGATGATACAAACAGTCAGGGACTGTAAGAATATTGTCAAATGTAAGGTACACTGCACCCACTATGAAACCAGGCTCTGACAGACCACTAGATGGCACTAGAGAGCTGAATTTGATAAGATAAGATACACCTTTATTGATCCCACAATTGAGAAATAAAGGTGTATCTTATCTTATCAAATGTATATACTAATGAGCAGACACACATGAAACAACTGGTCCATCAAGTCACTTGCTTAGATAAAGTGGCACTAGTGAGGTCAGCAGTACATATATCACAGTAGTAGAGAGGATAGAATATCTCACATTGTGGAAAACAACAGAGACCAACTGTTACATTAACATGGAGTTCAGAGGAAAAATACACTAGTATCCTCCGTTATAAGTGAAGTACTTAAGTATGCACCTCACCTTAGCTTGCACCCTATCTCTCAGCCCATCTGTTTAAAAAAGTACTGAAATATTCACCCCTAAACAGTTCAGGGTAGGTCACGAGTGTTTCACAAGTGACAATACTTTTCTTGGTATGGAAATGAGAGTTATTCAAATGAAGTTACTTTCCACTGTCAGTTCTAAAATTGCAAGGCATGCAGTTTTTGGTGACTTAGAACCTCTGAATTATCCTGTAAAATTCACTAAATTCACCTAAAACGCCTATCCAAGGAATACCTGGAGTAAACTGAAAGGTGTTCTTGTTCCATCTTTAGTACATATATATATATATATCTATATCTATATATCTATATATATATATATCTATATCCATATATATATATATATATATGCATGGTATCATTTGAAAGGTAACACTAAAGTTTTTTCCCACCGCAAGTGTGAGTAATCACTGAAAGTGCTTCTGTCACTGAGTTCTAAGGTTTCAAGCTGAAATTATATCTTTTTTTAACTTCACCTGAATATTTTCTTGAAAAAAAAAAGATGCTGCAGATGACTAGCACTGGGAGTTCTTAGCTGGAATACACAATGAGACCACAGCATGAAGCCTCACCTAGTCCAAATTCAAGGTAAATAACAATATCACAGAAAACAAATATTTTCCACATTGTCCTAAGGTCTCTGTCAAGGCGCTTTTCAAAAAAAAAAAGTGGGTAAACAATGTACTGAATGTTTGAAGATGAGAGAAAACAAGTCGACACAGACAGAAAAGTCTATTTAAAAGCTTACTGCAGGGGCGTAAACATAGACAGTGCAGGCAGTGTGGTTGCACTGGGGCCCATGGGGTGGAGGGGCCCGACTGCCACCTGGAAATATGCCCATGTTCAAAGAAGAACTCACATTACATGCCCTAAATAAGGCAAACCCATCTCCATCTTGGTTTTCAGGTTTTGTAAAACAGTGTCAATCTATAACAAATTATAAACGTATTCTACATAAACTATTGAAAAAACTATAATTTACCAATAAAAAACTATCAGGTTAAACCACTAATTTTCTGTGTGTGTGTGTGCTTCATAACTTGTGCATCTTTACAAGAAGGAACAGAGCCGCTTCTATTTTCTGAGGATGCTCCGCTCCTTTAACATCTGCCGGACTATGCTGAGGATGTTTTATGAGTCTGTGGTGGCCAGTGCTGTTCTGTTTGCTGTGGTGTGCTGGGGCAGCAGACTGAGAGTAGCCGATGCCAACAGACTCAACAAGCTGATCAGAAAGGCCAGTGACGTTGTGGGGGTGGAGCTGGACCCTTTGACAGCAGTGTCAGACAGGAGGATGCTGTCAAAGGTGCAGGCGATACTTCAGCATGGCTCTCACCCTCTCCACAACGCTCTGCTCGAACAGAGGAGCACCTTCAGCCAGAGACTGATTGCTCCTAAATGCACCACTGAGCGCCACAGGAAGTCATTCTTACCTGTGGCCATTAAACTGTACAACTCCTCCCTCTGATGATCGGACTCATTTGGCTATTTATAAAACAAAACACACAATATAATTACTCATTCTTATTTCATTTATAACGCTACAACCATTTCATTGTATACTGTATATATTTCAGATTGTCTACTTTACTATTTTATTATTTATTTTATTTTATTGTCTACTTTAATATTTTATTTTATTTTATTTTAATGTCTACTTTCAGATTTTATTTTATTTTATTTTAATGTCTACTTTAATATTTTATTTTATTTATTTCATTGTCTATTTTAGTATCTTATTTATATCTTCATCTTTATCTCTTGTTTCCATTCATGCTGTATTTCTATTTCTACTTTGCACGGAGCATTGGAACAAAAACAATTTCCCCCCGGGGATTAATAAAGTATTCTGAATCTGAATCTGAGTAACTAGGGCATAAGAGGGCCCCTCATAAAACCTTAAGCCACTGGCTTTCTAAAACACTTCTAGAAAGACTGAATTGATAAAACAACATAGGAGCCACTTGTTTATCATTTACATTTGTAACAGTCTGTGGTGCCTGTAAGGAGTTTAATCCTCCTGTGGTGCTCCGGAGTGTCACTGACTACAAAACCTGTAGGCCATTGGGCCTGAGAAATTTCCATTATCATGCAGCTACAGGTTGGTCAGCTAATGTCCATTCCCTTCAGAGATCATGATCAGAAACACACACACACACACACACACACTGCAATCCTCTAAAACAAAATCTAGAATCTCTCAGATTCAAACTCAAAAGTCAATAGTTATTTTATTTTGTGTGATTTTAAACTATCTTGCTTAACTTGAAGATCTGTACTCTTACCCCTTTCCTCTCTAATGAGAAGCATAGGAATAATCTGTTGGGTTTTGTGTATATTTTGATTGTATGTCAGGACTGTGCAACTGCAGGGTTTGCATTGTCACTGCTAAATACAAAAACAAGAACAAAAAAAGAAAAACATGTATTAAGGCAAGTTGTGGTATCTATTCTTTTACAATTTGTTTACTGCTCCATTTTAAGTATATTAACACCAGGGTTAGAAGTAGCGTATTAAAATTACTCTCATAACTGTAACAAAGCTGTTTTTTGTGTAAAAATAAGAAATTTTGCTTTTACTAAGGGGCTTTCTGTCCTAAATATTGCACTTACCTACATCTGAAGTTGCATCTGTTACAAAGTAAAAACAAGTCACATAAAAAAAAATTAAAAATGGAACAGATAAACAGACTAAAAAAGGGGGGGGGGGGGGGGGGGCTGAGTTCCAGCAACACTCTGGAAAAGATACTACTACCTTACATGGCTGTCATGGGGTGTTGGGGGTGCAGTAACACCTGGGCTGGGGCAGCCAGTTTGTGAACAGTGGGCTAAAACTGCAATATAATAAATAATTACATCATTACTGGTTAAGGTTAACATTACTGTGCCTTAGGTGATTGAAAAAAAAGGTTTTGTCTACTTTATTTAATCACCAGTTTCTACCACCCAGCACACCAAGCACCAGCATGCCAAGTGACCCAATTCAAACTCACCCAACTGGGTGGGACTAAATACTCAGTGCTGTCATGCACATGCTGGATTTTCCAGCAGTCCACTGAGGAACTTTTACCCTCAGTGAGGTGTGTGAGGACTTTCTGCTGAGCCTCATTCAACTCAAAATGTTGAAAAACTCAGAGAGACTGGGACTGGTTATACTGGGGCAGAGGTGCTGAGCGGACTGGACCTATTATATTTTGGACACAGCAAGTAGGAAAGTTAAATGGGGAGCAGATTAGAGGACTTTGTGGTGCACAAGTCTCACAGAATGACGATCAGACAGGTGAGTAAAGCAAAGTCACTGCGATAGTTGTATGCATAGAAACCTATGGTTGTCTATAACTCTCTAGAGGAGGATGTCAACTTTGTCTGACAACATAGCATTATGTGCGTGCATGTATCTGCACTACAAGCCGTGTAAAACTGGTGCCGTCACCTTTACTCTAATACATGTGTCTGTGAGCAGCAGAGTTTTTCTTGTTTATACCTCTCTGTGTTGCATGCCTTGCATCTGTAACAACCATGTGGCTTTTGCAGCTAGCATGGTGTCCATAGACTTGGTCATCTTACTATATAATGACGAAAACTCTGTGGGTGTGTCTGTCTGTTCCACGTTTTTCTCCTGACTGACTTGGTCAATCCATGTGAAATTTGGCACAGTGGTAGAGGGTCATGGGAGGATGCGAATGAAGCAATATTACATCAGTTGGCCAAAGGGGTGCGCTATAGCAACCGACTGAAATTGCAAACTTTGAATGGGTATATCTCATGCCCCGTATGTCATAGAGACATGAAACTTTGCACAGAGATGCCGCTCCTCATGAGGAACAAATATAGATTTTCCGCCATTTTGAATTTTAAAAAAACCCACTTAAAATCGATCTCTTGACAAAAGTTGGAAAACTTACTAAAACTGAGCTTCTATAAGGCAATGAATATTGCGGAGGGTGTGGCTCATCACATAAAGGTGTATAACATCTCAAGGGTTTCACTGATCACCACGCAACTTTGTAGGCATATGACCACACATAATCTGAGGGGCCCCCTCCATTATTGACCCCATCAAACAGAATGGGGGCGCTAGAGAGCTAATTTCTATCTAGGCCTAACCTCCATATCAATTTTTACTAAACTTGGTAGATATGTAGAACAGGACGCCTCAAGGTGACTGGAGAAATTTAACTGTAATTGGCAACTGGGTGGTGCTATAACAACAGAAAAACATGCAGCAAAGGGCCACAGGCTGGACTCGAAACCCGGGCCGCTGCGGCAACAGCCTTGTATATGGGGCACCTGCTCTACCACTAAACCACCGACGCCCCGAATGTTCTTGGTTTTTTTTTTCTAATTTTTGGTATGACTAAGTCATGGTATGGTATGCTGTACATGATCACGGAAACTGTCATTCTGTCATTCTGTCTGTACCATGTTTTTCTACTCACTGACTTGGTCAATCTATGTGAAACTGCACATAGGCATTGAGGATTAGCATAGGTAGAAGGTGACAAAGCTACCAATGGGTATGGACTAGTTTTTGTTTAATTCGCTGAGTTTTGTCTCTTTTCTGGTTGATTCTGGCTACACTGATGACATCTGTGAATAACTGATCATCAGCTGTATGCACAGGCTGCAAGCGGCAAGAACAGTTGTTGGTTTGGACGTGTGGGTTCTGTGTTGTGAGGTGCAGACGTTCAAATGCATCCCATGTCACCAACTGGAGCCCACTGTTCCAAAAACTTCAAATCAGAATCTGGTTCAGTTTATTATTTCTATTCATGACAAGAACATCCTCATGAGTAAGGCTACAGTGCACAGGAGTGTGTTTCACCAGGCTGCAGTAGCCTGAGAAAAATTAAATGTGAATGTGAATAACACAGTTCAAATAGGGGCCAAAATATTATCCTTAAAGGGAGACATGCAAAACCACAACAACTTATCAGTGTACAGAAAAAAAAACAGTATCAGATATATGTGGTATTTTCACAATATAATTTTATTGAAAATAGAATACAAAAATATGATACATAAATATTGAGCATAAAATCAGCACTACAAAAATATTTGCTTGTGTTGGCACATTCAGTCTGCATGTATGAACATGGTCACTGTGACAAAAACATCAACAACAAGAGGAAATGCTCGCAGTATAATGCTTCTCTTTATAAAACGGAGTATAATAGAAACAAAGACATTATAAAAATACATCAGTAAAGATACAATGATACCACTGATAATACCAGTACAGGAAATAACATGATGTAATACAGCAAATGAAAATGTTGAAATATGGTCTGTCTGCAGTTGCATTCAGGGGCCACTTGGTTTAAAACCTGAGTGCTACTGTCATTTATGAGAAGCTGTACTTTTCAGCTGACACTGATGTCAGTTAACTGGTGAGAGTTAGTTCTCCTTTATATTTTGGAGACATTTTGCTATTATGCTTACCAATGGTAGAGCTGCAGTACCGAAATGCAGGAAATGCACGGAGAGATGACATACAACAAATGTCCCCAGCTTGAATCAAACCCCGGATGTTGCATAACCACATGACTCCCCCTCTAAAGGTGCTGAATGTCTGCGTATATCACCCCCAATGATGTCATGGTGATGTCAGTGCAGTATCTCAGTTTGGGCCTCAAGACTACACATTCATAACAGAAGCCTGACAGACATGAGCACTAACTAGGCTGAGAGGGTGTAAGGACAGACACTATCTAGTTGCATCGTGGGAAGTGTAGGATTTGGTCTTTATGGATTTTTTTGGAAATTCTCAATATACAAATTCTCATAAATGACAATATTAAATATTTACATGTCCAAAAAGGAGCAGGAAGTATACATGTATTTGTCCTACCCCTTCTCCATATCTCAAACTCTCAATTTACTCAATATTTAACAAACATACAACAATATATAAACAATATATTCTTTTTAAATTTACAACCCAACCAGTGTCACTCATAACTTCAACTATTTAGAACAAAATGACTTTATGTTCATCCTACCAATCCTTACTACCCAGACAATATCAGCCTCTGCTGCTTATATTATTTTTAACATTCGATATTGAGATACCCACATATTTAAGAGTGCATAATAATAATAATAACAATAATAATAATAATATTAATAAATCTTGCTGTTTTTTATGGGAAACAAAACAACAAAAAGAGTGTCTGACAGAAAAAAAGTAGGAGATATTGAATACTAACATAAAATCTGTTTTATTAAAAAAATGCTGAACAGCTCAACCAGCAACAACAGTACAGTATATAAAGAAGCCTTGTGATTGGAGGAACAAGCTCAGAAGGAGGGAGCCACTGGGAAAAAAGTCTAATGAAAAACTTTAAGTGTAAATTGACTGGATGGGATGCCTATTCAGTCTGCATGACAGAGTATAGAGTGTAATGATTTGAAAATAATCTGTTTTCTTTTGTGAAATGCTGATTAATATCAGTAGAAATTTTGCAGAGACATTTTCAAAATTTGACAGGGAAATGCTCTGCTGTGCACAGACACTGCAAAGGTTAAACTGACAGCTTGGTTATACACTTCCTCTCTTTGTCAGGTTGTGGTTTTCTCTAGGTTGAGGTTAGGTGCAAATCTACCGGTACATATGCTATGAAACTTGCAATAAGTGTTTCCAGCTGCACCAGGGACTTTTTGCTGTGCAACACTCTGATACACACAAAACCGATGCACTTGTAAGAGTGGTCATCATCAATCAAAGTTAATATTTGTTTCCCCCCTCTTACTTAATGGTGTTTGCTCTGATTGAATGCAAGGAAATGGTGAGTAACCGAGTCTGCCTCTGGATTGTTGCAGCACTGTGCGTCTGTTGTTTCTTTTGGCAGCTGATATGAAATGAGGTTACTGGGGCTTCTGATGCTGACGTTGACAGCTGGTGTAGTTGACACAGTTTCTTATTCAGTTTCTGCCAGTAGCATTATTAATCAGGGAAAACTACATGTAATTCATAAACAATATCTCTCTATATATCTAAAAGCATATTTACAGTACAATTCCATTATACATTTGTATGTCTATGGAACTTATAAAAGTATAATATGACAACATCATGAGACCATAAACCTCATGTCGCTCAAGCTAACACACAGTCACATGTACTTCCCTATATTATTAATAACCACTCACTAGCTAACCTAGTTCCCCTTCCAAGACCTAAAATGTACCCTATCATTAGAAGTATATTATACATGACCTTCCTAAAAAAGCAATGCATAGATTCATACAAAAGGAACTGCCCTCAGTCATCACCTATGACCCACTAGAAGTGTGGGGCGGTGTCTGTATCTACAGAGAACCTGCCCTTTGCCTGTATTTTTTTAGTACTTTGGTTTGTTTTGGATGTTTGTGGGTGTAAACTTTTCGGACGTGGTGCGTAGCCCCCAGCTAAAAGCAACGCAAGGTCAGGACTTTTAAGAAAAAGCTTAGTGACCAGGTTACATCACTGTCCCCGTCTCTCTCCTCTGCTCTGTGGATGTGAACGGCAGGTTTGTGCATCTTTTTGATACACACACACCGCGTGCACACACACACACACACACACACACACACACACACATAGAAGTGGATGCAATGAAACATGCGTTTAGGCTGAATTCAGACAAAATCCAGCAATGCAGCACCTTAGGTAGGGTTGTGTGGAGGTGTGGGCATGCTTATTTGTGCTTTAGAACACTTAAAAATAAATCTAAATAATCTTTTATTTCTCTGATTAAGCCCCTTTCCCACTGGACAAAAATCCACTAACACCCACTAACATGTGGCTTTTGTGTTGGAAAGGTTACGATCGGCATTCACTCATGGGGGACAAATGACTCTGAAGTAGTCACAGGTATTTATCAGCTCCAGCTCTGATGCAGTAGACACCTGACACCCAGATTGGCATGCTAATTTTAGCCCCTTTGCGGGAAAGATGCAATGGCTGGCCATCTCCATCCAAGCAGCGCTCAAACATCATTTAAACTTTAGTCTGCACTGGTCTTGGTCTGCACTGAGTTTGAAGAGACTGAGTAAGTAAGACATATAAAGAACAGGTAACCACCTTTAACATCTTCACTGGCCTCCATCCTGCTTTCTATTGTTTACTAACCTGTTTTATGGTCTGTTTGTGACGTCAAACATAACACATCAGAAAAAAAAAACAGACAGGCATACTGCTGCAGAGCTGTGTGCATGGTGGAAAAGGGCATCAGTCTGATTGAGCTAAAGAAAGAGAGGCCAAGTCTGAATGTTGTGTTTAGGAACAGTAAGCGATAAATTTTACATAGCATGCGTTTACCCGCAACCCAACTGTAATCTTAAGTAAACTGACGTCCTAAAATAGTCTATAAGTGAGCATTAGCCAGAATTACCTCTTTCTGACTTCACAAGAAAAATGACCTCATCTTGGAAACAACCACACAGACCGAAACACGCATCACACAGCAGTGCTCCTCTCGTCCAGACTGGAGGTCTGTGAGTAGACTGATGTTGAGATTCTGTCCTGAGGTATGCAGACCTTGACCATCTGACACAGCCTGCAAGGAGTTCTGTTTATCAACCGCAGCAGATGCTTCCTAAACTTCTCCCCTACAAACACGTACAGGATGGGGTTGAGGCAGCAGTGAGAGTAGGCAATGGCCTCAGTCACTTGTAAAGCCAATGTGATGGCTTTGCTGCTTTCGCATGATGTATAGATGTCCAATAGCTCCAGCGCTTTAAAAAACGATGCCACATTGTAGGGGACCCAGCAGCAGAAGAAAACAGCAACTACTATGAAAACTAAACGGATGGCCTGTTTCTTGGATGACTGGCTATACAGCAGCCTCCACACAATCTGTGAGTAGCAGACAATCATGATGACAATCGGGACAAACAGACCCAAAATGTTCATTTTAAAAAGGCTGAAGACCCTCCAGAAGTGAGAGTTGAATGCAGGGGCGTTAACTGTGTGATATTCAGGGGAGCAGAACGTAGAATTATTGAAAGACTGCTGTTTGAGAAAGATCATGTCAGGGAAAGAAGCAAAGAATCCAACAATCCAAGTGACAGCAGCTGCAATCATTCCAAAGGACCTCGTCCGTACCCTCAGGGCGTAAACAGCCTGGACTATAGCAAGGTACCGGTCGATGCTCATTAGACTGATGAAAAAGATCCCACAGTAAAACACAATGTAATAAATACCCAGGACTACTTTGCACATCCCATCCCCAAATCGCCACTGGTCCCGGGCTTGGTGGGCTAGGAAGGGAAGGGTACACACCAAGAGGAGGTCAGCAACAGCCAAATTTAGGAGGCACACATCTGTCATGCTGCGGAGTCGCACCCCACAAGTAATGACCCAGATGACCAGAGAATTACCCAGAAGACCCAGGATGAAGAAAATGGCATAGAGGGGTGGCAGAAAAGTGGCCGCATGTCGCTCATACGTACACAACCCGAAGCCTTCTTCAGGGTAGTCAGAGTAAGAGTAGTAATCTATTCCGGTCACAGAGGTGATATTGGTGATGGGTGCTGTAGTAGAGCTGGTGAGGAACAGGGAAACAAGGAACAATGCATGATTAGAAAGTTCCCTTTATTTCAGGTCAGTTTATTGGATCTGTTAACCATTAATGGATAAAATCAACAAACTAAAACATGAGTTGCCAGCAAGCTTTGAGACTCAACTTGACTTGAGACTTGAAGGCAAAATATTGAGGACTGAGACGTGACTTAGTGACATAGTAATATTGAAAAAAAGCTGCACTGAACATATTGTGTATTTTAGAGCGCTTCCAAATTGTCACAAATAAATCAATAACATAATGAAGACACAAATACTGGAAATGGAAAAGAGAGAACACTCTTATTAAATAATCAGTTAGTTTACATGAATTAGTAAATTAATAGTTTTCTTTTTTACTCTAAATTGTGAAAATGTTCTGATCACATCTCTTATAATCCCTGCCTTTCATTATTAAAAAAATGTCCCATTCCTTTTTGTAAAACATGTGTTTTTACTTGTCTATTTTTACTTCCCCATATAATATTTTTTTTAAACCTGGAGGATATTATTGAAATATCTGCCAGGTATATATATATATATATATATACATATATTTTCTTCTTCTTTTTCTGATTTTTCCCTATGTGCTTCATGACCTTGGACATGTTTTGTTCCGTCTGACAATGATCGTACTACATGACAGTTGAATGATTCTGGAAAATCAATTTGATCAATAGAAATAATGAATAAGGCATGTATTTGTGGGCCTTCTGAAACACGTTGCGCCATGTCTGCTGGAATGACAAGATTTGTCTAGCGTGGCCACAATCACTCTGGGTGTCCACGTGGTCACATGGCTGAGATCTGTACTCTGCTTTGACCTGTTTTAAACCGGATGACGGAGAGTGCAGCCATCACTGTGGGAAGAAAGTTATGATAACTGCATTGGTAAAATGTGTTGTCTTATCTGCTGAAAACACATTTTCTGTCACCTGTGCTTAATGCGTCTTTTGAACACAGCCAGGACACGGTGGCTCATACCATTCTGAATTTTATGTAACAACTAATGATTTACACACAGTTACATGCTACACAACCTTTGTTTCTGTACTGAGTGAGTGTTTGACTGTTGTTGATGTCAACAATGATGTTCATAGCCACTGTGGCCACGTGACCACACTCACCCCCAATTGCCCTGTCCCCCAATTTCACCCATTCTCATCTGGTACCATAAAAATGAAACATTTTCACACAGATAAGCTGCACTAACAAACAAGAGCACCAAAAAGCATGCAGTTGTGTTCTTGCAGCCCAACTCAGTTGTCAGCAGAATGGATGTCAGGGCAAAATACACTGAACTGAAACTGTAACAGCTAACAGCTGAGAAAACAATCCCTCTACTAAGCGTGAAGTAGGAGTGAAGTAAAACAGTGGAAGCCAGGAAGGCACAGACTGACAAAGGCACAGATTTTAAAACAGAGTGATCTGAGCAACATCAAGAACAAAATATGGTGGTATATGTATGTTTCTTCTTACCTTAGGAAGTTTACTGTGGATGAATTCCCAGTCATTCCACTGAAAGCAACGACAGCAGTGGTAGTTGCAGCCATAGTCATCTTACTGAAAAAAACAAAAAAGACAAAAACATGACCTACCTTAGGAAAAAATGCAGAAACCCAGGCGTGGACCATCCCTTTTGCTTTTCTATCCCACAACACAGAGACAGCTTAAATGTTTCTTGCAATGTTAAGATGTTGAATCCACATTGAATTATCAGGTTTGTTTCTTAATCATGGTGGAGAGAATACATATATGTCTAACAGTCCACTTGCTTTCTATGATTCAGCTAAATCAGTTTCTATGCATGGATTTTTGAGTATGTCCATGAAATAGTGGCTCCAAAAACAGTACCAGAGGTGAAGGTAAAGTGCCACACACGCGTCCAAATTCCACAGCAATCAGCTACATTATGATTTGAAAGACGCAAGAATGTATCAGTTCCTCATCAAATTCAGGGGCATGTCGCAATTTGTTCCCCCTATCTAACCACATCCCCAGGTTCTCAGAGATTTTAACTTCCTACCTGTCCCTACCTGTGCATAAGATGAAATAAGACTTTTTCACAGGAATTCCTCATTTATGTGCTCACCTGGTCACACTTCCCGTCAGTCCCTCAATATTACTGGCCCACTTTCTTTGTTGGTTAATCATCATATTATGTTGTTGCCTGTAACTTACCTGTTATCTGCCTGCCATATAAATTCTCTGCCTGTTGTCATATATAGTAAATCACTGAATTCACCCTGCTGCCTCCTCATATGTTTCATCTGGCATGCTGCCTGTACTCCAAATTGCTACAGGGTGTGGTGTGGTAATAAATGAAATCCATATGCCTCTCTGCATAGTTGATTATGTTATTCCCTCTTTTTATCACAACTTAATGACTCTGTAGAAGGGTGGTTAGCCTGTACAGTTGGCTACATTATAGTCTGTTACAACCGGCTCAGAGTCACAACACAATGAGGGACACAACACCGGGTTAAATGCAAAAAGGATAGAACATTTATTTACAAAAAGACAAAAAAAAGGGCAAAGCAAAAACACAAACAAATGCTGGAATCTTGTGCCAGGGAGTTGAGGGAGGGAGAGGGCGGAGAAAGGAGCCACTTACACCCAGCCATAGATATCATATACAGTAGCCTAGATAACTCGTTGACAGCTTAGGCCCGTTTCAGCGATGCGTCAACATCGTCGCCATCTTGGGGAGGTCACGGCCGGCTGGCTAGTACTGTTGTGTATGGAGACAAGTCTTCAGCAATCTTGCCATGCTCACTCAAAAGTCTCAAAGTGTAATTGGGTGCCGGTTCAGAAAATTACAGCAAAGCATAAAAACCGTTTCAGCTCATAGCTCCTCGTTAAATGGTTTGTGGGCGTGTGTCCCTTTTAACAGAAACCAGCTGGTTCAGATTAACATTAAAAACAATACAAATATGGAGCATTCATAAATGCAACTTCGGTGATACATCGAATAGTCTAAATATAATAAAAAAAAAATAGAATAATAGAAAATCTTGAAGCACAAAATATACCAGACACAACAGTAGTAGCCAGCCGCCTGTGACCTCCCCAAGATGGCGGCGACGTTGACGCATAGTAGCCACAGGAATGAGTCATCTATGATTATATGTCTATGGGCCCAGCCCACAACTTCGCGCAGGTGCCCTCAATCACTCCTTAGTGAACTGCACCTAGAACACAGAGACATAGAACAGACACACACACACACACACACACACATGCAAAACAATAACAGAACACAGAGTGACATGTAACACACATAACAAGTCTGTAACAAAATAGTCCACAGTTTGTGGGCATATTACAGTTTTGTGGTCAGATTAACAAATCTTTGAAGTTTTTTTCTTTTATTGCCAACAAAAAAGACACCGCACAGAGATTACAGATACACGTATAGCAGTGCAGCTCATGAAGGGTATTGCCGTATATCTTTTACTAGTACATGGCTATGTGTATTACTGGATTCTGCATGTGAAGACTCAGAAGAGTCAGATCACGGTGCACAGTAGCCACAGTGGAAGAAACCTTCAGATTGATTTGGCAACCTGTGAATGGTGTAGGTGGTTTACTTGTTTCAGTGTGTGTGTGTGTGTGTGTGTGTGTGTGTGTGTGTGTGTGTGTGTGTGTAAAAGTGATCACATGATGCGCAGAGCTGAGATCACACTTATTCTCAACCAGTGGGCCTCACAGCACCATTTAATGGGACAGGACGGTACTGCCAAATGGTTAAATAAATCTAAACTTACATTTTTGGGTAACTAAGAGCCCGGTCTCACTGCGAAGTCATCAAATCCAGTGATAGGGCAGTGACTTGTGGCATTAGAAACCAACGCAAAAAGACATTCTTTAATGTCAGCACTGTACGCGGCCGGTTGCTGTTATAGTTTAACGCCACCAGGCAGCATCAGGGGGAAACGCAGCGGGACAAGGACGAAAGTTAAGGTGGCAAATGTCCAAATGGGGTGGGCGGGAGAGAGTCTGAGAAAACGGTGTTCGCGTCTCGTAAGATTCTAAAGCCAAACGACATGTTTTTGTTGTTGAAGGAAAAAAAAGGTCAATTCACAGGATTGTACCTACATAGTGCATTTATTTTGAGAGAGACTGTATGTAAACCCTTTCCTGTGGAAACAGAAGTGTATCTTGAAAGAAGACAAAGCATGTAAAAGGCATAACCCAGAACGTCAACAACCAACGCACCTAGGGTACCTTGCATGTTGTATGTGGACGTGGAAAGTCCATGACCAAGCACATCAATATGTGACGAGGTCAGAGTGAGACTGTGATGGAATTTACAGGGCCAGCAATTTTTTAAATCTAAATCTGCTCAAGAATTCACATAAATTAAAATGCAAAATTAAAACGCATAATTTCAGACAACTGTGTTTTGCCACTGTTAGCTAGCTAAAATTTCCCCAGCTGCAGTGACATCTTGATCGCCACCTGGTGGTTGGCTGCAGTATAGGTTATAAACCCTGCCCCCTTCATGTCAGCAGATGCAACATGGGCCAAACTAAAAAATCAAAGTTCACATCAAGTAAGTTTTTTTAAAGGTGGTTTCTGTCATCTGACGTACTTCTTATCACGTCCTATGTATAATTGTTTATTTTTCTGATAAGTTTTGTTTTAATTACTTATTTGATGCTATAAAAACGTCATGTTTTACAGATGTGTGGACCAATTGATGTGCTTACAATCAATGGTACTGCAATTGGGAGGGAACCCCTATACCACCGAGATCTCCTCTACACAGACTCTGGCTCCAAATGATGCCCCCTGTGCAAGGTGGCGGCAGCTGTATCCAAGGTATTTTGGAAGTAGAGACGGGTTCCCCTTTTTTTTATACAGTCAATGACACACACTGGATCAGTTTTTGAAGCGAAAAAGTGATGTGGGAGACAACCAGACAAAACATAACATTTGAGATAATTTTGTCGTTACAGCTGATAGTGGCATAACACAGCACAGTTTATTATACTATGATTATATATAATTATATTTATTATATATAATATATTTATTCACTTTTAATTATTAATTGTTTTTTTTAATTATTATTTCACTTGTTGATTTAACAATCAATAATGGGCCTTAAGTACAAAAGGTTGAGAACCCCTGTGTGTACGATGGTTTTGAGCACATACACATGTTGAAGAACTGTCTGCTAAATGAGATTCAGTAGAGAAGATCATCTTGGATAAAAGTCTTTCTGATAGGCTGAGAAAGAATAAGATATAGGCCTACAGTAAGATAATCCCACTGCTGTCAGCACATTTTTTTTAGCTTTAGTTAGCAACTTGATGACAGCACTGCAGTTTCTGCACAGTTTCAGGCCACAGTAGTTACTTTGTGTAATTGCGATAGATGGTTGTCTCGGTACTGTTGGTTGTAAAATCTGCTGATGACCAGGATACCATCAATGCACCTTTTCTACAGAGCAATTTTGAACATAAATGTCCTCTTACGTGGACTCATATCTGGACAAGCATAGAGTGGAAAATGCGCTGAGACTGTAAGTGATATGAATCTAAAGTCTTAAAACCATCCAAATACTGAACACTCAACTGAAAGCACATCTTCCTTCTCTCTTATTGAGTTCTTTCAGCATAGTCATCACTGTGTCTTTAAAAGCCGTTAGGATCAAGCGTATAGCACTCCGTCCAAATCAGCTGAATTCAAAACGTGAATTCTGAGGTGTTAAAAAACTCATAACCACAACTGAACCTCTTAAAATAGCTGGACTAGGCTGCTTATGACCTCATGTCTAAAATGACTCAGAGCTGGAGTTAGGGTTAATGTTAATCAATTCATCTTATGAGCTTATTATTCCGTAACAATTATACAGATATGTCACATAAAGCATGTGCGTGTGAATAAATAAATAAATAAAAAAATAAATAAAACTTTACCTGCCAGTGACGTTAACAAGATAGCTGATAGTGGTGTGAATTCTGGATCACAAGATGCTGTGACGGACGGCCAGATCAAAGCTATTATCAGCTGTGCATGCAAGCTCATTATGTACTGTGCACCAGAAATGAAAAAATACTTCTCACACCTTTTCTTTCGTGGTGTGCACACCTATTAAAAATACTCCCATCCCCCTACCCACTGTGTAGGGGGCTTGCGGGTTTTCTTGTAAGAGATATATGGCTTGTAGCTTCCTGCGAATAGTTTCGAAACGCTCATGTAAGAACCCGCAGTTTTTTGCAGAAACACAGAACCACACCACACGTCCATTTATGCAAGTTTTAAATGTGAGTACACACAGCTGGAGACGTGCAGAGCATGCCTTGGCCTTTATGCTTGGCAGAAGTGATACTGCTGCCGGAACTGTCATTGCAGTCTAGACTGACGGCTATTTCAGCACGGTGTATAGGAAGCAAATAGTTTCTCTGTGTAGGGAAAAGTTCTGACTAATATCTAAAGCTCAAATTGAGATGTGATTTTTACAGATATTAAAATTTTCATGCATCATTTTTAATCAGTCAGTAGCTAAATTGCAAGCCTGTATGACTGGCTTGTTATTTGTTATATGACACAGGGATTCTGCCCTGTCACACTTCTCGTCAAATAATGTGACGCTGCTAAGAATGACATCCTGAAATGAATGCAACGGTGTGTCAAGATGCCACGCTTGTGACATTTCACACACATGCCAGAACAGCAGTTTAAACTTTCAGATCAATGGACTGAAAGTATTTTTCACAGAAAGAAGGAATCAATTTAGTTTAAAGTTCTTTATTTTCCTTTACAAAAACAATTCAATCAGGAGAGAGTCGTCCTGAGAGGAAAGAATATCTATTTACATGAGCACATAAGTGTGAGAAAAGTGAATGTCATCTGTTCCAGGAGGGTGGTAAAGACGTAGTAGATAAGAAATCTTCCCCTGTGGTGTCTAGATGCTGGTGGTGGTGATGAGATTAGATAAAGAGGGAAGTGAGGATCTGGATGTGAAGAGGAGTGGCCTTTTGATGAGCTAGTCCTGGGCTCTGGATAAGGTGACTGGAGGTGAAAGGGGTGGATGTGGGTGTGAGGAGTCTGCCTAAAATAGCAGCTGACAGGAGCAGAGGAAAGAACAGATTTAAAGTTTGGCAGCAGAGACATGAATGGCTGACAGAGATGGTGGCAAAGTTTGACTGGCTAACTGGAAAAGGGAACACTCATAGTCAGCTGATTGGTGTAAGTGGTGTAAGTGGGATAGAGAGATAATTGTGAGTGGATATGGCATAAAGAAAGTCTTTCTAATTGAACTTGTGCTGAGCTTCATTCGTTTTACAAGATACAGAAATACTTTGAATTACACAGTTTGAATAGATAGTTCATAAAATTGTATACACTTTCAATATGAGTATGATTTTACAGTTCTTGGAAGCACAACATCTCACATATGCCGTCTTTGTAGCAAGGTGTGTCATTCTTAATAATCTGATTTTACAGGAGTGTTGGAAGTATTGTCTGTGGTGTCTCTGTGGCTGAGAAACCCTCTGCTCCGGTGACCCCAGCAAAGCACTTTGCCCAGTGACTTCCTAAACTTCTCCCCTACAAATGCATAGATGATTGGATTTAAACAGCAATGAGAGAGAGCAATGATCTCAGCAAAGCCCATGGCAGAGTTAATGGCTTTTGAAGGCTCACAGGCGTTGAGTTTGTCCAGAAACATCTGCAATGTCTGAAGGAAAACTGTGACATTGTAGGGGACCCAGCACACCACAAACACACACACTATGGTGAATATCAGCTTTACAGCTCTGTCCTTTTTGGAGTTCCTGGACTTGGACAGCACGATAAGTATTTTCACATAGCAGAAAATCATGATGGGGAGGCACACGAAAAGGCCCACTGTGTTCTCGCTGAAGTTTCGCAGCATCTTCCAAAAGCGCTGCCTGTCCTCTGGGTACAGTGGCTGACACTGGGAGCTGTTGTCATCTGGATCTGTCTCCAAGGATGCAAATGTCACCCCAGGCAGAGCCATGGTGATAGATATAACCCAGATAGTGATGCTGGCTATGATTCCATATCGAAGTGTCCGGGCTCGCATGGCTGCGACAGCGTGGACGATGGCCAGGTAGCGGTCCACGCTCATGAGAGTCACAAACAAAGTGCCACTGTAGAAACCCAACTGTTGAGAAGAGCAGAAAGGGAAACAAAGTCAGAATCAGGTTTTACTGGCCTCATTGAGGTTTGGCCGACATTTCACAGCAGCTGTTTGATGCGTCAACTGAGTACAGATTTCGTTACCACGCGGGAAAAAAATGATCTCACCTTGGTTATTGCCAAACTAAAACTGTCAAAGATTGTTGTACGACGTAGTTACACTGAGTTTACAGTAACATTTATTCAATTTTGCTCTTTGCAAGAAATACAGATTATTGGCAATAATATCCCACAGAGTAAAAAAAGAGAGAATGACTCAGACACTCCACCTTTACATAACGTACTAATACCTCAGATGCGGTGTTGGTGTTAAAAAGTGAGTGCGCTCAGCCTGATCATAAATTTCTCACCTTTTCACCACTGCGGGGAGTGGAGAATAAAATTGGGTTTTAGCTATATTTATGTACAATGCACCAGATTTATAAAATTTAGGTTTACTATATGCAGTCCATGTAAAATAAACTTGTAGAAAAAAAGAATAAAAAGAAAAAATGCCTCTCTTATATTCAAATTTTTCTAAAAAGTCATAATGTTAATGAAGTAAGACATGTTTTAATACCTAATTAGTTATCTGCTTTCCAAATAATAAGTACCAGTAACAAGTCTATTCCATTTCATTTTGTGTTTTAAGCAGAGGTGGGACCAAGTCACACCTAAGTCTCAAGTCTTTGCACTGAAATCCTAAGTCCCAAGTCAAGACTGACAAGTCCCAAGTCAAGCCCTAAGTCCGAACCTTTAAGCTTTGAGTACTAAACAAGTCATAATGCACTCTTCACTTAATGTAATGTCATTTTAGTAACAGAGTTATACATTACATTTACAAAAATCTTGAATTCTTCTTAAAATTTGTATCTATTTACAAAACAAGTTTGTTGGAAGTTGTTGTGTCTCTGTCTATAATTTTTGTCCTGCATGTTTTACTTTCAGCAATTCATCGTTTTTTGACCACTGCCTAGTTTTTATGCGCAAATCAATTGCAAGTCTTTTTTGATTTTGTCAAGTTAAGCCTTGTTACACCCGCAAACGTAATAACAGCCCACAAACGTAATAAACCACAAACGTAATACAAATCTGCAGCTTTGAATGTAATAATCCCGCAAATGTAATAAATTTCCCACAAACGTAATAGCAGCTGCCTACTACAAACGTAACACACAATTTTCCGCAAATGTAATAACTATTACATTTGCAGGAAATTATTACATATGTGGGAAGGTGAAAATCTAAACTGTAATAACTTCCCACAAATGTAATATGAGACTGAATAATGATCTTTGTGGTTGTTGTTGTTTGTTTGTTTACTTATACACCTGCCAATAGTGATGCGTGTGTTGACAAGCAACCCGCAGGTCGGGTGGGGCGGGTCAGAAAGTGACAGAGCAGCGTTCTGAGTAAGTTAGAAATAACTTACAGAAACACACACATACACACACACACACACACACACACACTGGTCATTCCTTGTCAGTTCACAGAATTACTCTGTGGCAGCAAATATGTTGTTTAATTGGATTTATTTTATTTTATTCTGCCTCTTGTTGATTTCTCTGCAGCATCTGGCCTACAGTACCTGTTCAGCACCTCAGACAGCAGCGCTGCGGGATGGGTTGGCTCTCATAGGGGGTCAGGTGCAGGTTGTAAGGTTTTAAAAACCATGGTTTACAATAACTTAATCCTCCTCCACTCAAAAATGTGTTTTCTTCTCGTTCCTACAGATGAATGTTTGAGCCTCACTGTGCAGAATGATGTATGTACAGAGCTTGACACTCAAAGGCTGTTTTCACATTTATCTGATGAAAATGCTCATATGATTTTAAGGGCTACGGCTACGAGCCTATGTTGGTGGCTTATGTAGCCTATGTTTGAACCATTTAATTAAAATATGTCTGCATATCAAAAGCCAAAAACTTGAATATGTCATTCATTCTTTGAAGTAATGAAAACATTTTTCAAGATTTAAGACTGGTCCGTGTACATTTTGATAGTGACATGGACCAAGACAGCTCTGTTTGTGGGCGTACATGTGTGTTCGAGTTATATTATTGTATGTGTGATTTTGTATATGTGTGTATATGGGGAAGAAAAAATTAAAAGAAAAATAATAATAATAGAAATAATAATATTGATTAAAATAATTGTGATTATCATCACAATTAAGTTATCTTTTTTTTGATGAAAATAAATGATAATTTAATCATTAAAGATTCCTTAAAGACATGTTCTGACGTATATAAATGTTTCTCTTTGAATAATAATGTTATAGTTTTTCCACAAAAAATTCGATTATCTTGTTAAAATCCTTAAAATGACATCTACACCTTCTCCCTCTTTAAAAATGCTAGAATCTATCAATATGCCAATTGTATTCTTCATCCCAAAGGTTTCACTGTTAAGTCCATTCTCAGTGTATGTGCACTGGAGGCTTCAAGTTTCCACATCACACCTGTGTAAGTTGAACATTGGACCATGACTGGCTTCTAAAATATTTGTGATGTCACAAATCATGCTTGTAGCCCTTCCAAAGAATGAACGACATATTCAAGTTTTTGGCTTTTGATATGCAGACATATTTTAATTAAATGGTTCAAACATAGGCTACATAAGCCACCAACATAGGCTTGTAGCCCTAGCCCTTAAAGGGATAGTTCAGGTTTTTGGACATGAAGTTGTGTGAAACGCTGACCATCTGTAGCTCTGATGTGACGGTGTCACTACTGTCAACGAGCCTCCTGCTCTGAGAAATCGCCCTGTAGCTTACCGGAGAAAAGTAGTTCTGAAGATGTACGGGGGACACGTAACCAAAAGGTTTTTAGCTACAAAAAAGTATGCGTGTGTTTTGTTAGACTATTTCAATAATTTTAAAACATCCCCGCATTACGTCAGACCTTGCTATCAATTGGGACTATTTTCTGGCCAGTATCACTCCGCCGTGCAGGCCTGCAGGACAGCACGCAAACAGAAATCAACTAGACAGTTCATCACCACGCCGTGCAGGTGCGCAGGATAGCAACGGCTAACGAAAACTTCATCGGCTGTTTCCAACAGAGAACCAGTAGGCTATTATTAGTGAGGAAAAAGATGTACTAGCCCTATATATACCTACTACTACAGCGCGAACACCGGCTCAGGCTCACGACACACCCTCGTCAGCTGCTGTAGGTAAACAGAGGAATACCAAAATGGTGCGAACTTGTGATTTCCCCAGCCGTGGGAATAAAAACATAGCTGGCTCCCAATTCCATTGGTTTCCTGTTACAGATGTAACCCGCAAGTCATGTGACTCATGTCCACACCTCTGGTTCTAAGTAATAAAAAAAGATTTAGGAAATTAAACCCCACCTGATAGACTCCTGTCATCAGTTTGCACGAGGCAAGGTTCTGGATATTGTGGGCCCAGAGGGGCAGAGACACAGCCAGGATGAGGTCTGACAGGGCCAAGTTAAGGAGGCAAACATCCGTCATCGTCTTCAGCTTTATGTGTCGCAGCAGAATCCAGAGAACTGTGCTGTTGCCTGCGAAATCCATTCAAGTTATTAGTCATTACTGAAGGTTTCTTATTGTCTCTGGTGACAAACTGTAAAAGATACTGGTTGCATGCATCAGTTTCAGCTAAACGCCTAAAATGCAAATGTGTATTAAAATGTGTGAAGACAGTGATACATGTTTCCTTTGCTTTATAAGATGTAGGTGTTTGAACATACCAAGCAGACTGAGACAAAACAGCACGTAGTACAGAACCGGCAAGACCAAGGACCCATCGGGCAGCTCTGGACCGGGATCCTGATCGCAGGTGTCATTGTAATCATAGTCCAGGTACATGAATGTCTCGTTCTCTGATATGTTCATACTGCTGTGTGAGGAGAAAAGGAACACAAACAGATATCTTTAGATAAACACATTATGAGATGGGAGGTATTGAATCACACCTGGTACAAAACCACACAAAGTACATATGACGCATGAAACCACTGTGGATCTTGATTCAAAGAGAGAACAAGTGCAGGTGTTGCTGTGACTCTGTGGCATTATACTATTAACAAACAATTCAGTAAATATCAGAATAAACATCAGTGAAATCACTCTGAGTCAAACAATGAAAACAAATCATATGACACAAGTCAAATTAAGAATGAATATTACACTTAAAAGTTCCCCATATGCTACAACTTGACCTTTTTTTTTCTAATGTATTATTGCCTACTTTATTTATTTATTTATTGGCTTTTTGCCTTTATCGGATAGGACAGTTTAAGCATGAAAGGGGGGACAGAGAGAGAGGGACATGACATGCAGCAAAGAGCCACAGGCCAGAATTGAACTGGTGGCCGCCGTGGGGAGGACATTGCCTTTGCTCATGGGGGACCCCCTTCACCCTCTAAGCCACCAGGCACCCTTATTGCCTACTTTTATTTTTCCTAACCCCCTGACATCCTCTAACCGATATGAACAAGTACAAATATTGGTGTTAAACCAAGGCAACCACAAGTCCACAACACTAGCTCCAGTCTGGTCGACATGAGTTCCCTTTAAGTGACAAAATTTGTATTGGAGACACACATTAAAAAAAAAAAAAAAAAAGATAAACTATGTTGGGCATTGAGTTGTGGTTGGACGACTTTGTCCGTCAAAAGAAACGCCCAATCTGCTAATCCCGTCGTTCACCTTCCTTGGGGCCTTCAGACTACTGTCTACCAGACATCATAGACTAAAAAGAAAACTAAAAGATTTTCAGGTAGATAGTGTGACCATCTTGGACATTAGCAGGTATTGATCCAAATAAAATCTGCTGCTTGTTGTCTTAGAGACAGTTTCCGATCTTACTGAATTCCTCATTTAATATTAAATTTGTGTCTTCTCACTCACATGTAAAGTCAAAATGGACGAATCATTCAATTAAAAAAGCTAAATTTACCACAACTTACCATTAACAATGAGATCCTTTGAGTCCTGGATCTGTTTTCCTCATTTGCTCCAAAATCTCTTAAAAGATAAGTTTTTCCTTTTTGTTAAGCTAGATTCAGTGTTCCACCATCATGATGACTAAACTCCATTTGTTCCACACTGAACATTTTGTACAGATAAAAGCTTAAAAAAAAAATAAATTATCAGGAAAAAACAACACTATGTGTGAATTTGAGGGAATTCAGAGATGTTGCTGGACTTTCCTGCCCTTTAAGTTAAACTTTTCAAATGCAGTCATCACTTGGTGAGTCATGTCTGAAAGGCGTCTGTAACAAAATTCAACTGTTGCTATCAAACCTTAAAATACGTTTTCTAAATCTGAAAGAAAGCTATAGAAATAAGAATAATTTTGGCGTTCATTATAGGTGATGATAACTTCACACTATTGGTTTTCTCCCTTTGAATGTGTGTCAGGGTCATAATGTTATCAAAAACCATCTCCAGTCGGGATGTGGGGTTGATCTGTCTATGAATATCACAAACTACCTCCTACTCTGACCATAATCAAATTTATGTCATCTCTTTTAAACCACATCGCAGACCTATTTTCCTCACTGTCGACATACACAGAACCACTGGCTTTGACACCCATGCCGACCCTCACTTCCTGTGGCTGACGTTCACACACACACACACACACACACACAGAAACGTGTGCAACCATAATCCTCTACTACACCCTGTGTTTTTATGTGTGGGAAGTGAGAGAGGTAAAGGAGGTCTAGTAAACATTTAAAAATTAAAATGTTATTGTGCTTACCGCGTCGTCTGCCAAAATCACTGCTCTGGAATATGTATGCTCTTGTGCTGCGCACCAAGCTTACATGTCATCCTGTCAACTTGCATTGCTCGCTTTTTGTGTCAAATCCTGCTGCAGAGCTCATTTCTGGTAAGGTGAACTCTTGGTTTTGTTGTTTCCTCCGCATCGTGTTAACACGACACAGAGGTGTCAGTGTGGTTTTCTGAGAAATGTCCCTTCAAGTGTTAACATGCTGCAAGGAACGAGTAGGGGGAAAAACGTATTCTAATGAGGAGCTTTTCTCTGTTCCTTTGTTTTTTCAAACACATTTCTTGGGTGATATAATCTTTTGACACAAGCATGCGGCTCAGCAGGAATCACAGAAGGTTTCCTTAAGTTTTGATTTAAATTTTCAATACTTTTGTGGACTTTTATTTCAGAATAGGCCAGACCCAAATCTTTAAATATGATGTAACAAGTGAATTGTATATCTAAATCAACTTAAAGATCCACTTAATTCATTCATGGTATTCCTATAGTCTAAGACAGTCCAAAATATTAGTGAACAAGAACAAGTCTCTCTCAAATCCCAAAACTAGAGTGATAAAACTCAAATTTGTGATGTCATAGGGTATAAAGTCTGAAGCTGCTCCATTGGCAGTGATTTGTTAAAGATGTTCTAGCTGACACTGAGAGCACCCAGGGGAATGTTCTGAGAATAGGGGAATATTTGAACACTGATGAGTGTTCACAACTGACAACACTACAATAGAATAAAGCTCATTTGACTATGAACAGAAGATAAAAGGGCCCACAAAATCAGTCTCCCATTCATTGTCTATGAAGCAGCTCCACACTTTATACTTGATGACATCACAAGTTTGAGACTTCCGTCTCTGGTGTCTGGCTTTGAGAGACAGTAGCTCATGTACACACATTTTGATTGAACTTTCCCAGGCCATGGAACTGAAGCCGTTATTTATGCTGTCTTCAAAGCCACAAAACTCCTTTGAGAAAAACAACATTTTTTTAGCTTCATTTTTAGAACACAGAAGTTTCTGTTCTACTGCAGCTGTGATCAGTTAGTTTGTCTGTGTTTCTTTGTGACTTTGGTGTTTTAAAGAGTTCGTTCAGATTCACCAAAGTCAAAAATCAAATCTGCATTACCCCTTTAAAGTTATAGTAAGAAAACGTTTCTGGCTTTGAGAGACAGTAACTCATGTTCTTGTTCATGTTCACAAATGAATATTGATTGTACTTTCCCAGGCCATGGAACTGAAGCCGTTATTTATGCTGTCTTCAAACTACCAAACTCCTTTGAGAAAACCAGCAATTTTACCTTGCAGAACACAGGAGTTGCTGTTGTGATCAGTTAATCTGTCTGTGTTTCTATGTGACTTTGGTGTTTTAAAGAGCAAGTTCAAAGTCACCAAAGTCAAACAATAACACAACCGATCGAGGCAGCTGGTAGAGTTACCTCATACAATTCCATTTAAAAGAAATCTGAACAATCCCTTTAAAGTTACAGTAAGAAAAAGTTACTAGTGTTTACTGCATGAACAATGTACAATGTAGGGCAGGTACTCTTCAACACAAAAGCTGCAATGTGCAGGTAGTTTAAATGTCATCATAAGATCAGTCAACACAGACAACTTGAAGAACTCAAGGTGTGATGCATAACATGACTTTTATCTTAATGAGCACAGGTTGTGTGGATTTCAGTTCTTATAGAAAAGCACAATATAGCATATAATTGTTTGGTACTCTTATAGAGAGACTTTAATAATCATCAAACTAAACCACTACAACAACAATCCATAACATGATTATAAACAGAAAGGCTTAAACAAGAGCATAAATCTGACATATGTGAATAAATGCATGAAAATATGTGGATTTTGTACAAGTAACATCTGAAATGGCAGTAAAAAAAACAAGACAAAAAAAGAATATATTCAGTATGAAAACAGAAGAAATAAATTTGCAATATACTGTACATTAGTACAAATGTGAGGCATAAAACACTATCAAGAAAATATATGACAAATTACAGATGTTTACGATGAGCCAAACTTTGATTAATAATGACGTCTGAATGTGCAAAAGGTGACAGATAAGCCCGTGTTTTCAGCTTTGTGGCTTTCATTCATCATCCAACATTTGAATGAAACACTTTTTCCACAGGAAATTAAGAAAAACAATTCCATGTTGTAAGAGTATTTGGTTTCATCATAAATGATAACTTTTCCATACAGTGTGAATGTTGTTGTTTTTTTAACTTGCAGGCTTATTAACTCATGTGTGAAAGTTTTAAACACCTCAAGCACGCATAAACAAACTTTGTGGTTTCAGGCCGTTACAAACAAGAGGCTCATCGTTTCAGTCAGTGTTCAGCAGGAAAAGGAGGAGCCTTGCAAAGCATTTAGCAAATATCTGAGATCAGACAGTAGATGGTGTTGCTTGATTTGCATTGCATTTACACTTGACTGGATTACACATCTGACATCTTATGGTCAAAACTAGGGCTGCATGATATCAGGAAAAATATGTGATATGTAATAGCATTGTTGAATATCCTGGTAACAATATTATATGCGATAAATACACAGATATTAAGGACCAGTGTGTAGGATTTAGGGGCATCTATGGGCAGAAATGGTATATAATATTCCTAACTATGTTTTCATTAGTTGATAATCACTTGACAATAAGAATTGTTGTGTTTTTGTTACCTTAGAATGAGCCGTTTATATCTACATACGAAGCAGCTCCTCTGCCAGAGTCTGCCATGTTCTACAGTAGCCCAAAACAGACAAATCAAACACGGGCTCTAGTTAGGGCCATTCTTGTTTGCACATTTTCACATCCGCCACTGTAATTTGGCATGCATGCTTGGCACACACAGTTTCAGTTCTTCAACCTCGCTGCAGATGACATACTGGACCTTTAAAGTGTGCTCAATTCTTGACTTGGACAGCAGCTGTGCTTGTGTATCGTCATCTCTCCTGTATCTAAAATATTGCCGGACGTGCTGTTTTGTGGGTACCAGCTCATCTCTGGCATTTGCATTTGCGTCCGCACTCAACTTTGGCATGCACATGGATTATAACTAATCAGAAGATGCCTAACAGGGAGGGCTCTGTCTGATTGGCCAGAGAGTTAACAGCATGGCCATATATTAGACAAAACTGGGACTGCAGACAGACTGTAATTTAAAACATTACTTTATTAAAAGTCAAATATTTTGCAATGTGTTTATCATCCAATATCAAAAGAGGAAAACAATATATTGTGCAGCCCTTGTCAAAACAAATATTTTAGTGCAAATTCAAAGTGCAAATAAAACTAAAAGAGTCTCAAGTCTAAGGTGTAAATAATATATAACTACAGGCAGCCTTCAGGCAGCTTTTTAAGATTATGTGTTGAATAAGGCTGACAAAAGAAATCACGCAGCATGAACAATTATAATATCGTTAGCAGTAGCAGCAGTAGCCTAATAACAAGGTCACATGGATAAAAACGTGTCAGCTCAGCAGGTGATGTCCATAAAGCACAACATATACAACATAATCTGCCCTCCACCTCCTACATGATGAAAGTGGAGGTGGCATCAGAGGACCTGGAAACAACTGAGCTTTTCCTGTATGAGCTGTCTGAGAAATCTCTGGGGAAGGTGAAGTTAATCCCAGGCACCCATTTCCTCAACAGCTGAAGGGCTCGTTTCATGAACTTCTGTCCCACAAAGGCATATATGATGGGGTTCAGGCAGCAGTGGGTATAAGCAAACGTCTCAGTCACTATGGCTGACAGCCTTAAATGCCCTTCCATGTTGCAGCTGCTCTGCAATACACCCTCAGATTTCAGGAACCCCAAGAAAAGAATGATGTTATATGGGGCCCAGAATAAGAAAAAGGTGACAACTATGGTGATGATCAGCTTGACAATACGGTGCTTCTTTGCACTCCTGATGTTCACCAGTATGGGGATGATTCTGGCGTAGCAGACGACCATCACCAACAAGGGGATCATGAGACCCAACACATTTATTGAGAAGATGTTATAGATCTTCCAGGAGTCATTTTCAGGGACGTAGCTACAAGCCAGCCTGTGAGACTCATTTGTCACCTTTGTGTAGATGATATCCGGCAAAGAGACGCACAAGCTCAGCATCCAGACCAGCAAGCTCACAGCAACTCCTGCTCTCAGAGTGCGATAACGCGCCATTGAGCGAGCGTGCAGGATGACCACGTAACGGTCCAGCGTCATGACAACCATGAAGAAGATGCTGCTGAAGAAGCCAGTTTTGTGGGAGCCGGTGGCAAAACGGCACATGAAGTCTCCGAAAGTCCACTGACCTACCACAGAGTAGTGAGAGTAGAAAGGCAGCGTGAGGACGAAGAGGAGGTCGGAGATGGCCAGGTTAAAGAGGCAGATGTCTGTCAGGTTGGTCTGGTTGCGGTAATACACCAGGACGCACACCACTAGGCCATTGCCTTAAGAGGAGAAGGGACAAATGTTAAATGTGTGTGATTATTAGGGTGAAACCAGGTAAGTTGAGACACTTTTGTGTCTTAGAACTTGTTTTGCATCTCTGCTATATTGCTATAAAGAAAATATGTTGCCAGGTAAAATGTTTTAGAAACTCTGGACCCTCAAACACATCAAGAACCTGTACCTCACTCCATTGACAGCTGGTAATGTAAGATGGGACAGTCGTGTTTTTGTTTTTTAAATGATTACTTCCATTTATCAGCTCAGCCATTAATCCATTAAATCATTAACATAGCCTAAATATTCATCAAAAAAGACCATCAGATTCCATGCTTCCCTGTTCTTTTGTTGCTTGTTTCCATGGTGCCAAATTGTCTACAGTGAACATGCATATGTGTGCTTGTTGTAGCACACATATGCATGTGTGCTTGTTGTAGCCGACACTGACTCACCATCTTTAATATTTTTAAGTGACAAAATACTAAAAAATGTCTGTAATATGACAGAATGGCACACAGTAGCATAAGTCATGATTTTATGGCACCTGGTAGCCTAAAAACATGCTGGTCTCACTTCAGAAACGTGTCCCATTTTAGCTTCATTTTTAGTCCCATTTTACCTGAATGCAGTAAGTACTCACTCAAAACCCTGTCCCATTAAAAAAGTAAAGTGTGTTATGTGTTCGATTATAATTCAAACAGTTCCTAGTTTCTACAACTATTTTTGTTGTTATACCCTTTTCATTTAGCTGCAACACTCTCAGAAAGAGAAACAATGTCACATGGCTCACTTTTTAAAAAAATCCTTGCTCTGCTCAGTATCTCAGACCAATAACAATGATTGTTTCATGTAAAGGGCATTCGCAGCAACTATGCAATAACATGTTTGGTGATTGGCTGCTAATAACTGAAGAGCCCAATATGTTAAACCAGTGATACTCAACTTGTGGCCTGTGTTGAATTTAAATTAATTCACACTGGGACTCCTTTTTGTACTTTGTAAATAAGGTGCCATTGTGCATTCAAAACGATTTGAGTATCCCTGTGTTAAACCTTATTTGTCCCTTATTTGTCCCGTTTGACCTCATGTCCCATTTCACCTGACTTCATCCTGTGCATCAGAAGTAATCTAGTCCAAATGGTCTCACTGACTGTGTCTCTGTCTCTCTCTCTCAAACACACACACACACTCACATGCACACACACATACCTAAGAAGCCAGTGATGAAAACCAAGCTGTAGAGAGTGGGCAGAAACACTTTGCCAAAATTTTTCAAATCAGCAATGTTGCAAGGAGTGAAGTCTGGAGGAAGTCCGTCATAATAGCCTGAATAATCATAGGACTGTTGGGTGGTGGTATTTTCTCCATCATCTGCAAATAGAAAAATTATTTTAATTTCGACATTTACAACATTTTCCCCTCATTTTACTTTTAATTCCTGTACATTAGGATATAGTATATAAAAGTACATGGCCAGGTTGCATGTAAACACATGCAATTAATGGAGGTGAAGAGAAGAAAAAATAATCTGCTACTAAATCATCTCAGCTGTTTTAGGGACTTCTTTGGCAGACACAAGTTCCAATGAAGGCTGTTCACACTGAGGTTTATGATTATTCATTTATCAGAGATAAATGTCATTTTTCAAAGCTGTGAGCACCACAAAGGCAATCCCACTGAACTCCACTGTGATTGTGAAAAGGCAAAAATCTTAGAGTTGGAGATCTAAAAACACAATAAATACAAAAAAGAATAAATAAAAAATAAAAATTAATAAAATCAAAGTAACTAAATCAATCTGCAAACAAAACCCTAAAAGATCTGCACAGATTGTCACCACTGAGGAAAAAAGTATGATCATTTGTAATTTGGGTGATTAAACCCTCAAAGTAAACTGATAATGGAGGTTAGTATGCCCCCTGCTGGTCTTTACAGGTAACTCACTCCGCTGTTGGAAATATTTGTCACACCTGCACATTCATCTATGTTTCAAAGGTTTGACAAAATGTCAACAGTGTATGAAAAATTGTATGTATATCACCAGTGCAAACACTGATGTAAAGTGCTCATATGAGGTTGCATGCCTCATAAATTACTTGCTGTGTACTGTCCATCGTAATAGTTGTGTTCCACATAATTATATATATTTATTTTATTGTATTGAAATGCTAATTAGGTAACTTCGGATTTAATATTTTTGTACATTGTTATTTTGTTGATTTTAGTTGGAAGGCTACATGTTAACAGGCGATATGTTTGATGAACACAAATGGTAGCTTATAAAGACCAGTTTTTAAAAGACCCTTCAATAACATTTCATGCTTAGCAAACAATTTTAACATAATAAAATAAAACAATTTCAGAACTATGTTTACTAAAGATTCAAATATAAATCTAAAGAAATGATAAAATTTGCTCATTACAGCATTTAAATTAAAATGGACGTACAGCTGACAGCAGCATATCGAGCAACCATCACAAATTATCGCACAAATATTTCTTCAACAAGTCAAAAACACATTTATCTATACATAGATTCTCCAAAACATGTACAGCTGTTAAAATGCATTCACCTGACATGGTGATATCTCAGTGAGGCCTCTTCCTTTCAGGTAAAGTCAGCGGCTGCACTTCAGGACTCCTTATTTCTCTGGCCAGATCTTGATGGACACGATGAGCAGTGATGAACAAACTGTCTTCAAGTCACTAGTCCCCTATTAATGAGTGCCACAGAAACAGAAGTGCAGCTGTCACTTCCTGCACGTCCCTCAGTGTAACTGTGAGATCCTTATCAGCAGCCTACACTTCACAACCTTTGCCTGAAATGTTGACAAAATAACTTCATAGGTTAACACATCAAAACAAAACACTAACTTGTGGCCTTAAGTATGTGAGAGTTTCACATCTACATACAGATTATATCTTAAGGGCTCCAACAATATCTTTTTACAACATAGATTCACATAGGGCCTATAAAGTGAAGAGTTTGAGCAGAGCAGTCGATGAAAAGTGAGCATGAAAGTGTGCAGATATAAAGCTATGTTTTTACTCCTTTGTGATGTAAACAAATCTTAATACAAGCAATGATAATATAAATGTAGTCATAATCCAGTACCATCATAAAAGCATCTGATCATCAGTTAAGGGGTGATGGCAATTTTTTCAGTCAAATTTAGTGACAGGGCAACTCTTTGTGTGCGACCTTTGCATCACAGATTGCTGCTTTAATTAAGTGGAATATTAGTGTAATGTGTTTGCTTAGAGATTGCTTTTTTAAAGTTAGTTTAAAGTATTAGAACAAAAAATTAACAATATTACAATTACACACTCTTTTCAAAAGGCAATTGGTGTCTGCCTCAAAAAGTTGTTTCAGATCTGATGCTGATGCTGTGAGACTGTGTCCTATGTTCAGCTACATGCACTGTTTTCAGTTCCCTCTTCCTCTTATCCTCTTCCTCCTATCTTCCTCTTATTAATAACGTCATCTTTCTAGTAATGCTTTTTCACACCGGACTCAAATATCTAATCGTATGTACAGCACCCTAGCAAATGGGTTTGCAGCGTTTGAAGTGAAGTTGGGTGGTCTGTGAGTGCCCTCTTGTGGTAGACAGTTATACAGAATTGTACAGAGGAGGTGTTGCATGGGGGGGCAAGATGCCACAAAGCATGCCGGGAAACATGCCGGGAGAAAAGATTTGAATTCTCATCACTGAATTTCAGTGAGACAGTATGCACAGACACTTTTCCGAATTACTACTCAAACTCAATGTACAACAACAAGAGCAGCCATGATACTATTAATAATGAGAGCGGTACTATTATTAAACAATAATAAGAAAAAGAAATATAGAAATAATAATGATAATAATTATTATTCAAATAAGAATAACATTAGGCTGATAGGTCTACTACTACACCTAATAATTAACAACAACAATATCAACATAGATGTGTATCACTGTCTGATCGGCACTGAAGCCTAGTTTTATTGACTTTTATTTGTATGTATCTCTGTACATTGGTGCCGTCGCTCTCCAGCTGGCGCTCAGTGAATTCCCAATGAGGATGATTGACGTTAGATCTGCTGACGAAGGCGGGCTGGAGGGAGCTGCGTCAAGTTAGACAGACGCAGCGGCAATAGACGGGACACCATGGAGCACTGCCTTCCAAATAAAAGAGCTAACCCTCTCAGCTGGCATTATAGATACGGTCAGACAGCCTGACTGCATTCTTTGCACGTTATGTATAATCAGTTGTAAAAATAAATTGAATAAACATATACATATGTGGTATAAAGGCTTGTCAAATACATAAAAAGGGGCGGGAATGGAAACAAAATCCTTAGGTAGCGACAATTAACTTTATGAACTCTTATTTTGAAACGTCAAACCGGAAGTTCAAATTAATTCAGTTGCCTTGACGGTGCTCGAGGGAAAATCAGCCGGGGGGACTACGAAGATTATATCAAGTGGATTTGACAAGTAACTGAGTCAATGATAATGGAGCAGTGAGGCCGCTTTGACTAAAGTAAGTTCGACTTAAAAAAAATACAGAACATTTATGGTTTCTTTTTGTCGTAGGTTGCGTTCACGGACACTTTGCGGTCTTTGTACTTCAGGTCACACCGGACTGTCATCTCTGCGCACTGTCACTTGTTGGACCTGTAACAGAAAACACAAAGTTGTTCCTGTCTTACCACAAAAAACAAGCGGTTGTGTTGGTTAAGATATGCTGGAAATCCCGATAATTAGTATTAATTAATTTAATGTTGGTGTGCTAACTCGCAGGTGATAGTGTAATGGATAACAACCGAGTTTAAGAGCAACAGCGGATTTTGGGAGCCCAGCTCGAGCGCCGCTATCATCATCTGAAGTTGGATATCGGAATCACTGCAATGACTGAGTCCTCAAAGCCGCCTTCAGGGTAAGTCTTCAAAAATAAATACCAACTAATAAAAATGATTGAACATTTATAGTCTTCTTTTGACCGTTTGCATATCTTCACACTAACTTTGTCGATAATTAATCCAATTTCAGCTTGGAAAAAAACGTAATGGGCTTGCTACAAAAATGCGTTGTGTGTTGCCTGTAATATTTCTAGGACACATATATGCTTATATTTTTGGTTGTGTGTAGCCTAATTGTTAGAGTTGCCATTAATATGTGTTTTTCTTATTTGACTTGGACTTATTTGACTTATCAGAGCTGGAGTTACAGCCACATGACCAACACTTAAAAAGCATTTGTAACCTATAGTGAGTCCTGACAACACAGAGAGTGTTCCAGCAGCCAGACCAGCCTGCTCTCCTTTTGCTTACTGTCTCTCTGCCACTCACAGACAATAAGTATGACCAGCTCTGGGGCAAAAGCACAGTGCAGCAGTGTGGTTGGTTGCTAGTGGAGAGAAACTAGCTGGTGGAACAAAAACAGCAACAACAACTGTAGGTGCAGTCCACAATGTGCTTTTAATTGTGTTGTTTGGGGCGTGGCTGGAGCTTGTATCTCTTTCCTTTAATCACAACATGAGCTGTGGGGGCTTTATGGTACAGTGGTGATGTTTTGCCCATCAATCCTACTTTTTATTACATGCTGTCGACTGTTGAGATCACTGTCCATAAAGTACTACTCATTCATTGCAGTTGTATGTTGGAGGTAAAAAGCTCTTGGCCTTTCAAATGTCATTGTGATAGGACAAATAGATGTGAGGTTTTTGTTAATTATGAGTAAGGTATGTGTTAATATATCTCCATACCTTCTTGACATTTCACTGGGTTAATTTGTATATGATTGTATGTTTTTGTAAAAAACAAAACAAACAAAAAATAACAACTTTAAAATGTCATTGTCAAGCCTTCAATTAGTCTACTTAGACAGGTTTTGCTGGTTTAAATAGAAAAATGAATAGATAGGAAATAAGTGCCCTTCCTGCTGTTGAATGACCCACTTGTTTACACATCAGTGGGCTAAACGGGGATGATCTGTTGATGATCTGTCCTTATAAAATCTTATAGCAAGTAAACTACTTCTGTAGTTGGAAGACGTAATTGCTAGATAAAGTTGTATGTAGCGGTATTCCCAAACAGGGCCAGAGGCGTTTATCCTTTTTTAATAGTCCTGTAAAATTATCCCTACCACTCAAAGTCGCAATCTTTCTTAGCTCAGCTGCCTGTTCCACCAGTAGAGACTGACCTCTGAATAAGTATGCTGTCAACTACATTGTTTCAGTACAGCGTCTCTGTATCAGTTTAATAGAAAGAGGAACATCTGTATTGCAAATCATACCTTTAAGCTTTCTAAATGCCCATATGCTGTAATGCTTTCATACCACCCAAACCTAATTTCTCATTTATAGGAGGGTATCAGATAAAATATGTCACTATAGTTATAGTCTCAATTTGTTATTACTTTTGGTTTTGACTGGGTTATCTGGAATTTTTTAATAGTAGTCTTTGTGAGTAACTCACTGACCAGGTATGATCCCACATTAGCATAATTATGTGCTATTGAGTGCTACTTATAGAAAATAGCTGTGTACTGTAGAGCTAAATGTTGCTGACTTCATCATTTCTTAAGTCAGCCTTGTAATTATTGTTTAAAGATGGGGTTTATGTGTGTCCTGCTGTCATTTTAGAGGATTCACACCCTTATCTATCATGCATTAACTCTTCCATCTATACTACAGGTGTGTGGTGAAGGCTCAGCAGCAGTGTATAAACTGTAAAACACAGGTGTTGTTCAGTGGCAACCTGAGTAGGGTGTGATACTGCTAGAAAGAGTGTTGATGATTTGAATTAAGGTTCGGTCTATTTCTCCTCTGATCTTTCAAGTAAAGGTCCCTTTAACCAGATACTCTTAAATACAGTCATTTCAGACACTTAAGAGCTTTTTGGCCAAATTACAAAGTAGACTGGTCACAGAATCAGCTGGCAGTGGACCTGAAATGCCTTTTCATCCGGTCAGTGTGTGACATTTCTCTCCTTATAAATTACCATGGCAACTCCCTTTGTGTTGGGATCTGTCTTCCGTCATCACACAGGGAGTAGCTACTTTACTACATAGCCTACTCCTAATGAACACAGCTCATAAACACTACACGCACACACTCACGCTCACACACACATGCAGTTAACACACACACACACACACACACACACACACACAGAGCGGTCACTAGCAGACAGAGGAGGAGGGAAGAGACTGCTCTTTTGAGGGAGGTGAAATTCGTTTGTACCTGGCCATTGAAATCTGAGCAGTAGGTGTGTGAGTGTGTGTGTGTGTATGTGAATGTGTGTCAGTGTTTCGAGTATGTATTTCAGGAGTAGTGGAGAGATAACATGAATGAAGCCTTAGTTCTGAGCTTTATAAGCCTGTAATTAGGCTTAGAAAACAAAAGGCAACTTCCTCCCCTCCCAGGGACTAAATGAGTACTAGAGATGTTCCAATACCATTTATGCCCTGCAAATACCAATTCCGATACCTGAAGTAGCGTATTGGCTGATACCGAGTACCGATCCAATACCATTGCATTAAAAAAACAACAAAAAAAACTTTATACTACTAACTGAAACTAAAGCCTTGCATACTGTACATATTCTCTTTTTGCTGAGGGGGACTTTCCAGTGTAAAATACTGCCAGTATTGCTGACATTTTGCTAACGGCTAACGTAAAACTATTTATTGGAAATTAATTCTTGTTGCCGCTCTTATACAGTAGCTGCTGGTGACTGCACAGTACAACCTGCTGTGTAGGCTACTGTTTTAAAACAGCGAAAAAAATTTGATTTCCTGGAAACCTGCTGTTTTATCAGGGTGTGAAACCTTAGAATTAATTGATAAATTAAGTGGTATTTGATCGGTGCTTAGACTAGCATCCTCATCAATATTCGATCCATCATTATTGGAGGCATTTCCGATACTGGTATTGGTATCAGAACAACTCTAATGAATACTGATTTCTCTCAGTGCACTGAGATAAAAATTCTCTGGGCACAGACAGAGAAACAGAACATGAGGCGCGGTGCAAGTGAAACTTAATTTTTCATTGCCCTGTGTTTAAAAGCTTGCCTCTGCAGCAGCTGCTCCTCTCATCCATTGTTCTGATCTGATCTGATCAGCTCTGTTTGGATCAACTGATCAATTATCCACCCTGTGACTCAAAACTCCACAAACTGCTGTTAAGGGAATAAATGAACTCATGAAGAGTTCCACATGTGCTGCATTCATGGACCTGCAAAAACCTCAGAATGAAGAGAGGGGACACAGACTGATACACAAGGACACACAGGCAAGGCAAACAAACAAACAAAAAAAAAAAAAAATGGAAAATTAGCGACCCCCACCTCTAACTTGAATCTGCTCCCAATATAATTTTTGGAACTTTGTGTGAGTTGTAGCATCTTGTATAGTAAATGCATTAAGACCAGAGCAGTTAGAGTCTTTTCTCTTTAAGTCTCCAGCGTACACAATAGTCTTAATTAGCACACTGGTGTTTTCCTCTATATGTCTGGACCTGGAGTTTATGTGTGTCTGCCTACATGCTTGTTTGTGTGTTGGGTGAGCTTCAGTCCACAAGCCTCTGATTAATGTGGCTTTGTTGCATGCCTTTAATTTTAGTATGCAAAGGCAGTAAGAAAGCAACGGACAAATATAAATAAATGGAGGGAGAATTATGAGGAAACTGCTCCAATAAACTCTAAACTCTCAACATCCCCAACTTGTGTTATTTTAATCTAATAAAAGTGTTTTACTAAGCTTAATAGACTTTTTATGTTTGTTTTTTTTTCTGTCTGTCTTTCCGGAGGCATGATCATGTGTGATGTCAAAACCTTGTGAGTTTACTTTGGTCACATGGTCCAGTCCCAGGTGATGACCAACCAACCCAAACTCTGACGTTGCCATTTATTGCCACGCAGGCTTGTTGCATTTCTTATTTCTAGATTTTGCCTCAAAGTGCCTCATTAAGTACAAAGAATAGAAAAATTAAAAAAGCCTCTCCACTCTCAACTTCCTGATTGGTGCTGCCATCTGCCTCACTGTTGGTAGGTCACACGTTTTATTTTAGATGCATCTGCTGTTTGTGGTAGCCTCATTTTTGTGTCTATTCAGTTTTAAAACTCACCCACGGAAAGACCAGGCTGGCAGATTTTACAGATAAATACAGTATGGGATTGCATGTAACTGTCCGTTTATCCTGAGCACACACCCAGAGATAATTACTGGCTACCAACTGTCCTGTTTGTGTGTACATGTGTGCCTGTGGGCACTCATGACTACTGTGTATGGAGGGATATCAACACCAGTTGCTAGCTGCAATGTCAATGTGCATCAATTTGAAGCTGAGCCCACTGGACTTAAGTGTCAGTCTCACCCTTTGCATAGTATTTGAATGCCATGTGTGTCTGTCAGTCTGTATAGTTTCTTAAAATACTGTCAGAGAGATTCACTAGGTATTGCAAGATAATGTTATCCCTTAATGCTGTGTCTTTTCCTGCTGGGGTCTCGAATGATGGGAGATTCTGCGACAGATGCAGACACAAGCTCCCCACCCCATCCTTCACAAAATCTTCCCTATTTAGAAGTTTAAACTTCATGTGGTCAACCGCTAGCTCAGTCCTGCTGACTAAGGGAGCTCCCTGTTTTTTTCTCTTCCACTTGAGGGCTATACTGTACTTACTTGTAACTTGGAAAATGTTTTAGTGAATGCGGTCACATCTGTATGTTTAAGGTTATTTTTATGACAGGTTAAATTTAACTCCTGTGAAAACTGAGATAGACATGAGAGAGAATATTCGTGGCTATGCGTTGTTGGCAGCGGTTCAGTAAGTATCTGGTAATATCTGCATTCACTCCACAGGCCACCCTGTTTTAAATAGCTAGGGTGTGGATGCAATGCTTCCACAAGCAAAGTTCTGCAAGGTTAGAAGCTTGACCAAAGTAGATGTTGAACCTATTAGATCAAAAGCATAGAGTGTAACCTTTGCGCAATTTATGGGTTAATAAGGAGTCAGTGTGTAGTAGAAATAAAGCAAGAATGACTGATAAAGATTGTGTTTTTTAAACTTTGTTCCATGTATGATTTAGTCCTCTGAACATGCTGAACACATCAGGTAAAGTAGTTAACTTCTTAATTAAGTGCAGAGTGCTACCTTAGTCACATTCTATGAGAACTTACGGTCTTGAGTGTAGTGTAGTGTGGTTAATGCTCCAACTAGGAGTTTATTACAAGGCCTGGCACAGTAGGATTAATTAACGAGTCCTTGGTCTGTGCAAAAATCAAAGTAGTACAGGCTCTCAGAATATATTTACTCCATCAGAAACATTTGAGACATCCAGACTGGCTGTATTTATAGACTGTTGTGCTCCTTAGGCCCCGCTTTTATCCAACCTAGTTGCTGCTATTTGCCAACCTCTGTCCTTGGTGAAAGAAAGCTTTGGCACACACCCTTATCAACAACGTAGACCTGCGTATCAGTCTCAAGTATCTGTAGTACAGTGTATCTGTCTGTACTCTTATTACGCAGCTGTTATGGGCCGCTCTGATTTATTTCTGGAAGCCTGCAGTCATATGTTAGTCACTGTGGTATGTGGGTTTGTCAGAGAGGGAAGACAGACGGACTGCATGTGTGTTTGCATAGACTGGACGGGCTCCTCCAACACCAACTGATGTGCCATAGCAGTGGTATCGCCTGATAAGGCAGAGGTGGTGGAGTGCACTTTCTCTTGCACAAGTCGAGATGGTGTTGCAGGTGTTAAACCCTTTAACACCTCTGCTATCTTGATTATAGAGAAAACAAAGTATAGTCACTTTGTGCCACCATGTCAGGAACAGGAGTCCTTTGCAAGGAATGATGGTGGCATGACTGTTTTTAAGAGTTGTCTTTCCATTAGGCTAAAACGGGAACAAAGAATGCTGAAAAAAAATATTTATTTTCCTATATCTGATGGTGCATGGCAAATAGCGAAATATATCCTTTATTTGTAGCTTTTTTCTGCAAAATGAAATGAATTCGGTGGAAAAAAACTCATTAAAGATATTTTAGACACCATTTTATTGTGGTTTTTCCACTGATTTATGTTTTTATTTTTCCTGTGGTGCTTATAAGCTACGCCTGTCCTCTCAAAAAACCCAACAATATGTGTGACATAAGTGTTTTTCTTCTTGTTTCTCCAGCAGGAGCTCTCTCTAATTGAACAAGCAGCTTAGGGAATAGAGAACAGACTAATTGTTATTTCCTGCTGTTCTGCTTCTACATTCCATCTCTCCCTCCTTTCTTCTCTGATGTTGGACTCCACCCGTCTACCCTTTTCTATTCCCACTCTTGTTGCTCTAAGGCCATATGGGGCTTTGTGCCACCTGAGATTCCCGCATCCCTCCCTTTTACCAACCTTCATTATCCCTCCATCCCTTTTCCACTCTGTTCTTTCTCTGCTGTGGGCTTGTTTGCCACCCACGTGCTTTATGTCTACTTGAGCTGGTGCACAGCTCCTCACGTTGCACCTATAAAAACAATAATTACATTGTAAATGCTGATGTGACTCAACTATTTATCTCCCCTAATGAGATTAATTCTGTAATTAGGATGTGTATTAAATAGGAAACACCCGGTATCTTGCTTTGACATTGATGGCCTAGATTTAATTTGAAATGTCAGAGGGTCAAGACCTTTAGTTATGTTGATCAGCTAATAAATATGGGCTGCAAAAGGAATTGGCTTGTTACTGAAGTGCAGAATTACCTGATTTTTATCCTAATGAATGTTAAGGAAACCTGTTTTTTCCATGACTGTCCAGAAATACACAGGTGAAAACTATGGCCCTTTGTTGATGTTGCTCAGTGAATCCACCTTAATCATTATGTCTGGAGATGACTAAGGTAAAATAAACCAAATGGCTTGAAACAGCTGAGATATAAGGTTAATAATTGTAATACTTTTTGGCATAGGTCTACAGAAGTGTTAATCATGTTTGGTCAAGTTAGGTCTCTGAAGGGAAGTTAAACAGGTTTTTCCCTGCTGTTCAGACGCAAAAACATATTGACGTCTTGCTCCTATTTTTGGAGAATTATTGTTGTCTTGGGACATGTCTCATTTTTAATCTGTCTGCGTGCCTCTGTGTCACTGGTCACAAGTGGACAAGATGACTAAATGTGTCAAGTGAGGAGAGGAGGAGAGGTTGGGGCAGGAGTGCGGTTACAGTAAGTGGATTTCTCTCCTTTAAGTAGGTGTGAAACAGATACTCCCGGATCACTGTCTGACTTGCTGACTTAACCTGAGGTCATCATTTCAAATACATTCTGAATGTAAACCCCTCAAATAACGGCAAGGAGTGTAAGCAACCTAATTGATCCCAATGAGTAACAATTCATTTAGCACCTGAGGTGTGGTGTTGTCTTTTTTATCTCCCTTGGGTTGTTATGTTACTGTTACTATTTCTGCACTGCTGTTGAACAGATTGTTCCGAGCGAGCTCTAACCTGATTGTTTTATTAGTGGTAGAGAAGCCGTCTCTTGATAATTAGGCAAACCAGGTTACATGCAACCTGATAAATCATTTTAACATCTTATTTAAATGCAGGGACTTTACATAAACACAGCAACCTCTCTATTGCAGCCTAACTGTTCCTCCACCGATACAAAGAGCTGGGATTTTCCCTCACATATCAAGTCCACCAGGGCCTTCAGAAAATTTGTGATTATGGCTGAATGCATTTGCAGTTTGTATGCAAATGTAGTGAAATTGGCAGTCCAGCTCTAAAGTACAGTATTATTTAATTATTTAAATGTAAAGAATGGTTTATGAGTGCAACAAACTGCAACCACAGGCTGTTACCATGGCACAGCATTTGATTAAGTGCTGTTTAGCCAAGAGTCAAGCCAAATGTTGTTATGCCACTATAGCCTTGTAGCCCCTAATGTCATGCTTATACTAATATCATGTTATTAGTGGTTGAAGCTACATGAGCTACAACAGTAGGGGAGAACTATCTGACCTCCACCTGTGAATGAGGTAGGTAGTAAGGCAGTTACTGCACATGCAGACTAACACTGAAAATCAGACACAAACTATGAGATACTTTGTTTGAACCTAGGTTTGTGGCATTTGTCCATATACCACTGAGTGAATTATTGATTTTAGGTCTTTAGGTCTAGTGTGTTGAATAAGGCATTAGGTTGTTGACCCTCAATATCTTTAGGAGCTTTGTTTATTTTAGAGAATCATGTGATTAGTTATGTTAACTATTATTGTGGAAGTTCAATCATTCATTAATTTCCCGTGACCTCTCATCCTGTTAGGGGTCAACCTGACTATCACAGGACTAACACAGAGAGACAACCATTCACGCTCACATTCACGCTCACATTCACACCCCCCACAATGGGTTAGAACTAGGAGCCCTCTTGGTGTGAGGTGACAGTGCTAACCACTGCATCACCGTGCTGCCTCTTGTGGAAGTATGATTGTCAAAACAGGATCCAGCAGGTTATCTCATGTATTACCTCATGTTACTGCTATTAAAGTGGTTACCTATATATATAAATGCCATCCCTGTCATTACGCTGCATGTTTTGATGTTGATTGATGTGATGTGATCCATAGTCCTACCAGTTAGGGTTGGGCCAATGGTCGATGCCCTTGTCCATCACCACTGACAGTCAATCATTAACCACTGAGCCTACTGTCATGATTTAAAAGCCAGGTCCATCCATTCATCCTTCCACACCAGCAAAGTGGTGCGGGTTTGCTTGGGTGCAAATAGCAATCAGTGCGTAAATAAAAAGTAACAATTTTGATTTATCTACCAGATGAAATGCAGGCTGCCAGATGGGCAAAGTGGAGCCTTTATTCGCACATTTGTCACTGTCACTGATTAATATCTACTCTGCTGGATTCACTGCTGTATTTTTAAATTCACACCTACGCTCATCCTCCCACTCCTAAAAAATGATCTCATTATTGGCCATTGCAATGCTTCACTGTGGACTTTGTCATATCCCAGTTCGATTGATATCGCCCAGCCCAGTATTCCACTTGTCAACAGGTGGCTGTAAAACACCAAGATGTGCCAGCAAAGATTGCTGTATGTAAATAATGCTGGATTTAAAATACTTTGGCAAATGTTTTAAGAGGACTTGACATGTTTGTTTGACCTCAAGGATACACTCAACATATTTCCGTGAGTAACACTGAATATTAACATAATCGTTGTACGTTTACAAGAAACCTTGAAATGTTTAATGTGTAATTTGGATGTTTGATTACCTCCACACTAAACACATAAGAAATGCATCAAAACTGGTGTCATTTTTTTAAAGTAAACTGTGCATAAAAGCAGAGATTTAAACAAATTTGTCTAAAGTTTGTACCTCAATGTGCTCACATCGTCTGCATTTTTTAACCTGGTTGTAACTGTGGAGTCAGCTGTGAGGTTGTGGTGGAGGGTCAGACTATCATTATCATTATTATACACCAGTTTACTTGGCATTGCAGTAGGGTGGGGCTTTTAACCACATGGCTGGTAATATGAGCACGAAGGCATATGCTGAATTAGGAAGTTATGTGCCTAGCAACTGCAAACATGCTTTACCGAGCTCACATGTCCTCAAAACACTTCTAAAACAGAAAGTCTGTCACACTGTCTTTCTGTCTTCCCTTTGCTTTCTGTCCCTGCTCACTTGTGCTTCTCTGTCTCTTGGTCACTCACCCTCTGTGTGCATACACCCGAAATCGACAGCTGTTCCTAAACTGAGCTCTGCACTCCTCCGTGCAGTCAAGTGGTGTAAATATAGGTTGCCATGGGGACACCATGACACCCAAGGGGTATGCTGGCTAGGTAGCAGGACAGTGAGTATGTGAGTGTGAGGGGAGTGGCTCAGGGTCCAGGATGTGTGTCATTCATGCTGTGACCATTGCACAACAGGAGGTTAAAACTGTGAGTGAGTGTGCATCCACCTAAGTGGACGGGTGGGGTCTTGAAGTAGCACTCAGGGAAAAGACATGCTTAGTTTGTTGTTTCTATTGATGTCTTACCAATAAGATTCTAACTTTTGAAGGTATGACAGGTATGATTTTTTTTTGTAAGCATTCAGCAGTATGAGAGAATGGAGCTATAATCCTCTAACATCAAATTCATTTTGCAGTATTTCTTTGAATTCATTTCATTCTCTGAGTTGCATAGTAGTATACTTTTACATTTTTTCTACTAATAAATATATACAGGAAGTTTGGGTTCAGTGTGTTGCTTAAGGATGGGTAGGGCCGTCTTTAAATCTATTGACAGGAAATTGCTTTGTAAAGCTACATTAACAACATTGTGTTTTTCTTTAATCAGAATCACTTTGTACAGGTATTGTAGATGCTCAGAAACGTTCCACAAGGCTAACCTCAAAGTCTTAGGAATTTACAGACTTAAAACATCTGTTTAACAGGACAGAATAAATTTGAAACACCAGCTTTCACCTAGCTTTTAGAAAAGGTTAAGCAATAATGTGGCCTGTGTTGAAGACAGCTGGGCTTTGGTCGAGTCTTTTCACTGAGTACAGTTAGTATCTTATACAGTGTTTGTTACTCAAACAATGTAACTACTGATGTGAATTTTCACATCAGTCCTTATTATTGTCATAGAATTTAGGTTTCATCCATTGTTTATATTCTCAGAATGCACACAGCATGTCACAGTGAATGTAGGTCAGTCGACGCTGTGTTTATGGCCAATTAATCTGCTCCATTCCCAGTGGGTTGTCTTCATCAGGATAGTGGCTCATTGTTTTAGTGATCCTATTGTCTGACACTGAACAGACTCTCATCTAACGGGATGTCCACTTCTCAGACCGGCTGGCTGTCTATCTTAGTTACTGTGTCTCTGACTGACTTACTGACTTCATGAGTCAGTGTGGCTCTGTCTGCTGCCTTAAATCATAGTTGTGTTTACTCTCATCAACAGCAGGCTTTGTTGTTTAGAGTGGACCAGTCTGTCTGCCTGTCTCTGTTTTTCTCATGCAGTCCCATTGGTAGCATTCTGTACCACTGAACTGGTCAGCAATAGAGAACAGGTGACTGGATTCTTAAGAAAGTGAGTAAAATATCATAAATGCACAATAATTACATTCCATCTGATTACTTTTAAGGCTCAAGAGAAGATTAGAAGGAAGCAGCAAATAGTTTTCATCTAAATACAAAGGATCCCTTGTAAATGGAATCAGTTTTAGAGGGGTTGTGCTGACAGAGCACATCTCACAGCATAAATGAAAATATTCCGTTATTTTTATAAGACCTTCCAGAGTGGGAACTTGTTGGGCCATGTTTCCAGAGCTGGGATAAATACAGTCACTGACAGTTACTTCTTTCCCCAGGAAAATCCTTAAGGTAGTCTCCAGAGTGTCTGAGTACTGTTATGTAATTTAACTTGTCCACTAACAACAGTAATCTGAGTGCGTGACGTTCATGGATTTGCATTGTACACGGAGCGGCGCTGTGTTTGTAGTGACGTTGCCAAACCTGTAATTTAAAGAGCATTTAATTTTTGCTTCCATTCTGAAATCATATGACACCTTTTCCATTTCTGTGGGACAGCTTTAACTGCTTGCAATTTTCATTTTGTCATGTGTTTACACTGATCTCTATCACAAACACAACCACACACATGCACCAACACAGTATTGCTCACACATCCAGGCTTGATTTATCCTAAGTGACTTGATCAGGAGTGAGCATGCTTGTATTTGGGTCAGGGAGGAGGCAGCCTTACGAACAGACACTCACTGCAAATGGACTTACACACACGCAGACATGTAGACACTCAGACTAATCTGTTAAAGAGGCTAACACACAGACAGCAAAATAGGATGACATGGCAGGCTGTGTAGGCCTGCGTCTGCTTACAGTATCGTTATGGCAGATACTCTATTCTTTTACTGGCACTAAAGGCCATATTGTCAAGAACCAAACGTTAACCAAGTGCTTAGTCAGAATTGTGTTCTTGTGAGTATTTGTTTTTTTTTGTCAAAACCCTTGAATATCTGTTTGGGTTAAGACAGCATCAAAGTCACTCTGCTTATAATTACCAACCAGACTGTCAGTATCACAGACATTAAGAAACACACCAGGGTTGTGTGGAAGATTGACCTGCAGTTTAGACCATGTAGAATGACATCATAGACACCTGAATCATGCATGAGTCACTGTCTTATTACTTTACCATCAACACTATAATATTATGTTCAGTAATAGCTGTCAACCAGCATTATCTTGTAAATTGTAATTAATCTTATGATGCAGTGTAAAAAAATCGCAAAATTTACTCCAGCCACATTCACTACCAGTAAGTAACTGTATGTAATTGAGAGCGTCCTGCTTTTGTGGAATGGTTATTGAGTTTTACAGCTATAGTTTAAAATCAGAGTTGGCAACTTCAATAAAAATTCCTTTTTACCATATTTGCTGAAACTCTCACTATATCCTGGCAGAAGTTAATGAGACAGTAAATCATGTTCCTCCACCTCCTCCTAATGCTTTTAATGGCATTGCTAGAATCTTCCACGGCTCCAGGAAAACAAACCAATAGAGCCAAGGAGTCTCTTACACAGCCAGTGAGAAAATATGCTCTGGCCAGGGGGCGGTGCTTGGATTTGGCTCGACTGGCAGCAGGGTCACAAACTTTCTGATTTTACAGCTAAACAGTACACTAAAATATGTTTCTGTAAGCATTTAAAGTGATAGTTCAGGTTTTTGGACATGAAGTTGTGTGAAACGCTGACCATCTGTAGCTCTGATGTGACGGTGTCACTACTGTCAACGAGCCTCCTGCTCTGAGAAATCGCCCGTAGCTTACCGGAGAAAAAGTAGTTCTGAAGATGTACGGGGGACACGTAACCAAAAGGTTTTAAGCTACAAAAAAGTATGCATGTGTTTTCTTAGACTATTTCAATAATTTTAAAACATCCCCGCATTACGTCAGACCTTGCTATCAATTGGGACTATTTTCTGGCCAGTATCACTCCTGTTTCCTGTTACAGATGTAACCCGTAGGCAACTTTGGCTAACCCACCACCAGAACAAAGCAGAGACTGGTCGTAATCACATATGAATTCACATTTCTATGTGATTGATTACTCATGTCATGGATTTAGCAGTTAGCCTAATATAATAAACTAAATGCCTACGGTAAAACGAGGCCGCGTATAATGTAGCTACTCTTCACAACACAACAGGCTATTAGTTCAATCAAACATTTTGTTTTACAGCCAATCAGTAACAGACATCGTTATATAGACTGGTATTAGGTGATATATCTCTCTTTGGGCACAACAGTGCGGAAATTGCGTTTTCCGTTGTCCGTCGGGATCTGTGGGCAGCTGAAGTGAGCTTGACATACGCGCAGTTGCTTCACCCTCGCCGGCTTGGTAGCGAGGTTCATCCCAATTGACACAAGCCAAAGTTGCCTACGGGTTACATCTGTAACAGGAAACCGATGGAATTGGGAGCCAGCTATGTTTTTATTCCCACGGCTGGGGAAATCACAAGTTCGCACCATTTTGGTATTCCTCTGTTTACCTACAGCAGCTGACGAGGGTGTGTTGTGAGCCTGAGCCGGTGTTCGCGCTGTAGTAGTAGGTATATATAGGGCTAGTACATCTTTTTCCTCATTAATAATAGCCTACTGGTTCTCTGTTGGAAACAGCCGATGAAGTTTTCGTTAGCCGTTGCTATCCTGCGCACCTGCACGGCGTGGTGATGAACTGTCTAGTTGATTTCTGTTTGCGTGCTGTCCTGCGGGCCTGCACGGCGGAGTGATACTGGCCAGAAAATAGTCCCAATTGATAGCAAGGTCTGACGTAATGTGGGGATGTTTTAAAATTATTGAAATAGTCTAAGAAAACACATGCATACTTTTTTTGTAGCTTAAAACCTTTTGGTTACGTGTCCCCCGTACATCTTCAGAACTACTTTTTCTCCGGTAAGCTACAGGGCGATTTCTCAGAGCAGGAGGCTCGTTGACAGTAGTGACACCGTCACATCAGAGCTACAGATGGTCAGCGTTTCACACAACTTCATGTCCAAAAACCTGAACTATCACTTTAAGGTGGGAAATAGGCAATGCAGAAAGAAAATCTTGTTTTATATTTGATCAGCGCTGCAGAGTGACAGTTTGACCTTAGTTCACGAGCAGTAATTGATATAATTGACAGCTGTGTTTGAGCCTCCTCAGCTCTGATTGGTTGTTTTTGTTCATTCTAGCAGATGCCATGGGAAGCAGTATGAGGAGGCAGAGGAACATATTTTTTTTCACACATTATCTGTGTCATATGTTACTGTCTGGATATAGTGACCGTTTAAGCAAATATGACAAAAAGTTATTTTTATAAAAGTTACTAACTTAAAAGTTACCAACCAACAGCTTTCTTATCCTCAGGTGAGCATAAACCACAGGTTACACACTTCTTTTTAAAATACAAAAATGTGAAATTATCAGTTATCATATTGGTTATCGGCCATGAGATGCAGGTAATTATCAGTTACCGGTATTAGTTGAAAAAATCCATTTCGTGCATCTGTAGTTTTAAATAAACAGTTGCTGCTATGCTACTTTTCACGACAATTTATCTTTGTTCAGTCTTCATTACCGTGATGTCTCCTGATGGAATAAGTTTTATGCATAAATATTGCATTCAATGTCATACATAAAACTTAAGTTTTCTAACTTGCAGGGACTAAATGTTTTGTTAAAATTAAGTGTAGCAACTGTTGAAAGATATGTGCAACCAGTGGTGCAGCTCACCTGTAATAATATTAAAGCTGCTTTTCACAACACTGTGGTATTATCTATATATTGTATGTCAGTATTAGAATGAAATGCTGTGTAAATTACCTACCGGGGAGACTTGGATAACTGAGTGTATGTTCCCATCAAATAGGTTAACCGAAAGGCTTCTCTTGGTTGTATTACATTTCATATTAAACTGTGGACTCCAAACCCTATTAATGGAGTTCTCTGTTCACTTTCATGGCTGCTCACATGTTGTCCTGGATGATTTTAGGTCACATGAGTCTGTACCACCTTTTGCAGTTTAAAATGAATTCAGCATCTTTTTGTTTTAGGTTTTTACTTTACATTAATGTTGGTGCCATAAACACCTCAAGCACAAACAGATTTAAAAGATGATAGTATATTCTTGTTAACACTGTTTAGTCAAGTGAAAAGAACTGAGTGGTTCTGAAAGGTCCATTAGTAACCTTCTGTGTGTGTGTGTGTGTGTGTGTGTGTGTGTGTGTGTGTGTGTGAGCGAGCCCATTTGTAACTCAGTCCAGGGTTTCCTGCTTTTCGTTCCCTGCTTCTCCTTCACTCCCTCACTCTTTCTCTCTCGGTTTACGCTTGCTCATTCTAACTCTGTGGGAGACGAGGCTTTTCCGAAAGGAGTCTTTGTGTGTGTTTGAGAGAGGGAAAGCGAGAGAGAGAGAGGGAGAGTGAAATGTTATGGTGAGACAAACAGCAAGCAGGAGAGAGAGAAGGATACTAGCTGACTGTGTTAAGCCTGGCCGCGGCCCAGTCTCACAGTTTCACAGAGCCCAGTTCTGTTTACCTTTGAAAACACAGACTCACCAGGAAAGTACAAAAATCTCACACATTTACAAGTCTTTAAAGGAATACTTCACCCCCCAAATGACCATTTGTGTATCAGTTACTCACCCAGTGTGATGTTGAATTAGTGAAGACTCCTCTGGTGAACACAAAATCCCAAAATGGAGAACTGACATCAGCAAACTATATCAAACCATCTGTTTACACGCTGTCAAGACAACTATTCCGCTCAGTACCTCCCCAAACAGACAGCCTTCCTCAATAGGGAACTGAAGTGAAACTTATTTATCTTTTCTTCAAAGCTATTGAATTGAATTGTGTGTCTATGGTGTTGTAAAGGGTTATTTTTAAAATCTGGGTTTTTATTAGGGCTGGGCAACATGGAGAAAATCAAATATCACAATATTTTTGACCAAGTACCTCGATATTGATATTGCTAGGGTTGACAAAATGTTTACACAGTGAGATTTTTGATAAATAATCATCAGTAAATGAGATATGATGACTAAGTTGGTAAAGGTAGACAATAGAACAGCTGCATCAGTTTACTGTGATGCAGCCTTTAAAGAAAACACAATATTACGATGTACAAAATAAAAATCAATATCTAGTCTCTCATATCGTGATATCTATTAAATATCAATATATTGAACTATTCCTTTTAATGCACATGTGGTGTGTGTTTGGAAACATACAAATGTGAATGTATAATTTTATGTAAATACTTGGTCTAATGTTACAATAATGGAGCATCATCAGGTAATCGGAGCAAAATTTAGCCCCAAACCGGCAGTTATTTACCAAATAAAATAATGAAAAAGTAATTATTGTATTACCAGGAGCTGTCTTGTGTGTCTGTGTCAACGTTTAAGTCTAGTCCTGTTATTTTGTTAAGTGTTATATGTGAGTTGGTTTTGTGCACAGTCACAAAGGTAAAGTTTTTGTGGACCTCAGGAAGAATAGCTGCTGCAATAGAGTAGCTAATGGGGATTCTAAAAAACTAAACTAAAGTTGTACTGCACAGATTGTCTAAGAGTTTGCAAATAGATGTCTTGATATAGTTTTGCTGTTTAACATGGACCCCTATGACTTCAATACATCAAGAATTTTCTTTATTTTTGACTTCTTCAATCACTGCAGGGATGCTAGAAAAAATTGTCTTGTGGATTTAAAAATAACATGGGGTGAGTAATTGATATATGTATTCTCTTGAGGGGTGAAGTTTTCCTTTAAGCTGCCCATGAAAATTATTTAAATGCCCTTTTAGACACAGCACCTTGTTGTTAGTGATTATAAATGATCTGCACTGTGATTAGACTCTTGACTAGATTATAATCAAGCTGTCAAACTCTAAAGTACGGTCTGTCAGTCCCATCATTTACATCATTTGAAAAACACTACATTGCATAATGAGTCAATGACACTATGGGTCTTGTGGGTGAGAGTTAGTTGATATCCGACTCAGCTGTTAATGGTTAACTCACACCAGGTTAGAGTCCGCTCACTGTGCTATGTTCACGTGCATTCTTCTTACGCCGTGCTCTCTTTGCTCTTTACACTGGGTAGGAGTACCTTGAAGGATACTGGATTATACACCACTGGATTTAACACACACATTCTCTCTGAGAGCGTGCCTAATCCTTGGAGCTGGATTTATAAACAGACTGATATATAACACTTTCGGAACACTTAATCAACACAAGGACTGTTTTTTGACGTGAGTGGGATGTTTTTCTTTTGTTATCCAGGGCTAATATTTGTGCAGTGAGGACAGAGAGGGAGTGCGTGCTGAAATGTGTGCTATAGAAAGGCTGTTTGTCATTTTCCGCAGAATGAAGTGTTTGATTTCTGTCTAATCAGCTGCCTCTGTCAGGCTAAGTACAGTTTATGTAGAGCCGAGGTCAAATGTGCAGATAGCTGCCTGCATGTCATTGACGTCTGTCACATCTCCACCCAGGAGCTGTGGTTTGAGGGAGCTGTGCTTTCTTATCTGTTTTTATAGTTTTCATAGAGCTATTGTCAACACAGTAAATTATGTATGGTATGTACCTGAGCCAAACCAAATACCATTTGATCCTAAATATTGCTGCTTTGAATAGCTTTTGGTGCTACAAAAATTATTAAATTCGGGTTTATCAGATGTTTCAGTCGTTTTCTAAAATCACTTGACTGTTGCAACTCAGCAAACCTAATGTTCAAATTTTAGTATTACTTATTGAGTGCATTATCTGATAGTCCAGGTATGGAATATGATTTGATGAGGCATGTTATTAAGTAAAGCTGTTGATCATATTCCTTTAGAAAACTCCTTGAAAGCAGGCATTAAATATGTGACAGTATTGCCTAAAAGTGTGAGTGCTTGGGAATGATATTACAGAGGTTGTTATTATGAATTATTAAATTATTATTCAGGGGAGTTTTAGGAGCAGATGGAATAAACAGCTGTTCAGGGTTGGATCATCTTGACAGCCAAAAGGATCAAATTGGCTTATCTGTAGACTGTTATGTAATCTAAGTGAAGAGAAAAGGAGGTGTCAAAAACAAAAACAGAAAAATAGAGCAAAGTCATTGATATTCAGGCTGCTCCTGAGGTGGTGGCAGTGGGTTGTGTTCATTAGGCTGTCATGCTGCGTAACTAAGATTTAACTCGAGACAAACAAAGATGGCATAAACGAACCAAAATGATCTACATAATTTAATTTGTTTTGATAAGATTTAATAAATGTGAGTATGAATGTGAAAACATTGCATCAGATAAGAAAAAGGTATTTACCGGAAGACGCGATTCACTGTTTACTTAATCAAACATCATAAAACCTTGATGGATCAGATAACAGATTGATTTGTGATTTGTACATTTGAGTCTTTCTTGGAAAACCCAGCACAATGTAGGAAATTACAACAAATGTGTCTTTGCCATTGTCATCTCACAGGAGGAGAATGAAGGCACGTGCGCCACCTCCGCCACAGGCCCCTCTACCCGCCCCACGCCACATCTTCAGAAACACTGTACCTGATGGGGGAGGGACATCAGGGATCGATGCTAAGGAGAACATGCTGCGGCCCACTGTGGATTTACAGCTAACCCTACCACAAGGATACCAGACTTGTGTAACTGAGGATGGCAGGTGAGAGGACAGAGGTTTTTGCATTTTTTCTGTAGAATGTGTCATAACCGTTTTTTTGCTCATGAATACCGTTGTGTCATGCAAAAATCCATCCATCCATGTCGTCATGAAATCATTATATCTGTAAGTATGAGGATCTTAGCTGTTGCTCAGCTGAACAATATGATCTTACTGTATGTTGTGACCTTCATCGGCCAGTCACCTGACAAACAGTGCGAGACCCATTTGTCACTTCTAGGTCTGTTGTGGTTGCTGCACCAGTGGGGCCTTGTCAAGGGGTCCAGTGCCCAGTCTCAGCATAAGCTTTGTCCCAGAGAGTTGCCAGATGAAGGCTGTCCTGCTGAAGCTCTCTGACCCTAATGAGGTTTTCTCCTTTGGGGCATAAAATCAGGAAAGCCTCCTTTGTACAGACCAACACGATGCTCTTTTAATAACCATAGAAAAACTTTAGACCAGTAGATGTCTCTTTGCTAATTCTTAGTAGTAGTAAAAGTAAGTTGCTATCTTGATTTATTTATTTAAGAGAGCTTTCTACATTTAAATGGCTAGTGTGTAAGAATTAAGGGAATTTAGTGACAGCTAGCACTTAGGATTGCAACTACCTCAAACTTCTCCTGGTTAGAATTCCTTCAGTATTGATTGTTCAGGAGGTTTTTACCAGGAGCTGAATTATGTGCAGAGGTCTCTTCCTCTCCAAAACAAATGAATCAAGTGATTAAACCAGTAAAAACATTGAATAAATCAGTTTCACGTTACAAATCAGTGTTCCTCCATTGCTGTTTGGCACATTGCAGACAGCCCACTTGCCCAGCACCTGAAAATGTGCTCATCTATTTTCTCTGATACCTTAATGTGTGATCACCTTATTTTTGATCCAAACATTGAGGAGGTTTTTACTGTGAGCTGAATTGTCTTTTCCTCTCTGAAACAAACAGACCAGGTGATTTCAACTGGTTAAAACACTGAATAAAAATTTTACTGTATGTATTGACACATACAGAAGTAACCCCTCTCACTTATCACTTATGACCCACTAGAAGTATGTAGTGGTGTATTTTCCTGCAGAGGCTCTGCCCTCTGCCTGTATTATCTTCTTTTTATTTTTTGTGTTCAGGATGTTCATGTGCATGTACTCTCATAGTGCTCAGGTGAGGCTAGGGCTCTTTAAAAAGGTAGCAACCAGGTGCCAGACCGTAAGCAGCAGACATTTAAGAGACATGGCACAGAAATAAAGCAAATATAGCAAGGCAAAACGCCAAACAAGAATGAATCTGGAGTTAGCTTTAATTGGCGAGCTGGTTTATAAACAGTAACCAACACTCCATGGTATACCTTTAAATGTGGAATGTTTTTATTTATTTATTTATTTAGTATATTTGCCTTCACTTGTGAGAGGACAGCATAGAAATCAGCTGTGTTTACAATTCATCTTCTGACACTGCTCAGTAAGAGTATTAGGGCCTGATACTGTGATAGTTAATGTGGTCATAGATAAGATAAGGCCAAGGTGTCATAAACACACATATGTGCCATTAGTAGCTGATAATAAGTTGTACAACCCCCAACCATGACTGTAATCTGGCTCTCACAATTGTGGCGCTGTTGTAGGATAATTGTAGTGTTTTAGGCTAATACTGTAATAGTAGAAATCTGATTAATATAGCATTACAATAATATTATATCTTTACAATATACAGTTTGCTTTTCCAGACTTTATTGTGCGATAACAACTTCAACACACAGAGAATACACATTCTAACAATGCATCTCAATCAAGGGTCAATGTATGTTCTTAACCTTTTAACCTTCAGCGTACTCTCACCCAACCTCAACTTCTTAAGTAGCTGTAAAGGTAGATAATGCATTACCTTCACTCTTCTGTGTATTCTTTATCTGGTTGTTCCATTAATTGTTTGTACTATTATCATTATTATACTTAGATTGATATTCAAACCCAAGATGACATTTGTATGACTGGACCAATCAGTTAAAATTAAAATTTATATGTATATGCCTTGTACATAAGCTCAAACAGATGTCCCTGTAAAGAAACATAACAAATCACATGATTACATGATTGGAAAATTCTATTATATGGACTACAGTTAAACTAAAGTTCAGTGGGAATGAGTGCTTGGCGACGTAGCATGCCTTTATAAAAATGACGCCATCTGAACCGGGGAGTTTAGAGGTTAAAATATATTTCATACTATCTTGAAAAAAAACAAAATCCAAGGCAACTCTTCTCTGGTGCAAAAGTTAAAAGGCCTTTATTAAATGGCTAGTTCATGATGAACATTAAAATCACCAACATGTTTCGGCCATGCTCACTGGCCTTCATCAGGGCTTCATATTTCATACTATATCAGATCATTCCATTTGTGGTGACTTGTTTGTGAAGAAAATACATGCAAAATCAGCTCGAGAAGGTCACAGTAACACAGGACACTGGCTCTGCTGATTGCAGATTGTCGTTAGTTGTAGACTGAGTCCATGTGTTAGTGATTGTCAATGGCGTCCTTTGTAGTGGTGTCTCTCTCAGTTCTGTCATCTGATCTGGCTGTTCCCAGAAAACATTGGAGACTGTCTCTTGGTTTCTTTATCTGAGGATTGACAGGTAGTACTGCAGGCCTCCGTCAGCTGCACCACACACACACACACACACACACAAAATGACGCAGCAGACTTCAGAGCTTCTCCTGTGGCTTAGTGGACATAAGTAGTTAGTCTTATCAACAAGTACTCTGCAATTTGCCTGTCATTATTTCTCTATGCTTTGTCACTGCCCTTTTATTGTGCAAGGCTCTTTAGAGTTCCTGTCTAAGTGGCTTAGGCCTTTGCAAAAGTTAGAATAAGACCAAAGAGAGTTTCAAAGAGCAGTTCTTCTAAATATGGTTGTATGCTCATGTTCTGTAATTTCTAATCAATATCAATATTGTAAAGAGTAAGGATAATATGTAACACAAACAGAACATAAAACAAGAAAATTAAAAGAAAATAAAAATTAGGAGTACATATATACTTAAATATAAACATAATCAGTCAAAGGTTTCAGGAAAAAACATCTTTTAAAAAAAAATAAATCCATTTTTGCTGTTTAATAAACTAAATCGTTATGGTAGAGAATTCAGTTCTTGGAGAAAACGTGAAGAAAATAAATAAATTATAAATATCATAACAATTTATAAACAAAAAAATCCATAAAGAATATTGAAATTAATTTAATATTCAAGAGTGTCGCCGCCTGGATTAACATAGTAATAAATAATATCTTTTAATGTTAAAAGAGTAGACAGAGTTACCAGTTTCAAAAAAGTGAGACTCCGTCTGTCCAGAAATCTTTTGGCTACTGTACTACCTGTTGTTGTGTAGTGTTCTGTAGTTGTGAACTCTTACTTTTGTTGTCATATGCACTGATGTTTGGTTAGTGATATTTTCAGATAGTAAAAACGAAGACAAAGACAGCCTTTTAATCTTTATGTCAAAATCATCAGTACTGTTGCCTGCTCTGTGAAAACAGCTCATTGTTTAAAATAATATCCCTTGTTTCAATCAATTACCCATCCTTTGTTAGAGCATCAGGTGTGAGTGTGTCTGTGTTTTGTTGTATGAAGTAATTACTATTCACTTTAGCAGAGCTGAAGCTAGTTAGGCTCTGTAACCTTATCTTCTCCTCTACCTCCCTCTCTTTCTCTTTCTCCCTCTCTTTCTTCCAAACCCCCTCCCTCTCCCTTCCACCCTCCTCCCACCCTCTTCCCCCTTCTCTTTCACTTTCTCTCTCTCCCCCCCTTGTCTCTCTTTCTCCCTCTCTCAGCAAGGCGCTGATGGACCTGCTGGTCGAGCTTTGTAGCCGCTACCACCTGAATCCAGCACTGCACACCCTGGAGCTGCAGTCGCCCGACGGCCACACTTTGGGGTTCAAGCCCAATGCTCTGTTGGGCTCCCTCAACGTGGCCTGTGTTCTCATCAAAGAGAAAGTCTGGGAGGAGAAAGCGGTGCGCAGACCGGCACCCAAAGTGCCAGAGGTGAGCTACAGTGGAGCCTGATACTGTCATGTGGGTCTTCTTTTAATCGTGTGCTTTGCATTTAGGATTTTATACATGTCACTACATATTTATAACCTGCTGAAATTAGGTTTGTTATGCTTGGCTTGGATTCTTGTGTGTTTTGAGACAGAAGCATCACTGTTTTAAGAAATGAATGAGTTGAATGATAAGTACATAACAAGAAATTGAAGAAAATTACCCAAAGCTACCCATGTGTTTTGAAATGTAGTCCAGAATGCCAGTGGAAAAAAGCCCTTAATATAATAACTGTGCAGTCTGCATGTACTGTATGCATAGCTCCTTACCCTGCAGCCCTATGTAATATCCGTCCCTCCCCTCTCTACCTCTTACATCTGACTGCTGGCAGAAAGCAAGGCCAGTGAAACCTGTAAGGGCCCATGCTAAGGTAGGAAGCCAAGGGTATTGACTGACCTGGCATGACATTGGAGTCAATTCTTTGATACAGTTTTTCAGTCTAAGTGTGCCTTTTTTGTCTTTATCACCTGTCCTGTTATTATCTATTTTTTCAACTCACCTGTCTACCTGAGCGTATTTTTACTGAGCATTACTCTTTGTCTCTTCCTTTTTCTCTGCCTCTCCTCTGCTCTCCTCCTACAGTTTGAATATTTGATGAGTGCCTTACCTTTAGTTACCATGCATTATTTCTCTGCTCTTCTCAGGGCTCACTGGCTGCTCTCTCTCCCTTTGACCCCGCCTGGCCTCAGGCCAGAGACTGACACTGTTTCAGACACTGCTGTCAGTTATTTCTCTTTCCTGTTTTATCTGTCTTTGTACCACCAGCTTCAGCTAAAAGATGAAATGATTTAAGTGTGATATGCAAAACACTCAGTTGTCAGTTTCTTAGATGCACCCAGGAAAAGTTAACACGGTCTAATATGACAGTCCTGCAATATATCCTCCCTTCATAAATGTTTTAAGACTTAGTTTTTGTTGGAAATGTTTGAGAAAGGTGTTGATTCAACCCGATGATCATATTGTAGACGTAAGTTTATGGTGCTGCTGAACTGCATTACATTTAAGATATTTCTAATGTTAGAGCTGCAATGATTGATTGTCAGCTATTAAATAAATCACCAACCAATCTGATATTTAACAGTTTGAGTAATTTCAAGTCAAAATTCTCCATTTCCAGTTTCTTAAATGTGAGTATTTTCTGGTCTAAACTGATTATCTGTGGGTTGTGGACAAAACAAGACATTTGAGGCTCTTAGGCTCTGGGAAACACTGATCAACATGTTTCACCATTTTCTGACATTTTATAAACCACAAACCTAATCCATTAATTGATGAAATAGTTGACAGAATAATTGACAATGAAAATAATCTTTGTAGCCCTAGTCAAAAATAACAAGACTGATTGAGCCAACAGTAATCAAACTTGTGTAAACCTTGCATTCATGCATCAACAGCTTGTCACCCTTCCACTGGTGCATGAGCCGAACAGAAATAAAAACAAAGGGGGACAGTAATCTGTATTAGGATTTACATGAAAATAAACACCTTAATGCGGTGGTTTTCAAACTCTTTGTGCCCAAGGCACATCAAAGGGCACGCCTGTATTTATATTTGTGCACAGTAGCTTCTGTGACATGTGTTAGCACTCTTATCAGGACATAAGACAATAAAACTAACAGAAAATAAGACAGGTAGCTTTCATGATACCATCTACTGACAGTTTTTTTACTGACAGTAGTAGGTCGTCTTCACTGGTGCTTTATTGTAATTTGCTCCGTACAATAAAGCAATCCGTTTTCCCACTCACAACTTTCTGCTTTTAATTGTTATTGTCCCTCACATTGGCTGCCAATAAGGACTTTTGATGTGTCACACACGTATAACTCCATCGTGCAAACTCTTTATGAGGAAATGGGTGCACACAGCATACTGATACAGTCAATTCAAAATAAATTCATAATTTTATGTATAGGCCCAGTTGAATATTGCAATAGTAATGTGTGGTTATCACAAAATCCCACAGTACACCTGGAATGGCATCAAGGCACACCATTTGAGAAACACTGCCTTATGTGTTATCACTGTAAAATTATATAAGTTTAAAATGTTTAAATTGATGCCATTTGCTTTACAACCTGAGTCTGATGCATTGCCAAGCACTAATGTGTTTTGGATCCCTAAAACACTTTTGGAGTAAACACCTGACCTGAGAAGCAGAGGAACATGCATTGTCTGTATCTGTCAGTCCATAGTTTATCTGTCTGATTATGTGTATGTGATCAAGGCCTGGAAAACTACTGGTGAGATAAGCAGAAGATTTTGGCACACATGCACACACTCCCAGAGTAACAAAGCACTGATTTTGGAAAACCCATGACTTCGTGTAACAACTTCAACCACCTCAACCAACTTTTAAATACACAAAGGACTCCTTATGTTCTAGACTTGTGTATAACTATTCTATCATTGGTCAACAAGTTTTGACTGTGAAACAAATGGCTTGCTGGAGAAGTTCTTAGACCGGCTTGTCAAAAATCTGTGCTCTGAGTACTTCTGAAGCACCTTTCCCTGTGGTGATAAATAACATTGAATGCCTCTTACTCGAAATACAAAAGCCACTGATGAGCCACCAGCTGAAGAGGCATTTCATAAATTCTTTAGCCTCTTGACTGCGGTGTGGTTTTTATAGAGGCTGATGTGAACCACTTGGTGATAACGTCTGCTGCAGAGTGGCTTACTGTTCTTCATAATAGAACACTATGTAATGTTGGCTTACTACCTTGGCTTACTACCTTAACACACACACACACACACAACCAGGATCACATGCATGTATGCGCATATACACAGACATCATCATCTTTAGTCTATTAAATGTTTCTTTTTTTCTGTCAGCAACCAAAGTCTAACCTTAAGTTACTCATTATTGAAGTGTCTTGCATGTCGGATATCTTCCTCTGCCTTTCTTCTTTCCGCATGTTTTACATTTCACACTTTTTGTTCTTGCTCTCTTTTGTTATCCTGCTAGATCACTACAAGCTCTGTGACCTCAGAATGGGAACATTTCTCCAATGGCCACAACAGTGTGCTCTAATCAGGCCTTCATCTCATCTAGTTGTTTGACATTAATGTCTTGTTTTTCTCCCCCACCATTCTTTCGTCTCTGTCTCAGAAAACAGTGCGTTTGATGGTGAACTACCACAGCAGCCAGAAGGCAGTGGTGCGGGTCAACCCGTTGGTACCTCTCCAGGCTCTGATACCGGTCATCTGTGACAAGTGTGAGTTTGACCCAGCACATGTCCTGCTCCTAAAGGACAGCATCAGTCGCCACGAGTTGCCGCTGAACAAATCTCTGACAGATCTGGGGATCAAAGAGCTCTACGTACACGATCAGAGTCTAGGTAAATCATAACCACTTGATTCTGTCTGTTATTTTCTGTTTGAGGTTCAATCGCTGTCAGGTTACTCAGTGTCTGATGTGTATTGAAACTGAAGTTCCCATAACAGAGCCAAACATTTTAAAAATAAGATAATTTCAGAATTTGTAGAATATGCTTTAATTTGAAATAGCTATAGTATAGTATGATTATTTTAATAGCTATTTTAATGAAGTCTGTTTTGATTGAGTCAAGGAATTAAAATTGAATAGAGCCCAGGCTTGGGTTATGCTAATGCTTGTAAGCCGATTAAAGCAGATAAAGATGCATCATGGATACTGATAGGTGTCTTGGCTCGCCAAGCTGTTGTGTCATATTATCTGATGTTTGCCTGCGAATGAATATCATCCCCAAAGCAGTTACTGTTGCATATACTGTTAGTGAATCACAATGCCTTTGTAATGTATGAATGCATATACAAACAAATTACGGAAAAGAATATTCTCATTAGTTTTGAACTGTGCTACAAATCTGACAGCTTTATCTTTAGGCAGCATAAAGAGGCAGCGTTAGGAAACTGAAGTGAAGGCTTATTCACATGCATGATCTGAATAAGAAAGTTGCACAACAGAACTTACAGTCAGGTCCAAGAGCAGCAGGATGAAAGCTGAAGTGTTTGGGGCACCATTATCTGCTCAGATTCAACCAAATGCTTCAAAACTCATTGGACGATGCTTCACAGTGCAGATGGACATTCACCTGAAGCATACTGCAAAAGCAACCAAAGACATTTTTAAGGCAAAGAAGTGGAATGTTCTGCAATGGCCAAGTCATATCATCTGACCTGAATCCAACTGAGCATGCGTTTCTCTTGCTGAAGCCAAAACTGAGGGCAAAACACCCAAAACACAAGCAGGAAGTGCAGACGGCTGCAGTAAAGGGCTGGCAGAGCATCACCAGGGAAGAAACCCAGCATCTGATGATGCCTATGTGTCCAACACTTCAGGCAGTCATTGACTGTAAAGGATTTGCAACCAAGTATTAAAACTGACTGTTTAATTGATGATTATGTTAGTTTGTCCAAATACTTATGAGCCCTTAAAGTCAGGGGACTGTGTGAAGAAATGGTTGTCATTCCTACACGGTTCATACTACATTTTTGAAAAAAGCCTTGAATGAAAGCTGAGAGTCTGCACTTTAAGCACGTATTCATTGTTTCATTTAAAACCCATTGTGGTGGTGTACAGAGCCAAAATGATGACAACTGTATCATCCTTCTCTGTCATGTGAGCTTCTGTTTAGGGACAGCAAATGAGCACAAATGCTGGTTTTCATATTACTTTCACTCCCTAACATCTGATATAGGGCAGCCCTTCATATGGCAAAGCCTCCACACAGATTTACAAACTGCAGTGGGCTGTATAGAAAAAGGGTGTGGTGGCTGCACTGAGACTAAGCTTGAATCCCTCCCATGTACAAAGCATGCTGACATGTGGCTGCCCTGTGACCTTTAAATGGATAATTACAGGAGGAAGGAATTTTCTCATGAAGGAACACAAAGTTTAACATTGATATTGTTTGCTTACCTTCACCACTGTAGAACAGATTGCATGTCGTAAAATCTGTAAAGTGAATAAGATATAAATAAAAGACATATTTTGCATCAACAGGAAACTGAGCAAAGTATGGATCTCATACAAACTCAGTCAGTAGCATGTATTTTAAATTCCAGTGCAGTGAGCCACAAAACCAGGATTACTTTGCATTCTGCTGTAGAGCATGACCGGCATGTAAATATTTATTGACATAGTTCTGTGCAGTCAGAGTTAATGTTTTCTTTATCAGCAGCAGGTATGACAGAGCATGAACAAAAATATAAGCTTGGGTTATATTTCATGTTATATGTCCATCTAAGTGAACCTTGGCAAATACAATTTGTCCCTGGGTATACAATCATTGTAATACATCATCCTTTATCTAGTAGGAAGTTGAATTATGGTCTAAGATCTGATATTATGGCTCATTACCATGGTAACAGTCCACACCCACTGATATTTATAGATACTGTCCTTGTCACTGAGGGTGATCTTAGAGGAGAAGTTTGTAGTTTATGGTCATGAAGGATTAAGGCAAGAACATTTAGAACATTATGCAATTTATATGGTCGGATACTATACTATATTATATAATGGTTATATTTTGGTATTCAGCCTTGAACTGTTATATTGAAGGGCATGTAAGCTGGTTTATCAGGCCAAATCCACAGTTTATTTAGTTTGTGTCATGATTGGTTAAAAGGCATTCAGTGTTTCTTCCTCTAACTGTGTTGTGATGCTACGTAAGTGCAAGTACAAAAGATTGATTAATTCTTTGTGATGCAGGTCACTTATCCATAAATGACATCATGTGTTTTTAAACCTTATTTTTTTCAGTTCTCCAGCCTAAAATGGCTTCTGCCCCTGCTCTTAACTACTCAGGTATTAGTCGTGACAAGTCTTGTCTGTCTTAGTGTCGCTGGTTCCAACCACATGTAGCTGTTTAACCAAGCGTCCTGCTGCTTGCTTATTAACCTGCTTTTTTACTCGGTTAGACATGCATGTTTGCTTATCAGCCACCCAGCTTCAACGAAATTATTTGTTGGTTTAATGTCACTGTAATTTTGATACTTGTGTCAAAATAATCAGTACTGGCCATGTTTGAAATTATTTCATGTTAACTTAGTGTACGTCTGTTTATTTTTCTGAATCCAAATAACCAAATAGTTTAGCTGTGTGATTTTCTTAATGGTTAGTTTACCTTCCCTCCCTGCCCCAAAGCCAACAGTGTTATCATTACACATCTTACTTACTGCTTTGTAGACTGTGAAGGTTAGATGGAGGAGTTCTTTGAGAAAAAAATGAAGCTATAGCGCCCTCTGCTGAGGAAACCCAGTAGATCATTCTGTTCATGTGGAGCATTTAGTCCAAAATGTATTAAAATGACCAATAAATGTGCACACAAATAAAGTAAAGCAAATATGTTGGACATCATAGGAGTCAAACCAAGTTGGCTTACATGTGAGATTGCACTGTAAATTCACTGTGTTCTGCTGTCACAGCAATCCCACCCTGAATTTTGTTTTTAACTTAATTGACGTGTGCATGCCGAGATGATTTGTCACTCACTTCTGATGAATTCCTCGTGAAATTTTTTCAAGAATGATCCTGACTTCATTGCTGTGCTTTAATGAGTCACTGACACCATCATGTCCAACTCTTCATCCTTCTTCATATAGACTCCATCCGCTCCAGTACTAATAGTTTGGGCAGACCGGAGAAGAAAGGCTTCCTTGGTATCTTCCAGTTCAGCAGGAGGAAAACCAAAGTAAGACTACTGATCTCTGTTGCTGTTTTTTGGCAATATGTGTATGTTTTTTTATTCATCTCACTCTTTAATAATTTCACTTTTAGCATTGTAGTTGTGTTTTATTATTAAAGTTAAAACTGGTCATACATACACAATATTGCACTGGAATTAAAAATGAAGCTTTAAATTCACTGTAACTGTTCACAGATGTTTAGCAGTGACTTACTTGCACAAGTGCAATTAGCAATATAAGACTGTGTAATACTGTACAAACTAACACTGAGTGGTGCATGCCAGTCATGCTTATTCAGACTGATAGCAAAGAGAGGCTAAATGCATGGCTGAACAGTTGAATGCTGCATGTTAGCTGTGCCTTCCGTTTGCAGACAGAAACATCATCTATGGACATGGATGACTGTGATGATAAAGTAATCCAAAATACAGACACACAATCCGATGTAAGTATAACTAACACATCTGACAGTGTCCAGATGTGATAAATGAAATCAAATTGGGATTTGATTTTATTGTGATTTCACCTTAACACATCTCTAAATCATTCCAATCATATCTATGGGTGGACGGAATAACAGGAATGTGTGTACAAGATAATAAAAACCAGTATCAGCATAAACAACAGACAAACCTTTATCATTACCACAGGGTCAAATCAACACTTCTTTGACACTTTCATTGCACTCGCAACAGGAATTTGACTTGTTAAACAAAGGTTGTACTTGTCAGTAGTATTGGGTTGTTTGGGTTCTTGTGGTCATGTCCATTTCTTGTATGGCTGCTGATACTTTCATACGACATTAATATAAAAGCCTTCACTGTGTCAGCCTGGTACAAAATGTTTTTTAATTAATGTATGTATCCCTATATATTCATCCTCATGGTGGAATAAAAGGGTGTAATGGTACAGAAAAGTCACGGTTTAGGATTCATGGTTTATTGCAAGTTTGTTACAGTGAGAAAATGCCAAGTAAGCGTTTAGTTAGTTATGAAGTGTAAGCTTAAAAGAGAGGCAGTTAAGGGTAGGGTTAGGGTAAGTGTTACATCTTATAAGGTGAATCATGTCTTGTATTCACTACAGTGTTGCGTCATTGCAGGGTTCAAATACCTTTGCGTTGATGGGTTTGTCTTGTACTGGTGGTGGGTGCAGCTTGTAGGGGTGTGTCATGTTGCTGCAGCTATACATGTCTCCACCAATGTGCTTGTTGCGCTAACCTCATCATATGTTGCTAACAGCGCATAGTTAAAAGTCTCTGGGTTGAACTCATATTTGTGAACTTGTGGTTCCACATTACATGCATCTATCAACATCCCGTGTGCTCTGCATGCAGCGGACGTTGATGGTTTGGTACAAATACGCAAATTGTTACAGCCCTAGCAGATTGTGATGAAACACTAAAAATGACACACTAGATATGATCTGTATTGAGAAATGTTGATTGGGTGTGTCACATTGCACCAGTGCTGGTTCACCATGTCAGTGTCATCAAACCTATCACTTTTGTCAAAAATATATTCAAATTTAAGTTTCAAGGCTGGTCTGTCAATTTTCACAACATACCAACAGCAAAAAAGTGAAACAGCTTCACAAGCATTACCCTAGAGTAGGGACACTCAACTTGCATTGTTTAGGGGCCACTTTTGGAAAATGGCAGCAGACCAGGGGTCAGTTAATGAACAAACAGTCATAATGTTTCTAAGTATATGTAATAGATAAATTGCCTATTTTCAACCAATTGATGTTGCTGTCCTCACTCATCTTTGCCAATAGGCAAATCCATTCGCAGCAGCCCCAGGTATACACAGGGGTGTTTCTAGGATTTGAGGACATTCAGGGCTCAGTCCAGACCCTTTTTTTCCTTTTATTAACAAGTTCTATTTTTATTTTTTTTTAATTTTTATTTATTTATTTTTTTATGTACCTTATTTACATTAAAAGTAGGCCACCCGACGCCCTGTTATCACTGTATCACTGCTCTAGAGGCTCTGATATCTTTGCTGCAGATTAAATTTGTTTTTTTCATTATGTAACTTTAACACATCATCTTGTTATTATTTTTGGACATTTAATAGAATAAATAATGAATGAATTAACTGTTCAAATAATTACTACATATGTTGCAAAAGCAACAACAGTGGAGGTGGCAACTGCAGAGTTAGCATGAGCCATTGAGTCACAACAGCCACATTAATGTTGAAAATGCCAAGGTGAAATATTTCTTCGGAAGTTCGGGGCATCCTTTAAAGAATATGGCCCACAGAATTGTTGCTCCTGTGCAGCTGGTTGTTTAGTTGTGGTCATGTGCACTGATGTCCTCCAGAGGGCAGCAGGTGTCTCTAGAAGGTTAGTCAGCAGTCTGTTAGCACTCTCAGGTCCAAAGAAGAGTATTAACAGCTCCCCTTGCTCCTTTATTTTCTTTACTACTATTAAAATGGCTGTAGGAATAGTGTTATATAGTGATATGTATAGCATTAGTCCTACAGTCACCATGAATGAGGGAGTGTACAGTCTGTGCTCACAGGCAAACAAGGACCCAGAAGGATCCAGACACACAGCAATGGCAATGACCAGCTCTGAGAAGATTCACAACAAACTGGAGGCACAATATTATCTCCCTACAAACCTGTCCATTGTATGTGTCTAGAGCGTACATCCATGTTAAACCAGACGTACATTTAGATGCTCCATCAAGCAGCTCTCAACCTGTTATGTCCATAACTCAATCACGTTAATTTGATTTTGAAGACATGAACTTCAGTTCAGCAGCAGCCATCTGTGGCTCACCTCAGATCAATATGGCGTTTGATTGTATTAGCTGGAAAAACACTGCCTGGCTCACTCTGGTTCACTTCACTGTCCTGCAGAGCACAAAGCTTCTGGACGGACTACTCCACCCTTTACCTCTTTGTTCTTAGTGTTTTCTTTGACATCAAGCATCAGGCTCGTCAACGTTGAATTATTTTCATCATTGCCATTATCACGCTCTACTTCAAGGACAAAGCATTCTTTTTGGTCTTCCTCGTCCTCTTTTTATGTCTGCATCAGATACTTCTGACTATAAATCTTCCTTTTGAAATAAATAACAACAGTGAAGGATGACAGGGAAATGAAAAGTAAACCAAAATATGGCAGCAGAGCATGAATTAAACATCCAAACTAACAGACAGAGTATGTGGCTTTTGCTTTGATGTGAAACAGATTTTAAACACCAAAGTGTATCAAAGAGTTAATTTATATTTATCCATATTGCTGTTTTTCAGCCGCATCGTCCTTTCCAGTGGCCTTTAATGCAGCTGGGCTCTTTCTCTCTGATATGATTGTTTCTCAGCCAGGGACTGTTATCGGACCACACACATGCATCTGTGCACACAAGCAAACACTCACACACACACATATAGACACACAGTGTTATCAGCTCAAAGGCATCAGATTACCCTACCTTGGCTACATTAGCACTAAAAGCCCAGCCTCTTATCTCTAATTGTTCATTAGCACTGTGTGTGTGTGTGTGTGTGTGTGTGTGTCGGTGTGTGTGGTCTTAAAACACTTACATGGTCAGAGAGCATGATGTTATAAGGCAGTGCTGATTCTGGGGCAAACTGACTTGAAAAAGGGAAAATGTTTTTTTTGTTTGTTTGTTTTTTTTTTTGTGTTTTTTTTTTTGGATTGATTATGTAAGATTTTCTTTGATATACTTAAATATATCTATCTGTCCCAACCTCCTCATCACAGCAATGACATGCAGAAGCAGCAGTTTCCAGTACCACTCATGTTCAGTTATTTGCACACCATAAACATGATTGTATGTTAAAGGATCTTACACAAATTGGTGTTTTTGTAGGATTTCTCTGCAGCAAAAATAGTTTTGATATAATCATTTACTCTTCCCACAGATTAAGATGCATTTAAAGTAAATACATATTGAAATATGACAAAAAGATGCACTCAACTCATGAACCAAAAGCTCTCTCTAGTATTGTGACCAACACACGTTCATATTTAGTATGTTTTGTAGAAAATATAAATCATTCTCAACTGCACGTAAACTCTCATCTGTGTATGTGTCATTGTTGTACTCCTATAAGCTTTCATGACAATAAATATTTTCATGTGCTTGTGTTTAAAGAGTAACTCAAAACTCCCTGAAAATCTTGTTTCTAGCGATCTCCAATGGTACTTTTGACCTTTGCTGCAGTAATTTAGAGTTGTGCTCAAGGCTGTATCAGTCCACTATGACATCACTGTTGGGTGTGGTTACAGGTACAAGTGCACACTTCTGACTACTTTTAACCATAGAGGGCAGTGAAACATTGCTTTAAGTAATTCTTGAAGCAGCTTGATCCTTCCTGTATTTTATCTTGTCTTCCTTGATCATTTTTTTTAGCTAAGCCTTTAGCTAAATGTACATTACATGCAAGTAATGCAAATAAGTTGTCATTAGTTTCAAATATTCAAACAGTGATGTGTGTTTTATATTATAAAATGATAAGTTCTTGTTCAAAGTCAGTGTCGGAGGAGTTTCCTCTTTGATGAAGTAAGACTAACTTTCAGTGTGATTAGTAGAGAGTGATTCTGACACTTTGATAGGCCTCTAGAGTTTCGCATATGTGGTTTGTAGTAGGATCAGTCCTTTAAGCACTAAAAGGCATTCCCCAGAGATACAGTATGTAAGTCATGTTCTTTATGATGAAGTTCAGCAGAAGTTCAATAGGTTCATTTTAAGTTGCACTCTTTGTAATTATGAGGACACACTGAGTTTGGGTCCCACCCCCCCCCACCCCCCCGAATGCTGCAGTACGTTTGTTACAGCTACTTTTCTCTCCTCTCTCACTGTTTTGATAGATTTCAGATTGTTTACCAGAGGGAAGGAGTAGAAGAGAGCAGGTGAAGAAGTCAAACAGAGTTCATGTGAAATGTCTGCTTTGAACATTATATTTTGGTGAAGTGAAAGCGAGCTCCTTTTTTTAAGGATCCCAAATAGAAATCACATCAATCTCTCACTTCTAACATTTCTTTTTTGTTCTGTCGCCCCCCATCTGCCATCTACCCCACCTCCCCCTTGCCCTGCTCTTACCCCCATCAGTCACACGGCTGAGGGAAAAACTGACAGCACATATTTTTATTTCATATTTTGAGCGTCATTTTTTTCTGACACAGGCTTAGGTTGTACTTTGTTAATGTGCGTCTTTCATGTTCGTACTGAATGTGTTTTTCACCCATTTGTTTTTGTAATGTTTATGTTTGCACATATCACAGATAGTAGGGAGGTGGTGTTTAAATATTTTGTTATTTTGCACTTTCACTCATGCTTAGAGGTGAGATGTATAATAATCCTGCTGAATGATTTCTTCTCCCTCAATAGTAAATTGTATGTAAATGTATTTTCCTTTACTGTCTCTGTAAGGGCAACTGGTTCTTCAATAAAACATTGTTTTGCATGCTATAACAATCAAAATATCATCATCAATCAAAATCTAATTTCCCATATGTAAAATGTCCCCAGTGTAACAAAAAAGCGGCAGACATGCTCACTGGACTGCTTCCCCAAAGGCTTTTTCTTTCAGAGCATGTTCTTTTCCCATCCCTCCCCACTGTGAGATGTTCTAACCTTGGGTCCAATTAATTCTAATGACCTGAACTTTATGTTCCGTTTTGCTCTGCTTTTATGCTGTATCCAGACATTGTCTGAACGCATCAATTAATCTGCTTTTAAACACAGTTCTTTTTCTCTTAGATCATGGGGGCGTGAGTTGTGGTTTGGTTACCCCTGTTGCGCTAAGGCTCTGTACCAAGCTGAGCCACGGGGAGATTCAGATTTTCAGGAACACTTTGCCCTCTCTTTGATCAGTTATTGAAAACCAGTTTTGTCCCAATGCTTCAGTCAGGAGCAGCCACCCTTTGAAAATAGGGTTGCACTTTTAACTTGGTCGCATAAATGTTGCAATAATTGTTGTGACTGAAGATGTGAAGTATGTATGTGAATGTGTACATGCTTTTAACTTGAATACACTGTAAATGAGGTGAGTAGGGATCTCCCTCTGAGATCTGTTAAAAATCCATCCAGATATGGAATAAATGCTTATAATACAGTTTAACCACTAAAATCAACCCTTAAAAACAACACTGTCACTCCTGGCATTGTTTGTGTTAGTTAGCAGGATATTTTTGGATACTTATAACTTACAAGACACAGTAATAGACATTGACATCATAATATAACCTATAAGGATGATGGCATTGTTATAATTAAGCTAAATGCTTCTAATACTCTTTGGAAAGGCCGAGATAACGAAGGGCGAGCCTTCAAAATTTAAAGCCATTTCAGTTACTGGTGGTGCAACAGCACCGTGATCAATTTATACGCCTATAACTTAGTGGTAGATCTACCAAGATTATTCTTTATTCCATAGGTTGTCAACTATTACATTAGATTAAGCCAATTAGATTATCCATTAATCAGTTCGACTAATTTTTAAACAAAAAAAGTCATAATTCTTTGATTCCAGCTTCTTAATTGTGAATATTTTCTGGTTTCTTTGCTCCTTTGTGACAGTAAACTGAATTTATTTGGGTTGTGGACAAAACAATAGATTTGAGGACATCAGCTTGGGCTTTGTGAAACACTTTCAAGCAATTTTCACTATTTCCTGACATTTTATAGACCGATAACTAATTGATCAATCAATGAAATAACTGACACATTAATCAACAATAAAAGTAATCATTAGTTGCAGCCCTACTTTGTGGTCATGCATCTGACTCACTTGAAATTGACAGTAAAATGTCCCCCTGCTTATGTGAATACTATACATCTGTCACATTTGTCAGTCTTAACTCACCCTTTTTATTTTTGACATCTCCAACAGGGTCTGTCCACTGCGTCAGGAGTCCCCAGGGTAGAGGATCGGCCCAGCACCTTGGGCCAGTCTCACTCGGCCATGAACATAACCAGGATGTCACCCAAGGCTGAACACAAGAAGAGAAGGGCCCCAGCACTACCCGGGGCCCCAACACCCACCATTGGACACACTAGCTTTGAGGGCTATCAGGTAAGGCAATAAAAGAGCTGTGCTGAATTTGGGGATGTTAGTGTCACTGATGAAATGATGCGTACTACATAACTGGCAAACATATGGATAATTTCAGTTTTTAATAACATAAAAATGTGTTCTAAATTGTGACTTTTGCATTACTATAAAACATCAGACACATCCAGTGAGGTCACCAGTGACAAAACCAAAAATCTCACCATCTCACACACATGGAAATGCATACAGAAATGAATTTATTAATAATACTGAGTACAAACATAAATTCCAAAAATCAATGTTTAATGGGGATTGTAATGATGACACCTAAAGGTAAAATATCCAAATCATCTGTTGATGCAGCCTCTCCTTCAGAAAGTGTTTTGGCCTAAGATTCAGCGCCTCAAGGTCACAGTGACCTGTATCGTCTGCATTAGAGCAACAGCTCCCTGCAGTCTCATTATGGTGTTATGACGGCATGCTGGGAAATGTTGTTTAGCAACCAACATCCTTCCTCCCTCCCTCTGATAATACGTTTTGTTTTTATGAAGGAGCTAGTGCTCTTGCAGGATGTTATTGAGAGGAAATTTTGTTCTCAGGATGGCATGGAGAGTAGTGTTACCCTCTTTACCTTAATTAATGAAACTGAACAGGGAGTGGAGGAGCAGACAACATTTCTGAGAAATGTATGATGAGAATAGTGAGTCAATGAATGCACAAACACAAGCCTGGATGATCTGATTCACAACGTCTCTTGTTAGCAATAAGTTAAGCATTGAAGGCAACAAAGATGAACTGTAATTAAATGATGAAAAAAAGCACAAGGATCATATTTTACTTCAGTGCAAGTGTATCCCTAAAGAGGCTATCTTTAAACAAACTTGGGTAAACCTAATTAGCTTTCAGCTAAACCAAAATATTCTATTATCTTTCTGAATGTGCCCCTCCTTTATGGTATTCATTTCAACTTAATTCTAGATGTTTGATGTTCTTTTTGCACTGCATTGTGACTCTGTTAAGAAGCTCCTTGGAGCTGCTGGGATTGTTTAAGCAGTGCAAATTGTTGTTGTGCAGAGGGACACGTACATTTATCTGTCCACCAGTCAGACTGAGAGTTATGGCAGACACCAGGGCTGAAGTACTGAGACACCAATGGGAGTCACAAGGGCAGCTTCACAGAACAGGAGTTGGGAAGGTCATCTGAGGACTTGATGACTGGTCTAATAATAGATTTCTCCATCTCGCTCGTATGCCTTCTCTGAACTGTTACCCTGTCTGAACACAGAGTCTCATGTATATTCATGCACGTCGTCCCCACATTGCAAGGTCATACTGCGGTGCAGGACACCTCTCATGTTTCACCACTCTGTTTTCTAGGGTTGCTTTTTGAGCAGAGAGATTGGGGCTGTCGGAGTGTTCTGCCGGTCTTATCAACAGTTCAGCATTAGGTCAACAAGTGAAAGAGTTTTCAGGACATGTGTGTATCTTATATGGGAATAACATGATAGTAACAATTCTGTAAAAAAGTGCAACATGATTTCATGTGCATTTCTATGGCCCTGTTGATTAACAGATGAATGAAAGGATGTTAAGTTTAAATGTTCGATTGTTTTATGTTGTTTTTTAAGGAGAGTCTATGTGATTGTAGCCAGTGTTATCTGAGGACACCACAGAGGTGTGAGGTGTTCAAAGATTAGCAGCATGCCTGGCCTGTGTTTGTTGTCTGAATGTGATTAATAAGGATTTAGTTTCATGACAGTGAAGGGAGTCATCACAGCCAGGTCTTGTCAGGACAATTTCTCAGGGGCATTGGCATTAAAGAGATCTGCATGACTTGGATCTGCGGAACAATTGTACATGTCAAATCAAATCAAATCAAATCACAATCAGAACCCGAAGTTGTACTTTTGCATTTACATGAAATTTGGCATTGTAGCTGCTGGAGGCAATGTTAAGCTACACTCGGAAACAATTTGCTCGTAAGTAGAGGGAAGTATCATCTTCAAAAAGTTCAAGCTCCAACAAGAACAGATGTCACGCTATAAGTTTAAAACAATAGTTGAGATACAGGTTTGTCCGCAAGACATGAGCTGGGAGTACAACTCGCCTGGCAGAACTAACTAATTTATGACCGAAGGTGCAGTGTGTTTTTGTGGTATTTTTTTTAATGTGTTGAATTTTGCTGACTCAGATTTGTCATGCAATAAAAAAACACTCTCAATTCTGCTGTGCATGCAGGTTTGTGTTACACTCCCCACCTTATGGAGATACTGTCTGTACAGTACACAGTATGAGAATGTGTGTGTGCGTGTTTCAGATAGAGGAGGATTATTAAGCACATGATAGCCGGTCATTTGAGGACAGCTCTCTAAGATTGCTGTCCTCATTATAGACCTCCCTCTGAGCAGAACAAGCTTAGGTGGTCAACTAATTGTGACTTACAAGACACAGTAATAGACGTTGACATCATAATATAAGATATAAGGATGATGACATTGTTATAACGAAGCTAAATGCTTCTAATGGACTTTGGAGAGGCGGAGATCACTAAGAGAGGTCATTTAAATCATTGTAGGAACATAGTTAGATTAACATCATTGACAAAATTAAGTGGGCCTGGATCTCTTTATAGTCAACGGTGGAAACATTGGTCATGTTCAGGGCCATGTTTTGGGGCAACATTTCGACCTTTTGTTTACCTCAAATGATCAATTTAGATAAGTGGATTTTTTGCTACATATAACACGTCACTGTAGTTTTATCCCTTGCACTCTGCTTTTTATTGTTCTATGTTGGTGGGCTAGCAAAGTCATTTTGGATCAGCTAAATGCCTGAAACATAACTTAAATTGAAGCTTGTGTAAACACTTGCAGTGTAATTGCTGATGTTCTTGTTTGAATTTTAGCGCTTTTTATGTTAGCATCCAAAAAAGGAGGCCCACCAGGTGTCAAAACATTTGTTATATTGTCTGAACACAGTGTTGAAACAGAGTATAGAAAATACATTCATGTGATCCAGCTGTGCAAAAGTGCTACTTTTTCACCATTTTCTTAGTCAGAAAAAATCTGCTAATCCTGCCTGCATGGCGCTAACGCTACTACAATATCAGATATTTACCCTCGGTAATGGTTTAGGTGCTCAGTTGGGAAGCAGTTGCATTCATAGGTAGAGTGTCAAACACATGGCAATCCTGAAATTTAAGCCCATGTTGTGTAGAAAGATGTTTCAGCATATTGTTGGTGTTTCCACCCTGACTTAAAATGATCATTTTAGAGACATTACAGGCAGCACTGTTGTCATCTTTCCCCATGAAATGATCACATTTGGACCATATCTTCCTCTCTGCCATGACTCCTCCTTGTTGCAAGTTTCAAGTAGCATAGATGCATAAGTTTGTCATCATTGTTTTGCCATGTGCAGCTGTTGGGAAAACATGCTATTGTGTCAATGTAAGGAATTCATAAGCTCGCATGTATACGATTCTGAAGGATTTGGACAATTTGGAAACAGTTCCCAGCTGGAACTGTTGATTCCCATCCCTGTAGTGGAGTAATGGCTTCCTTAGCACAAAATGACGTCACGCCATCTTCATGTGTTTTGCAATCCGAGCTTCTCTGTTCGTTGTTGTGGTAGAAGGTCAGGCCGTGTGTGCACGTTAGAGCATTTGAGTCCCTTTGATTGTATCCCACTGGCTAATTAATCCATCTCTTTGTTGTGCTGATTTGTTAGTTACTGGTGGTTGTCAATGACAAAGGCAATGGTGTCGTCATGAAAGCACAGCTCTGTCAGCACTGTTGCCGTTGTTAGCACTATTTGCGCTCAGCTACCTCCATTTTGAGAGCTATGTGCAGACAATCCTGGCTCAGACTTTGAATCATAGACGCTCTGCTCTGAATGTCACATACAGCTCCGTCAAGAGACAAAACCCAGTGCAACGACTGTTTTAAAAGATAGTGGGTGTTTGTAGGATACATTTTGTTTACTTTAAAAGTAATGAAGTACAGATAGTCACTAGTACTTTGCCTCTCAGGTAGATTTTTACTAACCAGAGTGACAATAAACAACATTGTAAGTTGTTTTTTATCTTTCATACAGAATATGGGCTGATGTCTGGGTGTTGAAACACAAACTTTAACATCTCTATTTAGGATCTTGTTTCATTTACAGTGATGAAAGTAGATCTTTGACCTTTTTGAGGTCTGAGGGACAGGTTGCTAAATACAGGAGTGGGAATGGAAATAGCTACAGCACTAAAAACAGATTATGCAGTATTCCAGGAAGGGTGTAAAGCCATCTTCGACTGCAGGAGAATCAGATGTTTTCACATGCTGGGAGTTGTCATGGAGGCCGAGAAGTTAGCAGTTTTGTTTCTACAGCTTAACAATCAACAATCTGTGACTGTCTTTATGAGAGCAGCGCTGAATTAAATTATGTTTTGGAACACTGAGTTCAGAGAAACACAGCCTTGTTTTTTGGAGGGTTTTTTCCAGCAGTGATAGGCAATCTGTTATTGTGGTTTGGAAGGCAAGCCATGTCTACATTGCCTCTTGTGATAAAGGAGTTCAGAGAAATTCTGAGCTTTCTGCTTCACTGCTCAGTAACAGAAGGTGCTTCTTGAGTAAGTGCATTTATGCCCATGTGTGTTGTGTGAGCAGGCAGACTGAGAGATAAAGACAGAACAACTGAACCAGAGAATGAGACAGAGGATAAAGAGCAAAAGAGAGAAACTGAGTGACTTAGAGGGTCACACAGAGAGACAGAAAGTCAAAGTGAGGTAACATCAGGTCTTAGAAAGGTGCGTGTATTTGGGTTGTGCAACATTAACAATGTATAAGCTTTGGGATATTTCCAAAATGCAGTAAAGCATAAAATCTGGTTGCCATGCCCTTAGCCCAGCCCTTGCCATGCAGTACGAGGACTTGACAGGGGAAAAGTTCATCAGAGGACGGGCAGCATTAAGTAGAAGAAGGTGAAGGAGTAATAAGATCAGTGGCAGTAAGCAGGCTGTCTGTATGAGAAGTTTACAAATGTCCTAAAATGGATTACCTGCAGCTAAAAATAGACTTTCAGTTTTTACAGCACCTTCTATGGGACCATATTTCATTTTAACTCATATTTTTAAACTCCTGTCACCAAAGCAAAGCAAGTTTATTTGCTTTTCTATGTTGTTCACTGGACTAATAACCACCTAATCTCCCTGGACGCCATAGCAATTAAGTGATTGGCAGCATTAGATATATGTAGATCTGGAAAAACCTCTTAAGATCGCCTCAACTCAAAAGTGTGTTTTCTTATGTTTATGTCTCCCAAAATGTCTGACCTTGACTATACTGACTTCTATCTGTGCAAAGTTTGTCACTAGAGAGGCGTTTTTACATGTCACTACTGAAAGGGGCGATGTCTGTGCACTTCCCTGAATTCTCAGTTTCAAATGTACCCTGGGCAAACCAGATTAGGTGCATCACAAATTCAAAAACCAATCCCTGTCTAATATGCGACACTTTCAACGGTTGGAACAGACTTCGATACAAGACCAGCAAAGAAACTCAAAACCTCCAGTGCAAAACAGATTTATCTCGTATAAAAATCTCAGCAAATGGAAGATACTTATGGAATCTTGGATTAGACCTCTGGTATTTCATAACATAGCAACAAGGTGACAATGTGAACACACTGTAATGTCATAGCAGATATTATTGTATGTTTCACAAATACTAACCCTGTGTCAGCTGCTGCTAGTTACAAGCTAACAAACAACATAAACAAAAGACGCTAGCAAAACCTAATGTTCTGAAATGTCTACTAGTCGCCGATTTTGGCGCACAACAGACTCCTCATCTGAGTCTGAGTCTGGGTGTCCTATACTACAGCTTTTCTTGTGGCCCTTAGAGCACCATCTAGTGGGCTGCCGAGGTATTGCCAAATGCTTAGATTAATTTAGCCTACGTAAAAAAAGTTTTTTGGTAATTTACAAAGCTAGTTATTTTTACATTTAAATGTGCTCAAAGATTCATATAAATAAAAAATGTCAAATTAAAATGCATAATTTAAATGACCAGGTACATATGAATATCACCACCCCAAACATATCAAATAGAGACAACCGTGTTTTGCCATGGTTGGCGAGCTAGCAGTCTGTCAGATGTGGTTAAATAAAATGGGTTGTTTATTGTTAAATGGGTTGTTTAAATGAAAAAGTGATGTAGGAGACAAACCTGGGCCAGTGAAAGCTGCAAACCATGTGGTGAAGAAATATGACCATGAATACATTAAATTTGGATTAATGATAGCAGGCAGCCATGGTTGAGTATAAGCAGTATGTTTATTTGGGTCATTACAGCTGACAGTTTCATGCATTTACAGCTCAGTTCATTTTTCCCCTTTTTTTGTCATGTTATGTTATAGATATTTTTTTCTCATTTGTTGGGGAAGGTAATCCTTGAAAAATTTTTTTGCAATCAGAAGTGGTCGAAAACCCTGGCTTTAGTGCTAACGTTAGCCATCTTGATGCACACAGCACACTGCTATATCACTGATCAACCTAGTGCTAGTCTCGCTTAGCCAGATCTCCACACTTTGTTTAGCACTGTGCCAGTACTACGGAAAATGGAAAGCAAAAGCAAAAAACCTAGCACAAGCAGCACTGGTGGGTGGGGTGAAGGCCAGATCCAGAAATTCTCAATTTGGGTAAAAGAGTAGATTTGCTTTCAGCCTCTTCTCAGAGTTTTTTGTGGGAAAACCATGCTAAACAAAATATTAAACATTGCAGAGTATTGCATACTTAAAACATGTCTAGAGGGGAACTTTAAATTGTAGCAAATTCCAATACAATACAATACAAAAAGTTTCTTGTGAAAACTAAAGCCAGGGAAGGGTGATACGAGCCAGAGAGGAGAGGAGATATATTTGGAGAAAGTCATAATTTACTTCACATCTGTTTGCTGAGACAAGTGAACCCTGATGTGGGAATTAAAATTTGATGACTGTCTCTCAGTTGGAAGAACATCAGTGAACCATGTTAGCAGAAACACTGTTGCAACTGCATGAGATTACAAGGGAAATCTCAGTCTGAAGGAAATTCCAGCTGTCAGATCTGACAAAGGATTGCCCAAGAAAGCTCTCACAGTATGAGATTGATTGCCGATAAGCTCTTAATCATAGCAGTTTGCAGTACTGTGAAAGACAGAAATATAATTTCTGTATTTTCCTTTATAAACTTTCTGTTTGGTCTAAACTATATATTTTTGTAGCGGGACAGCTGTTGTTCTGGATGTGTGTGCATATTTGCATGCATGTGTGTAGTTGTGCGTGTGTGCTAAACAATAAGCCAGTCAGAGCTTTCTGTCTGATACTGTCCCCACAGTTCTGTTGCATGAATCTGTTTTTGTACGTGCTGCATTCCTGCCTGTGTCTGTGTGGCTTCTTGATTGATCGAGCTGGCTACGTTTTTCTTCCTGATGATCTGTCACTATGTGAAAGTAGAGAGTTGGCAGCTGAGGGAGGCTTGTTTTTCACAGCCATCCATCAGTCCTGTAATTGTCTACAACAGTAGCTAACTTTAATCTGCTCTAATGCACAGCTCTGGTTCAATCAGCCAGACAAAACACAAGTTGCCACTGGATCTGTATTTAGTAACGAGTGTTCCTGTAAGTGTTTTTCTTTCTTTGCCTCTGTTTTTCTTCTTAGTTTTGCTATCCATCTTTCTCTTTTTTCCTTTTCAATTTTTGTTCCCTTTTGACATGAGCTGCTCTTTTGCTGCACACCCTCTGTTTCGTCTCTTTTATAACACTTGTGGACTGGTCAGAGCTTCACCCAGTGAATACACGCCCTTGTTAACAACATCAACTAAGAAGGTCAGCTGTTGGGTTTCGTTGCTGTTAGTCGCTGTTGTGTTTGTGGTCAGATAGGCTTAGCCTCATTCAGATAAGACTGTGAGAACAATAGAGCAAAATAAGACATGGTAAAAGTTAGAAAAGCGGTGTATAGACAGAAAAAGGAAGGTAACATGGGTGTTCCTGATGTGAGACATTAGTAGAGGTTTGGAAGGTTGTAGAAAGGGATGTTTACCCGTTTGCCACATTGCTCCGCTGTATCTCTTCATTTATTCTGCAGGAACAAAACTTTTTTTTCTTTATCAGTTGGGAGCAAAGATAAAATGGAGGCTACTGCTGCCAACGCAAACAGGCAGCCCTTCCTCTGTTCATCTCTCCTCTCTATCCTTCACTCTTCCTGTAGAGCTGCTGTATTTATTAATGTTTGCTACAGCTGAAAACAGTAGGTGCTCTGGCTGTAGAAGGGCAATGTACATTTTACATACGTCTTCAAAAAGGCCTGATGTAACAGTGTGACAAAAAGGGAATTTTTGATGATTTGAAGTCGCAGGCATCCATGTTTAAACAAAATAAAACTATATCAAAGATCCATTTGCAAACTCTCACATAACTCATGCAGTAGAAATCAAGGCTCATTTATCCAGTTGTATGTTCAGTACTTCCCAAATAAACAGCCCTTTACTACAGGGAGCTGAACAGAAGGCAAAACTTGTCTTTGCTCTCTTCAAAGCCAGACTCCATTGACAAAAACAGTAATTTTACCCCTCTGAACATGGGAGCTGTTGGTGTGCCGCTGCCTTGATAGATAGTTTGTGTTATTGTGTGAGTTTGGTGTATTAAGGGATTAGTTCAGATTCACCAAGTCACATATTAATACAAACCACCAATCGAGGCAATGGCTGTCTGACAGCAAGGTAATGTAATGTGTTTGGGAAGTACTGAGCATAGACTTGATTAATCAGACTTTGATTATGAGTTGTGTGAGAGTTTGAAAACAAATGTCTTGGTATAGTTTTGCTGTTGTTTAAAGTGGTCGTCTATGACTTTACATCATTAAAAATTTTCTGTCTTTGGATTCTTTGCTCCTCATGGAGGCATGGAGAAAAACAAAGCTTTCTTTATAAATTCAGCATAACATGGTGTGAATAATTGACATACAGTTGGCCAATTGGGGGATGAAGCATTCCTTTAATCCTAGATCTTTTGCAGGTTGTTTGTTGTCTCCCTGTATATTGAATGTTGGCAGGTAGAGTATGGGTGTAAAGTTGTATTCTCTAATGCGATGGAAAAGGTAGCTTTTGACACACAGTAATTAATTAAACATAATGCATAATCTTTTTATTTACCTAATTTACTGTGATACTGCTATTCATTTTGCCTTTGTCCTATAGATGCCTACTAACAACTTAAAATCTGTTACTGTTAATGCAGGACATGTCCTGTGTACTGTATGTTTGCTTGATCTTGTGGTTGTGTTGACTGAAGTGTACTCTAGGTAGACAAGACAAGCTTTCTATTCTTACACACTGACCTTGAGGATTGTGAAAGCATGAGATAGAGGCCTGGAATAGAGGAACACGTCACCTTGCCATGCTGCCAATGTAGGACAGGATCTGTTTGCACTTGAAGCTGTCAAAACATCTTGTGTATGAAACCAGCCAGGACAGATGGGACAAACAAATGTAGTGAATGTATGCGTGTGTCAACTGTTTGTGGCTGTATCTTTGTGTGTGTGTGTGTGTGTGTGTGTGTGTGTTGGGATTCCTCTAAACGTGGGGCTTTACAGCAAACTGATAATCAGGATGTATTGCAGTTTTAAAGAGGTAATCACTGATGTGTTGAGGATTATAATAAGAAAGCAATCTGCATAATACCCTTTGTTACACGGCACAAAAATGTTGCTTTGGTTTGATGGTTGATAAATCATTTAAGTCATTTGTCAAGAAAAAATACCTTACCTAAAACTAAATATGTATATGAACATCACTGTAAATGGAGGGAAAAGGGAAAGAAAACATTATATTTCAGTGGGTTAGTAGGACAAAGTAGACGACAATAGAACTGGGTCACCCATGTGTCTCCTTATCCTCAGCTAGCCTCTTCCACACACCCCCTCCATACAAGACTTTTAGCATAACACTTTTTTCATCAGACAACCCACACGCCCACACATGTTCATTATAACACACACAGACACAGACACACAATAACCCTACAACACGCTAACTGTCTTCCAGCCGACTGTTAGTATGTTGACCTCTGTGCCCTCAGTGCTGAGACAGTTCAGCCGCTATTATTATCCCTGACACGCATACATACACATACATCCGCACACATACACATGCATGTATGAAGACATGCACAAGCACACACATATACAGTGCAACCCCCTCCCAAACACACACACAGACACACACATACTCTATGTCACATTCCACATTAGCGTTGTAATGTTGCCCTGTAACAAAGCCCCTCACCCATCAAGAGTCCTTCAAAACAACTGATGAATGGTCACGCCACCAGGTTGAAGCCTCCATGGGTGGCCCTATCTGATCAACATGCTCCAACATGGGGCCCTTCGCCTCTCAAACCATGGAGTGGAAAATTTAATGGACACACCAGACTGTCCTTGCATGGCCTTCTGTGTGCTTTTGTGTAAAGGTGCATTCCCTTTAAAACATACCCATGTCTGCATATGTTGTTTGTTTCTCAGGCATTCCTTAATCCGAGCCTATACAAAACCGAATAAGAGGAGAAAAATGATAATGTGTTAAGGCAAAGACGCATGATGATAGATAACTGCTTGTTCAGGACATGCACATTAATTGGTGTTATGCTAAGTCCTGACTAGTTGTGGTTGGTGGAAGAGACTCTGGGCTCCATGTTAAATTGACCGGGGAGAGTGTGCAATTTATGTGGTTTATTCTCTCCACTGCATTTTGAAAATGAAAAAATAAACAACACTACAGCATTTTTACTGCAGAGCTTATCCCTCTCAATAATAGATCTAAGCATTCTTCAGTCCAAACACCATTTATGAGACAAAAACATTTGAAAACAACAGGAAAGCTTTGAATCGCTGTCATCAAGTTCTTAATTTTGCTCTCGTTAGTGGAGTTCATACAGAACAAACAAAATCACACTGCCATGGAAACAAAGACGTCAGATAATCAGATGGTGGCTGATGACGTCCCTACATCCTTGTTTACCAGCAGAAATAAATGGACTTCTGGTGACTTGTTGACTGTCTTTCTTGTAGTAAGAGCATATTACGATAAACAGTGAGGAATGTCTCAGCTCATTTGAGCCCTGTAGATATTTAATACACCAGAAGAAGACCCATGAATCTGGCAACTCAATAATATCTCAATAGCCTGACGAATCAAATCCACCATATGATTAATAAATTGCAAAACCAGTAACTTGGAATGGAAAGAACTGTTTGGCATCTCTGTGTATTTACCAGTTTATCACTGCACCATCTTAAATAATTATACTGTGTCTTTCGCAGTATAATGTAGATATACGTTGATTTCATTTGACATTGTTTCTGCTTGTGATCTGATGCAACATGACGTGACTCTACTTTGGGTGTCAGGACTTGAGAATCCACTTGACACTTTGGTTATCCTTTGCTTTGTTGTGACTTGACTTGTGATGTCATGACAAAAGGTTTACTTGAGACATGAGCAGCAGTTGCTCGATCCTGCCTCTGGCTTGGAGCAGTACATGCTGTTGAGAAACAACAAACATCTTTCCCGATGACAGAGCCTACAGCTATTCTCCTTTCTGTAACATAAGTTTGGAAAAGAAAACAGCTGTAAATGTAAAATCTGTAAACAACACACATAAACACAGTGTATGCATAATCATGTTACATAGTCAGCTTAACTTAATGTATAGTGTGACCTTGAATGTGGTATAATACAGTCTTGAGACTTGGCTTCAGCTTCTAACAATCTTAAGTACATGCTGCGTTCCCAGTCATGGCGCCAATAAGACCATGAGAGCAGCACACACTTAACCCTGCAACCCTTAACAACTCCCTAATCCATACACCCCGGCTCAGCCTGAGATACGAGATATACTGTTCCTTCTCGTGTGTGCGCGCACTTGTGTGCATATGCCAGAGAGCGTATGTGCTCCTACAGTCACATAGAAAAGTGTGTGCGCATGTGTGTGTTGAAGCCACAGCTCTCTTCCTTTCTTAGCAGGGCTTGGCTGCAGTCTTATGTTTCACTCTGCAGGGAACACACACATAAACATACACACACACATGCACACACACACACACACACATTCATCTTCATAGGCAAGTCAGTCATCCATTTCAGCTTCAACTTTGGCCCACATCCACTGATATGTCTGTATTGTATGTATGTATGAATGCCAGAGAGGGAGACAAGTGGGAGACCAAGGAGGAGAAAGACAACCAGTTGGGGGCCCATTTGGATTTCCATAGCATGCCATGCAGCGAGTTCATTGAGTTCACATGCATGAACCCAGTTTGCCTGCAGAAAGGCAAGGTGGCCTGATCTCTCTCTTGTCCTGCTGCATGATGCAACGCTACATGCAGCTCGGGGCATGTTCTTTCAGAGTGAAGAAAAGTTGAACTCAGCAGCAGTAACTGCAATTTCTTAGAAATAAGGACATCTATGCTGTTGAAACATGCCCATAGCACTAATAAATTGATTCTTAGAAAACTGACTTCACAGTGAGTGAGATCAACTTGCAGAGGCGGGTGTGAATGGTCTCATCTCCCTATGGAGTAAGACAGATTATTTCCCACTTGTTAGTTTCTTGATGATTCATAGTTTTAGTCTATCTTTGCCTTTTTTAATTTCTCTTTCTTGCTCTCCGGCAAGCTTCTATCTCAAATAAATCTCCCCAAACAGTCTGATTTTATGTTTCATTTTCCATCACAGTCATTATGAAAAACAGAAAACAGTCAACAGGTTTCCGTTGAGCCAGTTGTTCCCACTGAGCTGAATGTCAGTTGATGTCATTTCACTTTTTCCCCTATCACTGACTTCTTGCTAAGTGGTTCAGGTTGTACCTTACCAATATTTGTGTCTGAACTGAATTGACAATGTTGGAGATCTGGGAGCAACATGATGAGACAGAGTTACTAAATGGTTTTGTTTTGTGTTTGCACACACACAGAAGAAATTACATCATTTTGCTAATAGCCGAGCTGTCACTTCACCCCCTGAAGTGATCAACGGTTTTGTGTTAAGAGTAATTCAACAAGACAGCATTACATTTGAATCATGGTTGAATGTCCCCTTGAAATGTTATGAGAAACAACACAGTAAAACACACATACTGTATCAATATTTAGTGCCACAATCTATTGCATCAAATCAGCTGCATCACTGCCAGACCTTATATATCTTGTAGGATAATTTAAAAGGAATGTTGGCACTCTGATGGATTTGAAGACTCAGACGCCTGCCAGAACTCCACTTGATTTAATTACTCAGTGGTAAACTCTACTTCAGTTCTGGTAGACAGACTGATTTATGGTTAGACCACACACACTCTCACACACACACACACACACACACACACACACACACACACACACATATATGCACAAGGTGCTCACATAAATTAACTTTCTACTGTCTCTCTCATTTTCTTTTACTTATTTTCTATCAGATGGGCCTTGGCTCAGAAAGCCAGCAGAGGAAAAGGAAGGCTCCAGCCCCTCCACCTACTCCAGATTCCATTACTGCAGGCTCTGACCACACGTCAATCTCTGCCGCTCCCACCCCTGACATCCACGCTACTGAAATACCTACCCCAGCCTCCCGCAGCAAGGTGGCACCATCAAATACCGTCCCTGCTGCGATTGTGGTAATGGAAACAGTAAAACCAGTCCCGTTAAAAACAGCAGTACAACCTGCACCTGTGAGCACTGCCACCCCAACCCCCAGCTCCCCAACCCCAAGCAGCAGCACCACCGACAGCATGGCTGTCCAGGATTCCAGCTCTGATCTGAGCCATGGCCTCGACGACTCAGACGCTGACCAAGACCAGGCCGTGTCCTACTGCAGCACCCTCACCAGCAGCACAGCTAGTGGGTCTGTGCAGGTTCAGGCTGCTACGAAAAGCAGCAGGGTGGAGGAATCGGAAAAGGCTAGCAGCACGGCTGCCACATCAAATCAAGAGGTGACCTCGGCCGGCAGCTCCAGGTCGGAGACTGAGTCGGCCCTAAATCTGAAACTGGATGAAGTTGAGAACAACAGACACAGCGCAATGGGTAAATATCTATACAATGACATAACAGACACTTAAAAACTAGCACGTGACACAGTTTTTAGAGATAAATTAACTTGACTGATCACAGTGATGGTAAACACTCTCTGCATGTCAAAGATGGGAGACGGTTTGAAATTGCCTGTAGACATTTTCTCCCTCAAAAGCAGTAAAGCAGTTTCTGCCCTGGAGAACTGAACTGTCACACGTCTGAAACTTCAACTGTCAAGAATGACGTACATAACCTGGTGAAAGACTGTGTGTGTGTGTGTGTGTGTGTGTGTGTGTGTGTGTGTGTGTGTGTGTGTGTACGTGTGTGCGTGTGCGTCACGGCTGAAGTACAGGAACTAGTGGAGCTGGTTTTCATCATAGCCTATGAGACAATACAGTCCTTGTCTCTTGCCTACACTTATCAATTCCTCACTTTCTTCTTATCTTTCTCTCTTTTTTCTCTCTTTCTCAATCCCCCTCTTTATTTCTCTCACCCTGATACGCATGCAGCCACTCACACAAACCTTCAAAGCTGGCAGATACAAAGACAGACAGAGCCATCATAGATTTAAACCGGATCTACTTGAACTTTAGCTGGCCTTGTATTGATCTTTATATAACCTAGATCTTTTTCTGTAGCAAAGTGAGATTGCAGCGGAGGGCTGTCGTGTCTGACAGGGGCAGAGATGAGAGAGCCGCAGACCTCTGAAATAGGGATGAGAGAGGTGAGGGTACCAGAATGGAGTTCAGAGAAAGGAGCATGGGAAGGTTTTGGCAGCGGGATGACAGTGTAGCAAGGTAGAGACAAGGGGACTAGAGGGGTTTAAGGAGAGGAGAATGATGGACGGGCGGATGAAAGCAAGAGAAAGGTTGAAGTATGAGGAGGTTATTGCATTAGTCAGGATAGAACAGACAGCACAAGGTTCATTAATAAATTTATAGACCTAGCTTCTTCTCTTTTTTCTTTCTGCTGACACTGCTGACAGTGCAACACCTTCTCTCTTCTCTTTTGCTTTGACTTAACAATTTGTTCGAAAGTATTCACCGAGTTTAAATGTGTGTTTGTGGTAAAAAGTGGTTTTATTCCGAAAGCCAGTTTCTCTCTAACTGACCCCTTTTTATCCTACACAGGACGTCATCTTCAACTTTCACATGCAGCAACTACAAACTAGATGTTCTTTGGTTAAGCCTGACAACTGCACTTTGTTATACATAAACAGTACATGCGAGTAGCAGTGAGTAAATAGCTGGTACACATGTGAGGGCACATGTGATGACTACACCCTGCACATACAGTATAGAGTGGTGCCCTTATACTTGTATAAGCATGGATAGAAATGTACACAGTACACGTATAAGGTTTGATTAAGTCTTTCATATATATATATAGGTTTCATTTAGCCGGTCATTATAGCAAAATTAATGTGTGTATCAAACTGTAAACTGTAAGTCGTTTGCATTGGGAGGCTTTGTCATAATAAGGATCTCTAATTCTAAATAAACAAAGGTGGAGCTCACACCAATACACTAAAAGGGAAACTAATATAGAATTACTGTAGAAGCTAAACATGCCACTTAAAAAGACTCATCTGTAGAATAAATATTCTTCGTACTACAGCTTCAGCTTGAAGCAGAGAAGTCAGGGGAAAATGTGAATTAGTGGTTAAGTGTAGTCAGAACAACCTCCACTGGTTAATATTGATAAAGTCATATTGTACATGTGTTTTTGAGACAGTGTACACATACATCATACTGTTATTTAGTGAAAGCATTTAGTGCAATGTGTGTCTTTGTGCTCATTTTGGTCTTTGTTTATGTGAAATGCCTGATAGAAAAAGAAACTGTCAATCAAATTGTTGGAGGATTAGCATCAGGGTAGTTTTAGGGTTTCATGGATAGGAGAGGAGGAATCAACTGTGTGTGCGTTTAAGTGTGTGTGTACTCCAGAAGCTGTCAAGGTTATGATGGTGTTGTTTATCATCTTAGCCCTCCATGCTGTTTCACTTCCCTCCTATTGTCGACAGCAGGGTAAACACATAAAGTAGCACATTGACAGCACCTGCTGACTAAGACACAGCGCGCTGATGCATCACTGGTCTTATAAGGACGTTTAGGTAGCTATATTTCAACAGTGCTGTTTTACAGTAATTGTGGTTTTGCCCCTATAATCCAATATGTTATCCAGATTGACTTTATCCCATTAATCAGTCCACACTTCTGTTAGCGTCACCCGTCTCTGGTGCTTTGTGTATCATAGTCTGCATATATTGCACATCTCTTCACTTCCTGTCTTACTGCCCCTTCTTACATTAGCAGCCACGTTGCTTTTTTTAATCTAGTCAGTTGGTACCAATTTTAGTATGAAAACAGGGAGGAAATGTTAGGGTGCGGGACTGCTTTGTAACACTTAAACACATTTTGGGTTTAACCTTTAAGTAATAATCATATGTAACATCACCTGTAGGTTTTCTGTCCCTCACAACACAAGTTCACGAAAGCTTTTTTATTTTGCGTTTTTGAAAACTGGGCAAACCTAGCCAGGCAGTAATCTGGCAGTTATGTCTGATGAAGCTTCAGTCTTAAAGTGTAACTTAAGTATTTTTCCTTCTGAACCCAGTTTTCCCATATTTTTGTGTCTAAGTGACCAATGGGAATGACAGTTTTCTAATTGGTCCAGAATTTAGTGAGAGGGCTGCACATGGCAGCCGCAAAACACGCTGCAATGTAACCACTTAATATACACCCTCAATGTACATAAGGGTTTTCTAAACATTTATTTATTTGTGGCAGCCCGCCAAGATTAAAACATCTGCCGCCACAAATACATTTTCTATTTTTGGAGCTGGACTTAACCGTACATTCTGCTGGGTCTAAAAGCCTGCCTCTGCAGCAGTTGCTCCTCTCATCCATCATTCTGATCTGATCAGTGGATCCACCTTGTGAGCCACAAGCTGAACTTATGGAGAGCTCTGCCTATGCTGCGTTCACAGACCCACAAAAACCTTAGACTTAGATACAGGACACATAATGATACAAAGGGACACAGAGGAATTTAAAGAAAAAACGAAAGTTTGCTGTTGCCTCTTCCCCCTGAAACACTCATTCTGTGGAAAACACTGTATACCCACTAAAAGTGCTTGTTTTACCACTGACAGACTCAGATTGTCATTAAAAGTGTCTGACAACAATATGGAAAAGATCCCTACAGAGATAGACCTTTTTGTTAAAGAGTAAGATTGTGTTTATTTAACCAGAAATAGACCTGAAATTGCTGTCGCTAAAGCCACCAGATTCCTTTTAAATAATCTGCAATTTTAGCGTATTAAGAGCCAGCATACATTTACATTTAATGGGGTGAATTAAGGGTTTCAACCAAACCAGAGCTGGTGATTGTAGGAACAGCAGAACGACAAACCAAGACAGTTGTTTGTGAGTTTTATTTTGTTTCTGTTGACTTTGAATGAAATGTGTTGTATGTGTTTGGCTCTACTGACTTGGGGGCTGTTTCTGGTCTAATAAAAAAGATCTTACTCTTTAACAAAAAGAGTCCATCTCTGTAGTGATCCTATATGTCGTCAGACATTTAGAACATCAATCTGAGCCTGTAAGTGGCAAAACTAACCCACTATACTATGTCACTATACTGGAATAGTTTTTAAAAAGATTGTTGTTGACATTAGTCACTTAGACGCAACAACATGTAAACAGGGTTCAGGTTGAAAAATATTGAAGTTACCCTGTATCAGACAGATTTTAAAATGTGTAGGTAGACATACTGAAAGCCACAGTGGCATGAGAATGCAGCTAAGAAGTGAAACAACAATTCTTCTCTGGGCACACATTTATTATTAAGTTTTTGCAGGAGTTTTTTATCTAAACCAAAATGTAGCTACGAACCTGTTGTTGCTGTCACTTCATTAGTAAAACTTCAGCTGATACTCTACAGACCTTTGTTGCCAAGGTTTGGCACTCCACAGCGTACAGTAGCCAAGTAAATTGTGAAATTCCACAGGAGCAATGCTAAAAACTTCCAAATGAATGTACTGTAAACACAAGAGTAGCTCACAGAACTGTAAGCGTGATAACCTCCATGGCTCAGCAGACAAGGAAGGAGTTCAGCTCACAGAAACTCAAACTCCATCACCAGAAAGTCCGAGAATAAAGAAACCACTGTTTGAATAACAAGCAGTTTCTAAGAAGTGTAGCTCAAAAATACAGATACCAAAAATAAGTGAAAAATAAAGATCTTGGTGATTACATAATGTTTTCTGTGCTACTTTCAATTTGACAAGAAGTTTGCATGTAAGATGTTTCTGTCATTTTTATTACAAACATGACAATCAGTGCCTCCCCTGCCTGCATGCTGTTTCTTCCTCAGGAACTGCTGATCGACCAGTGCCACCCAAACCTCGTCGCTCCCCTGCCCAGGAGCCTCCGCAGCATGTCTCACCCCCTACCTTGTCCTCCCCTCCCATTGAGCCCACAGAAAGCATCTCCCCGCAGAGTCCTACAGAGGTGGAGGAAGCAGCTCCCCAGTGTAGGTTCCAGATGGATGGCCTCTCCTTTTCCTTGGCTCTTTTCACTTCTTTTCTTTCAGGGAAGCTGCTCTCCTGATTTTCTAACCTTTATTCCATTTGTCCCAATTTAGACTTTGTATCTGCAACAACTCTTTCCTGCCTAATCTTTTTGGCTGCTTGTGTGTGTGTATGTGAATACTGCACTCTGTCCTCACGTTCTTTCCATCACTCCATCAGCAACCCGGGCAGCTGAGTTGTTAAGTGATACTGGGTCCATGTGAGGTCAAGGTGCTTCATATCTATAAATGTCAGCCCATAAGCCCTGTTATTTCTTCTGGGTCCAGAAGGTCAGGGCTGGGGTCAAGACCAATCAGCTGGAGTGGCTTTTTGTTGCATTTCTACAGTACATGGGAGTATATTAGATAATGGATGGCATGGTTAAGTGATGCTGAACCGTATTTAAGCCACCTCATGTTTCTGTATGTTCTCTGCATCCTTTTCATTTCACTGGTTGTTGTCCTCGGTTTCTGTCGTTACTTTAGATTTTTCTCCTGGATGCTGTTTTCATCGCCTTCCCAGCCAAGTGCAATGTTCATGATCTATCCATCTCAAATCTCATCTGTTCTGTTCTTTACTCCCCCACCCCGCACCCTGCTTTATAGTGTACTGCTGCGGGCCTGTGCGTCTGCGCTCGAAACACTCCTGAAGTCTCTCTCTGGCTTGACCCTCCCATCATCCGACAATCCAATTCAATCAGTTCCCTTTGCTTCTTCTCGGCCCTTCTTATTCCTGCTGGACCTCCTTGTGATGTTCACCACCCTCCTCTTATTCTTTTAAGATATTTTCCACTGTTTCTTCTGTACTCTTGTATATGTTGTCATGGTCTCATTGCTGTCATGTATTTAATCGTCTCATATCTCTTACTTGCTTTCACTTGGCGTCACAGAGCCTCACAGAAGCCACTTTACAGCACCCTAATTGCATCTGTCTGATGGTTTGGATTTGATTCTGGTGAGGACACGAAATGCTGCAAGTGAAAGCAAGTAGTGCTCTCCAGTTTCACCCTTAAAACTTTGCAATGATTTTTTTCTTCTTTTTTTTTTAAACAAATGTATGTATATACTGTTGGTGGTTTTGTATTTCAACGTGATCCGCTGGTTGTTATCGATTATGCATGAGCTCAGAGCTGAGTTAAAAGTGGACACAGAATGTGGTCAGAAGACTATACAATGACGGATGAGCTAAACCCTCGACGTATCAGTTACAGCATGATTGATGAGTGACACACTCAAATGAGGCTATGAGGCAAGGCATGCGATATCTATCAGCCAATATTTTGGTGATGCGATATCTGCAGATCAATAGTTGGACAGCGTATGTTTCTCTCTCTGTGCTCGGTGTTGTGGCTTGGTTTGGAAATCTGAGACCTGAATGCATGCTGCCTTTGGCAATATTGTGGAAAGGGTGATCTGTCAATGACATGTTGCTTTTAGGTAGTGGTGCCTCATGTATTTTAAAGATAAGTGTATGAAATTAAAGACCTCTTCGAGAGGAGAGCTCATAACAGTCTACTTAGGAAAGAGCATGATACTACAAACTGAACTGTTGTAAAAGTATGGAGTTTGATTTTAGTAGTTTCCAGGTCTGGAGAAGTATGGAGAAAAGAATAGGGAGTGTGGAAAAATATTGGTATTTCCAGACTATTGCCATTATTGTTTTCAAAAATATATAATTCAGGAGTTCTAAAATTAAATTGGTCACACAAGCAGTGTTTGTCATGGTGATTGGAGCAGGCAGCCAGCGCAGTGAAAATGTTGACCACTCTGTGAAAGATTGCGGATCAGAGCAAGTTTGATGTTGTCAAAAGCAAGGCTGGAAGTATGGACTGAAGACTTCTACGCAGAGCTGCCTCTAAGCCTGTACATCACAACCCATAAACCAGCTCTACTCAGAGTGCTTTATAACTTACCAAATCCAGAGAGCTGTGACTAACTTAGTTTGAAGGAAAATGCGGCACTATCTCTGAATTGCATTAATATAAAGCATCACAAATAAGCAAACATTGAGCTTGACTGAACATTTATGCGTTCATCATCGTTTCCATGGATGTAATGAATAAACCAGGCTGCACAGATGCCTTGAAACTTAAATTATTCAACTTTTTTCAACTTATTTTCAGTTATAAAATTGAAAAAGAATATGGGGGATCAAAATATAAGAATATTTATTAAACAGGGAAAATATTACAAGTACAGGAAGCACTGGTTAATTCATTTCCTCTTTGAGCAGACATGTCTGACAGAGGAAAGTCATCCAGTCTTCTCCATAGGAGTGTGGACTGAATGGCCACAGCACGTAATTGCAAGTTTTCCAAGGGTTATTCTGTCATCAGATGTCAAATATGGTCTGAAAAATCTTCTAAGACATTTGAGTCTTGAAAAGTATGGAATTTTGAAAGGGAAAATGTTTAGGAACGATGTATTGTGGAGGCTTATAGCTGCGTGACTGCTTCAGTTTGTTTTTAAATGATGGGTAGGGATCCAAACCTACTCTTCTTTGGTTACTTCCTGTGTGAAAAATGGGTTCGTTGTTTGCATTCAGAGTTTTTAATTTAGATCTGTGACTGAAAATGTGACTATATCACAAAACAACTTGTTTACTGTTTGAGCACCATATTATTAGATACATATTGCTCATAATGCTCTTTTTGTGTGCCGACTGTGTTAAGGGAGTGGAGCCCTTGTGTTTGTCACATGTTCTGTTACCATATGAACACAACTACTGTAATGTCACAGATTCTAATCAATTTATTTATGTGAAGTATGATTTGTCCTCTGTGCTATGCCATTGAGTTATGGTACAAATGTGTAGCCTAGTAAGGAGATGTGTATTCACTGGGCCTGTAGAGCTGTGATAATGAACACACACTTATCTGTAAAGGCAATCTGTGTTGTGATTGAAAAACAGAATATATGTTTGAAAGCCATTTTTCAATTAAACAGTTTAAGACTAGATCGGCAGTCAAGGACTTCGGTTTTGGGATTGTGCATGGCTTGCCATGGTTGGACTTTGACAAGTAACACGTCACAGTATTGATTTGCATGGGACACCTTTTGTTTGGCTTTAACTGAAGCATGTGCCTGTGGTCATACTGAGGCGGAAGTTTTAGAAGTATGTGTGAGGATGTTTACTGGTGTGTTTGTAATGCGAGCATATACGTGTGTAAACATATGAGAGTACAATACAGTGTGTGTATACGTGCACTTGTCTGTGCATGTGTGTGTGTGTGTGCTGATTGTGGCTGGAGCTGGCATGACTAAGCTGTTGCTGGGAAGGAGCTGGGAGGACAGCCCTGTGAGTCATCACCACATCTCCTGGAACTGACTGTTCTCTCCACACCATTAGGACCAGGCCCAAAACTGACAGGCCTAGTACACACACACACGCACACACGCACACACACATAGAAAGGAATATTGCAGCACAATGCATGCCCAAATTTATGCACACACTCAGACACCTGGTATTACAAACAAGGTCACTCACTGTTAAAGTCATTTTAAAGAATCCTCTGTTGAGTTCCCAGTGCTGTGCATGCTGGCTGAGCTGCTGAAAACCAAACAAATGGTACATTGATTTTAATTCTCTTGGCCTAGAGTTCAATGGGATCAGTAACAGACTAAATAAGTTCTCCAAAACCCACAGGACTGACCAGAGCATGACTGTACTAAAGAGATGAGAGGGTATGAAGCAATACTATCTTTCACTGGAATCTAAAACAGTACTGTAAAAATCTAATTAAAAGGGTTTGTTTACAGTAAGTCCACCCACACATCATTTAAGCTGTTTTATCAAGCCACAAGTGGTTGTGCTCTGGGCTTGTGTTTGTATATTTGCCTTGTGTTTTCTGGTTTGTGTGTGTGTGTGGTGTCAGATTGAATGTTGAAACTAACATAAATACTTCCTCTGTTTTTCTCCCCTCTTCTTCCATCTCTTGCCCTTCTTGCTTGATTGCATGCTTCTTTTCAAACAAGTGTCCTAATGATTTTTAAAGCTGTTTTTTTCTCAGTATTTTCCTCAGGTATCAAGAGTCTTTTAAGGTTTGTGGATTTGAGAAAAAGAAATTAGGCCTAAAAGTTTTTTGAAGTTAATGCACGAATGTAAATTTCCACAAATGTAATTTTCTACTTCAATGCAAGCCCATTCTCAGTCCCTTAGTTTCACCATACACAACCTTAGGCCATTGGAAAGCCTTTGATTTGCATGTGGAGTTGTACTAAAGCACAGTAGGAACACTCAAACTGACGTAAAGATTTATCTCAATCCTCTCCCAGCTTGGCTCCATTCTATGCAAAGCTCCACAGCTAGTTGCCAGAAACCAGAAACTGCAACACCCGAGGAGGAGACTGTGTCCTTGGGCAGCAGCAGTGGTGGCAGCAGCCTGCCTGACCAGGGCTACGCTGCCTCTGAAGGCATGGCAGAGGGCGAGGACTCAGGAATGGTCAGCTCTCCATCTGACACCCAACCCACATCCCCAGATGGGAGTTTATCTCTGGATGGAAGTAATGGAGGCGGAGCAGAGAGAACGCTGGGACCAGGGCAGGACAATTCCAGTGACAGCGATGAGGGATGTGCCACCTGGGGATCAAGACACAGGTAGAGAGGAAGTCATAGAAAGACAAGGCATGGAATTAGGGGTTAACAAGAGTAAAGGAGGAAAGTAGAATAAAAGTGACAAGCATACACTGTATATCTGTATTTACCTAATATGAGATATTTGGCCATTAAAATGATGGAAAGTCTCATTAAAGCTGGTGAGGCACATTCTGACATCTGTATTGGCCTCAAGAGAATACCAATGACTCACAGAGTCTACCTTACTCATTCATCTATATTTGTCTTCATGCTTCCCAGTATTTGTTTTCTGCAGGCTCCTACTCATCTTCCGCCTCAAAGCTTTACCATTGATGTCACCTTTTATTTTTGAAACCATTTCAATAGATGATGGTTTCCTGGCAGGCAAGAAAATACGTGTGTCAGTTACCTTGCTGTCACCTGCGTGATAAATATTACTTAGATTCTTGCATTTGCTTATCAAGTTTAGTTTCACACCTGTTCTTTCACCTGCATAGTGAACCACCTCTGTTTGAGCTGACTATAGAAGTCTTTCTGCAGTTTTTAACTGTTCCAGCGATAATAACCAAGAGCAGTTCCCGCCATGTGTTATATCTGAGCAATAGTCAAGCTGGCACCCTCAATATTTAGTGCCGGGATTTTATAGTTATAGTTTATAGTTCTGGGCCCTTATTCAAAGACTTTTGTGGAAAATGAATGCTGCCCCAGATCACTTTTCGCCTTTTAAGTTGTTGTGAAATGTGTATGGTAATGTGCCCAGACCAGGGATCCTAGATCGATGCTGTTACTCAAAGAAACTTTATAAATCCAGAGCCTGCTGCTGGCTTCTCAGTATTCCAGGAAAGCAGTATAACCCTGTTTTCTCAGAATTGTAGAGGAGAAGCCCAATCCAACTTTCTAAGAAGACAAATTCTATTTGGTTTGGCCTTCTTGTTGTAATTTGTTATGGCTAATATGCCAGTAAGTCATGAGAATGAAGAAAGTGAAGGAAGTTTAAATTTTGGTAATAATATATTTACAGCTACGTGTATTGAAGCCAGTTGGATCCAATAAAAATGAAATTCAACTTTGAACAAGCACAAAATATTTAAAGACTAACATTTATTTTCTTTCTTCTACTACTGAACTGAATTAAACCTTCTGGTTCTGGGGCAGATTAGTAACGGGAAGGGTGCCGGATGTAGCAAATAGTATCAAATAAGCCGTTCATAACAGCTGTTAGGTGGTGACTGGATGACTGTTATAAGAATTATGGAGTCATGGGGAGTGCTGTATTATGGCTGTTCCTACACACCAATCTATTTTTTGCATTACAAATGTCATGAGACTGTGTGTGTGTGTGTGTGTGTGTGTGTGTGTGTGTGTTTGTGTGTTTTTAAATGCGTGTGTGTGTGTGTGTGTGTGTGTGTGTGCACATGATGTTTTGACACACGTTTTTAATGTACCATCCTCAGGCATGATGACATTAGCCTACAGGCAAAGTCAGGCAGGTTAAAAGACAGCTATGAAGATGACCCAGAGCTCACAGCCCAGCTCCATCAGACTTTGGCAGACTTTGAAGCCGACCTTGCAGGTGAGGGACCGTGGCATAGGTCACAGTCAATTGTCAGATACCTGAAATAATCCTATAAATAGGCAGTTTGATGTTCAATAGGTTTGAAACACTTAACTTGACCACACTGTCCACAAGTGATTATTTCAAACTCAGTAAGTTTTGACAAGTAATAGCCATAGTAACCTTCTTAAAACTATGATGTGTTCAAAGTATTGTGTATTAACTCTTAATATGTTCCACTTCCAGATCACATAGATATAGTCTCAGTGAAGGAGACAACCTATACCATGTCCACAGACAGTAATGATGTGCCGGTGTCTGTAGTGGACATGGATGTGCCAGTCACAGCCATAGATGAAGTACTAGAGGAATATGAGCGACACACTGTAGAACATGAGACAAAGTCAGTGACCAGGACTGAGTCAGCTGGCAGCAAAGGTACGATCAATAAAATGCCTCCATCCAGTCCATTTTACAGAAGCTAAGACTTTTGATGATGTTGTTGACATTTGTGCCTTTGCAGTCTATTGGTTCAGGCTCAGTCGTATCAATATAATACACTTACAAAAACAGTTATGTATTTTAGTTATATTTTAAATTGACTTTTTCCTACCTCATCTTATCACAGGTCCAGGCTTTTGTCGCCAGTCCGGTTTGGAGCCACAGAACAAAAACAACAATGCTTGTACAGCTGCTGACAGTAATAAAAGCAGCAGTACAAAGAATAAGTCTCAGCCTGAGCAGCATAAGATGTCACAGGAAAACAAGTCAATAAGTGATAAAAAGGATAACAAGATGCTAGAGACAAAAATCAAAGGAAAGAGTCTCACTGATACCGACAGTGTGAAAGAGGATAAACAAAAAACAACATCAGCAGTGAAATCTAATGTTGACATGCAGAAACGCAGCAAGAGCACTGAGATCAAACCTGATCCTGTAAAAAGTAACACTCAGTCTTTTCAAGAGAAGAAGTCTGTTCTTCCACCAACCAGTCAAAGATCTGTGTCTTCAGAAAGAGATGAAGAGTTGCACAGAGTTTACCAGAATAACTCCAGCCAGAATGCTTCACATGGTAAAATCACTTGTAACGTCACATCACGCTTCGGTATGAAAACTTTCACTGTGGTCCCTCCCAAACCCTCTGTCGCTCATGATGCTACGGAAGAACCAGCTGTCAAATTAACTATTGGTGCCATTAAGATTGATGATCAAGGAAACATGGTGAAAGGGGGTATCTCCCAGAACAAAATTGGTGGTTCATCAGAGCCTGGAGTTAAATCCAGTGAGGGGTCTCCTCTTCTTGGAAAGGCCAAAGCTTTTTGGAGCTCAAATGAGAGACAAGAAAGTTCTGTGCCCCAAAGCAAAGATCTCGTTGATAAGGCTAAAGAGAGCACAGATGGCCTGAAAAGTACTCACACTGCAATCTCAATAACTGCTTTGAAGATCAGTGACACTGAGGACCTGAAAACGACACAACCTTCCTTTTATAAACATGCAGAGAGAGCCCAGCCTAAAGAGATGGTCAGAGAAGAAGTTAAAGAACCAGTGAAAGTCATCAACGTTGCAAAAGAAGAGCGGGTGGAGGTGGAGAGCAAAATTTCCGTGTCCAAAAACATTCAACAGCCAAGTAATAAACCTGCCCTTCCTCCTATTCTTCCAGACCTGAAAAGAGACTTGTCCTTCCTCAAACCATCCAGGCGAACCTCAAGCCAATATGTGGCGTCTGCCATCAATAAATATGCCCCAAAGACCTCAGCTAAACCCAACTCCATCCCTAATGTGCATGACTCCCCTGCTTCGTTCGGTTTCCAGAGATCAGGTCGGTCCATAAAAGTGAATCCACACCAATCTTCCCTGTCATCTTTGTCAGATAATAAGGAGAATGACTCTGCTTCTAAATCCAACCCGCCTGGTCCTAAGAGGTCTATGAGCTTCCCAGAGTATGTCTCGGATATCCAGAGAAATTTTGGAGAAGCGAGACCGGACAGGGGAGGATTTGGAAGTTGTGCTGGATCCACCAAAGGAAGCTCTAATACACTGGAAACAGAGACAGCCAAGAATAAGCACATTCACTCAAATGGTCCCACCCAAAAAAATGTGATCGCCAATAATGACAGCGATCATATCCAACATATTCGGCTCAGAAGCCCCAGCCCTGTACAAAGCAATCCTCTACACTCATCTGCCAAACCACCCACAACCCCCAAGACTGTATCCCAAGGGCTGACAAGTGTGAGTAAAATCTGTATTGCAAATGTTTTGTGTTATAAGTCTCTCAAAACAGAATTTTTACAGCAGTGTTTTTACTGTAAATTACAGTGTACTTAATACTCTACATCTTGTCTTCAGAACCCGAAGGAGGTGACCAAGGCAGCCACCCATGTAACACCTGATGCAAAACCACAACCTTATGTCACAGTGTCAGACAGTGGTGTCAACCCTGAGCCTCTGCCGGTGACACTGTTTGGGCCAGTTAAAAAGTTCAGACCAGTGATCTCTAGATCTGTTGAGAAAGACACATCTCTGCACAGCAACCTGATGGAGGCAATCCAGACAGGTGGAGGCAGGGACAGGCTCAAGAAGGTGAGATACACATAATACAGTACATGGACGGATGGATGGACTGATGTAAAGATGAGAGGGAGAGCAGCAAAACTGGAAAAATATATATATATGTAGGTTGGCATTTATCCCACTACAGGAAACAGAAATACACTATATTCTTAATTCTGCAATTACAGCTAAGTGTCAATGACGTTGGCTGGACAGCGAGAACGGTTTATTGATATTCCCCTTTCTATTTCATTATTAGATAACCACTCCTGGTCCCAGCACCATGAAGAAAGCATCTTATGTTGAGGAAGAGAATGAGAGATCTGCTCTTCTGGCTGCCATTAGAGCCCAGAGCAGCTGTGGAAGGCTGAGGAAGGTAAAATACTCTTTGAACTACAGTACTCATGCAATATCACCCCATGCCTGTCAGTGTCAAGGGATGGGGGTGGGAGATAAAGGAAGATTAACACAACTCTAAAAAAATCACAGGATGATTCATTTTTGTTTGAACAAAGAATATACGATCTGCTTTGACCCTGATTCATTCAGTCATTATGGACATATTCAAGAATGACTTCTTGAACGTGTCCACAATAATAGTCAAGTACACATGCTTAGCAAAGCTAGTTCATTTTACACAGAGATTCATGGTCCCCAGAAAATGAATCCTAATCCCAGACATGAAAACTTCACTTGGACTCAGTGATGTACTGATTAGATTCTGGTGGTCAAAGGTCAAGGTCACTGTGACCTTGCATCTGTCTCATTCTCATGAATGCAATATCTCAAGAAAGCCATGAGGGAATTTCTTTAAACTTGGAACAAAAGTCTATTTTGAGTCAAGGGTGAACTGATTCGAATTTTGTGGTCAAAGTTCAAGGTCACTGTGACATTGTGTCTGTCTTATTCTGGTGAACTTAATATCTCAAGAAGGCCTTGAGAGAGTTCACTCAAATTTTGGCACAAACGTCCACTTGGACTCAAGAATGTACCGATTTGGTGGTCGAAGGTTAAAGGTCAAGGCCACTGTGACCTCACAAAACATGTTTTTGACCATGACTCAACAATTCTTCCATCAATTGTGACAAAATTTCAAACAAATGTCCAACAGGAAATAATAATAAAGTGATGACATCTTATATCCAAAAGGTCAAAGGTCAGCTTCACTGTGACATCATAATTTTCTGCAAAAACACTTTTCTGGCCATCATTTTTAACAACATAACTTAGAGGGCGAGACATTTGGTCAGAATTGGTGACACTAATCTCAGGTGCCCACTTGAAACTGAAATGATTGTATAGATCTTTTGTGCTGCCCGGGGAAGATGTTTATGAAGCATCCATGTTTTCATGGACATGGGTGTAAACTGTAAGTGCAACTTAACTGGTTCATGGAGGCATACAATCGCAAGGTGGTAATTCTAGTTTATAGTGCCATAATGTGGTTGAAATTTTTGGTTTAATGAGAATTGTCTTGACAACTATTGGATGGATTGCCATAAAAATTTGGTTGAGATATGCAAAGTCCCCAGAAGATGAATCCTTGTTGGCAACCCCTTGACAATTGGCATTCTCATTACTGAATGTTAGCATGCTAACATGCTAAACCAAGATGCTGACATGACATTAACATACTTTCTCAACATCAGCATGTAAGCCTGGTCATTGTTAGCATGTAGTCATGCATTTAGTACAGCCTTACAGAGCTGCTAGTGTGGCTGTATACTCTTTTTCTCGTTGAACATAAAAGAGAAGAAACACGTGTGCTTACTGCAGTTACACTTAGCATAAGAAGTATGGCATAAGAAATAGGTTTAATAGGATATGTGAAATCTAAACTGTTAGCATTCTTAGTTAGCAGCTCACAGAGCAATGCATGAACCAAGTTATGCAATCATGGGTGTCTTTTTCCATCCCTCTGTGTGGACTGTGAGCTGTGATTTGCTGTCATGTAAGAGCCCATGTGGAATGAAAGGGGCAGAAAACGTGCTGCTGGAGCTGAAACATCTGCGGTTCTATTCTGGAGGTTCCTTACCAGAAGTGGAATCTCTGGAATGCTGCATGACTAAATCTGACTAAAAAACTTCTCAAAAAGTGGATAAATAAAGAGAACTAGATAACTCTGCACAATGGAGTTACAAAAATACATAAGATAAAATCAGACAAATGTGAAGCACATAAACTGCAGAAAAAGTAGACCAGAAAGTAATTTGTTTAGAGTCAAGAGTACATCTGTATGTGTTAGAGGCTGACATTTGGTCAGAGCAGCTAATTTCCTGCCTGTGTTCATATGTCTAGAGTTACTATTGTTTCTCTTCTTTGTGTCCTACAGACCAAATCTGAGGCTGCTGATGAGCTTGAGAAGTTCAGGAAGGTGTCTTTGGGGGAGGAGAAAGGTGCAGGCCCTCCCTCCTCTCCCTCTCCCTCTTTGACTTGCACTTCACCTCCTGTCTTTACCCAACAACCACCACCACCACCACAGCCACCAGCACCCACGATTGCACCTCCACCTCCTCTCCCTGCCTTGCCCCAGGGAAAGCCTAGCGCTGTGGCATATCCAAGTGCTAACACCCCTGTGAACCCTGCCTTGGCCAGGGAGGCTATGCTGGAGGCCATTCGCTCTGGATCTGCTGCTGAGAGGCTAAAAAAGGTACGAACACAGAAAAACACAGCTTCTCTTGACACCACGGAGTGAAAGTTGTTGAAGAACTCTCCGACATCCTTTATCTACTTTGCATTTTCAGTTCTACAGTTGCTTCATAAAAAAACATTGTAGGATACAGAGTTACACTTAAATATTACAAACATCCCGTTGGATCAAATTACATCAGAGTAGGCAGAATCTGTACTCAACAGTACATTCTGGTTACCACATTCTGAGTAGTGTTGATGTCACGTGTCACATGTTGCCTACATGCAAATAGTCTGTGTGGAGAGCAGAAGAGGTGGAACATGTTGGCCGAAATGCAATCTCACAACTCATTGGCTATCATCTGACAACGATTTAGCTTTTACTAGCTTTTTTCAAACTCTACATTCTACATCCTTTGTAGATATCTTTTTATAGAGATTAGCCAAAATGTTGTCTGGACCTGTTTTAAGCTGCTATTCAAACTGTAAACAAACAGCGCAAGGAACAGGAAGTCTAGGCTTGGATATTTGCTGGCTACACCGGGCTTTCCAAAATATTGACTGCTGCCCCCAGATGTTTTATTGTTGTCATACGATAGCTGATGGGTTCTGAAATTGTATCAGAGGCTACTGGTTTTTAAATATTTATCTTTCTGTCTGCAGAAAAGGGAAAAATACATAACTGATGAAGAAATAAAAAATGAAACAAAGGCAGCCTATGCAACTTAAAATTTAGCATTAGCACAGTAAGTGATGCATATCTTAATGATTTTGTTTATTTATTCATTTTTTGTCTTGGTACACAAGATGGCATAATTTCACCCAGAGAGACTCTTATCAAAGAACAGACGGAGGGAGAAAAAAAATGTCACAGACAGGAAAATACATAGAGACAGAAGAGTATACAAAGCCATAGCCGGCAACAGGGAAAAAAACACAAGATTTGAACCAGTGTCCTCTTTCTTCTCACATCTTTGGTCTGGTTTCTCACATCTTGCATTGTTGGAAGAAATCATTGGCACAACAAAGCTCTCCTGTGGTGCAGCAGCCGGGAAACTGGAAATGAATTGCAGATTGTAACACGTTCACGGATTCATCTGACAGCCATACTGTACTGCTGTGTGAATATTTTCATGAAGATAAAGTTCAATTTCAGTTCAGCAGCTGTGTAAAATTTGAGTTGTCAGAAACATTTTTGTATTATTATTTGTCATTTTAGTCAGACAGGACCAGCAAAGAATGAATTATGTTTTGAGGTAGAAAATTAACTAATAAAATCAGTGTAGTTTAGGTATTTTTTCTGTATCTAGTAACAGTTAGACACCACAGACGCAGATATATTCTTTCCAGCTTGCCATGAACTATTACCCCTGTCATTACCAAAAGGGAGAATTACAAACATGACATGTTGTGTCTCTTTTAACTAGGTCGCTGTGCCCACAAAGACAGTCCAAGTGAATGGCAGACTGGGAACAATCCAAGCAACCTCCTCAACACTCCCTCAGCAGTAGGAGGGGAAGCCTACATGGCAGCACCGAGGAATACATTTATTATCTTTATCATTAATTAATTTCTTTTTTTTCTTTTCTTTTTTTTTTTGCCATTTTGCTTTTGCAGCAGACATTTGGAGAACTGGATTGAGTCACATTTTGAGTGAATGCTATCTGGAAGTTTTGGGGAACTTAATCTGATGTGTGACACGAATTCGGAAGAAGAAAATGCGTATAAAGAATGATTTCTACATGCCATTTAGATAAACAATAAGGGGAATGTGGCTCTCTTAGTAGCCAAAAACCTTTCTCATATAGGTGTGACAGGTGAAAGGTTTGCAGTTAACTCCACTCATAATATCAGATCTAGCTCTAGCTTTATGTGCATCTGTATAACATATTCCATTCCTAAACATATCTTGCCATCTGTACTTGAATTCAGTAGTTTTAACTGGAACGTTGTACAAAAAGTGTGCCAATGAAAGCAAATTTAAATGGTTTATGCTTTTCTGATCAGATTTTTTTTTTTACCACAGTTAAGTTATGGATGCCTTATACTGTTGCTCAGTCAGTGTTATGTATATGATGTTTGTTGTATAAATTCTATACGGGGTGCAATAAGTTGGATCTGATAATGTTTCCAGATTTACTACTACTTAATATTTGCTTAACAAATTAAGATAACTAAAAGCATAAGAAAATAATAGATAGATTGTTTGATTTTTTTGTGTGTGTGTAAAAGTGTATTTTAATCCAGAGCTGGTCCATAATGCCAACTTCCACAGTTCTTGGGTCTGAGGAGAAGTAAGATGTCAGTGACTGACTCGTGCCTTTCAGCTCAGTATACTCCTGTTTTAGCTTCTAACCTTTATTTGTGCTGCTAAAATCTAAAGACATTGTCGCACATGGTCGGTGCCCTGCAGAAACTTGTACAGTAGCAATATGACGGACTGTGCCTTTGATGTTCGATAGAGAAATTAAGTTGAACCTTACTTTTCCTTGACATTTCAACATTTTTGAAGCACTGTTATTGAAGTATATCAATAGTGGATGTTGTGAGCAAAGAGATTAGTTAACTAATCAGCAAGTCACTACCAGTATGTAATGGCAGTCATAAGAAAGCAGTGGGAAAGCAGCAATTTAGGTTATCAATGGTCTTAGTTTAGGCAAGTGTCATTGCATTCCATTGTGCTCCACTGTAGGTGAAGTTTACAGTGTGGTTTAAAAGGGAGAGTGGACCATTAAATGGTATCATCATGGATAAAGGAGGGTGTCCACGCTGAATAATCTGTAGAATGAAGAAAAACCTAGAGCATACTATCAGGTGTAAATGCTTGCTGCTGTGGATTGTGAGATAAATCTGAGTAAAGGGAGTTCTAGTTTTATATAGATTTATTTTAATTCATGCTCAGTTAAAACTGTTTTTACTGTTGTATGTTTTACCTTAAGAGCGTTTGTTTTTTTCTCTCTGAATAGAAGAGATTATTTCATTTCTGCTAGATGGCTTCATCTACACGCAGTAGCCTAAAGCACATTGTAGAGTTGTATATTTTGTAAAGTAAAGAGAGATCATCGCCGTGAAAGATTTGATTTAAGAGAGCTATTTCACTGATAGTGTGAACATTTTATAAGCTATTGCTTTTTAAGGTTTAAGTGCACATTGTTTTTTTTTGTTTGTTTTTTTTTGGGGAAAGGTTGCACAGTTATTTTTGTCTACCCTAATTTTTGATTCAATAAATAATTTTGCAATCAACTGGCTGCTTGTGTTTTAACACTGTTTAATAATCAGAATTTCCTTTTTTTGTCCCCTCTTACGTAGCAGTTAGATTGGACAGATGGTAGTATGAACCTTGCTTTGGAAAGCATCACTCTGTGCCATTCCCAGCACTGTGGTCATCCTGCTGTCCTCATGAAATATATTGTAACCTCTCTCTGTCTCTCTTTTGCCACACCACAGATGAGCTACTATTCCAGGCAGTAGCTCATGACCCTGACTCATCACTGTGGTCACACGAAATGACTCTCACAGAACTTGAAGCTAACCTGCATTCCTGATTCCTGAAACACTAGTCATTGTGCGCCTCCACCTCCACCCGGAATCAAGTGAATGATGCAAATATCCACATTAGTTGCAAAATCACAGGGAAATAAACAGTGTAGATGTTGGTGGAGAAGTCTCAGATGTCAGAAGTGTTGGTTAAAATCGTTGCTTTTAAATGATCTCATTTGCCATCATGTGTGCAAGGTCTGATAGAAAGTGAAATGACATAACTGTACACATTCATTATAACAAACACTTTAAGTATCTCTTCACTCAGGTGAAAAGGTGTGACCAGATAACACCTAAAGTGCTGCACTTTATTGGTCTGGTTTCCAGGGATTTTACTGACCAGTGCAGGGTGAAAGTGAAGCAAATTCTCCCAGTGGAATAAGTCAGAGAGTGCGTTATTGTGAGTTTCATTGCGTTGGCCAAAGAGTTGTAAATCCTGCAGACGATGACAGGCTCTTTTGTGGGTCACAATCCATGCTCACTCCACAGTCATCTTAATCTGCCTTACAAATCTGTGAAGGGTGTGTACGAGTGGGTGGATGTCTCTGTGTGTGGGTGGGTGTGAGTGATATTTTTGCTGTATGTGTGTATGTGCATTTGAGCATGTGCCAGAGTTATGGTTCCAAACCATTTAAACCATACAGCCGACGTAAACAACCTCTGAATCAAGAATTACCAGAAGATCACACCACATAATACAGCAGAAATAATTTGATTTAGCTTTGGCTTTGGTAACGCCTTCCCCAACCCCATTGGTAAGTTTGTATTTATTTGCCAAAACAGTTTTACATGTAGAGCCCGAGGCAGGCCACATTAGTGAAAGCTATTCCCCCACAGCCTCGGCTTATATTACACAGCTTTGTTGGTCTTGACTGGCCGACTTATGAGTGATGGACACAGCGACACCGGCTATCAGCAGGGGTTTGTATTAACTTTGTTTTCAGATGTTGGGTAGTCTACTATGTATCTGATCAATCAATTTGAACAAAAGGCCTGCTTTATGCTGAATGTCTGATGAGGTGAAATCAGCATAATGTGTGTTTAGTTTATGTCTCGGTGCCAGTCTCACAGGAAGAATGCTTTGTTGCGTGGCGGCACCGTGAATATGAGTGACGTGTGTTTGTATGTAATTGTGTGTATGTGTGATGCGCAATGTCTGCTCTTTAAGTGTGTGTTTACACACTGAGGGGACACAGTGTGAGCCCCCTGTTGTCCTGATCCAGACATGTACACGCACAACTCAGGACTGATGACCTTTTGCACTTCAGACTCCCATGGTGTGTTTTCATCACTTAAGCTTATCCACGTCTGAAGTATCACAGGCAGTATGAAAAATAAAGTGAACGCTGGGCCTGGTGTCATTTCAGCCTGAGGTGGAGCTTCATCTGACAGTACTGTGGGCTTTAGTGCATGTCTCTCTTCTGAAATATTTTATTAATCTCTATGATTTAAACTGGTTAGCAGTCTAAATTGCAATAACACAAGCTGAATGTACACCTGTTGCCGTCAGTCAGAAGAAGGTCTTACGTAATATCTGAACAAGGCTCAGAATGATAAAAACACAACAGTGCCAGGGAGGTCACTCTGGTGCAATGAGATTTGACCCCAAATTGTGCAATGTACACTCCTCACAACGTCACAGCTACCGGTGTTTTTATTTGTGATTGTGTGCTTATCAGGACAGAGCGTTGAATTTAAAGTGGCATGTTGTCCTCAAATTTAGTCTCATGTCGTACCATGTGACCACCTTGGTTTACCATTTAAGTCCTGAAAAGTAGTTAATAATCTGTAACACTGACACATAAATACAAGAACTTTTGCCTGTGGCTGCAGCCAGTTACCACATCCATTTACACTACTAATGAAACATTTACTGTACATGCATTGGTCTGATGGTGTCATACAAATTGTTTAGAGGCAGAAAGGAAGTAACAGTAAAGAAACCAACTTAAAAGTCAATTAATTTTCATTGACATGGTTGTTAATAAACCGCTCCATGAGGGTTATGTAGATCTACACCGAACATTGGAGGAAATAAATATTATCAGGGTCAACTAATGTATAAATCGAATCATTTGTAGCTGTAAGACTGATGGAGGACAGTAGAACTTATGTTTGTTTTCCATACAAATGAGATGATGCAACAACCTGTCAGGGAGAAATCACTTGCTATTGAGCAACTGCCTCAGTCTCTCTTAAAGGAACACTTTACCCACAAAATGACCATTTGTATATCTATCAGTTGGTCATGCTGTGTTACTTTGAATTCTGTGAAGAAAACCTTTTTCTCATATGCCAGCACGGAAAACGACAAACATATTGTGGGGCCGTTCAGAATAGTTAAGTTTGTGCCCCCTCTCTTCCATTACAAATATCTCCTGGTTGCTAGATGTAACGTTTTGATTGGTTAGCTGATGTGACAAGATTACATATGAAGACAGCAAGTTTTAGCAGGAGTCAGTAAGTAAAGGTTGAACGGTGCATGCAGCTCATTGCATGGACAGCACTAGCTTGCTGTTCTGCACCCGAGCTAGAGACCGCAACCCATCAGAGTTGCCTTCACTGATGTAAATTGCTGTATGTTCAGTGCTCACCTGCCGAAGTTAAGTAAAGTGCATAAATGGAAGATTCCTTGTCGTGTGAAGTGATTTCCACCCATGCACATCCTGATGGATTAGCCTAGCTTACTTCGGAAGCCGAAAGCATGACAGTATTGACTAAATGACTTACTGGGGACTGCGTTTAACAGCAGTAAAATCCAAGCCTCCATTTTGTGCGGTAACATCAAAGTGTCATTTATCCAGTCATATGTGCAAACGAATGCATTTTCACTAAAAACACTGTAATATTGTAGTCTGGCCTTAAAGACAATGTAGATAAGTTACACTTTTAGTTCAGTTTTAAAACTAAGGTTTTGGCGAAAATGCATGTGTTTAGGAAGTACTGAGCGAATGACTGGATAAATGAGACCTGCATTACACCGCATGAGTTGTATGAAAGCTTATTGATGGGTGTTTTGACATAGTTTTGTTGTTGTTGAATGTGGCCCGCATTAAGCCATAAATCCATGTTTTCCTTGGAGGCATACGAAAATAAAAAAACTGTTTACTACATGAATTCAAGGTAACACAGCATGACTTACTGATATACGAATGGTTATTTTGTATGTGAAGTATTCCTTTAAGTTTGCTGTCTGTACAAATGAGGTGATGCAACAACCTGTTTTAATAGAAAAGTCGGGAAGAAGTCATTTGCTATTGAGCAACTGCCTCTGTCTCTCTTAAAGGAACACTTCACCCATAAAATGGCCATTTGTATATATATCAGTTGGTTATGCCCTGTCACTGTGAATTCTGTGACGAAAACGTTTCTCATATGCCTCCATGGAAAACGGAACATATTGATTTAACGATTTATTGGGGACCACATTTAACAGCAGCAAAATCAATGCATCCATTTACAAACTCTTAACACAACTCATGCAGTAACATCCAAGTCTCTTTATCCAGTCATATGTGCAAACAAATGCATTTTCACTAAGAAACACCTTAGAATGTAGATAATTTGACTTTCGGTTCAGTTTTACAAACTAATATTTTAGGGAAAATGCATGTGTTTGAGAAGTATTGAACAAATGACTGAATAGATAAGACTTTGATTAAGCTGCAGGAGTTGTATGAAAGCTTGTTAATGGGTGATTTACCATAGTTTGGCTGTCAAGCCATAAATGAATGTTTGCCGTGGAGACATGCGAAAAAAATAGATGAATAAAAACAGTTTCCTTCATGGATTCAGTGTAACACAGCATGACTAACTGATATATGAATTATTATTTTATAGGTGTAGTATCCCTTTAAGTTTGTTTTCTATACAGATGGGTTGATACAAGGTTGACGAGAAAAGAGAAACCATTTGCTAATGAGCCACTCTGAAAACGATGTTAAATGAGTTCTTCAAAAAACTAAACAACTTGAACATGTGAGCTGGTAAAAATATTGTATGTTTAGACACACATTTTCTCCTTGTTTCACTGTAAAATAAAGGCACAGAGCCTGTGTGTGTTTTCTAAACAGCACCCATTGAACTCAGTGATGCAGCCCTTCAAAAAAAACAGCGGAATCCTCTGAACACGCCCTTATTCCCATAAGACGTGAACGCCGCATTAATCACCCTCAGTTATGGGCGTGGTCTATTCGGAGGGGGGAGGAGTTGTTTGCGAGCGTGTGGTGTATGTGTGTGCGTGTTTGTGTGCGCGTACGTGTAAGTGTGTGTGTGTGTGTGTGTGTGTCCTCCCCGGCCGCATGAGATGAGCTGCCTGCAGTCTTTGCGGCCACTGTTTTCGCCTCCTCCTCCTCCTTCTCCTCCTTCTCTTCTTCTTCTTGCCTCTGTCTATCTGTCCAGTCCGGGAATGTTGACCACCGTGGCCTGATCCAACGCCGCCGAGTGTCCCTTCATCTCCTGACTGCCACTCTCCGTGTTTGTCTCTGCGGGTCGTAGCCTGCCTCAACTGTGATCCAGCTGTAAGGTGAGTGCATGTTACCCGAACAAGACACTGTTCTCGTGCTCCTCGTGGGGGTTAAAGAAAGTCCGTGGAGAGTGGGGCTGTGAGCGCGTGTAATAAAAGTTTAATGTGCTGTTGTGATGACACGCAGTGTTTTGCGGGTCGGAACACATGTGCGCCGCTGCGCGTAACCACGTAGCGGGACCAGAGTCCATGCCTTCCTGTGTGACACCAGCAGCAGTCATTGAAGTTTGAAAACAAGTTTATTCATCGGGTCGGGCTGTTGCATGTAACTGTGTTCACTTTACTGTATCCCCACTAGTGGAAAGCTTCCACCGTGGACTGTTTCGGCGTTCGTGCGCGCACCGATCTCGTGCACTTTTCTGCACCTTTCCCAACCTTTGCTGTGTTAGCCTGTCTCTCGGGGAACAGTATTTTGATCCCAACAGCCTGCCTTGTTTACGATTGCGTAACAGCAGTCTACAGTGGCCCATAGCCTACTTTCTATCCAGTAGGACTCCAGCTCCTCGCGTTGACCCCCCCACACCCCCCAACCCCAACTCAGTTCTGTGAGAGTTTCGCCAGTCTCGCCTTATCCTTTTGGCAGCATTTGCTTTGGGGGTGGGGAGGGGTGAGAAAGAGGCGTTTTCCCATTTAGCCCTACTGCAGCGGTTTCCCAAAGTGGGCTCCGGGGTCCTCTATGTGGTCCTTGGGTGGCTTCCAGGGGGTCCCCCAGTAAAGTGAGTTGAATCAGTTTTGGAGGCACCACATCTTAATGCAGCATGAGGAAGGAGTTTTTAATTACTGAGTTGACTGTAAAAAGTGTTACCAGTGCACTTGTTAAGCAGGTCTGGAGGACTGAATCAATATAACAGCGAGAACGCTCCCAGAGGGAGTGTGTTGGGAAGTCTTATCAAATTGGCCTCCATGATGTGGGTTTGCTTGATATAAGAAGTCTTTATGAATCCTTGGCCTACTCCTTGACCTTCAAGCTTTCAAGAAATCCAGTAAATGCAGACTGTAACTGAAGGTGTACCCCTCCTCTGTTGTTTCATTTTGACTTTTAAAGCCAGCTGCAACTTATATATCAAGTCAATAATAGTGTTTTCTCTCAGTTATACTTTGAGAAACTCTGTTTAATGATGGTAATTCTGATGGAAAGGCTATGTGAGTGGGAGAGCGCCTGATCATTATCTAATCTAGCTTTATGTGTAAAGGTCTTGACAAAGCAACTCCTCATAGATAGTCTAATCTGCTCTGTCATTTGGGCTCTCTTCCAAATCAATTCCTTTATTGGCTGCATGTGGTCTCTGCAGAAAGTTGCATAACCACCCAAATTTATGATTCTGTTTCTGGGAACTATCGACGTTGGCCTGTGTGTTTTGAATGCAGATCAGGACTCTCACTGGGAATGTGGAGCTAGACTGGAAGGAGGCACGTAGGGACTGATGCACTTGGGAAGATTTTGTAGGTAATGCATCCAAAATCTGTTCTATCAGTGCACCTTTTCAAGGGAAAAACTTGTCGAAATCCAAAGGTATCAGTCTGTCTGGAGGGTTCAAACATGTGGGTTCCACAAGCAGAAATGATGGTCATCAATTTCCATAGGGCTAGGCGATATGGAGAAGATCAAATTTCACAATACTTTGGAAGTAATACCTCGATATTGTGATGATATTGTAGGGTTGACCATTGATGACACTTAATTGTAACCGGGAAAAGACACTTACAATATTACCACCTAAATCTATGTCTAGTTTCATACCATGATATAATGTCAGTGTATTATCCAAGCTGTAAGCATGTGTTGATATCGTGTTTGGCGGTTTTGAGTACATGTAGTCATTCAGCACTTTAATACTGGATTAATTAAACCCTATATATAGGCTATTAGTATGTCTTACATGAAACCTTGACATACCTTCAAAATTAATACAAGCGAAGCCCAGTCAGCAACCTTTCTGGAGTCACTGAAGTGAAACACATGATCTGGCCAACCACTGATATTTCACTCAACTTGGCAACCCACACTGGAGCACTTAGATACTGCACACATGCAGAGCCCTCTGCATGTTAACCTCTCAAGTGTGGTTGAATATGAAGTAGTCTGATCACGTGGCTGTTGCTGCTGCTGCTGCTACATACAGTCTGAAACATGCTATGGTTGTGTCTTTTCAAGCATGTCATTTTTTTGACACTCTCCCATTCATAGCCAAAGAGGATTTCTCTTTTCCTTGCCCCTGCCCATTATTTCCTGCTTTCTTTCATTTAATTATGTTGTGGTCACATCTCTGTGCACATGGCAACCGCTCTAGCTGCGGTTTCTTTCACCCCCTCAGCACCAGTCCTGCTATTTCAAGTCCATGCTCAGTAAGCACAGGCATGACGGGGCATGAACTCTGCGAGACTACAGGCTGCCAAAAGGCTGCTGACTGCACATATTGCACATAATTATACTCACAATAAGCTATACTCAACTTGCTCTAGGATTCAGACCTGTGTGTTACCTCTTTCGAGAAACTCCTGAGAGTCTAAAAACGCTGTTGGTTGTGCTGCTCATGCTCCGTTGGTTTTTGATTGAAATACTGTGTGCTTGGCAGTGATCGCCCCAGAGATTTCTTGCATAACCAAAACCGGAGCCTCATTTTAAACGTAAGCACTTTTCTTGAAATGCAAATGCACATAAGGTCGGATACCCCCTCCTTGTGCTCTTGCTTGTATGCATATAGTTTCAGCTGCCATCCGTGGGGAAAAGTGGCAGAGATATCCTATTAGCTAGTATTGGTGGTATAAGAGCTTGTGGTCGTGCTCCAGGCAGCATTCCATTGGGTCTTGCGTCAGCCAGCAGTCATTCAGCACTGGTTAGTCTAGGCTTATACACTGTTAATACCCCCTCCCTGATGTCATGACACCATTAACCCAAGCCTGCTGGGGGACCACAGCACAGTTCATGTCAGTCGACTGACTGCCTGGATCTAAAAGCAGAGCAAATTCACCATCTGTACCAAAAGGCTCAGCTGGGCTGTCAGTGGTCAAAAAGTAATCCGGGGATGTTAGAAACTGATATTTGTTTTTGGCTAAAGGTTAAGTTTGTACTCTTGCATAATCAGGCATTATTCCTAGATGTCCTTCTTGCCTCTGTTAAAAAGTTCTACATTGGGTTCCCACATAATTGGCCTTAAAGCATGCTACAAACTTTTGCATTTAGGTATTTTAAATTGTACTTAACCACAAGTTAACAGTCCTTAAGACCCATGTGACCACTTATTGTTGACATTACAGCCCAATTAATGTTTTATATACTTGGTATCTCAAGTATAACTGCTGAGTAATCATGTTCTGCTTTGGAACGAGGCATTTCTAAGAACCTAGACACTTGCCAGAGGAAAAACTTTGTGGTATTATTCTTCCTCCTCCATACTGTAAATATGGACCTGTACAGTCCCGATTCTCTCCGCTCTCCACTTGTGACCAAAGGTGATGCAATGCTTGCTTGTCTAACCACCAAAGTGTACAGTGGATTGGGTTTCTCACTGTCTGGTGTTGGTCCAAATGTGGCTGAAACCCAAGCCTGCGTGAGAGGCAAGAATGTTGCCTTTATTCTGTAGGTAACTGAACACCTGACGGGGCCACATGCTCGGGTGGGCACAGGTAATGTGGTGTGGATGCATTGAGTTGTGTCAGAAAAAATGAGCTCTTTAACACATATATATCCTACACCATTTTTAACCCCCGCTGTCATGTTCTCTTGCTTTTATCTGTACATGTCTGTCGTCTCTCAGTTTATCTTTGTCTCTTTGTCCATCTGTCTACCCCATTGTCTGCCCCCCTCTTTTTTTAGCTAGCCTCGCTCTCCTAGTTTCACTGTCGATACCTCTGTCTGTGTCTTTCTGTTGATCTGTGTCTCACTGTACCAGCTGAAATCTGCAATGCAGAATCAAAACAAACCATGGTTAGTTGGCTTTGGTAGATGTAACATACGATTAAAAACAAAAAGGCCTTTTTCTCCCCTAGAAATAATTCCCAGTGTGAAACCTCAGAACAATACAGGCATTTATCTGTTCTTGAATTATAGCACTGTCCTGAACCTCACTCTGATTCCCTCTCATGCTCTGAATAGCACTTATGACCCTGTATGCATGTATTTTGTCGTACATAATTGCATTTTCTACCCTCTGGTTTGCTAGTATTATACTCAGACTTAGAAGCGATCAGGGCTTAGAGTGGTGTACTTTGGTACTTAGGTATAGGACTTTCATTAAGTCCTTCTTAATATGATTTTTTTCCAGCCAGCAAAGTTTGTTAGCATTCCTAAGAGTAAATCCTGTTCCCCTTTACCCCCAAATGGCCACATATAACTCCAGCCCTTTTCTGATACCAGTTATATGTTTTACCAACAAGGTCAGTTTTGTTTGGGGTTTCAGTTTTTCTTTGGTTGTACATGATAATGATGCCAACCCAGACCTAGGGCTGCAGCTACCGATTATTTTCAATATCAACTAATCTGTTTATTATTTCCATGATTATTTAATCAGTCATTTAGTCTATAAAATGTTAAAAATGCTTAACACAATTTCCCAGAACCCAAAGTGACATCTTCAGTTTGCTTCTTTGGTCTAACCAAGAGTCAAAAACCCAAAGACGTTTCATTCACTGTCATAAATGACAAAGAAAGGCAGCAAATTCTCACATTTAAGAAGCTGGAACCAGTAAATGTTTGACATTTGTGTTTGAAAAATGACCGCAAGGATTAATTGATTTAAATATAATTGGCAGCACCAGCCACAACACAGCTTTATTTCCTCTACTAATGCGACTGTTGTGTGTATTTTACAGTATCAGTCATTTAAAGAGATTATGTGCTACCAACAGGTGTAGTAAAGATGGCGTCATGAGACGGTGAATCCATCTAACGCAGCCCTCTGGGGCCACCATTACAGCCAACTTGTGCACAAGCACAATTGCTCCTAAGCTCCGTCCATTCATCTATGCCATTGCATAAGAGCGGTTCTCCCAAGCAGCCCAATGAAATCCTCATCCAATTAGGCACTGTCCATGTTTCCAAAAGGCCTTTCTCTCATAGACTGGTGCTATTCAGCCTCCCCCGGCATGACATCAGGCCCTCTCTTATAGCCCCACTTTACGCTGCTGCTCTCAAATAATGAAAGCTGCCAATTAATGACTAATCAACATGTGCAACAAGCACATCCAGTGAGGAGTGACTACCATCTAATCTGCTGATTAAAACAGAAGACAGAGATGCTCTGTTCGACTCTCTCTCCCGTCTTTCTGTGTTGCATTGCTGCAGAAACAACAGCCAGCCCACACACACAACCACACACACTCCTATACTCTGGCAACCTCATTTGAGAAGCTTGAAAGTTCATACGTGGAATTATTGGAGAGTTACTTGGAATACTAAAAGTTTTGATCTGTGGTCAGTGTTGTTTGCAGGGTAATACCATACAGTGCCTGCAGTAAATTCTAATGGTCCGAGTGTTTTTAAACTCCAGTGAGATCTAATTCTGTCCAGCTTTTCTTCGGTGTAATTTAATGACTTGACAAGACTATTTTCATGTCCAAGCTCAAAATGATTTGCCAGTTGCACGTATAAAAACACACACTTTTTAATGGTTGCCTGCAGAGCTAAAGGCTGGTGGGAATCACAGGGGGAATCTCCAGCCCACAGCAACAAAATATAGTAGAGCCGGCAACTTATCTTTCCACCCACACCACTCCCTGTCTCACATACAGCACGTTTCTATAGGTCGCCCCACCATAGAGAGCTTTGATAACTCACAGTGTCTGGCTAAATATTCTCACTTAAGGCGTCTGGTTAGTTTAAACATATACAGTAGAATAATTGACCTCCCCTCTCTAGGGGTTGGGTTACGGTCAGTACATTCACTTCAATGGGCTCTCCACAGGTCCCCAGACACCAAGTTGGATCCGTGCCATTTCTTGAATTAAGACGCTGTTTATGTTCTGGACTGGAGCAGTGCAGGATAAGGGTAGGGGTTGGATAGGGGGAGGGCTGAGGCTGAGGCTGGGCGAGGGTTCGGAGGAGAGGGAGGTAGCTGGTGCATTTACAGTGCAGCATGGGTTAACAGTGGGAATCAGGGGGATGGGAGGCTTGGGTGAGTTTGCCGGGTGTGGTACTTGAGAAAGGGGTGTGACCAGTGCCAGGGACCTGTAGCGGTGGGAGTGGATCAAAACAGTCAAGTTGCCTTAAGGCTGTTTTACCAACCTTTTAGCTGATAGATGCTAAAAAGCTCCAGAGAGCTGAGGGAAAGTGCAGAATCAGTGGATAATTCTCTGGGTGTTTGTCACCGCAAGGGACTCTTGTCACATTACATAGAATGATTTAACCCATTTTGACGTAAAAATATTGTTTAAAGCAGTTATAAGTATTTGTCTTTACAAACGAGACAACTAGTGCAAGATGAGGAGCTTCTGCTTTGTCACCCGGCTATCCTGTATCATCCTTCACGACTCATTTCACCTGTGATTGGTCTGTTGAGATGATAGGATGGGCTGCTCTCAACTGGCTATGGATGTGTGACTAAAAATGTATCAGATTTATAGCTAGAGTTGCATAGAGTCATAAGCACCAGCTGCCAGATTAATAGCTATCTGCTAAATTGAGATATATTTACCCCAGCCCCTTTTTAATCAATACACTTTTCTCTTTTTCAAGTAGTGCTACTTTTTAATTAAACAGTATGTTCTTATTTTGATTTAATCCTTCTTACTGCTGAAAACTTTTCTTAACCTGCTACTTTTCTCACCCGTCTGAACACACAAAGATTTATGGAACCTCTTTGAGTTGGATTGTAGGACATTTATTAATAGAAGGGGAGGGTAACCTAACGTTTTGTTGCTTTACTGCCAAGAGAAACTATTAAAAGAATTATGACCCAGACAGTTTAGATCCACTTTAAATCATAGTTGAAGACGTGCTCGTACACTCTCTGCTCCCCCTGGGCACAGCAGTGGCTCTCTCGGGGCCTTTGACACTTCCATTTGAAGATAAGTGATGTCGGGCTTGTTCCAGCTGCACTGTCTGTCTCAGTGATGCCCTGAGCTGCTGTGGGATTCCACAGATCACACAGGGACCCAACACAAATGTGGCGGGCGTGGGACGTATTTATTCTTGTGCAGTCAGCATCGTTACCACAGGATGAAATTTCATATATGAAAATATGAGAGGCTGTTTATTATAGGGCTTAACCTTGTATGTATATGCACAGCCTTCCAGGAAACCATATGCAACCTTCCAGGAAATCAGATGCACTAAGCAAATAACATAAGAACCAGGCACGATACAAAATGTTCTGTTCACTTTTCCCTCACTGTGCCTCAAGCTGGAGCTTCACTCTTTACTTCTAATGACATTGTTTTTAGATTACAGCTTATAAACATGGCTTATGAAACAGCTGAGCATCTGTGTTAGCATTTCTCATAACATAGTCCATATGGTTTACACAGTTTTTTCCTGTGAGATCAGGCAGACAGATTTTTAATAGAACACAAGTGATCAGGGAATGATCAGACTCCCTACAGGAGCCCGTGGGATGGTGCATCTGCAGGAGCGGTTTGTAATGGTCGGAAATCCTGCAGGAGCAGGGTGTAGGAGATAAAACACTTTGTACCTAGACATGACCTGACCCCTAGAAGCATAAAAAAGTGCCCTTTTGACCTTAGGATACCTAAGTAGGAAGCTTACAATCAGTGTGTGTTTTGTTTGTGTTATGTGTGCATGTGCACACACTCACAATTTCTGCCTTATGTTCCTCACTTTCTTTCAACACCCTCCACCCTGTCCCTTGCTGGCTCACAAATCAATGCGTGCCATTTTGTGAGGTCGGGGTTCGTTATATTGCACACGTTTTTTTTCACCGAGTACCCTATATGGAAAGAATGTGCTCTCTACATTCCAAAGATGACTGAGCAGAGCTGAACAGCCCTGTGTTAAGCTGTGTCCAGTCCAATCAGCTGAAGTCAAGTTGACTGGGATGAACACATTTTACAATTATATACACAGGGAGCGTAGTTGACACAGCTGCACAGCTGAGCTGTACAGATGCTGCCATTGAGCACAGTTGGAGTTTGGTTTGTGGTTGAAAGAGATTTTATTAAATCCAAATGTAACCAGAAGGACTTTGTGCTTGATCATTCAGTTGCAAGTCTGATATGTTTTATGAAAGAAGAAATATTTCCGTTGAATTGTCTGTTTGACAATGAATGCCTGGTCTTGTCCAGCCATGGGGTCCCAATTTCTCCTTAGTCGTTCAAGGTTCAAGGTCCACATGTTTAAATACATTCAGCATCATACTGGTGTTTGGCCACAGTGTTTGAGCTAGTTTGCTGTCCCTGTCAAGTAGGTGTCCATTAGTCACTCACTCTACAGCAGGAAATGGCACTTGAAAGTAAAAGCTTTGTGCCCGAAATTCACTCAAAAATAAAGTGTTTTTATTACAAATTTGACACATTTGCGAGTCACTAGTGGTCTATGCAGAATGGATCCATGACCCACTTTTTGATTGCGACCCACCAGTTGAGAACCACTGTACGCCACCTGTACAGTTGTCATGAATGTTGAAATTAGTTCTAGAGATCAAAACCATGTTTTGTGCTAGGCTGTAAACATGTATATTTCTGCTGTAAAGTTCAGCATTTTAACATAAGGGTCTATTGGGATTGACTTGCTTTTGGAGTCAGCCTCAAGTGGCCATTTTAGGAACTGCAGTTTTTGGTTCCAACAAGTTACACAATACAGACACTGTAGTACAGCGTATCTGTTGTTCCAAAGAAATACTAGCTTTGGCAACAGCAGAATGGCTATCATGACTTTACACATGATCCAAGCCACATGGCATCTATTTGATTTTATTCAGTAACACTAAATGTTGGAAGAAGTTTTAAAGTTGGAGAAGTTATTTCCTACCATTTAAATAAATATGCTTTCGCAACCTGCGTCTGACTTAAAGCAGACTCACTTGTAGACTACACAAGTTTATGCTCCAGTATGTTTCTTGATGCCTCGCTATAAATAACCCCCACTATTTAGAATGTATTTCCAATTAGGAAAGGACGGGAATATACCACATGGGAGCAGTGAACGCCTCCCAGAAATGCACAGAGGCTGGTTGGCAGGTAAACCATGCCTAGACAGCAAACATACTGACAGAAAGCCAAGCAGGAAGACGGACAGAAATGCAGAAATACCAACCAAACAGACAGACAAGTTGACAGTTAAGACAGACAAACCAGACCAACAGGCAGCCAGACAGGTTAAAAAAAAATCAAACCGACTTCTTAGTTTACAACTCATGTTTGGCAGTGCAGCTCACAAGACAGTCATTTATTTCAGGTTTGGCCTACATACAGTTTGAGAGGTTAAAAGTTTAATATTTCCATTTCCCACTCGAGGTATTTTTATTGGACTCCTTGGAACTGCTTAAGGAAGGGAAAAACCTAATAACCTGTTATTTAATATGGGAGGAAGTTGTGGCCTAAATAAGTAATGACTCTATTTAAAACCATAATGAGAGTTGATATACACGATTCTGAATGTATGTTTATCATTTGGAAAGAAATGTTCTCACAAAAGTGTGTCTGAAAGTTTGTTTTTGCTTTTGCAATCCCTTATCCCTTTTTGGCTCAGAACATGTGCATTGTGTGCCAGATTTAGTCTCATGGTGTTGGTTGCAAACAGACACACAGTCCTACAAAGTCCTCTTAACATCCATCTTTGGTCTGGTGAGCTGGTCAGCCACTGATCCACCACCACGTAAAAGAGGAGAACTGTTCAGGGAAATGTTTATACTGTTTCAATTAGGCTTTACTTTAAATAGCCCAGGGTTCTGGTGATCCCAGGCCTTGCCTTTGGCTTCTCTGCGGGGCTTATCACGTTGGGATGTTAAAGCTGGACCCTTGAGACGCAAGCACATATCAGCACATTAACTGCTAGACTGACTAAGCATGCTGGCCCACCAATAGGTGTTCAAGAGCAGCGACACTGTTCCACTTAGTGTTGCGTTTGTTGTGTGTAGTTACAGAGCGGTCAGAGGCTATTACTGTTTTCAAAGGTAAGTTTAGTTATGATTCATCATTTATATGTTGTAACATCCAATATGGTGTGTAACTGTCAGTGGTCAAAGTGTTTAAGTGTACAGGAAAGCCCTAACTAAGAAACGGTCCATATGTGTATGGCTTTTTGGTTCAAGGGTGATGTCGTATAACGTTGCATGTTCTGTCTCAATAAATACAAATCACACATATGTCACATTGCAGCTGACTGTTTTGTAAAGCATAAATCTTTCTGAGTGATCTTCTATGATCTTAGCAGCAGAAGGACTTTGCTACTCCGTCATGGTAATTATGTCAGTGTCATTTATGATAATTAACTGAATAGGTTTGGATTTTTTTGACAGTTGGTTGGATAAGACACCATTTGAACATGTCACCCTGGGCTTTGGGAAATTACACTAGGCCTGTTTCACTACGTTCTGACATTTTATTGACAAAAAATGAATGATTACTCAAGAAAATAATGGGCAGATCAATTGATAATGAAATTAATCATTAGTTGAAGTCCTAAAGATCGTGTTTTCTTAATGATCATTGCTCAGATTCAGTTTCCTAACTTAGAAAGATAAATAGAGTTGTAGGTAATGTTGGTAAAACTGCCAGTGTGGACCTTTTTAAAGTAATGTAAGTCACACACTAAATATTTCCTACAACATCAGCTGGAAACCTCAGAGCAGAGCACCTTCATTACAGTGTCATGTATCAGCTGTAAAGTCTCACCCTGGATAGCACTGGAAAGGATTTATGATTCATGATAGGCGTTATTAAGGCCCTTGCGTTTGAAGTCCAGGAGCTAACATTCTCCCTCATGCAAGTCTGAGCAAAAATCACTTTAATTAATCCAGATGCAGTCACCTCACTGCTGGGTACAGCCGCCCGTACCCCAAAGTCCCCCTTTCTAGTGCAGCGACACTGTCCGGATAATTGCACTGTCAAGGTCAGAGATGGTTAGGTTTTAGTACACTGTTCAAGTGGAAGGAATCGAATCAAAGGGCTCTGAGAGGGTCTAATCCCTGCACTGGAATGGCTTTGATTGTGTCAGGGAGCAATTAAGCATAGGTGCAAGTGTGTTTGGTCAATATATCAGTCACTGAGAGTCACCATGGCACGTATGAGCACTTTGAAACTTGGGTTGAGAGGTATTTTAATGCTACATGGAACGCCTGAGCTTTTTTCCCATGTTTTATCACGCACACATGAAGCAGAATTTAAACCAGCGATGTGAAAGGCCATGTACTGAATTCAGTGGTATGTAATGTTTACTATTTAATCCTTGTAACATGTAAGAGGCAGTTTTGATAGACTTAAAGGAATGCTGTACCCCTCAGATAATCATTTTTATATCGGTAACTCACCCCATATTTTATTGAACTAAGGAAGAAAACTTAGTTTTTCTCACATGCTTCCACAGTGAACGAAGAATCCAAAAACGGCAAACATTATGAATGCATCGATGCCATAGGGGTCCGCGTTTAACAACAGCAAAACTACATCAAAACAACCAAAGTTTTCTTTCAGGATTCAGCACATGACAGGCCTAGAACTGACAAATGACTTTTTTGGTTGGTGAAGTATTCCCTTAAGCTTTAGTGAGGCACAGCCTTTTCGTTGAGCTTCTAATGTAGTTGAAATCTGCTGCTGTCCCTCTTGCACAACCTCCTGACTCCTGACATATAATAAACATACACTTCAGCCACAGCTACTCAGCCAGTGTGTGGCGCCTAATGAGGGGCTGCTCCGAGAGTTTAGGCTGATGTTAATTTGTTTTGTTTTTGTTGTAAACTGTGTGTCTGTAAATAATGTGTAAATGACGAGTTGTCCTTGCATGCCAGCCGGCCGGGCCACACACATGGATTGACACAAAAACACACACACACACACACACACACACACACACACACACTCATAACAAGCAAGGCCTTTCAGCGGTCCTAGTGATCGTGGTGCCAAGCTCTTTGTTTAGAATGCATTCATGGTTAGGTCATTAAAAAACTTCTCAATTTTAGTTCTACAGAATAATTGGTAAGGAAGATCTCTGAGTGACAGTTATATTTATTTCATCAGCTGACGCCGTTTTCAGGATAACTTCTTGTAATAGATGGAAAACGCAGAACTTATGGCAGGCTATTTTAAGAACATATCTGCCTGCCACAGTGGACAATGTAAGATATAGTCTGAATGGTGTTCAGTGTAAAAGGAAAATCACAGCTACAGTGTTGGAAAAATGCAAATATACCGTATCTGGGGTTGGCTTTCTTTTTTGTTGGCGATACTGTTTGCACACAGTACCCAACATACTCTACATACTATACCTTCAAATTAGAAAAATGTTGTGGTATGATACAACTGTGGGCCAGTGTCTGAAAGCCTCCAGCATTTCAACTTGTAAGAGAATTGTTAAGAGCAAGTTAGACTATTATTTTGGTTGTAGCACATTAAACACTCATGTAGATGTTTCCATTTGATCTCTACTCTTATGTTCTACTTTACAGTCTAAAGGGGTCAGTAGGGCTAGATGGCAAACTTGGAACTTTTAAGGGTATCAGAATCATTCATTCATTCATTCATTCATTCTCCGTAACCACTTATCCTATTTGGGTCCTGCATGTCTTTGGACTGTGGGAGGAAGCCGGAGCACCCAGAGAAAACCCATGCTGACTCGCAAACTCTGCACAGAGGGGCTCCCCCATCCCGGGTTCGAACCAGAAACCCTCGTGCTGTGAGGCGACAATGCTAACCACTGTACCACTGTGCTGCTCTTTAAGATAATCAATCGGTGCCAAATTTTGGTACCTGAGAGCTCATCTGGACCCCAGGTTTAGACAAGAGGCAAAATTGCCGTGAAGTGCCTCAAAGCCAGCCGCAGAGCTCTGAGGCTGGCAATGGAACCCTGCAGAGGGCCCTGAAGACAGGAATCTGGTCACGGTGCTTCACAGCGGCTCCATCGACTGCTCTATTGGCTTCCTAGTGAGCTAGAACTATCACTGCAGTGCTGATTTGCTGCGATATATACAGCGTCAGTTCCATTTTCTTCTCTATATTATTTAAGTAACAGCCTAGTGTCATTGCTAGACAAGCAGACACATAAACACTTAATATGTGATTGAAAAAGCATAGAGAAGCAGAACTGTTTTTTAGTCTACCATGTTTACCACGTTTTTGTTACTACAGAGAAAGTAAAGGACCAAATAAAGGTACCATTGGATACCGAATTTGGTTCATATGTGACTGGTACTCAACCCTAGTCAGTACTGTGCACCAGAAGTCCTTTTCACACCTTTCTAAAGTCAAAATTGGATACTGCAATTTTTGTAACTTTCTGAATACCCGCAATCACTTAAAGCAGTTAATACCTTTTTTCATTTTTTACACAATTTCCGCCAACTGAGCTATTAACAATTTGGCCCTCTGGTGTGGTTGGACAACAGGTAAACAAAGTTTAAGCATAATTCGGCCCTTACAGTCAATGCTGTAGTTTTACTTGGTGGTTTAGTTAGTGCCCTCTTGTTGTTGTGCTTGCATCACCTTTGCCAGAAGATTTTGCAATTTAACCGTATGTCAGTGTGCACTGTGTTCGTTGACTCCACTGGGGGCAGGGTGGTCCTATCATTGTACACTGACTTGTTGGTCAGAGATGGCAAGATACAGAACTCTGTAAACACAAGTAGACCTTCTCAGAGACCCTGAAAACTCCTACAAATAGAGCCTTTACACACCCACGCACAGCCACACATGTGCAGCATATGCAAACATCCACATACAGTACATATACGCACACAGAAACCCATGTACAGGCAGAAATGCACACACATATACACACTCCACAGCCGCAAGGGCAGCCCGCTCACAACCGCTAATGCAAACACAAGATAATATTAGCTGTCTATAAAATGGCAGGTCATATTTTTAAAATACCAACATGGGGTCATGAACTGCTGCATAAAAGACCATCATAGTTGTGAGCCCGAGCTGCTTGGCTCCAAATATACCCTTGGGTCTAACTTAAGACCTGGAGAGGTGCCTGCGGGTATTTTTGGGTCAGTGTTTACAGGTGTTTGTTCAGTGGCAGCGGTGCCAAGAGGTTAATAGGATACCCACTTTAAGAAGTTCAAATAGACTAAAGTCCATGTTGTTGAATTTGTGGTTATTTTGACCCAGGGATGGCCGGGAGGGAGGCTTCATAGAGCTGAAGAACACCTTTAAAGTCCCCCGAGGTGCAACTTCTATCACAGCCGTGTTCATTTACAAAGACCGCACCATCAAAGTATGGTGGTGTGTGGTGTGATTGACCGTTGGGTCGGTGTCAGAACGGTAAAATGATTTAGAAAACTTAAAATGACAACTCTCTGAGGGAAACGTCCTCTGGCTCCATAATAGAGACTTGCATAAGGTGCATGACTTCTTTATAGCAAACCTCTGTTTACTCTACTAATGTGCTGCAATAGTGCAAAGTTAAACCAGCTCTTTTATCATCCAAATATAAGCCATTATGGTTTGTTTTGGCTCCAGTTCATGCACTTTACCCTAGATTTGACTGGTGCAAATCCAGTGACCAGGAAGTTGATTTTCCTTAGTCTTTTTTTTTTCCAGATGTAAAGTACAAATCATAATTTTGAGACAAAGGGGTAACATCTGAAGTCGATTTGGAGTCAAATTAAGTTATTTTGCGCCACAAACTATAACCAACAACTCGTCCTCGCTTGTTGTTTGTTGATGTTGTTTACTGTGGGTCTATGTGGGTTAAGAAGTGCTCTGTGCTATATCGGTCTCCTCAGAACCTCCATCTTCACTTCCTTCTGTCACCCTCCTCTCCTTCCTTCATCCTTCCTCTCGCAAACCTTCCCACCCTCCCCCTTCATCCTTTATAGTTTTCCACTAACCTCTATTTACCTGCTCTGCTTCCTCCACAGGTTGTGCTCTGTCCATCCTGTGTTGAAACTGATTCAACCGAGCAAGTTGTTTGAAAGATCTGAGAAACACAAAATATGGCTGTGGCCGGATGTCCGGATTACTTCCTGCATCATCCAAATTATCAGGTAAATGGCACTTTCCATTGTAGGTTTTTCTTTGGTAAGATAAAGTCTATCTTTAAGAATAATTTACATGCTACTTTAACAGCTCAACTAGTATTTGTAGAGATGAAATGTTGCCATTTTAGACGAGAAATGACACAGCCAAGACCTAAAGTGTGAAGCCAGACTGTGATGTCAGTATGACTTGTACTCCAGAGTTGGACTCACAGGATGTCTGTTTAAAATTTTAAACCCAAAATAACTTTAATAGAAATTCTGACATTTCTAAAGCAGCAATGTTCCAGTGTTACGGACAACATTTGACTTGTTTTTCTACAGGGCATGAATGACTTCCATAATTTATAAATGAGACTTCTGGGAAATTGTTATTTGGATGAGATAATTATATTTGAACTCTGTCCCTGTACAAACCAGGCACCTTATGTATTTTACATGGGAAACTAATAATAAACTATTCAAGAAGCACTCAAGGTAATGTAGATTTGCTTCCAAGATTTAGAAGGAATAGTGAGGGTGTGGATTCAGGTCACTACAGTACTTGCCAACAGTCCTGCCTTTCCCAGCCTCTCTTGATCAGCCCCTGATCAAGAGATAAGAAATACTTCACCCGCTAAACGATCATTTGTTTATCAGTTACTCATCCTATGTTACAATGAATTTTTGAAGAAAACTTTATTTGTCTGGTGTGCCTCCACAGTGAACGAAGAATCCAAAAAAGGAGAAAGTTCTTGATGAATTGAAGTAAAAGTAGTTTTGCTGTTGTTTTGCTGTTCAGCAACAGTAAAATGCAGTAAAATCCAAGTCCCATTTATACAGTCAGACGCTCAGTACTTCCCAAACACATGCATTTTTGCTGACACCTTATTTATAAAAACACTTCTGCATAAATAGTCCCACACACGACAAGGTAGCACGCCTGTGTTTTAACCCTGCTCAATGAAATGCACATCAGGAGTTTAAACGTGCTTGCCAAGGTACGCTTCTCTTTTGCAGAAGTGCTGAGTGTACGACTGGATAAATGAGACATGGATTATCGTGCATAAGTTCTGTGAGAGTCTGTAAACAGATGATTTGATATAGTTGTGCTGTTAAAAGCAGCCAAGAATTTTCTCTGTGTTTGGATTCTTCATTCACCGTGGAGGCATGTAAGTTTTCTCTAAGAATTCACTGTAACACGGAGTGAGTAACTCATATACAAATGATCATTTTGTGGGTGAAGTCTTCCTTTAATAGTATGGTTGGTCCATTAGAAGAACGGCCTTTGGTTATAGTTTGTTCTGTTTAGTTTAGTCCTGACTACAGAGAGAGTGTGTGAATGGCAGTGATATGGTCCGAACATTCCACCACTGTGAACACATTGAATTCACAAAGAGCTGCAGGGGGACCAACTGTTTAAGAGTGTTGGTCCAACAGAGGTACAAAGACATCTTTTGGTTGATACACCCCCAGGTAACGGCTGCTCTTTTCATTCTGACTCAATGGTCGGCCCATTCACTCACACTCATACACACACACACAAACATGTACACATACAAGCACATACACTAGGACCTTTTGTACTGAGTGTATTGTCCTTATGCAGTGCAAATCCTATTTCATGTTCCTGGAGTAAATCCAAGATTTCAACAGCTTCCTCTTTGGATCTGAATGAAAAAAGAGTAATGAAAAAATACACACATGTAAAGGAATAGTTATCCTGAAAACACAGTTGTTTCTATACTTCTGTCATGGTTTTGGGACGTTTGATTGTAACTCACCTCATGCAAATATAATGACATGGTAATCATGATAATCAGTTGTGAGCTATAAACTATTGATTAAATCACAGCATAAATCACATTTAAACTACTGTGTATAGATAGATACATACTAGATAATCACTACAGGAGCAGTACCTTTAAAACTCTGGGTTCAGTTGCACAAAACACCGTAAGTTAAGATCTCCCTTAAAATGTTGACTTAAGTATTTATGGTTTTCTCCTTGCCTTGGTCTTATACTTAAGGAATCCCTAGACTGTTGCACAAAAGACCTTAGCAACAAAAGCAAGATGAACAAAAACTTGAGGTCCCTCAGATGCTATCTTAACTGCAACATGACTGAGTTTATGGTGATAAATAAAATCAACTAATACACCCTGAGATGAGTCTTCTGTGACCAGGAGAACCTCATGGATATGCTTTTAGTTTTACACTTCAGATTTGACTGAATTAGTTTTCGTTGCAGTTTCTTCCTACAGTCGTTTGCTGTTTTCTGCTATTTGGGGGTCAGATTTACTTTGTTGTATTGTCTTTCTATGATTATATTCCTCAATAAGTTCAATCTTTTCCTCCTCTGGCCAATATGGTCAGAGTCTTGTCTTCTTTTCTTCTGCCATTTTTTCACTATCTAACTGTAAGCCAACTTTGTGAGACGATAACAGGCATCACAAGAGTGAGTCCAAACAAACAATCGCCATGGAAACTGTTACTGCTGTAAAATCTCTTTCAATGCAGTAAATGAGTTAATGTTATTCCCTCTGTGCAAGGGATACTGTGCAACTGTGTAAGTTCCTGATCTAAGGAGAAATTAAGCCTTAAGTGTCATACTTAAGCAGAATACCTAAGGTGTTTCGTGCGACTGGCCCCAGACTCTTCACTAATCCTACTTTTGTTTCGCTATTAGCAGTGTTAGTGACATCCATCTACCAGGCTTATGAATAAGATGTTTGCATTAAATTTGGAGATATTTTTCTAAATTCTTAAAAGTCAGAAATATGTCCTTTTAATCTCTTAAAAGTGTCTGCAACCAAATTCTTTTACTGTTTGATTTTAAGGTGCAGCCACTTTTTAACTATCAATCTAATCTTAATTTGTTAAATTGAATTTTTGCCGACAATATTCATGAACAAGAGTATATGCATTAGGAACAGGACAAATACAATTTGTTCCTCTCAGCATTTTGTACAAACAAAGGCCTGTGAATATCAGTTTGTGTCCTGATTCGCTGATTTGTTATTGAGCACTGGCAGCCCTGACCTCTGGACGTCGATTGGGTTTTAGGTTCGGTTGATTAGTTCACACCAGCCTCCGTAGTGCAAAGGTCTTCGAAACGTTTGTATTAGAGCAGTAGCACTATTAACCTGATCGGAGGCTAGCCTGTTGTCTGCTCGTCATCTGGGCCAGGGCTTTATCTGTGACCTGTGACCTGTGACCTCAGAGCTAGAGGACAGAGAGTTCAGCCTGCGAGATTCTCCCAGATCTCCACAGCTTAGAGAGACACAAACCAAAGATCCACATGAGGCTGTGTGTGTGTGTGTGTGTGTGTGTGTGTGTGTGTGTGTGTGTGTGTGTGTGTGTGTGTGTGTGTGTGTGCGCGCTGACAGGCTAGTATTTGTGGTAGAGTGAAGTCCGTGTTATTAGTGTGTATATTATTTCTGTGTTTCTGCCTTACTGCTACAGCTGCAAAGATTAATCCACATATGTTGTTAAGTGCGTAAGTGTTAATGAGGCGTACATTTAATAACAGAACAGTTTAAGGAACTGACCCAACAAAAACAAAACCACAGGGAATTGGCCCCGAGTCCAAGCTGAGGCAACACCCCCCTTTGGCACAGTGAATCATCATGTATAGTGTCCAAAAATAGAGCAGTGTAAATATGTGTAGGCTAATCTGCTTACCATATGTACTCATTGCATTCACACTGCCTTGTGCTCATTCAAACACACCAACATTTTAATGGAAATCAACTGTGATTTTTTTTTTATGTGGCAGACAGGCACTATTCCATTGTAGGAGGCTGCTTTGACAGCTTTAAAATCTGAATAGAGTCAGGAATCATGTAGTTCTTTCATCTTTGCCAACAGTTTGGATGGGTGCTGCTAGAGCTACAGTATACAGACATTAATGTACACACTGGTTCTCACACACACACACACACACTCACACACCACACAGAGCAGTACCCGCGCTCAGACACACACTCGCTCGGCTGTTTGCAAAGCATTCAGCTATAACAGATGTACCTTGACTGCTGCTTGACTTGCCGAATGAGAAAACCCATTCACTGTGAAATTCCAGGCTTATGGAAGATTTTCCCCGATAAAACTGCAGCAGCAATTCAAAACAGATTCAAGTGAAGATAACATTCATGCTAAACTCGAGGGATTATATCGCCACTTTAATCTCGTTTCTGTTGTATGATCGTGACCGTTGAATAAATGATGGTATGTGCAAAGTGAGGGGAATCTGATGTGGTAAAAAACGGATTGATAACGACAGGATGATAGCTGATTAAAGGACCTTTAATCCAGAATCTACAGTACCAAGGTTATATAAATGTAAAACTAACCTGGTCCCTCATGTATAGTGAGTAGATTCTGCAGTAAAATGCTGTGTAAGCAAAACTCAAGGAGTCTCTGTACGCCAAAAAAATAATGTTGTCGTGTATAAAAGTTCTGTATGCCCTCCAGTGTATTAAGCTTACCGAAATCTAAGCTGGATCACTGGATAAACAAGCAGAGTTCAGCACTTGAGCATAATTTTTGCCATGAGAGAGCCTGAGATAGCCGTATTGTTTTATCTGGGACTAAATATTAACAAGATTGTGAGGTTTCCCATAACATACTCAGTAATCTTAGGTATCAGAACATTGCTTTTGTTTTGCTTGAACTTTTGCAGTGTGAATATTTCATTGCATTTGTAAGAGGATCATTTCACAAAAATCATGTCAGTGTGGACATGGTATTGAGGCTGGGGTGATTTACTCTGCAGCTTTGACTCAGTCGGCCATCACTTTCAGTGCATTGGAGTTAAAAGGAATACCCAAATGATCATTTGTATATCAATTATTCACCTGTGTTATGTTTAAAAGAAAATGTAGTTTATTCTCACGTCCCTCCATGGTGAGCAAAGAATCCAAAAACTTGATAAATTAAAGTTACAGGGGTCTACGTTATATAACTATATCAAAACATCTGTTTACAAACTCTCACACAACTCCTGCAGTATAATCCAGGTCTCAGGGTGCTTTCACACCTGCCCTGTATGGATCGGTTCAATCGAACTCAAGTTTGTTTACCCCCAAGAACATTTTGTTTGGGCAGGTGTGAACACAGCAATCAGATTCGGGTGTCACCTCAACAACCGGACCAAGACCTTCTTGAAGAGGTGGTCTCAATCTGGGTACAAACAAACTCTAGTGTGGTTTGTTTTTAGTGAGAATGTGTTCCAACCTCGATCCGAACCAACTGCAGTCACATTACGCATTGTTTGTGTTAAACATGAGCATGTTATGAACATGCTGTAATGTAATGAACATGTCATGTAATGTAATGAACAATGCAAGCAATGAAGTACACGATGACCAATGCTTAAACTCAACTGGCATTGTTGTCTCTCTCTTGTAACATTAAGAGGTTTCACATTTATTTTGCAAGTATTCTCTTCTTTAACATTTTGTTTACTTCCTCGATTTTTACCACATGGCAAATCTGACCAATCAAGACAAGCTTTCTCGAGCAAGGCATTATATGTGGTCCGCTTGCAAATTGTGGTCTGCTTGTAAATGCTGCCGTGAGAACATGAACCAACTCAAGGCAATTATGCAACTTTGTTACAAAATAAGTCCCTGATTCGGACCAAAGCAAGTGAACTCTAGGTTTCAAAGCACCATAATTAATCCAGTCATATACTCAGTATTGTAAATTTATCTTGCTGAACATGGGATGTGCTGGTCTACCACTGCCTCAATCAATAGTTTGTGTCATTGTGTGATTTTGGTGAATTCAAATAAACCCTCCAAAACACCAAAGTCACACAATAACACAATAAACTAAGTAGTTGAGACAAGGGCTGTGTTCAACAAGTTGAAATAACTGTTGCTGTCAACAGAGTCTGGCTTTGAAGAGAAAATATATTCAGTTTCACTTTCTGTTTAGTTCCGTGTTCTGAAAGTGCTGTCTGTTTGCGAAGTATTGAGCATACAACTGGATAAATGAGACCTGGATTATACTGCATGAGCTGTGTGAAAGTTTGTTGATGTATGTTTCAGTTTAGTTTTGCTGTTGTAAAATTCCAAACAAACCAGCTTCAATTCATTGAGAAACTTCTTAGTTTTTGGACTCGTCGTTCACCAATGAGGCATGCAATAAAAAAGTTTTCTTCACGAATTCAACTTAAGAGGGGGTGACTAATTGATTTACAAGTGGTCATTTGTGGGGTGAAGTATTCCTTTAGTCAGATGTACAACATCGACGTGTTCCTTCATTCACCATACCAAGTTTTTACAGAATAGGGTCATGAACTGACTGGAGTTTACCTCGGCATGAGTTATGTACCTATCTCAGCATTTACAGGCAGAAATATGTCTGACTTTCTTGCTGCAGGGTAGGTAAGATAACTTAGGAACCTAACCTAGGAATTGTATTTTACAGTTGTTTAAACAAGGGATGTTCTTATGGCAAATGGGAGATCCTTATGTTTTGTGTTTTTTATCTTGGGTTTATGATGCGAAATGGTGACCAAACATTCAAATTCATTCTGAATTTATACATAATGGATTTTGGATAGGGATAATTGGCAAAAGTAGCACATAGAAAGATTTCATATAAGTGTCATAACGTTTCTTAATTTTATGATTTTTCTGCTTTCTTTCTTCTTTGTTTTTAGGCTTCAAAATAACATTTGGTTGATGTATTTATAATAAAACAAAATATATATTAAATGATATTTACAAAGCTATTCCATTGCCTGCCTACCAACTGTCTGCACTGTATATATAATGTGTAACAGGTTTTCTGTAGTAAATACCCAGTGATTATTTAGGTAAGGGCTACTTATAATAAAAAGAAAATGCATCTTAGAAAATTCTGCTGAACTCCCACGGACCTGCCAGATTGTCTGGGTAAACAACATAATAAAGGCTTCCCAACAATGGCGAACATAATAAATGGGATAATGCTATAATAGATTCATTTGAATTAGAAAGAAAAGATTATTTAAAAAAAAAAGCTTAAATCAGCTAATGTTATGTAAATAAATGTCACTGCCTAGCTTGTCAGCGGCTCAGCCGTGCTGTGACAGCAGCTGAGGTCCTACTGTATAAACAAACAGATAAACGAAGCACTAGAGCAGACATTGGTGTGACCTCCTGATCTCATTCTGGTTAATTATGTAAGAAGGGATTTCCACTTGCTGTCTAGTGTTCATGTATGTTGTAACAGGACTGTCTCCTGTTAGCGCTATTGCTGTCAGCAAGCATGGTCTGCCAGAAGCAAGTCTTGGACCCTTGAGGAAGATTTCCTCATTGCTAGAGATTTTCTGAGAATATTAAATTCTAGATAAGCCATAATGGAAATTTCATACTGGTAAACTGTTAAAATGTTCTTATGGATCCCGTTCATTCATAGCACTTCCTTTATAGCCAAAAAACTCTCAGCAAGCCACACATTAATTCATATTCAATCCCCAGTCATAACATTTAACCTCAGTCTGACCTCTTCCAAAGGCGTAGCTTTGACATGCGTCCCAGTCTTTAACTTTTTGTTTGAGGCCCGATCACCAGACCTTTGTGTCTGTCCTGCTTTCAGTGGCTTAACCTTGACTCTGGCCTTCCACTGACCCCTTTTAAAAAGAGTTCCTTTCAACTTCATCAATATAAAAAGGGCCCTTATATGCCACTTGTCAAAACTTGGCCTACCCTCAGTCCTGTTTTGACCCCTCTCTAAGAACTTAAGCAACACGTGTGTGAGTGTGTGTGTGTGTGTGTGTGTGTGTGTGTGTGTGTGTGTGTGTGTGTGTGTGTGCGCGTGTGTGTGTAAAGGAAATAGTGTGAGGAGGAGCAGGATGAGAAAATGCAAGAACAAGGATAAAAGACAGAGCATCCATTTGTTTTTTCCCTTCTGCAGACAAAGAAAGCAGGAAGGTCATCTTTTATTTTCTCATTTTCTCTCCCCCTTTGTATTCTTAACCTTATAGACTTCTATAAACCTATAAACAAATACAGAATTATCAATGGCATGGCTGAGAATTATGCTAAATAGCCAGTATTTATAGGATTAAATCCCCATGTTAACATTCTGTCAATTGTCTATGGAGGCATCAAAGGCTGTCTGGGTTTTTGGATTTTTGTTGCTAAGATTCACAAAAGAGATCAAGGTGTGTTTTAAAGGTCATTTAGTCCTTTAGTGTGTGTGCAGTGTGTGTGTTAACTCATTTACTGCTAGACAGCCATGCAAAACATCATTCAACACCAGTATATGGTGTGAAAGAGTCCCTACGTTTTTGCTCAGTGGAGCTGAACCATGACCATCCTGTCCTGAATACATGCGCACACACACACAACACACACACACACACACACACTAATGCTGTGCTGTACCATCCCACCAACTAAACAGCGTCCCAGTGCTGTTTGGGTGACTGGGTAGGGATCAGTCACAGTCTGGTAGCTGGACCCCCAGACAGTGCGCGTCGATGACGGGGTTTGCTATGTCATGGGAACACATGGGGTGATGCGGTGGTTATTTTACTTTTTTTTTAGTCTAATTACGCTCCAAAATCCCTTTTTCGATCCAAGCCAAGACGGCTGGAACGCAAAACAATACAAAGACGGAACAATGCAATGCAATGTAATGATTGGATGCGGTTGGGTTAGTTGGTATAGAAGAAGGTTTGGGGGTGGTGGTGGACAGAACCATACGCTGACACTGAACTCTCAGTTATATCCAGTTTAGTCTGAACGTAGGCACCAGTATAGGCAGCAGAGAGGAACACTAATGACTTCTTCTTCGCTGAACATAAAAGCTAAAACTCATGGATTAGATATTTCTAGGCTATTCAGCCAAGCCCTTATTATGAAGAATTGAGGCATCAGAGAGGAATTCTACTTCATGCTTAATTCTCACAGTGAGTTGATTCTCTTCAAACTGCTCATTAAGTCTTGACAGTAAAGTTACTTTAAATGTCACAGCTTCTGTAGGATTTAAAAGTGTTTTTAATTGAGTTCTAAAAATGTATATATTTGTGGACAGATTTGAGCCTTGCATTGAAAATGGCTCGTTCAGGAATGCCTTCGGGCTGTTGGTATTGCAGAGATACAAAGCTAACATAAAACTCATCTAAAAGCTTCCAAATTCAATTAAAGGTACTGTAGAGGTTATTTACAGTTCTTTTGGTTTGTCTTTACTATCTCGGATAAAAATGGTTGTTAAAGTTCCACACCAAGGGAAACAAGGTCAAGCATAAAGAGAGGCTAGATGTTGCAGTGATAAACTCTGTGGCAGTAGAACACCACTCTATTGAAAACAACATAAAAGACACTGTCCAGAAAATCTATCTGACTGTGGGTCTAAAGGATGACATGATGGACACCAGGACCATCATCATTTAATCAGATTAACTCAGATGTTCTGGAGGCAACAGAATAATTCAAACCGATGTAAGGCAAAAAGCTTCTATCATAGAAAATTAGGTGGAATAACATCTATCACAGAGAACAATCTTGCATTGTCCATCACTACTGTAAATCAGGCAAAAAAAAAGCAATTGCTTTTATCTCAGCATCAGAGGAGGTCTGCTGTGTTAGAGAGACTGAGCACACAGTAGTCTGCCCCAGTGTGTGCTGTTTCCTCTCCTCAATCAAATATATTTGGAAGCATGATTTTTGGGGTTGATGTTTTTCTTATTCAACAGTTTTGCAGTGATTAGAAATATGCTGGAGAAAGAAAGGTCAAACCAAGACAGTCTGGGTAGATGGTATCTTAAACTGTTGGTCCTCTGTTCTCTGATACACATGTCCAATTTCACATACTGTTCATGGGCTGTTGCTATGTTTTCTTCACACAGGCAGTGTAGGAATTGTATCTTAGATTCAACTTCTTTTGGATTTGTTGTATTTAGGGATGCCCAATTAATCAAAATATTATCAAAACTGCAATATGGCCAAGTGCAATATCCAAATTGCAGGAGCTGCTATTTTATGGTAAAGGTAAAATATGTCACAAAAAATAAATAAAGCATAAATAAAGAATTGTGATGCTCCAGTAATGCCCCAACCTCCAAATCATATCCCAGACATAAAGAAATATGCTTATTTGGTGCAGACCCCAGCAAAAATCACATATTCATCATTTTATATTGTTTCATTCAATTCAATTCAGTTGTATTTATAAAGCCCAATATGTTTGCAAAAAAAGAAGAACAAATTTTTCAGAATCTGAGGAGAGAGAGAGAAGGAGACAAGGGGCTCGGCGTATCATAGGACGTCCCCCGGCAGACTAGGCCTATGTCAGCCTAACTAGGGGCTGGTCCAAGATAAGCCTGAGCCAGCCCTAACTATAAGCTTTATCAAAAAGGAAATTAAAACAAAAAAGGTGAAATTTCTACTAAACTCCTTGCAATATCTATCAAAAAAATTGCAATATGACTTTCTTTGCAAATCATGCAGCCCTAGTTGTATTTTTTAAAACCTATTTAAATGCATTTGTAGCGTTAGCTGCAATGGGAAAATGCCAATAGAATGGCACCCCTCACTTTAAAATTTGGATCAAGCATACTGTACTACCTGTTGAAGGTGATGTTTCACATGGTTTTGAGATTCAACAAATAGTATGGGCAAACTATTCTGCCTCTTTCTTCCTTGTACATTTGTTCAACTCTAAAGATACCAGGAGCTTTAAGCACTTGCACAGCTTTTTTTTTTTCCTGATCCCATTTGAAATTGTCCCACAGACAGTTCTTCAGTTTGTGACCCCTTATTGGGAAGCTTGGGTCTATGATCTCTGCATAAAGTTATATTCCTCTATTTGGAGGCCAAGAATGGGTGTGCTTTTAATTATTTTTGTTGTGCCTGTGAACTTGATATTATATGTTAATTATTTCATTATCTTGCGATAACGAAGCTTATTTTCTTGTGATAACAGATTTATTTATGTTGATTCTTGAGATAACAAAACGCTGATTTCAGTCAGGACCACTTTAGTCAAAGACAACTTTATTTTCTATTTGCAGTATAATATTTGGCGGTATGGCTCTGTTCTGTCACCTCTCTGCCCTTCCATGTGCCTATGTGAAAAGCCTAAGGCAGAGAGAGCAAACCCCCCTCCCCTTCCATTTGCATACATGGGAAGCCTAAGACAAAGACCCCGGGTTACAGAACAGAGCAAGCATTAATGCCAATCAGAAATGACATTCATAAGTCAGACACAGCATGAAAAGGAGGAGCTGGGGTGCAGGTGCCTTGCAAAGCGGCTTGCAGAGTAAGCGACAACAGTACGCAGGCTAAAGCAGTTTAGAAAGGGCACTCTGAGTAAAATTTGCCAGTTGGTTGCGTGGAAGGGAATCATGTGATCCATCAGCTGACTCCCCTCTGTCAATCAGCTGATCCATCAGTTGATTGGGCTTCTTGAGATCAGCTGATGTAGCTGGGATGTGAGCTGAGCTTGACACTGTGGTCTGACTGAACTAACGCTATGCTCAGTTTCCCACGATAATGAGATAGTTTATCACAAGAAAATGGCCTTTGATTTCTTGAGATCACAAGATGATTATGGAGAACTCGAAAATGAGTGTCTGGTTCATTTGATCACACCTGATTTCAGCCTTTAAGATCACCGGTATGACTGTCAGAAGGGATTCATAATTGAACCTTGAATGAAGTACAATCATAACAACAGTTATGTGTTGGTCAATAATGGATACTCTTTGATCTGACTGTTTCACCTTAAATCAGTTGCTACACTTTTAAGAGGCCATCTATGTGTGCTTGCATGGCACTAGAGCCACGTTCTGTTCCAAAGTTTATATAAAAAGAACTCCCTGTTCAGGGAATGTTGGTTAAGGGAACTTCCCATTACTAAATTCCTCCATTCTGTACACCCTGCATTGTCACCAAAGAACACATTGCTTCCTTTGCACATTAATCTGCTTATATAAGCACCTTGAATACCTGTTGTTGCTGCTACTGTGGGAATTGCATACTACTTATATAAGAATAAAAAAAGTTTGTCGCAATATTGTAGTGACACTGAGCCGTAACATCAATATTGGTTTGGCTAGCTTTAAGTTTAGCGTGCTAGAGGGCAAGGCACACTGACTGATTATTAATCTTACTTGTCAACTTCTGGGGAACTGAAGAACCATTGTTAAGGTCTTAACCACAAAGTTCACTGTTCCCTTTGAACTGAGCATTGATTGCTCCCTACAGTTTGGAATCTTCTGCATACCCTTCGCAGTCCACGTCACGGGGAGCTACTAGACAATCGGCATGTACTCCTGATCTCTGGAAACCACAAGTTATTAGAGGAAATTAACTTTTGTTTTCTCATGATTTGGGATTTATTATCTCATTATCATGAGATAACTAAATAATGAACTTGTGATCTCGAGATAATGACATTAAAAAGATCATTTTAAGCAGGGCTGTTCTCTGCTTCCATATATGACTACACTTAAATACCATTTAGAGGATTGCTTCTGTGTGTTAAACAGTGTTGTCTGATTGTAATTAAGTTCCCAGTGGGGTGGCAAAATTTTTAATTTTTTTCCTTGCTTCTCTCTCCCACAGCAGGACAATATAGACCGATCCTCCAATCACAGACAGGCTGATCTCATTGGTCCGAGCTTCCAGCAGTCAGCCAATCGGAGTTCTCCTAACCACCATCAAGGTCGGTCCACCTCTCCACCATTCTGTGTGTGTGTGCCTGCATGTGTGCGTGTGTGCGTGTGTGCGTGCGTGCGTGCTAATGCTTGCACATTAAACCAGTCAGATATTGTTGACTTACACTGGTGTTGTATGACACAGATGAACATACTTAGTAATGCTCTGACATCGTGTTACATATGATTTTACATAGTAATGAGGCGTGTCATATGATATTGCATTCTTCTTGGATTTACTGTACTTCGACTTGGTGTAACATAATAAGCTTGCTGCATGTTCTCCATTTATTTTCATACATAAGAGAAAACAAAAAGGTAATAGAAACTACCTGGGAAATCTGGTACTACATACTATGGGTTTGTGTGTGTCTGTGTGTGCACGTTGGAGTGTGTGTGTGTCCCTCGTCTCAGTACAGTGTGGACAGCAGCTTGCTGCTCATTACTCTCCTCTGGGCCGGGGGTGGGTCGAGGGGGATAATATATATTTGGGTCTCTTCCGCTGTAAACATTTCAGCAGTTCAAAGGGTGATCTGCATGGACACAGGGTGCCATTATAATTACGCTGTCTATCTAATTGTGCCATACAGGGTTCATCCATGACAATCGGAGCATGAGATTTAAGCACAATATTGGCTCAGCATGGGAGGTAAGGGCGTGGAGTCTGCGAGGACTCAACGAGTGAATTAGAACGCTTGGCCCTGGCATGGGAAATAAATGGAGCAGAAATTACATTGTCATTTTTCAGGATCAGCCAGGATGGAGGGAACTCAGGAGGACTGAAGAGGCAGACAAATAGAGATGACTTTAACCCAGGAACATTTTTTGCTTACACTGTCTGAATAATGATATTTTGGATGGATACCCCATTTTTTTCTTAAAGTAGATTATGTCAGACATGTGTTAGGAGCCTGATTTATGAGCACTGGTACTGCAGACCATTTAGATTTTTGTCATATCTCCCTCTCCTCTGACTAACTCATTTTTTGTAAATTTCTCAAGCAATGGGCAGTTAAGCCACCACTTTAAATACTTTTACCATATTAGCATGCCTCACAAGCTCTATTACGTATGCTGCTTAAAGGCTGTATAATTTGAGGAGAGATTTTGAATTTAGCCCCAGCGCCTCTGGTGTTATTAGCAGGATTATAATCCTTGCTGACGTTATTAAACTTGTTTTCCAGTAAACCCACTCTTTCATTCTTATAGGGCTACAATAGAGCCAACAGCGACTTGCTGTGCTTGCTATAAAGCTAGAACAGTCATAAACCTATTAATTTTAAAGGGAACACCATGGCCTTGTTGGAACACGACCCACTATTATTTCATATGTTTGGAATGGGATGCTATTGAGCAGCTTATTGCAGCATTTGCAAGCCAATAATGGATGTCTGAGTTTAGAAGTTGCTCCACATGATATTTTCAATATGTAATCTAAAAATTCTGCCGTGCACATAATAATAAGGTTTTCCCAAATGCAGTCTGTCTTTAAATAATTAGAAGAATAACAAGCCATGTTGTCTCGAGCCGTGACATGACACATCCTGAATGTGAATTCTCTCCAGTCTTTCACAGATGTGATGTCATATTGTGCAAACGATGTCTCCTCTTTGTTGTTTTTCCCAGCCACACGCCATAGTGACTTCAGTAGTATAACTGAGGTTATTGTCTCTCTCACTCTCTCTGCACTTAGGCCACATATTATATAATATTTGGAAATATTCTAAAAGGAGAAGGGTACATCCATCCTGAGTCATGTATCCCATCACTCAAAGAATCACTTGACTAGACATAATAATCACCAGCTCTCACCAAGTTTTCATTATATTGTTTTAGAACATCAGATATGGTTAATGTTTGGAGGAAATGCAAGCACAGGTACTCAAATTCTACTGGCAATTTCAGTAATTCATACTTCTAGACATTATCCCCAAACTAACAGTGCTGTTCTTTTTTTTTTTTTTTAAAGATATTTTTTAGGGCATTTTGCCTTTAATGGACAGGACAGGTAAGCGTGAAAGGGGGAGAGAGAGAGGGGCATGACATGCAGCAAAGGGCCACAAGCTGGATTTGAACCCGGGCCACTGCGGCAACAGCCTTGTACGTGGGTCGCCTGCTTTACCCACTAAGCCACCGACGCCCCTAACAGTGCTGTTCTTAGGGTTAAAAAGTAACAGCATTCAGTGTTTTTATTGTAAACTCTCACCAATTGGTTTGTGGACACCTGTTTTGAAGCCTTAAGTTTGGCATTTCAGCCATCGCCATCTTGGTTTTTTGGAGCCAGAAGTGACCATATTTGGACAAGAGATTGAGGTGTGAAGGAGCGAGGAGTGGATTTCACTCATAGCGACAACTTGCAGACGGCCTGTCCCTCAAAGCAGACCCCCAATTGTGTGTAACTTTAAGCCTTAATAAAATGCAAACCGTCAAGTTATATAAAAATTCAGCACCCATACACTTGCCATGAATATTGAAATGAACTGTTTTCTGTACCAGGCTGTAAACATGTTTATTTTTGCTGTAAAGTTAGGCATTTTAGCATTGTGGTCTATGGGGATTGACTGGCATTTTGGCACTTGCACCTTGGATTCATTTTTCAGCCTCGAGGTTGCTACTTGGTTTTCATACAAACCCCTAAAGGGTCAAATGCGAAAATACTTTGATATACAGTACAGGCCAAAAGTTTGGACACACCTTCTCATTCAATGCGTTTTCTTTATTTTCATGACTATTTACATTGTAGATTCTCACTGAAGGCATCAAAACTATGAATGAACACATGTGGAGTTATGTACTTAACAAAAAAAGGTGAAATAACTGAAAACATGTTTTATATTCTAGTTTCTTCAAAATAGCCACCCTTTGCTCTGATTACTGCTTTGCACACTCTTGGCATTCTCTCCATGAGCTTCAAGAGGTAGTCACCTGAAATGGTTTTCCAACAGTCTTGAAGGAGTTCCCAGAGGTGTTTAGCACTTGTTGGCTCCTTTGCCTTCACTCTGCGGTCCAGCTCACCCCAAACCATCTAGATTGGGTTCAGGTCCGGTGACTGTGGAGGCCAGGTCATCTGCCGCAGCACTCCATCACTCTCCTTCTTGGTCAAATAGCCCTTACACAGCCTGGAGGTGTGTTTGGGGTCATTGTCCTGTTGAAAAATAAATGATCGTCCAACTAAACGCAAACCGGATGGGATGGCATGTCGCTGCAGGATGCTGTGGTAGCCATGCTGGTTCAGTGTGCCTTCAATTTTGAATAAATCCCCAACAGTGTCACCAGCAAAACACCATCACACCTCCTCCTCCATGCTTCACAGTGGGAACCAGGCATGTGGAATCCATCCGTTCACCTTTTCTGCGTCTCACAAAGACACGGCGGTTGGAACCAAAGATCTCAAATTTGGACTCATCAGACCAAAGCACAGATTTCCACTGGTCTAATGTCCATTCCTTGTGTTTCTTGGCCCAAACAAATCTCTTCTGCTTGTTGCCTCTCCTTAGCAGTGGTTTCCTAGCAGCTATTTGACCATGAAGGCCTGATTCGCGCAGTCTCCTCTTAACAGTTGTTCTAGACATGGGTCTGCTGCTAGAACTCTGTGTGGCATTCATCTGGTCTCTGATCTGAGCTGCTGTTAACTTGCGATTTCTGAGGCTGGTGACTCGGATGAACTTATCCTCAGAAGCAGAGGTGACTCTTGGTCTTCCTTTCCTGGGTCGGTCCTCATGTGTGCCAGTTTCGTTGTAGCGCTTGATGGTTTTTGCGACTCCACTTGGGGACACATTTAAAGTTTTTGCAATTTTCCGGACTGACTGACCTTCATTTCTTAAAGTAATGATGGCCACTCGTTTTTCTTTAGTTAGCTGATTGGTTCTTGCCATAATATGAATTTTAACAGTTGTCCAATAGGGCTGTCGGCTGTGTATTAACCTGACTTCTGCACAACACAACTGATGGTCCCAACCCCATTGATAAAGCAAGAAATTCCACTAATTAACCCTGATAAGGCACACCTGTGAAGTGGAAACCATTTCAGGTGACTACCTCTTGAAGCTCATGGAGAGAATGCTAAGAGTGTGCAAAGCAGTAATCAGAGCAAAGGGTGGCTATTTTGAAGAAACTAGAATATAAAACATGTTTTCAGTTATTTCACCTTTTTTTGTTAAGTACATAACTCCACATGTGTTCATTCATAGTTTTGATGCCTTCAGTGAGAATCTACAATGTAAATAGTCATGAAAATAAAGAAAACGCATTGAATGAGAAGGTGTGTCCAAACTTTTGGCCTGTACTGTACTTTTTATAATTCTAAATTCACTAATCTTTCTCTCAGTATGGAGGAGCATCAAATATCGAGATATTTTTGACCAAATACCTCAATATTGTAAGACTGACTATTTGGGCTTTTCACAAAATATTTACAGAGAGAGAGAGATTTTTGCAAAAATAATCACCAGTTGTTAAAGGTAAAAAAAAAATAGAACAGCTAGATCAGTCTGGTAAGTGCAGAAAATGACATCACTTTACTGTAATTTGGCCTTTAAAAACAGGAAAAGACAATGCCTATAATATAACATCATCCAGAGCTACAGGGATGCACAATATTGGATATTTTGCTGATATCCAAATGCTGATATGTAACAATTAATTTGACCAATAACTGATACCAATATTGATATATCCACTTTTTTCCTTACCTAATTTTAGTGATCATTAAGTCTCTTCTGTCGTGGCATTAATATTATATTATACAGGCATACTCTCATTGTGATGGCCCACCAGCAGATGGAGACATGAAATTGTCATGTGTGTAATATTCAGTCATTGTGCAAACGAGACCATGTTGGCCAGTTCAGATTTTTCATTTTAAAGCCGCTGACGTGCCATTATTATTGTGCATCCCTAATGTAGTCTTATATCACAATATCAATATAATATCCACATATTGCACAGCCCTACTCCCTGTACCTTTAAAGTAAGGTTCAGTAAGTAGATCTGGAGTCGACAGTTGGCAGTTTCCTCTGTTTCATACTCTACACCAGTGGTCCGATACCTGAGCCACACAAGTATAAAACAAAAGTCAGATAAATAGTCTTGAGATTTTGACATGTTATCATTTCAGATAATTTATTTTCACCTTATATGATAAAATTCACTTCATTTCAATTCAAATAGTGTCAAGAATACCATAACATTGGGCTGAAAGCTCCAGAAAAGACAGTTACTCGACCTTGGGTTAAGATTTTTGTTAAAAAAAAAACTGCCGACTTTAATTTTAAACATTTAAGACAGCTTCCAAGGGAAGTAATCATGCCTTAATTAGGAAGTAGTTTCATTTTATTTATTCAGAATAAGGAAGGCAGCAGGCGGTGAAGAACCTGTGATCTTTCAGAGACTTCATCCTGTGTCCTGGGAAAACATGACATCTAGACAAGGTTCTGTCCTGGAGAAAGGAGACAGATAAGGACAAGAGAAAAGGGTGGAAAATGGGAGTATGTGGGGTGCTCAGATGTGGTGTGCTTCTTGAACTCCAGTTGTGACATAACAGAGCATTTGAGGTGCCAGCATAGTCAGTCATGAGTTTAGTGCAGTGCCAACAGTGAGATTAAATCATCTCCGTGTGACTGTGTGAGGTTATTTAGTGATTTCATTTTCTGTACAATAATTGAGATATCTAGGTGAGGCAGTTACATCCTATTTCAAACTGTGGCAGACCTACTGATGATGATATGCGATTTATTTATGTGGGTAGGTTTGGTCTTGGCATTTGCACTCTATTTTTTGTTGCTTGTGACTTTGTTGGTCCAGAAATCGGTGGAGTGAATGTTTATTAGAGAAGGCTCGGGCTATTTTTTAGCCCTAATTTCACCACTCATAAGCTCTTAGAATAGAAAGAAGAGAGAAGGCCAAACATGTTGGAGGAGGAGGGAAGTAGATACACTCAAAGCATGGAGGAAATGAGAACAATAATGTCAGTGTTATCTTGTGAGGCATCAAAGTTTTGTATTTGGTTCTGATTTCTGTTTAGTCTAAATCTAAGAAGAGAAGATGAAGGACTGATTATAAAACAAATGTCTTCATGTTAACATGTTCAACCTCAGATAGAGCATTAATTAATGAGGGGTTTTGAATCAATTAGTCAAGAGAATAATTGTCTAATTAATCGGTACTAAAGGTAGTTATAGCCCCAGTGTAGTTCCCATAGAGCACAGTATTAAACAAGAATTACCCCACATGGATCCACGCTCAGGTTAATCACACATCTTAAAATACAGGATTTGTTTAGAGGAAGGATTTGTTCAAGAGGTGTTTATTTCTTCTGCTGTTTTTATCCATTTATTGCACAAACTGAGCTGTGCAATTAACCTTAATCTTTTTTCTGCCCCATAAAGCTCTAGAGGTGCTAATAATCTCTTTATACCCATTTTATCCTGTTGCACCTGCTGCATTCTCAAATACCAGAGCCACAGCCACTGTGTGATTATCAGCAGAGATGCTTTTTTAGGTGGATACAGCAGTAAATGAGTTCTTGCTTGTGCATTTGTCAGATTTTGCTGGTGTGTCTCCATTTTTTTTTGCTTAAACCACTTTGTTTGGCACATGGCCGCTGAGTGGGAATTGAGTTAGTATTGAACTTCTTTTAGACCTGGGGTGCAGGTTTATGCTACATGCTACAATAATGCTTTTAACATGTTGATCTTGATCATGCTGCCTTGCATCACAGCTGCAAATTCTCACTTTCAACAGTAGCTTTGTGTGCTGTTTTTGAGAGGATCTAATTAATGTAAGGCCAGGTGTGCCATGACATCAATGCCACAGCTACGTATCCGGCAAAACTTCTGTTCCTCTGTACTCCATGTCAAAGGAAGAACTGCCATAGTTTGCTCTCTGCTCCAAATCTTTAGGGGTTTTAATCCTGTGCGTGCGTGCCTGCCTTCATGCTGTCTGTGTCATCAATCTTTCAGCCTTACACCCAGCTGCATGACGCATACCTTTGTTTGCTTGATTGTGACATGCACAGGTGATTGCCAGCATATGGGCTGATAATGACGCAGACACCGTACATCCATGCGTGAGTTTGTGGGTTGTGTTTCTTTGTATGCAAACAGCTCTGCCAATCCCCTTCCAGAGGCTAAACTAGGTCATATTTATGAAGAAACTTTATTTTCTCTCAGTAGCTGGAGGGTACATGTCTCACCTCGTGAGAATGATGGATGATGAGCAGATGATGTGTTCAGGGTACAAGATTTTTTTTTTCGGATGATTGCTTACTTTTGATGTAGTTTCTGGTTTACCCTCATAGCGTTTGTGAATTTTTTTTTTTTTAATCCTAAAAAAAAAGATTTTTTAAAAAGTACAACTGTCTTGCCCTGTCCTTAGCCTTGTGCATGTCCTGTGGTATATAGCTCTTTAGCTCTCCAGGCTATCTATAAGTAGCTGCTCCAGCTTACCTGTCGCTATTAATACCTACAGATTAACCACCTGTGATTCACAGGCACCTGTGATACAGCTACCTGACACGTTTTCAGGAAAAGCTCCTCAAAGGCCACACTTTAGTTTCAGCGGGTTTCAGCATCACTCGGAGACAACGCTATGCTGCTGCATGTTGAGCTGCATGATATGTAAAACAATATTGCGATTATTTTGATAGGTATTGTCACAATTTTAGTGTGATTGGTAGTTTTTGCTTTTCACTTTCACTGAAAAAAATATGAATATTATGATGATTTTCACTGCGGTCTGTGCCTCATAAGCATGTTCCCTTAAGTCTGGCTATGATTTGTAGGCCAACCATCTCTGCAGCATCACAGTGCTTCATTTATAATGGTATGTTGTGACACATATTACCTTTATAAAAAATTGCAGCCCCAGCAGTTTGGATATTACACTTGACCATATTGAGATTTAATATCTCGATTAATTTTGGAGCCCTAGCTGTGTGCAGAGATGGGGGTGTTTCCTAGTCTGCTAACCTGTGGCTCCTGTTGTTGTGTTTGCGTCTGGAACATTTTTTTTTTTTTTTTTTTTTTTCATGGGAAACTGTTTTCTTGCCAGGCTTAGGGTCTAACTTTGAAGCCAGTGCTTTTAAGACTTTACATCAATCAAATTGCTGTTCTCCAACGTCAGCTTTCCTCTGAGCAGCGGGACTTTTAGCCGCTTTAGAGTGGCATGACCCTCGCACCACCTCGCATGATCCAGCTGTCAGCTGTCCTGCGCCCTGAGCTGAGGGGGAAGTTACATGAGTCATACAGTACAGCGCAGATTATAAGCCCTGGAGTTCTGACAGCAGGACTGCGTGATCAAAGTTAAAATATGGTGCTTAATAAGCTTTCATTCACTCATATACTTGCAAAGCTTTGTTTTTGAGGCTCTAAGTGTTTGTATGTGCTGCGGATTGTTTTTTTTTTCAGTCATTAAGGTTGCATTTTGCATGTTACAGAAAGAAACAGAAACTGACAGCACTGAAACTTCACATCAAAATGCACATTAACACTGTTACTGATCAGATGTGTCTCCATCCTTTAGTGTAAATAGTAATGTGATTTAATCCTAAACCATATCTGATCACAAATGTCTTTATAATAAATGATTGTCATGAGAATAAATGCTATTTAAGTGTGAGGTTGTGTCCTGATATCTGTATGGGGTTCCTTTGCATCCACCCCATGCATTTGAGAGCCCCTGCCCTATACAATTAGAGCTTGTCTCCCCCTAGTGGTTTGCTTGTGTTCTGCAATTCTGGATCCAGAGATTTGATGATGAATTCATGAGTTAGATTTCTTTTTCATAACGAAGAATTATTAATCATAAGATGAGTCACTGCTGCAGATTGTGATTTAGAAAGAGCAAAGTTATGCACCCAGTTTACCCAAATGATAAAACTTTCACAGCATGAAGCAATTAGACAGAGAGAGAGCCTCCCTTCTATTGAGCTCACTTCAAACTTCGATACAACATGCTCCTGGAGTTGGTTGAAAAATTCTCTTCATGAATTTAAATGTGCCTAGAGGTTTTCACACGGGCTTTGAGGATAGATCCCCCCCTCTGAAGAGGATTCCACATCCTGCTTTTAAAGACCTTTTAAAGGCAGAATGTTTGATACATGTGGTGAAGTTAGAGCAGATGCTACCAGTGCGATGCCTCCGCTTTGAACCCCAGTGGTGAGAGTTGAAAAGTGTTCCAGGCAGGTTTGTGCTTGTACCTGTTATCCCTGGAGATTTGGCTCACGGAGCAGCACAATGTACGCAGTCAAGATAGTCTTGCTGATTGAGCACTCTCACAAAACTGGTTACCAGTGTGTGTACGTGAGTGTGTGTGTTTGTGTGCTTCTATGATTGTGCATGCCAGTGTTTTTATTTCCTTTTTTTTTTTTTTTTTAGTATTTCTTAGAATGAAGGTGGCGCAAAGTAAGGTCAAGGGTTCACATCCTGGCCACAATGAAATGATAGAGAAACTGAAATAGACAGGGAAAGTCCCAACAATATCCAGGGACTGAACTTTCTTTTTTGTGTGAGCCTCAACTATTTGAAACCGAAGCTACAGGCTTATAGGACTTTCATTTTTCTTTTATTGTGTTTTATTGCATTTTGGGTTTGATTTTCTTTCCAGCTTCAGCGTTGCACTCTACTGTTTTTAGTCCACTCATCCTCAACAGTTTTCCGCTTCTCACATCTACTTGACAGAAGCACGTCTTGCACTCCTCATTTGAGGGATTTTTACCACCAGTTTCTCTTAAAATTCAGTCAGTGATGTTTCCCTTTTCTATCTGTCTCTTCCAGAGGATGACGTTGATTTAGAGGCCCTGGTGAATGATATGAACTCTTCCCTGGAGAGCCTGTACTCCACCTGCAGTGGTCAGCAGACAGAGTCCACCCCACTACTGCACAATGGACAGACCTCTTCCTCACACCATCACCCCCATCATCATCACACGCAACACAACCACCCTCGGCAGGGTCATCACTCGCACGCACTAAGCCATGCTTCCCCTGAGCTGCCCTCCTCCTCCTCCTCGTCAGTGGACTCACCCCAAGCTAGCCTCCGACGGTCACAACCCATGCACATCCTTGCTGTCAGGTATGTGTCTCCGCAGCATGTACAGATATTGATATATTTCTTTGCCCCCTTCAGCAGCCCAGAGTTGGGCGTGTCGTGTGGCAGATACATGGGGAACTGAACCTCTGAGGGAGGTGTCCGGTCAGCTCTCAATCTGAATGCACTAAAAAGTACATAAACATATAGTTGGCTGCAGGATGGCATAGTAAGATGGGTGAATGCCCCTAAAAAAGTGTGAGCACCACAATGAAAAAACTGGCATCATCGAAAAATTCCGAGGTGCAACCATGACATGAACAGGTTTTGGAGGTTTAGGCCCAGAGGTTAAAGGTTCATCAGCCTGTTAATCTGGTTTTGGATGGCTCAGTGCTCTCGAGCAAGACACTAATTTTCTTGTATCCCAAGAGACATGAGTTCATCTTTAAACTGGTGTTGCTTTTGATGCAATAGAAAAGTTTGTGATTATAATAACAGTAGATGAAATAGTGATTGTTATATGAAAGAAAAGTACGACTGCGACAGGTGATTTTTATTGGAGATTAAAAGATTTATTTCACAGCTGGAAAGATGGTCTTTCCTGTGCAGTAGAAAGACGCAAATGACCACATGACCAAAGAAAACAGAGGGAAAGGGCTGTGACATTTGCTTTTGCTCAAGAGGTAGAAAATCTACAACTACCAGAATGCTTGAGTGTGATGTGATGTGCATTTGGCTGTTGGACACTAAGGCAGCAGGCTGGTAACATTTTGAATTACAGTTAAATGGTAAGCTAAAATATGTTTCTGGGGACGTTTTAGGAGACAAATAGGCGACACAGTAACATAATCTTGGATTGTATTTGATCAGCACTGCCTAGTTTTACAGTTTGATCAGAGTTTGGGCTGAGTTTGAGAGAGAGTGGGGGCAGGTCTCTCTCATGATCTGCTTCTTCACTCTTAAGTTTCATTTTAGTTTCATTTTCATCATGAATGATGCATTCATATTTATTTAACCAGGAAGTCCTATTGAGATTCAAACTCTATTTGAATGGTGAAGGGGGCAGCCACTCAGAACACTTTTAAAATGCAACATATAATACAAAAATCCACAATAAAACAACGTCTATTCAAACATAGTTGCCTCTCAAGAAAAACAAGCACGTCTCTATGATGCCCTTAAATTTATCAATTCATGTAAGTGTTTCTAATTTTAAATCTTATTGAAGATTGTTCCATGTCCAAGGTGCAGAGTAGGAGAATCCCCAGATCTGTTAAAACCCAGGGCACATTAAAAAGCAACCACTTGGAGGAGCGTAGCTGGTAACTACCAGAGCTGACACACAGAAGGGTGCAGAGGTAGGCTGGAAGTTTGCCCAATATTAACTGTAGATAAAAATATACCAGTGCTGTTGTGGTATACGGGAATGAAGAATTACTATCCATAGTTAAAGCAACAGCTCAGGAGTTAGTGAGATTTGAGCTGAGAGATGAGCAGGGAGTTGTTGGTGCTGGTAACATGGAGGGATGTTTACCACAGTTCATTCACACATACTACCCCCATTAATATGATACAAAGGTGGTACAATATCGACAAAGTATCCCTTTAGGTATTTACCAAATGTAAAGCTGTCAATAGCCGAATAATCAAGATGAATCATATAGTTAACATTAATCATCACACTCGTCAGGTGTTTTTCAGTGACATCAAACACATCTTAGGCTCCATCAAAATTAAAGAGCCGTATAATAATCACACACATGTACCAGCAGTTAAAAATCTGATTAAGACTTCAGCCGTACATGTGCACTCATACACACACATGCAGCTGGGCAGCAGAAGTATGGCTCTAAACTTAAAGCTAACTCCCTCCAGCCTCATACATTTGCACATGCATAGCCACACACATATGCAGAGTTCTTTCTTCCCCTCTACATTTGAAAGGAAGCCTCTCACTCGACACTATCATTCCTCACCACCCTCTCAATAATTGGGCATAACGTATCCTCCCCACTCCCTATCTGTAGCCTTTGAATGACCCGTTCCTCCTTGTCACTCCCTCTTTGTCTCAAACTGCACCAGCAGGAGGAGAAAGGTAGAAAACTTCTCATTTGTTTTAGTACCAAGTGCGAATGTCTCTCTCAATTTTGAAGAGTAGTAACCCATATTCTCCCTCAGGCTGTTATTGTATGCATTTGAAAAGTGGGGATTTTTTTACTCACACATACACACTGAGGTAACAGAAGTATAGCTGCATGCATACAGCGCACATAAAACACAAAGGCATTCACAGCAGAGCTGGTGTCAGCTCCTATTATTCGCCTTTGGAGTATGTGACAGAAACAGAGGAGGGATGATCAGGTAATGGAGTATTCTGTCTTATGAGCTCTCTCTTTCTCTCTCCCTCAAACACACACACAGACTCAGGCCCTGAAGTTCTTATTATTCAGGACTGACCTCTGAATAACCCTGTTCTCAAGCTCAGATGGGACAACATCAAAAGGCGCGTTCCCTTTTGAACTCACTGGATTCTACAGAGAGACGGTTTGATAGAGAAAGAGACTAGGAGAAAGAGTCCTCTGCAGTGATTCTCTGAGCTAGCTGTGTAGCTAGGATTTCACAAACTGACCTGCCCATTTAAAAAAAAAACTAAAGAAAAAAAGACAGCAAAGTTTATGATCAGCTGCCAAATCATCATTCCTCTCTCAGGCCACAAGCTTACACTGTAGGTGCCTAATTTAAAAACTGCTTTGAAATCTTGATTTAATATTGATGCGTGATAAATATTGCAGAAAATTAGCTGGCACACTGCGGGGGTCTGTGATTTCCACTTGCTGGGAGACTGTTCATTATGGGTAGATCAGATAGAAACAGACATGAGCCTGGATACTGTACAGGAATGCTTTATTAATTCCAACTCTCCCTCCTGCACATATTTCACATGTGTCAGCGGCTCTCATTTCGAAGTTCTCCCTTTTCACTTTTCAAGAGGCTGTTCCAGGTCACGACCTTAGACTTTAGATAATGTTTTTATTAGTACAAGCTAATATTAAAAGCATGTTTGACTGTTCTTCTGTCCTGTAACAATTCGTTCAGGAGGTTGCAGGAGGAGGAGCTGAGGACATCGTCTCTCCCGGCCATCCCCAACCCCTTCCCCGAGCTCTGCAGCCCAGCAAGCTCCCCTGTCCTCAGCCCGGGGTCTCTACCCCCTGGAGAACCCTCCTCTGGCATATATGTAAGTCAAACCCCACAAAGACACACTGTGGAAAGTTTCCAGAAACTTTTCAGGAATTAAGGAAGCTTAATTTTTTCCCAGCAGGGCTCTTGCGGGTTTCATATTTTACTACACATTATAATTTGGTGTGGTTGCAACAGATGCAAAACACTGTCCTCATACGATATAGGAGACCGTGTCAGTCCTTTGAAAAACAGGATATGAGATATCAGTTGATCTTGATTTACTTTTATGTTGATAACTGAGACATGTGCGACTCAAGTTACTTGTTTTGAAGGATGCAGTGTTTGAATATCGTAAATCAGCTGCATTTAGTGGTCAAGTGCGCCAGACCTAAGCATGTAGGAATTTTTCCTGCTTTACATCTGCCCCATGTTTTGCTCATCTGAGGCTTGTTGATTGCTTGCACGTGACAGCACTGTGCTGTGCAGTGCATGTGTGTGCTCGAGAGAGTTTGGCGCGTCGAGAAAAAAAAATGAGGTGAAGAGCAGTGTGTGTGTGTGTGTGTGTGTGTGTGTGTATGTGTGTGCGTGTGACCTGCACACATGGCTGCATTTCTGTGTGCCTGTTTGCATTTGTGTGTTCGTTTGTTGAAAAGATTTAGAGACTGGTCTGTCTATTCCTGGAAGTCAGAGTCCCCCCATCGTCACTGTTAATGATCTTCACATGGGGCCAGCCAACGCTTGTTACAGTAACATACCAGCTTACAGTAATGCGAGGGTGGACTATTTCTCATAAATACTCTCCCTGGCTATGATCCTGGTCTGTTCTGGTCATGGCTGTTATGGTACAGGATCATAGACTGCAGTTCCAGTCAAATCGTTTCACGCCAAAATACGAGTCTGAGTTTAATACGACCTGATCTACCTCCTCAAACATCAGCTCATAAATCTCTTGATGAATTGATAAACCTGTGGCATCCCGTAAATGCTTTAAGAGTTGGGAAGTTGTGGCTTTGAATTACCATCTGTGTCATAAGTAAACCTCTAAATGGTGAATGTTGGACTAAGTCTTGAAAGATAAGGTTTCATTCTCGTCTTCACAAGTGGGAAAGTTGTTTCTTTCTTTGTGGGAATGTCATAGGCTTGAATTACTAGCTGCAGCATAAATTCAACACTGCATGGCGAACCTTAGTTTGTACGGTAAAGAGGTCAAAGATTAATGTCTTACTAAGTGGTTATGAGTTTTGACTTAAAAGCCTGTGACATAACCTTGGCAGGCGTGTCTGGTAAATATTCAGAAACCAATTTATTAGACTGGGTGACCTACTCGAGATGGGAATGTTGTTGGTTTTTGAATTCCCAGACGGCCTGTTAAGAGCGCAGTATAAACCAGGAAGTGGAGCGGGGGATTTGGGAGTTGGAGATTAGTGGCAGAGTAAATTATTTCTGTGATAGGATGAAATAACTGTAAAAGCGTGCTTTTTTTTAACCCCTCAACTCACCGTCCTGTATTCCATTTCCAGACATTCAAAGAGCAGGAATTGATGGATTTTGTCTTAAAAACAAAACATCTGCATATTTAAACCTCGAAAAAATGCTCATGTATCATCCCCCAGCATAATTTAGATATAACAATTTCCATTTTTCATTTTGATCTAACAGAGGAGCCATTGTTGTTCTTTATCTTTTATGCACAGTTTGTTTGTGTAACATGAGTTAGTTTTGACCAGTTTTTAAAGATACGCTATGCACGATTGTTGGTCACTCTCTGTAAAAATGTTGGCCAGCAAAGGTGGAAGTAAAAGCCAACCCCAGATTCACACTCGTTTGGCATTTTGCCTCGCTGTAGTTTCTTGGCGCGGTGTCTCTAGGATCTGCACCTGGTCACCACCGTCCCATGAAGCCTTGACCTGACCAGAGCGTTGTGGGGGTACATGCCCATAAGACATCCTGAAAACAGAAAATAAGAAGAAAATAAGAAAATCCAGGCAGAGGACAGAGTCTGTGCAGAAAAATACACCGCCACACACCTCTAGCGCATCATAAGTGATGATTGAGAGGGATTACTTCAATCATGCACATTATATCTTGCACAAATTTTGATTACAAGAACTTTCTAATTTTGTCAGTCATATTTGAAATTAAGAATTGATGTGGAGTGTGAAAATGAAGTTTTACATCATGTGTTGAAACGTCGCCAAACATCTGCTCAGAATGTACCAAAATCTAAACATGTCTGTAAAGGTAAATCGTTACTAAATATAGAAAAAACAAAGTTTTTACTGCATGGACCACCAAACTTTGGCAACGAAGAGGCAGTGCTGAGAAAAAGCCGTGGAAAACTGAATTCCCTTTGTGCGTTTACCGTGCGCACACTGTGCTCACACTGGGGTAAACTTTTGTGAGTGTGCTGTGCATTCATCCATGCATATGTGTGTGTATTTTGTTTTTTAGATGCATGTGTGTTTGCGCTCATGTCTGCCTGTTTGTCTTTGTTAGCTCTGTAAACTATTTACAGCATTGGCAGTGTCTATCCATTGTTGATGGCAATGGAAAGTATGTCTCATTGTGGTTGTTCTTCAGTGGAAATTCAATTCAGCACCTTTCTGTTGAGAAAAAAAAACCTCCCGCAGAGCCGTCTCATCACACACATGTGCTTTTAGTATCCAGTTCCAGAAGCATGTGGAACAATTGTAACGCTGATTTCTTGCAAACACACATTCCTCCCGTGAGTGGTTCAAATCTGTGGAGGAGTGGTGATCTGTTAAGGGTTTGACAAGTGGGTTGGTGGGCAGATAAATTATTGCTCGCAGCCCATTTTCCAAGACCTATGACCATAATCATTTCAACCAAATAAGCTTTACTTTGTGCCATTTTGACCTCTGTCTTTATCTCTCGTTGTCAGTCTGTCTGTATCTCCCCCTCTCCATGCCATCCAAACAGTCAGTCCAGTCAGCCAGCCTGCTGGTGAGAAGTTTCTCTGTTTAGTTTACTGAATTTTCCGACCTTCGGGCACTTTCTGCCAGACTCTCATGCTTCTGTCCCTCTGTTCCTCCTTACCTCACTCCTTGGCCTCTGTGCAGGAGGCATGAGGACGCAGCGCTGGGCTGTCAGGAATCGCTGGGCAAGCTGTTTGACACGGCCATATGACTCCCAGTTACCTCACTTTCCTCCACTCTCCTCTCCCTCCTGTCCTTCTCCATTTCCCTCTCCTCAGCTTGTCTTTACAGCTTTACATTCTGAGAGGAAAAAAATCTGATATAGAGATGCAGTATGTTCAGTGATTTGACATTAATAGATGTGTTGGTCTATTCTAGAGCTGCCCCCTGAAATTTGAAAAGTGGAATCATCAGTGGGAGACTCCTTAGTCGACTGAGATCCTTGAAGTCGAACTGTCTTCTTCTCCTTTTTGTTTTTATATGTCAGTCAGTGTGCAGTGTACATCTGGGAAGGTCGTGGTCCCCAGATATATCTGCAGAGGGAAGCACTTCTTGTTTCACTCTGCTCTTTGCTACAGGCAGCTGCAGACACAGACCCGGGGTGAATCTAAGTGAGATGGAGGCAGCTGCCTGGAAAAAGAGAGGCTTTGCCTGCTCAGGCTTTGAGATAACATTATCTTCTGCCTTTCTGCTTAGAAGTGGTGAATTTACAGCTCACGGTAACTTACTATGATGCAGTCTCTGGCTTTTGTTTGATATGTCTGCGAAGATTCTCAGTCATCCAGGTCATGGTAATCATAAGTGCTCTATCGTAGGCTGCTGGACTTGCTTGAGTTTCTTGAGTAGTTATGGTCAGATATACATCGTTGACCCACCTGGCCATCTTGTGTGTCGAAAGGATTAGATGGGTCCATGTGAGAATGGGTGTTGAGTTGTCTGGGGAGGGATCAAGGAGAAATCCCTTGAACAGTCTTGGGATCCCTCCCCAGATGACTCAACACCCATTTTCACCCGGACCCATCTAACTCTAACAACACACACGATGGCCGGGCGGGTCAACGACATACACGTGACCTTAATTACTCTGAAACTCAGAGCTCACACGTGACCTCAGTGAGTCCGCACCAGTCCTTTTAGAACAGAAGAAGAGATGGATGAGAGGCGAAACATCTTCAAGAAACTCAAACAAGTCCAGTTGCCTATGATATAGCACTTATGACTTTTGTTTGATAGTGACGGCATATAATGTTATTGCACATTTCCAATCTGTTGTTAGCATTGTTAGCACGCATTAGCTTGAAGGACCAGCTTGGCCTGTTTACTATATTATGTGAGTGCCACTGTCACCTTGAACGTCGCTCCAAACTGTGTTCAAACTCTCAAACTGTATCAAAAAGATGGAACAAATAGTCGAATATTCGTATTGAACACTCAAATCTGATTCTACTGACATAATTTTAATTAGGGCACAGCCCAAGTGTATTTTGTACACATGACAAGAATTGCATGTCTGTCCATCCAGGTAGAGGGGTCCCTCCTCTGTTGCTCTTCCTGTGGTTTCTTCCAGTTTTTTCCCAGATAAAGGATTTTTGGGGGAAGTTTTACATATCAAAATTAAGGGTTTAAGGACAGAAGTGTCATATGCTGTAGAAAATGGAAAGCCCCTTCAAGCAAATTTGTGATTTGTGATATTGTGTTGAAGTAATGTAGTAGTTTACTGTCCTGCATTGGTTTTCTGAGGTGTTTACAGCAGGTGTATTTACCAAACTAAACCTTCAAACAGTTCTTCTGAAGTGTAGCATCAGTGACACATACAAATAAGAATCAGAATGAATACACTTAGTTAATTCAAGAGCTACAGGATGACTAAGAACATCGAGCACTGGCGCCAGTCCAGTGTGGTATGTGTGACAGGGTGCACTGATGGGCACATATCCCTAGAAAAAACTGTGCCTGCTGAGGATTACTACAAATAAAATCTGGGCTTTGTGGCTTTCTTAAACTCTATAGGTCCCATATAGAGCCAACTGGCAAAAAAACAGGTATTGCAACCTGCGCTACACTTAAGAAAATATTAGGAGCTTGGCATGTGTAATCCATGTCATGCAATGGAAAAACCTATAAGAAGCCTTGAATGCAAGGCACGTAGCTAGTATGTCCATTAATTTTCTCAGTCGAGGTCCTCGACAGTCTGTCCTCACAAGTGCAGTAGAGAGTGCTGTTATGTTCTTACTCGGACACTGTGTTCCCATAGCTGCCCCAGTCGTCCTAGTGTGGGAACACTGATTTGATCACTGGGTTGCCAGATTTTGCTGGATTTACTGTGCTTGGACTGGATGTCCTGTAGCTTACTGTGCTCTATGGTATGGCAGAATCCCCACGCCCTGTCTCTGCGTCTGTAGTCTGTGTTTGATTATCTTTCTATTGCTCCGTCTATCTCTGTGTGTCTTGGACTGTATGTTAGTGTTTATCTTTCTGTCTGTCACGAGTCTTCCTCTGTCATCTCTCCACCCTTTTGTCCTTTACTCTGAAACTTTCAGTTCAGCCAGAATTCCTGTTGATCTTATAGGCAGGAGTACTGTGCAGCATGTCCTGTAACAAATTAGCTCACTAGATGAATACTTATTCACACATGATGAAGTAAGAGGCTTAAAATAGTGCTTGGTGCCAGACAAGCAGTGGAGGTTGGGTTGGAACTAATAATGTTAGCAAATGAGCTGTTGGTGCTCAGTGCCAGCATCGTTGTCTAGTTGCACAAGTCTGACTATAATATAATGCTACTGCTTTCCATATCATGCAAGTTTAAGAAAACTTGCTTGCAGTCTGTAATAGAAGGTAGAATGACCTATTATACTTCAGAAGGAGACAGCTACATACAGTATGCAAAGTGATTAAGGATACGCAAATATGCGTCTATTTACAGTTTCCATTTAGAGATGGAAGCAGCATGTACAGAGATATGTGCGGCACATAATCAGGATGCAGAATGGGATAGCATATGCAAGTAAGCATTTTATACACATCTTTTTAACATGTATGACGCTAACAGTGCATATTGGCAGTGATTTATATGCTGCTCTCTATCGTTAAATTGCATGTGCTGCACATGCTTACCGTGAATCACTCAATATAAATATGTGGAATCCATTTTTACATGCCTGTACACATTATTACATATCTGTTGCTGTAATGGCAGCAACTGTAATACATTATTCTTTCTTTTCTGTATTTTTATTATGTTCCGCAGGTGAGATTACATGTTATGTTTTCCTAAGTATCTTTTTCTGTGTATTTCTTGTCTGAATTCTTGAAATCTGCTGAGCCACAGTATCCCCGAAGGGATCATTAACATTTGCAGTAATGATGGTGATGCTTTTCCACCTCATCTCACTTTTCCTCACACAACCCCCCCTGCATGACTGCACCTCCAGTCGAGTTAGCAAAACTTCAAAGCTGTGACACCTACTTATCAAAAAAAAAGTATCACAGTATCAAGTGCACTGTACTGAAGTATCAGTCATTTTAATGATGAGCTCATGATGTTAGCAGCCTAAATGTAACTTAATAGAAATCATGCGGCCTGTTTTTAAATGAATTGGAATTTAAAAGCATTAGTCTTAGGCTTGTGTAAGACTTAATATGTAGTAAATTGAGTATAATAAGTAGCACCAAATGTAACAAGGAAGGTGTGATGCAGTTTGATGACTGCGTGCTGTCTCCCTTTGCATGTCATCTGATGGTGTTTGTGTGCGAGGCACTAACTCCTAACTGCATGACTGTATTGAAAATCACACTGTCAGTATTTCTGAATGCCCTGGTATACCATATACTGAGATACTGCCCAAGCCTACTGCAGAGTAAGGATGTTGCATAAACTCACTGACAGTGCTTGTCTCCCTCAGCAGCTGAAAGAAATCTGTAAGGAGCCCAAATTTTCTATGAGGAAAGTATGTGTGCTTCTGTGCTCTCAGGAATTGTGTTGTTGGCATGATTAGCTCTACTAATTGTTGGTAACCAGAAAACTCAGGCTTTCTTTAGATGAAGTTCAAAACTTTGTTTAATTTAAACGTACAGTAACTGATATTTTGACCGAAACTAGCTTTAAATGCAACACTGACATATTTTCCTCTTATAACGTGTATACAGCAAACGTGTTTGCAAACAGTGGCATATTTACATGTCAAAATAAGTTTAACATTCACTTCTCTTTTAGCTCTGTTTTGGTCTTCACCAATTCGTGAGAAAAAAAGCTGGTAGGTTTGGGCAGTGTATTTCTTTTTATACCTTCATACTTTCCTTAGATTTCACAGGGTTATACAGTATATGACAGTATCTGTGTAAAAAAAACAAACAACCATTTGCCCCGCCCACACATACACATTCTCATAGACTCATTAATTGGCGCTGGTTCCTTATATTATTGAGGTGTATCAATTATGAATACAGTCCATCGGATGCTCGTTTTGTTTCTGTTTTCCGCCGTTTCATCACTGTTACAAATGCAACTGTAGCCAATGTCTCACTATCACTATCCTACGGAAGCGTGTTGCATTCACTTGACAAATAAAAAAAAGCGCTGTTTTTCTGAGTAATTTTTTCCCTGTTTTTCGTGGTAATTTTTTTTCCTGAACGAGGAGACGAGATACTTCAAAATCTCATGAGAACCTCCCACCTGGCACCTGCAAGTGACCACTGCATCCATGGTGACTCCTGCTCATGGATGTATTTTGCATCCGTGCTCCTGCTCCTAGACAATTTCAACTACGGGATCAATAAGGGTAAGGCACGTAATTAGTTACACACAGGGTGTGATAATGTAGCTATGTTTTCGACTGTATCCTTCTAGTGTAGGCCTATCGCTCAATGTAACAGGTTAGGTTAGTAACAGGTTGTAATAACGTTAGTTGACAAACGTGTATGGGCATGATTTCAGTTGTCAGAAAAAAATTACCAAGAAAAACGGGGAAAATTACTTAGAAAAACAGAAAATATTATATATATAAATATCTCATTGCGAATCTCTGGTCTGAACTGAGTTTCTCTGTCTCACTGAACTAAGCATAAGGTTAGCTTAATTGCCTTGTTAACTCACTGTAAAACAAACATCATTCAAACTCGACAGAAACAAAATGAAACTTACCAAAACCAGCTAGGCTAGTTGCTGTTCCAATAATCACCAGCTCCTTTGGTTAAAAGAAAGCCTTCATTCCCCAAGATGTGAAAATATGCTGTTTCTACCGATGTTTCTCCTCGCTCTCTCTCCGCTGTTGCTGGCCGGCTTACCAGTCCTGTGACGTTATCCCCACCACTCAAAGTCTCCATCTCTCTCAGCTCAGCAAGCCTAATATCTGTCTCTTTAGCTGCTAATACATGTAGTCACTGCATTGCAAGATAATGTCTGAAAAGTACAAGCTTTAACTTCTATGTACCAATGGATTACTGCTTAAAGAAAACAGTTGTGTGCAATGAATAGTTGAAGCAGCCATTCTAGTTGCTGACAGAAAGGCAATAGGATTTAAACTACTAACACCCAGTACATAAAGGATGGGCATCGATCCATCCCTCCTTTCACTCCGTTAGCGCTGAAGCACGGCATTCCTTGGCTGCCTCCTTCGTCAATGTTGGAAATACTCTGGGTCAAAGGGCGTATTTTTCCACAACGGAAAAGCAGAATGGAATGCCGTCGATGCCCAAAGTGTTGGCCCCAATGTGTGGGAACGTCTGTGGGCGCATGCACCAGTGTGTGTATTTAAAAGTAAGTGTGTGTTTGTGAGAAGGTTCAGTTTTGTGTAGTGTGTGTGTCTAAGCGTGCGCATAATATATGTATGTTTGTCTTTACAAGGGGGGATACTTACATGTGTGCATCTGTGAGAGCTTTAGCAGTGTGTGTATGTGGGTGTGTGTTCTGCTTCTCATTGTAGCACTGATGTGTTCCGCAGGCCGCACTGTGCGGAGATCAAAGGTGACGCAGTGCCAGAAATCTGCTGGCTCACTCTTCCAGCAGCCGGCTTGCTTTTAAATGGATCTTAAAGTGAAAAACGGAACACACACTCGCATACACACACACGTACACACAGACACTTGTTGTGTTGCGTAATCACCGGCTGGTCACGTTTATATGTTTGTGGTGTGTGTGTGTGCATGTGTGTGATTTGTACTGTTTATGCCACTTGGATTGTTTATGTCTTGGTGATTATTTGTAACTGATGTGAATATAAATCATGTGCTCAAACTGGATGCTTTATTGAGCCTGTGCGTGCGTGCATCCATGTGTGTATATTTGATGCCTGCCTGCCTGCTGGCCTCATTATTCCTAACATTACATCTAGTCTCTGAGCCCAAGACACACACACACACACACACACACACACTTGTGTGTTATTTGATGCTCTTTGTGGCAGAGGTAAGGAGAGCATCCAGGCAGTACAGTGACCCTTTTGTTAGCACACATGTTGCTGCTCTGTTTCTCTGTCTCAAGCGGACACATTGGGCGCGTATCAACATACAAACAAATTGCATCGGGTGACCGAGCGGATTTGCAGCAGTTTGTGCTGTGAAATACAAATTATTTAACTGCTGTTGGAACAAATGCTACCTGGAGAAGAGACAGGCAGGTTGTGGTCGATTCTGGAACATCTCATGTGTCAGGGCCATATTTATCCCCCGCTGCTAAATGGAAACATGCCTTGACCTGCTACTGCCACACACATGCACAAACAGGCACACACATATACATGGCCTGTTAGTGAATATTAAGCTTGGCTGGAATGATTAGTCTGAGTAATGGCTTAGTTTAGATAAATACAACTTTAAAATTGGCACTACAAAGCCACTTCAGAGCAGATCACCATCTCATATATTGTGCATTGCACGTGCCTGAAGTTGAACCAAAATTAGGAACTTATTTTATGAGCCGACACTTGGAAAGGTATCCCACTTGTGCTCAGACACAAGCTGTTGGTTCAAAATTATCCTATTACATGCTAAATTTATTTACATGCTTCCAGTAAAAATAGGTCAGTGTCACTGCAACCACTAAGCCATCTGCAGCTAACACTGTAGCAGAAAGCTGCGTGAGATGAACACCACATGACAGCCCTGAACCAATAAAAAAGCAGCAGTGTATACACATAAAGTCTAAAATTAAGTCCAGTTGCACAATTGAACAATTGATCTCTAACAGGCATCCCTAAGTGACTTTAGCTATAGGCTGCTACATAATACAAGCACTGTGGAAGCAAATTATAGCCTTACCAAAAACCCTTCCCATAAAACAGTGTAACAATATCTAAAAACCACAATCATTGCTGCCTTGACTAGTCAAGTTCAAGTGCAGCAAAGCTGTGTAAAAACGTTGACCAGGTCAGCCACTGAGTTTGTGCAAAGCACACATTGTGGCTTAAGTAAATACAACAGCTCTTCTGAGCTCTTTTGATCTGGTGCTGCCCATTTTGCTCGAGTGGAAACACCAATTCCAGCCTTGTTTTGGAGTATCATCATCTTAAACCTCAGAGACCAAGCAAGTCCTAAAGTAGCCTACATACCAGCCGGTCAATAAAGGAAAAAAAGATGGACTGTCAGACGGATACAGTCATCGCAAATGATGTCATCACAATTCATTTTTTAGTGGTAGATTAATGAGGGAATCCCATTTAGAGCATTTTAAATTGCTCATTGGAAGGAAACCACAAGCCTTAAATATTAGAAAATGGTAAATAATTCATCCTCTACTTAATTCATTTCTGTATTGAATTGAGCTAAAAGAAATAAAGTCTTTCTGTAGGAACATGGCTGGACCACCCAGGCACTGGGGATGATGCACCTTTAATGGTCTATCCCTCACTCCCGTGTCCCAGAAGGGAGGCAGTGTAAGATTAGAAGCCACAACTTTCACCCAGCTAATAGGGCAAGATCCCATTACTCCTGCAGCTAATGGGAATCCCTGATGGTGTTAGCTCACTTCGCCATCTCTGTCTCTATATTTTAGATTGTCAGAGTATCAGATGTGTGTGCTTTTGCATTCATCCACCCCTGTCCAAACTACAGGCCCTGCATAGCAATATCGATGTGAAAGTCTTTTACTCATTAGATAATTAGACAATTTAAGGTTTAGTCAAAACACAAGTGACAAAACACAAGTGGCCCTTCTTTTTAGCCCAAGATTTTGAAGGTGCGTTTTGCATTCTTGAACGCTCATGCACATCCATATGTGCCAGAAAACAGGTGTATACGCATGCGTCTGGGATTGTGTGTGTCTATGTGTTTCACAAAGAGAGCAATGTGTTGCTGCCTGTAGGCATTTCATCTGGCCAAAGCTGAACAGAGCTGTTGGACTCATGTAGGTCATGAAGGCTGCATCTCCCTCTCTGCCTTCTCTCTGCCTTCCCTCTGTCCTCTGTCTCCTTCTGTCCCCTCTCTCTCTCCCTCTCTCGTAGGAAAAGTAGGACAGCTCAGATTTCTGAAGCTGCTGCTGTGCAAAGGCAGAGAAGGAGGGGAGACAGAGGAGTAAACAGAGGAATAATGGAAAAATGAGAAACTGAAAAGCTTCAGAAAACAGTGGTAATTTGATTTATTAGTGTTATAAAGGTTTTAAAAATAAATATGTAAATGAATTACGTGAGACTTTTTTATTACATTATTTTGCGGCTGTATTGCTTACATGGCATGCACCACAGCAGGCTGTTATTTGCTTAAGTCATCAGTCTTTATAAATGTTTGAAAGTATATCTGTGTAATTAATATAACAAATTCATTTGATTACTACAGAAATGAACTGACACAAAGCTGACCAAGGAGAGAACTGGAAACAGTTAAGAAATATTCAAATTTGTTGTTAGGCTTTATGTCTACTTACTTGGATCAATAGAATATTAGAAAGTGATGTACTTAAAGTTTAAAAACAGACAGTGACTGGTCAAAAGAAGAAGGGACATTAAAGGATATTAAAAATTCAGCTATGGTCTTCTTAAATTTAGATGTCAGAGAACAAGTTTGGTTGCTTGAGAGCCCCCTTCAGAGAAATTTGAAGACAAAGACAGGCAGGTGACCTGACTCAAAGAGCTCAGCACTGGGATTTTTGTTAGTAGAGAGAGGGAAAGAGAGAGAGTGACGGACAGAACTGTGACGCTGTGATCTTGGCATCCCTGGAGAAATCTCCCTGTTATTGGGGACAGCTTGTACAGAACTGTGGTACATACTGTGATTCCTCTGAATGGGGAATGATTGTTTGTAGTTCCCTGTGATACTGGTAGTCCTCTTTTTACACTCATTGGTCACGAGGACCTGTAGAGGTTTTCCCTTCATACTAATGTCTCTGTCTGCACTTTGTGCTTTATCACAGAAGTATTACAGCTCAACTCTGACTTTTAAATGTGGCTGGCAGGCCGGCAACAAGGCATCAGCTTTTGGCTGCGGAAACTGATAATATGACCTTTTTTGTTACCTTATATTTTGAGTAAATAAGATACTATGCAGTTATACGTCAGCTTAATAATAAAAATGTGACATTAAGGAGTGTTTAAAAGCTAAAGTGCCTCATAAGGGTCTTTGAGATCAACTCTTTTGGTCACAGCCTTGTGTTGATAAGACATAAAACCATCTGTTGTTACTAATAAAGAATTGCCACATCTGAGGTATCCAATTGTTTTTAGGCTGATAGAGAACAGTGTTTAATATGACAACTACCGTTTTTGAATTTATGTGAGCAATACAATCTCTGTAGTCTAAACTTGTCCTGAGGCTGCTAGTGCCTTGCAACAATGCCTCTGCTTGCCATACAACCCGAGGACCATTTCCAGGAAATTGCCAAAAATCATGCCAGTGATGTCATCCTTTGTTTGCCCAATCACAATTCCCTTGTCCCATCCTTCTGCCCTCCTGCTGTAATTAAACAATGGCTCCAAATCAGCAGTGGTCTGAAAGGAGATTTGCCGCCCGGGGTTTGCTGGCATTCGGCCCTTGGTACACAATTAAGCATCCGCCCCCACTTTTACTCCTGTTGGTAAAATATTTGGCTCCATGCGGGGTGTTTTGCAGCAGGTAGTCACAGTAAATAGGGGAGAGATTGTTCTTGCATCATCATAACCCAGTCTGGATAACCCTTAGGAAGTGTGTTGCCATACACTGTGCATGTGCAAATTCAATTTATGTAAACAAGGATGTGTTTTACCTTTCAACAACGTATAACATAGAATTTGAAACGAAACATGAATAAATCACAAGGATGACAGGGCAGCCATCTAGGAAAGTTTCCATTGAAATTTCTTGAAATGACTGATTCTGTTTGGAACAAACTACAAAATGGCTCAGATCAGGAAACGAATTAAAAGTATTGGAGCAGGAACTTATTGGTAAAGGCCTTTGCACAGCTGGGGCATGACAAATAAACACAAAAATGTGAAATGCTTACCTACGAATATTTCAAAGCAATGTAAGTTATCAATGGTTGCAACACTTGTTTAGTTAAAGGTTTTGATGTGAATAGATTGAAGTTGCTGTATAGCCTGAGCCATTATTTTATTTCTGGTTAACAGTTTTGCAGTGTATGTCTTGGACTTTTATTGTGAAAGGTAAGAATGGAAAGAGGTGATCTGGTATGTGCCGCTTTAGTCAAGATAGACAGGAGTGATACAATTTGCCCTCCTGGTTCAGAACACTGAGCCTCTCTTTTGTTGTAACCCAGGCGTACAGGATTGGTTGATACCTTTGTTCGCAGAGTGAAAGCTCAGAAAAATCGACCTTGTTCCAGAAAAAAATAGGACACCTTTCACCACATAATATTTGCTTTCTTTGTGAAAGTGTGTGGGGAAAAAAACAACAGTTTGAAAAAACATTCTGACAAGATAAATTGCACGAAAAAAAACCCACTCCTGTTATGTAAAGGCCTTAAAACTGAAAGAGCATCTTGATCGATTTGGGTGTGCAGTCTCCTTTTGTACTTGCTAGACTTTGACGTTAGTTACACACGTCCCAGAACTTTTTATCTTTGGTTGAGCGCAGAATATTTTCTTTTTTCTAAAAGCACAATTTGAACTGCAACCACTGTTTAACCAAAAAAAATAGACCTTTTACCTCGCCTCAACCTTCAGATTCCTAATATTAGCCTGTTGTGATAGATGCACTGTATACAGTATATACATAAAATATCATTAGTGGCTTGTCCAGAAGTCTGACCTAAATTCACGCTACCTGACCTGCATTGCTAATTAAATTTGACCCGGCTCAGCTCCAAATTCTTCCAACCTTCAACTTGGAGAGTCTTAATACCCTGAGTGGGTGTTAAGACTCCATTATTTACAGACAGAGCAGGCTCTGTGGGATAACTAACTACCCCAATATACAGTGTATGGTTTGATGCATGGCTGCACAGTGGCAGAGATGGCAGTCTGCCACTGTACATGACTTTGTATTGTCAGTGTGCAGTGGGAGTCTTTTCCTCCTACATTTCTTTCCATACATCTCTCTTTCTTTCTATACCATCCCTCTCTCTCTCCTACCCCCTCCCTTCCTTGCTCCCCTCTCCCTCTTCCCTCCCTCCATCCCCTGCCTACTAAATCCCTTTCTGCCTTCTTTTGCTTCGCTGAGCCCAGATAGGCCTCTATGTCTTGGGTCTTAATTTGACGCAGTAATTGGATGACAAGGGGCATTTTACCGTCCCTTCCTCATGAGTCAGCAGAGTTTTCTTGGCTAGTGCCTCCCACTTCTGCTGACTACAGGCGCTGAGCGGGGACCGCCAATTGTCCGAGGCCCATTCAGGTTTTTGTGTCTCCATCTCATCATCCGGACGTCAGTTTCCAGGGGCGGCCGAGACCACACACAGCACCACATTACAGTCAGAGGGGCTTTATAGAGAGTACTTGTTAATGGGAATATGAAGTTGGGGTGGGTCGTGTGAGCCAAATCAGCTTATCAATGGCTACAGTTCTTTTTTGGCAACACCAACTGGGGTTTTGTAGGACAGAGACAGAGCAGATATAGCTAAATGTTGACAGTGGAAGGGTTTGTCTTGGCAAGACTGTTGACCTGCTAGAAGCCAACACCCTGTAAGTTTCTATGTAGAAGACAAGTGAATACTTGTGAGAAAAAAACTGTGAAACCTTGGCAGTGCAACATTGGATTTCACTGTAAAAATAAGCGAAGTTATCTAAAACCAGACTAAGACATGTAGATAGACACAACTGGGAATGTTTTCATACAAAGAAATTATAGTTTACAGTTTTTTCTGAATTGGTTCTGTTGGAATAATAAACAATGTGATATTTCATACCATCCATTTTCTCTGTTGTTCTATCACATCCAGCTTCCTGCTCATTCAATGAAGACCCTTGCCAGGGATGGTTCAGTTTCATGTATTTATATATTATAAATCCAAAAACTGCCATTAAACATTATCATACCTAGATAATTTCGATTTCAATCATTATTTTATTACTAACCCCTGGATTATTGGGTCACAAATGTTATTGAGTGTGCTTTATGAGCTCTGAGAATATGGTAACATAGTCTTCTTTGCTCCAAATATTGTGCATGCAGCTGCCAACAAGCTTCATCAATCAGATGATACGGTTATAGATGGCTAAGGTTCGTTTAAGGACTGTGGTTAAGGTTAGGGTAGGACATAATTGCACACAGCCTGAAGGCTCAACTCAAGGGCAAAAAAGTCCCTGTGCGTGTTAATCGGAAAGAATTTCCATGTTGCTTCGATATTCCAGGAAGAGTTGACATCAGGTTTGAATTTACATATGAATATTTGGTGTGACTAGACACTGTCTTTTGGCACTAACTGATTAGAATTTTTCCATGATGCTGTGTAACAAAGCTTGACTCCCTTCTCCCCCGTGCAGCCGTTATCCAGGTTGCATACCTTTCTCAACTGCTTCATAGCATTGCCCACATGTAATGGATCCTAATGTGTGTGCAGGCTCGTATGCCTAATGGCTAATAGTCTTTCAGAATTGTAATCTGCCACAGTAACTCCTATCTGATGTAATGGCTTGTAATGCGTACGTAATACCAGTGGAGCTATTTATAGACCAGCAGCCAATTCTCAGAGAGATGGATGTGTGTGTGCGTGTGAGCTGCCGGGCATGCACACACACGCTTGTGTACATACTTCAGTTTGCACAAAGTGCGTTCTCATACAGTGCAGTTTACTTTCTCTTTGTTTGAGCCTGTCTAGTTTCTGTCTAGCTTTGTCTTTATGACTGTGTGTGTGTCTGTGTGTGCATTTGTGCTCTTGTGCAGATATGCTAATACACAAAATATCTATGTGCTTAGCAGTATTTGTCTGTATATGTGTATCTCAGGATGTGTATGTGAAACCAAACACATCTGGGTGCCTGTGTGTCTGATACAGTGTGTGTGTGTGTGTGTGTGTGTGTGTGTGTGTGTGTGTGTGTGTGTTGCCTGAAGCTCTCAGTCTCTCCCTGGGGGATTACATCACAGGGCAGTTATCAGACCTGAGTCATCAGAGAGGTTGAGAGGCCCCGCTCTTCTCCATCTAAATGAGGACATACTTAAAAGCATTAAAAGATAAAGAGTTTTCTTTCTTTATTTCTTTCTGTCTTTCTGTCTGTCTATCTTGCTTGCTTGCTTGCTTTCATTTCAAGGATGGTTGGAAATTAACTTTTTTATCCACCTGCCACTGTGACTGGTGGAATTGAAGAACTACCAGTCACAAGGTTCCACAGGCTGTCGCCGGCTTGTTGTCCTTCGCCTCAGGTGTGGCTCAGTAAGCACTAATGCAAAGTCAAAAGTATTCGGTGACATATGAAAAAGACTCTGCCACTCATCTTTTTTACAGTTGTTGAGGACATTAGACCAGAAAACCTTTCTTTCCCACATGTCTATTCTTTGCCTTTAAGAAGACAACTAAGAAGTAGAGTAGGTCAGTTGAAACGTGTCACTCCGCTGTCATCTCTGCCTGCTTCCTCATTCCTTCCACTCACGAGGCCGTCTTATGGCATTGCCACTTGGGAAGATAAGATTTCCAGAGCTAATGAAGGATCAGCTCCCACCCAAACTAGTCCACATTTGGTCATTTGCTTTGAAGTCACGCACACTCTCAGCTGATCAGTATCATCTGACTGTTAAAATCACTGGTCACAGTCAGAGACATGGATGAGGTGGTCTTTATAATGTCACAAGGAGATACTTTTCTGATGATTCATGCTGCTCCTGCAGATGCTGGTTATTATTAGTACTACTTATTCCTACCAGCTACCTACTGTACTGAACAGCCAAGCCTCCTCGTGTTTCATATCACCATACTTACACGCATTATGTTCACACAGTATTTCCCTATTTCGTCACACACATATCCTCTTGCAATAAATAATTCTAAATGTGTCTCTGAGGCCCCCTTTTTACACAAACACTAATGACTGTCATCTGATTATCCTTCTACATATAGGACTAGGTTGGAAAATATAACTATTCCATACCAAACCATAGAATTAAACATGACTTAATTGAATGCTGTATATCTAATAGGAATGTAGTGTTTACAGATTGGACATAGGAGATATTTATTTTTGCATTTGTATAATTTATATTTTTTCACAGTTATTTCCTAGTTTCTTCAAATCATCTCTCCTCCAGTGAGATTTACTGGGAGGGAAAAAATGTGACTAAAGATTCCCGCTTTACCCTCAGATCTAACCTTTCACGGCAGATGGTTTGTTAGACAGAACCATCCGAGAAGCTGTCATTGTAAACTCTTTTGAAAAGGGCAGGCACTTTCAAAAATGCTTGGCAGGTGACTGGATGAACCATCTGTCTGTCACTGTCTGTTACGGGCTAACTTCAGTCAGGAGAAGAGCAAAAACATCTTTTCCATTGAAAAAGCCTTGTGTCTTTCTTTGCTCACTCTCTCTCTGACTAGCTCTTTGTTTACTTTCCTCACTTCCGTTTTTCTTCTTGTGCACTGAACTGAACTGCAAATCAGAGTGATTTCATTCCCCGACGCTGATTCAACATCCTACATCGGTCACACAAAAAAAAAGCCAACTTGGGCCAGCAAGGGGCAACAGTGCGAGATACACCGCACTGACTAGGGCAACAGACACTCACTGACAGCCTGACATTGACCCATGGGCAACCGTGCACTTGGTGTGTCAGGGCCTTCAAGTTTGGTGTTTTGACCGTCACCATCTTGAAAATTTTGGAGCCAGACGTGACCATATGTGGACAAAAGGCTGGAGCTGTGGAGGACTGAGATGTCAATCTGACTCATAGCCTAAGTCAAGCCTTAATAAAATGTAAATGGGTGCCTTATATAAATATTCACCCCTCTACAGTTGTCATGAATGTTGAGATTAGTAATTGAGAACAAAACCATTTTTTCCACCCCCCATTCCTATATTCTACCCATCCGTGGGGATTGACTCGCTTTTGGAGTCAGCCTCTAATGGCAGTTTGAGGAACTGCAGTTTTTGGCATTTCAGCATTGGCTTCATTTTTCAGCTCCGGGCGTCACTGCTTAGTTTCTTCACACACACACATACACCGATAGCACGCCCATAGCTGCCAGTGCGCTGATTACAAATGCATTACTTGAAGCCTGACCCTGTGATCTTGTTATCCTGTGTCGCTTCTCATGTGATGTCGCGAAAATCCAGCTGCCGTGCAGGGTTATCAGATCCCACCCCTGTTTGCAGACACGGTCTGACGAACCTGTAACAGCTGCTATTCCAATGACAAGATAATGATCCCTCACTGGCTTCCCATCAGCAAACACTGCCACACTGAACCTGTTGTATTTACCCTTATGCCACCTGTGCACCAGCAAAACTGTTATTATTACTATTGACACAGCACTAAATATGGTATCTACCTAACTAAATGGCATTACATTTCTTTAATAACACCTCTCATTCATGAGTTGAACAAACCTTTATGGCTTGGAACATGACTCTGGACTTTGGACTGGCAAGGCTTGACTCTTGGTTGTGGTAAAACAAACACCTGACCCCACCTCTGGATTACAACAATCCTGTTGCTATTGTGTTGAATAGAAATCCATGTCAAACCTGTCATGTCGAAGCAAGGACAGGTCACACAAACCATGCTGGATTATCATTCATGTGTTCAAGACTTCATGGCAAAAGGTAGACCATATCTCCAAAACCTTCTAACCAATTTCAACTCAACTGTTGGACAAGGGCGTTGAAGTTAATAGACTGATTCAACAACTGGTATTATTACAACACTGGATGTAAAAACCTGACTTGCAGCATGTGTGATGAGTGCAGCCTTCTTGGGGCTTTCCCCTCTGGCTGACTAACTGTGACGTAGTTGAGGGTGTGTGTCCTGGTCCGTGTGAGTGTAGTGGGAGGGAGGGGGTGGGAGAGACAGCTGTGCAGGCTAGATATGTAGTTAACAGTAGGAAGCATTCATACTACACATTCTGCTGCAGTGTGTCACCAGACAGTCTCTCTCTCTCTCTCTCTCTCTCTCTCTCTCTCTCTCTCTCTCTCTCTCTCTCTCTCTCTCTCTCTCTCTCTCTCTACTTCCCTCTTCGTACCACTCTTTTTCCCTTCACTTCTCTCTTCTGTCTGTCTCCCGCTTCTCCCACACACTCCCACATACGTGCCTGTGTGCATGTGCAATCATTCACACACACATACGTGCACTTTTCCCTCTCCTTCTGTCCCCTCCCCCAGCCACAGACTCCCCCTCTCCCTCCCTCCCTAAAGTTTCCCGCTATAGTAAATGAAGTCGTATCTCAATGACTGCTCCCACTTTTACCACCGTTTCCTCCTTCTTTCTGTGGAACTGTGCTTATTCCTGGATTACACCTCACCCACACATGTACAAACACACATCCTCCTTTCCTGTGAAAAAAAAAAAAGTAGAGAAAACAAGAAGAAGTTGCTTCAAGGACAACGTAAAGCTGTTCTCGCCTCTCCCAGACGGGGTGTGTCAAGGCTTTTGTCTGTCTGATGCCGTATTAAATATCGGAGTTAAAAGGAGGGGTGGGGGGCTGTGTGTGTGCATGTGTGTAAAAGTCTCCGGGGGTTTTTTTGTTTTGTTTTTTTTTGTTCTTTAGAGAGAAAGAATGTTGGCATGAAGCTAGCCACCAGGGGAGGAGGAGAAGGTCGGAGTGCTCAAGTGCTGCTCCAGGTTTGTTTCATTTCATTTGCTCTGTAATGAGTCTTGTTACTGCTGTGAGAGGCAGAAGGGAGATCTGACTGGGGAGTTCAAAGTTAAGCCACAGGGAGGGAGGAAAGGAGGGAAGGAAAAGAAAGAACATACAAGCCAACAAGCCCTCACTTGAAAACTTTTGGAGACACGAAAAGATTAACTTTTTTATTTCCTTATTCCTTTCTTCCTCTTCCTGCTCCAACTCCTCCTCCTCCTCCTCCTCCTCCTCCTCCTCCTTCGCTGCCCCACACCCTTCTCAAATGAACCCTCTCTGAAAAGAAACTGAAGCAGAGGAGCTCGCAAGAGGTCTGAAAAAGTTGGCTGCGTCTGTGCATGACTGTGCGTCTGTGTGTCTACTGGAGTGTGTATGCTTCTCAGAGAGTGTGTGTCTGTGTGCCTCTGTGTGTGTGTGTGTGTGTGTGTGTGTGTGTGTGTGTGTGTGTGTGTGTGTGTGTGTGTGTGTGTGTGTGCGCGCGCCTAGGTCTGTGTGGGAATGATTACATCAGCCTGCTGCAGCCTTATGATTGGTTGGTGAGCGTGTGGTTTGATTCAGTGTGCCTCGGAGCCCGTGGCTGAGGCTGTAACCCTTTGTGAGGGGGAGAGAGAGAGGGAGAGGGAGAGGGAGGGAGAGAAAGAAAGATAGTTGTCAGACTCAGCCGGCACTGGAAGCACTGTACTGTACCTGCTGCCATCCGATCACTGACTGTCTCTGTGTCTCTGTCCTGTGAGCCTTACAGACAGCGGCTTTAGGTCACACAGACATTTTTTTTTTTTTATTTTTTTTTTTTTTAAAGACAGAGCTGGCGGCCTAGATAGACTGAAGGACTAGTCTGCAGGCTATGTGACAGGTAGCACAACTGTCAACTGTCGGAAGTCAAATTTGTACCTTTCTTTCTGGAGGAGACATAACAGCAAGCTTTTCAGTTTAAGTGACTGTGTGTGACTGAGTGTGTGTGTGTGTGTGTGGGGGAGCCAGGCTCACTCCAAAAATGCCTTCGTGTTCCCCGGACTGCTGCCTATTGCGGGCCGTGGAGGTAAGACCGCTTTCTCATGTCTCTTATCTCTCCTTGTGTGTCTCTGCCTCTCTTTGCCTCCTTCTCTCTCTTTTTTTTCTTTAAATGCTCAGACCATTTCTCTTTGAAGTACTGCTATGATTAACCAGAGGCGAGATTGTGTAAATACCTCAAAGGCTCAAGGACAATTTGTCTTTTTTCGAAAGATGTGAGCAGAGCATTTAAAAAAAAAAAAAAAAGAGTCAAATACGTCAGCGGCTTTGAATGATTGAGGCTCCCCTTGCCTTTTCGTCTTGAACATTTTGGACGGATAAGAGCGCCTCAGGCCTGGTTTGTGCAAACTGTGATGCTGTAAGAGGCATCTTTTGCTCAAGAAAGACAACATAATTTCTTTGTCATGATACATTATGTGGGAAGTCTGCATACATGACATGTGTAGGCTTAGTAGGCTTGGATTCCTGTGTAGGCTAACAAGGCTGGATTCCTCTGCAGGTTCAGTAGGCTGCTCTAGTTTTCTCTGTGGGCCATTACATGTGAATGTGGTTCCTTTTGAAAGGATAACCTGTGGATATAGATTTAGGACTATTGATCGCAATAGAAAGGACAGATATCTCCTGGATTTTTGTTGCTCTCTAACAGTACGTAATGATATACAAGAAAATGTGGACATATTTTACACGGATGAGATCTTAGAGTGGAGTTTAACCTACTCAGGGTATGATGCACTGTTGCTACACAGCATCTACATCACACTGGACAGATCAGTAGTGGCTCAATATGTGTGTGAGTACGTGTGTGAGTCAGTCTTATTAATGGAAACCGCTGTCATTCATGGATTGGATCATTACTGGCCTAATTTTAACATATCAAGTTGTGGAAAAAAGAACTTGTGTGCATGAATTTAAAGCAAAATCAGTGGTCGTGTCTTATCTCTGGATGGATGCATACATTTTTTTGATAAGCTATAATTGGAAACTCCATTCTTACTTCCTCCTAAGATGCATTACAGTATACTATATCCACTGGGTGTAGACAGCCCTGCTTTGTGTTTACAAGAGCAGACGCTTGTTATACACTACGGTATATTTGCTTCTATGTTACACCAACAAGTTGCTATAAGAAATGCTTGTCTGTGATTTCTAACACCACAATTGCTACACAGTTTTGATTGTCTGTTCTTTTCTATTGTGTGCTGTAATTACAGGCCTGTGTATGCTATAGTGGAGCGGGTGCTATATGATAAATACTGTGCTACTGTTGGAGGAAAATAGCTGGCTTCACCCACCTATTAGGCTTGAGTTTTCAAAAATGGTTTGTGTGAGATGACTTTATCACAAGTTAGTATTCCCTGTGAGGCTAACATTGAAAAAATCATATTTAAAGTGTCATCTTATTCTAAAATTATCCTGCGCAGATGGAAAGGTCTATCAGTCTTTCGCTTCATTTTATCATCAAGGACACCTTAAGACTGATTTAGAAGCATTTTGTTCTCTTGTCATTTTTTATAGAAACACTTCAGTCTCAAGTTTGCCAAGCTACCTCGACATGATCTCTGTCTACTTTAAGTGAACTCTGATGTATTCTCTCCCCACAGATTGTGAAGATTTTCAGTGAAGATGGCATGGGGAAAGTGGTGGAGATCCCAGCCGACATGACAGCCAGGGACCTGTGCCAGCTTCTGGTTTATAAAAGCCATTGTTTGGACGACAACAGTTGGGCACTTGTTGAACACCACCCGCTGCTAGGGCTAGGTAAGGGGCAGAGCCCTGCTGCAGGCCTGAAACACTGTTCACACACACACACACACATACACACACAAAAGCACACATGAACTGACACTCTCTCACACACACACTCACATACCTACACAGAAACTCATGGATTTTTGGGTGGGCTGAGACATGCAATACAATCACTGACAAACACAGGTGCATTCATATATATGTATGCATGCATGCCCGCATACTCGGGGAGACAGTTCAGGCGCATATTCTCACGCAGGCATGTATTCAAGCATGAGTGCATGCACATACTATACAGCATATGCACGCACAGAGCCATAATGTCCAGTGATCTAATCAAGTCCAACACAGTGGCTGTGTAAAAAGCTCCCGTAGTGTAGCAGTGCAGTGTGGTGCAGACGAGGCAGGGGTATGTTATCTCATGAAAAACGGAGACAGACATCGAGCACACACACTGAGTTGCTTGTCGTTGAGAAATATGTAGGTTAAACGTATCGATGAGGTCAGAGTTGCTTTAGCATCGACAGGCCAATGATTGTTTGACTCAATCGTGAACAGACAACTGAAAGCAAGGTAAAAAGAAAAGCACTTGCAAGATACATGAGCTGTTGGGGCGTCGGTGGCTTAGTGGTAGAGCAGGCGCCCCATGTACAAGGCTGTTGCCGCAGCGGCCCGGGTTCGACTCCAGCCTGTGGCCCTTTGCTGCATGTCACTCCCTCTCTCTCTCTCCCCCTTTCACACTTGTCTGTTCTATCAAATAAAGGCTTAAAAATGCCCAAAAAAAAAAAATCTTTAAAAAAAGATACCTGAGCTGTATCTATGCATTTGTAGGACAGATGAAACAGTTGCTGTTGTCATCATGAAATCTGATGCCAATAACAGGTGTGTTGACATTAGTTAAAGTATTGTCCTGCAATTCAGTCATACGAGTTATATAGGGCTGATGAAGATTCCAGCTTCAGTGTATAATATGCTTGAATAAGACTAAAAAATGATGTGTGTTTAAGCTCCAGGTTTCCTAAAGTCACTGCACGCAGGTAAACAGCAGAATTACTGTAAGTGGAGACAGTGTTTCCCAGGGGCTCTTATTAAAGTTTACTTACACTGGAGGACAGAAACTCTCTTTGGTCCACACTCATAAATTAAACAAACACAGCAACTGATAAATGTAACTGCCCTGAAGCCTACATCTTGACATTCATTTGGGCAATACAGAGTAGTTTAATATGGTTTTTATGCTTTATGCAGAGGACGGAGAGTGTCGTATATGGTATCTGACTTCCTTCACTGATATTTTTAACTTGTGCACTCATTTAAGGTCACGAGACAGCTTGGAATCAGGTCTTTTTAGGACTCCGAATTAAAAACAATATCATATTCGGTATGGACAAGGATCCAGGATAGTTCCACTTGCAGATTATTCTGCGTCCTGAGCTACTTTTTAGGGATAATTGTCATACTGAAGATTAAATTGTGATGTTTTCTCCTCAAATCGGGATTACACAAAGGGCTCAGTGTAGAAGCAGGTAGATTAGAAGCTAAGGGAAGAGAAGGTGATAATTGAAGGTTATGGATCAGGAGATGAAGCAATGTAACTGATGATTACTGTAACAAAACCTTTGCCAACCGGTGCTCCTCTCAGTGTCAGAGATGGTGTAATGTTATCGATCCAGTACCATAAATGACACGGCAGAGAGGTGATGGACATGATTGATGGAGAGTTTAAAAAGCTGTATTTCATGTTAAAGGTTCTTTAGATTGGGAGTTGTGATACCACGGCACTGACACCTCTCTCCTGAAAATAGAAGCCCCCGCCGCATCAGACGGAGACCTCAGGACTAATGTAGAGTAAAGAGGTCAAAATGGTGATGGCGGACCAACTCAGAAATGAGGAATAATATTTTGTGTAGAACATTAATTGTATTTTAGTTGGCCAGTTATTAGCAGTAGAGAGGTAGCATGTTATACAGCAGATTCTTCATAGATTTCTGTTGGAGTAAACACAGGTATCTGAGAAAGTTTGACTCGCTGTTTTGATAGTCTTGACCTCCAAATGTGGCACCAAACTGATGTGAGGAGAATGCTGGAAAGTAGAAAACTCATTGCTGCATTAAGAAGGAAGCATCTTTATGTTTTTGTCGGGGTGATTTTGTGTCAGACTTGGCAGTATTACAGTGAGTTTGGAAAGCTGTGGTCAGCTGAACGTTAGAAAACCCAACCTCCCCCTGAGGAGAGGGACGATTATAAAGCGCTTATGGAAGACAAGTTGAGCCTGTGCTCTGCGCTCATGTCTGTACAGTTTAACAGATGTGGGAGAGCAGTGGGCGTAGTTTTATATAGAGTAGTGTGCCCGGTAGTGAAACATACTGTCGAAGCAGAGACGGTAAGAAACGTGTAAAAACATTTGTTACAACTGTCAGCTTGTGTCAATATAATTTTGGCTGTTATGCTGTCAGACTTTTAGAAAACGTATTGTCCCCAAAGCTCTCACCTAATATTTCACCATCTATCACGATCTGATTACAGTTCTCATCAGCGCTGCCAGCACGCCTCTGCCAAATACAGTTAGGTCTGCTTGTTGTAAATGACATCATCTTTGGCCCGGAGTGACTCTATTCTATTATAGCCCTTCTTCTATTCTGGCGCACCTGTACTGCAACCGTATTCTTTCCAGGTCTGGAATAACTACTCATCGTATTTTATGTTTAGGAGTTCTCAGAAAATGAGATGTGATGAAGCGGCGGCATGCTGATGGGTCAAATTGAAGGGTTATGCGTTTGTCAGTACAGAACGAGTAACCGCCTGACTGAGTGTGTGTGTGTATGTGTTTGTAGATGTATGCACATTTGGATTTCTGTCTATAACGAAGCAGCAGTATATCTATGTTTGACATATTACAGTCATTTAGATATTTCAACCAATAATTTGACTTATTTGGAGCTGGTTGCTCTTCCTGTAGTTGACATATGTGGCTAGTTGCTTTTCAGTCTTAAACAGTGATTGTAATTGTGTTTAAATTAGTTCTCTGTCAAGTATGAATCATTTTTGTAGTGGTGTGTATACTGTATGTTGATGAAGCCATCTGAGAACCAGAAATGTGTTTGTAGGGGTGTACAGTATCTGCTGATATCTTGTATCTTACCAACCGTCCATAAATATAAGAGCCTTTTAAGTGTCAAAGTCTATTGTTAAGTGATAATTGCCTACAAGTAGAAACACATTTTTTGAGAAATCACTTGATATTTTTGAAAACATACATAAAATCAGGATGCGATGATCTGCAGTTTGAAATCCTTTTCGAAATATATTCAGCTGAATACAGTACAAAGACAAGATATTTAATATTCAGACTGATACAATTTTGTAACTTATTTTTCCGTACATATACACTCATTCTGGATTTGATTCCTGCAAAATATTTCAAAAAAAGTTGAGACAGAGGAAGGGGGGAAAATCACCGGAGGATCCATGTTATAGTATTGTTGCGATTTTAAATATGTTGCGATATGCTGAGTGACAGATTGCAGTTTAGTACCTTTTTTCAACTGTAAATTATGTTCCTAAAGGAAAACGTTGCCAAAATCTGTTTTATCGAGTAAGATAAAGTTTTCAATGTGTTCATCACACTTCAGCCATTTCCTTTGCAGCAGCAAAACATATTGTGGACTGAAAAAGCAATTGATTATATTATCCTAGTAGGCTACCTAACGTTTAATTTGTATTTATCATAGAGATTATTTCTAAAATGAAAAAATCAACACTTGGCACTGTGCAATGATACGATATTGCCACACAAAAATATTGCAATACTATGCTGTATTGATTTTATCCCCCACCCCTTGGCAAAAGCATGTTTACTGCTCTGTTACATCACCTTTTGTCTTAACAATGTTTGGGAACCGAGGACAGTCATTTTTAAAGTGAAATTTCCCTCCCAGAATTCTCGAGCGAACCCCCAAAAATCTTATTAAAGACTGCCTGTGTGGAATAATGAACGCTGAAAGAGATTAGTGTCTTCATAAAGGAAGCGTCTTATGGCTGGCATCATAAACAAAGGCTTCTCCAAGTATTAGATTAGTTTTAGTTAGCATGTTCAGTACTTTTTTCCCGTGTCAATACACCTCATTACACACTTCGACTTCTTTATCTGTGTAGTTTTACTTAGTTCATGTGAATGTGAATGTAAATTTCTTGTGAATAGCTGCAATGGAAATGTGTTGAATACTTACGTCACTGCCCAACTTTTTTGGAATTAGGGTTATATATATATATATATATATATATATATATATATATATATATATATATATGTGTGTGTGAAATGCTTTTTGCAGCATGTGAATGACCTGGCCGTGTGTGTACGTGTCCATGTATGTGTGCACCATCTGTACGCCTGCACTGCACATATATGTGCCGTTACACTTCATGTGTGCATATGTGGTCGGGTGGTGGATGAGAATAGAAGTTTAAGAGAGACCCGAACAATAGTGTGTTTGAATTGAGAGACCTATTCCCGTACATGGCCGCCCACTCGCTGGTACACTGCTGAATGGGATAAAATGGCCCTTTTGAGATTAGTACCAGTGACCTCTACTTGTCACCCCGAAAAGGTTAACGACTCCGGGACAGTGAGGTAGTGTTGCCAGGGTGAGTCACTGTCACGAACCTGAGTGACTCATCAGACAGGCGACCAGATGAAAAGAAAAAGACGAGTCGTGACAGTGTGAAAGAGACTGCGACAGACGGGATAAAGAGGGAAAACGAGAGGGACACATGAAATGAGATAATGATGTGAGATAGAGCCGTGCAGTTGGTTCCCCTCTGAAGTTCTCCATTTCACATCAGAAACAGATATCAGAGCAAATACTGGTATCGCAAAAGTTAGTTAAGTATTTTAATTAGATCTACTGGGGAAAGGAAGGATGTCTTTCATTAAAGACATGACAGAGAGAACTTGTAAGGCCGTTGGAATTGAGTGACTCATGACCGGTTTCAGCGTCGCAGTCACAGAATATTAATCACTGACCACATCCATACAAGGACACACCTTTGGTTGAATCACACTCAAAATTGTCTATGGTTGAAATTAAGCGTGGTCACTCATGTCATATATAGTACATCCTTTAAACCTGTGTTGAGGTGTAGATGAAGTCTGCTGTTTCAAATGTGTGTAACTGAGATATTTTTGGCAAAAGAAGTTTAGTTTAGAAGTTAAGTGGGGATGTGTGCAGTCAGTCAGCTAGTTGATTTAGTGTTGCTGCCCTCGGTTAAACATATTGTTAAACTAATTTTTATTTTATGTGACTGCACTCACTCAATAAAATTGCTGTTATAATAATCAGGCATGTTTCCTAAGGGTTTATTTTACTAATGTATGTTGTGTTTAATAAATGTTTTTGAGAACTTGTATTAAATGAATTGTTGTTATCTGTTGTAGGATAGTGTGTAATGTGCCACTCGTTTTAGCTGCATTTAAAACACAATCTGGTCATTGAAAAATGTCATTAAAGATTTCAAATGGCTTTTTAATATACACAGGATTTTTTCCAGACAATGTTTATCCTTACACATTAAATAGTGCTCAATTTTTACTGGATGTTTTTATTACTTTTAGACTAGTCAGTAAGTCTAGGTTGAAATATTAAGGAGATTAGTCATTAGGAAATCCCATAATGTTGACAGGGGCTTACCCTGAATAAGAAAGGATCTAACAAATTTTGTAATTAAATACTGTTTGTGTTCAAATAAGAACCGACATGTCAAAGCAGATTATAAATGCCTAAAAAAAGATCAAATTACCTGTTGAGATGAAGTGACTGCACTTTTTCTTTCGGTTTCATTTTTGCATCTGGCTTACGAGAAACATTGTTGAAGGGCCTTTCCCTTGAATTTCAATATCTACACAAGTCATTAGAGATTTCCACGGTACTTGTGTGTCATAGTGAGCAAAACGTTGTGGTTTTTACTTTCAGACAGGAGTAAAACACTCACATATCACTTAATTGACAGAACATTTTATTTTATGTTAAGTAATGTTTTATAATTAGTATAATCTTACATGCAGTGTAGTTGTAGGAAATTCTGAGTACTTTGAATAATCAATACTAACTTCATGCATTGCTGTCGTTCCTCTCTCTGCCTGTCTCACCTCAGAGCGCTGTCTAGAAGACCATGAGCTGGTGGTTCAGGTCCAGGCCTCGATGAACAGCGACAGCAGATTCCTCTTCAGGAAGAACTATGCCAAATATGAATTCTTCAGAAACCCGCTGGTAATTACTTTTTCCTAGACATTTCTTAACATGCCGTGTCACTCCTGATGTCTTCTTGTTGAAATATGTTACACGTATAGCCTGTAAAACAGAAATACACCTGCAGCGACAGCTCAGTTTGGATTTTGTTTTTGCATTTTTGTGATTTTTAACACTATTTATTTTTAGATACGTTGAAATAACCTGATAGTTTCTAGTATTTAGAGCATTCAGCCAAATAAGAGAGATGTTTAAGAGTTTCCAGGTGTAATTTACTCCAAAGATTGGCCATTTGGCTCAGAGATGAAATGACAGACATGTTCTTCAACAGTGTCTTATATTTTGACAGCTGACTGTACTAATGAGATTTGCCTTTCTTTTTCTGTCATAAATTCCACCCTATAATTATTGTCACAGTGGCTAATATTCTCTGTCTGTCTGCCCCTCCGTCTCTCTCCACCTTCTTCTTCCACCAGACATTTTTCCCGGAGCAAATGGTCGCGTGGTGCCAGGAAACCAATCGTACGATTCCACCATCTCAGCTCCTTCAGGTACAAGCAGCGCGCACACTTGCACGCTTTTCTCTCCTGTGTCTGTCTCTCTTTTCTCTCCTCTTCCTGACACGCACACAGCTTAGCTTACCTCAGAGTCAGCACCCACTACATACTGTACAATCAAACTGACATACCTCACCTCTGACCTTAGACAGTGTGTCTCGTCAGTGCCTGCAGTAATAACTACCGTTGATCCCCTGTTGACACACGACTGTCTCGGCACACGCACCGCAGGCCCCACACTTGCGATGGATGGAATTAGGCAGTCAGAAATAGAACATTCAGTTCCTCACGTACCTACCGTATGTTTGCACAGTACAAATTCACACTCTTGTGTCATGCTACTTATCTGCTGCACAGGCTGCTCACGGGCCATACTCTGCTTTCACAAAAGATGTAAAGAGAAGACAAAAGTCTGGGAGGAGACCAGACAAAAAGATTCTTGGGATTTTGAAGAGCTTTGGTCTTAATGGATGGAGGGTTTACATGCAGTCTGGCTCTCTGCTGTATCAAGTAATGGAGCTGTCAGAGACGGAACCACAAGTGGAATCCATCCCTTCATCCTCGCTACTCACAGAAAGCTTTTAACTCCCCCGCTGATCATATAGACGTTATGCTCTACATAGAGGAGTCAATAAATGAATGGGGATGTGGCGAGGTTGAGTTGTGTCAGGAATCCCCAGTGTTTGACTTATTCTAAACACAAAATCTTTGCACTCAATTAGAGTGCTGTCCAAACCGAGACGCTTTGTGACCCCGGCTCAGCCAGGTGTTTGCAATATTTCCCTGTTTACGCAAGAAGCACATGTCGACGCGGTGCAGCCGAGGTGCAGCGCTTCGAAAAGAAAGCTTCTTCAATGAACGTCGCGTGTGAACGTGCGCTCCGCAAATGCTGGAAAATGCTCATGCATGAGGCCCATTGTGGGATGTTTCCAAAACACTAGGAAACATGTGCTTTAGATATTGAAGAGTCTTCTGGAACAGTTTACCTTCCAGCCGCAAGCCACAGATTCCAAATCAGCTCTAATAACTTAACCTGCCACTTCATGGTGCGATATTTTTGTGAAACATGGAAACCGCAAATACTTCACACACCCACAAGACAATTTAGGCTTTAAGGGCTCCCATTAGAAATGAACTGTATGTTGAGTCAACATATGTTCTGTATTTGTCTTGGCAGGGACATTGCATAACATGACACATTGTGTTAAAACATACATACTATTTTTCCTTTTTGTATTTAAATTAGAAAATTAAAAAATAGAAATTCATCACCAGCCATGCTTAACACGTCTTCTTCAGCTCTCTTCAGTACTCTACACGCTTTAATTTTTTAGACAGTAGCACAGTGTCTGGCCTTGTCGTGGTCGCTACCATGGTGTGTAATAATTCAAGCTGCCGCCCATCTCAACCGTCAGCTGTCCATCCTTTGCTGATGCAAGAAGCCCAGATGACACTGTGTTCTTTGACAAAAAGCAATTATCTCCTGTCTGTGATGCCTCTACAGATGGTGTCTGCTGCAGCTTTCAGTATCTTGCTGTGATGGTGACAGAGAGCTTAGAGGCTTCAGATGTGATCCAGCGTTGCCCTCCTGAGGCAGAGGGGCCCTCCTCCATGGAGGACACTATAGGACGAAAAAATCTGATATTTTGTGTGCTGATCCCCGGCTTTCTGTCTTTCTTTGTCCCTCCTTCAGAACTTCCTAGCGACCAGTAGCTGTCCAGAGATCCAGGGGTATCTGTATGTGAAGGAAGTGGGCAGGAAGTCATGGAAGAAAGTTTACATGTTCCTGCGGCGCTCAGGACTTTACTGCTCTACAAAAGGAACCTCAAAGGTAACAGCAGCTCACCATTTTCATCTTCAAGGGAGGAAATAAGATGTCATTGTCACTTTCCCTTTTTAACTCTGTAATTACAGTCATTATTCATCATTATATAACTCCAATTCATATGCCAGTGACATTTTATAGTAATAACACAGCAAATATTCCAGATTGAATGTAATTACCTTCCGAGAATCCGCCTTTTATTGATGGTGGTCTCTCTGCATGTGTCTGCGTCTGTCAGTATACCTCCAGGCTGTGTCTCCCTGTGATGTTCTGACTTATTAATTATTTCTGTCTCCAGGAGCCCAGACATCTACAGTTTCTAGCAGACCTTGAAGACAGCAACATCTTCACTGTCATCACAGGCAAGAAGCAGCACGGTGCGCCCACAGACTACGAGTTCTGCATCAAGGTGAGTCTCAGATGACAGAAGTGAGATGAAGATGGAGCTGATTTTTAATGAAATATTATGAGCTGAGGAATGACTGACATCCTGTGCAGCAGCTCTTTGTCTCGTGAAAAGGGCGTCGGCATGCATGCATATAGATGTATATATGGGTGCTGATGTACTGGTTTATTGCCAGTGTTTATTTACTTAATTTCTTTTATTACTAAGTTTTAATGTTGTATGTATCAGTTAAAACATGTTTTCTTATTATCCTCATCAGCTCAGTCACTCCCATCAGTGACAGTGGTGATAATGGTGGAGCTAGCAGTAATAATGATGATGATAATGATTACTATCACTGACTCTTACAACTGTTAATTCACAGCCCAATAAATGTCGAGGGGAGTTGAAGGAGTTGAGGATGCTGTGTGCGGAGGATGAGCAGGGAAGGACCTGTTGGCTGACGGCCTTCCGGCTCTTTAAGGTAAAACACAATGACAAAAAATATATAACATAGTTTTTCATGGTGTATACAATACACTTACTAAGATTTTGATAGTGTTGGTTAACCAGTTTGTTCCTTTTTTCTTTACAGTATGGGATTGTGTTGTACCAGAATTATAAGATTCCCCAGCAAAGAAAAACCTTGCTGTCACACTTCTCAGCACCTGTGGTAAGTTTTCTGCTTTATTTAAAAAAGTAAAACACCTTAAAACCTCAGTGCCACAACATGGCTTTGAATAACTCATTAACATGAGCAAATACTGGTTGTGCAGAAATACTTTATTAATATGCACCAGTAACAGCTAACTTACCAGTCTGACAAGTTTAGGAGTTGATATTCACAGAAAGGCTTAGTCACCTGTGCCACCCCACTTTTTATTGCACTGCCTTTGCTTATATGTGCACATAGCTGGCACTTGTGTTGCTGCCTCTGACTCTACTTCTCAACCATCATGTATCTCTGTCTCCCTCTAGCGGAGTGTATCGGAGAATTCCCTCGTGGCGATGGATTTCTCAGGGAGGATAGGCAGGGTGATTGACAACCCTGTAGAAGCTCAGAGCGCCGCCATGGAGGAGGGACATGCGTGGAGGGTGAGACACAACCTCAGTTTTTATGTTATCTCTGACAACAATGCTCGGAGTGGACCTTAAAGATCTCCACAGATGGCAGTGTTTATTTTTGCTCAAATATTCATACAGAGCTTATTTTCCTCTGGTTGTAATTGTTGATTTTTTCAGTTATTCTGAGCTGACAAAATTTGTTTATTAGTAAAGCTGATATGGCCGTGGGGCAGCTGGCAAAATATGAAAATGGTCAGATTTAATCTAATGGATTTAAACTCAGTCCACAATGATTAAATTGGTGTAATCCACTGTCAACTTTGCTCTTATTTATTTGTTTTCACTGTTAAGAAATGTGAAGCTTCACCAAACAAATGTACATGAAGTAGATGTACACACCCTTAACTGCCATGTGCACCAGATCATGAACTAATCCCCGTTGTTTTGTCTGTATGTGGCATCTCTCTCAGAAGAGGAGTCAACGAATGAACATAATCGGCTCCCACAGTCCACTACACCACTCCTCACTAAGCTCAGGTAAAAGCCATTTACAAAATTGTCTATCATGAGCTTCTTCTCATATTTTTTCTTTAAGTTTTAACATGAACAATTTGACATGCATTTAAATGTATTTTGCATTTTCTCTGCAGTCATCCACATAGCTCAGTTGTGGTACCACGGCAGGATAACCAGAGAAGAATCCCATCGCATCATCCACCAGCAGGGACAAGTCGATGGGTAAGGGAGCTGGAGCGAAAACACATTTTACGCGTGTTATTTTTTTCTTCTCCTCCATATTTTTTCTTACTGCATCTATAAAGTCATATGAATATTTTTCTCACAGCGACCTTCTTCCTCTTGGTGCACAGGTTGTTTCTGCTGAGAGTCAGTCAGAGTAACCCCAAGGCGTTTGTGCTCACATTGTGCCATCACCAGAAAATCAAACATTTCCAGATACTACCGGTATGCATTGCTTTGTTTTTTATACACATATATATTTTTTACTCACTAATTGTTTTTATCTTTTATTAAAAAGTGGTCATTGAATGTTGAAAGCAGTTGTAAGGTGGTAGTATTAAAGGAGCAGTGTGTAGGATTTAGTGGCACCTAGTGGTGATGATTGCAGATTACCACTAGCTTAAACTTCTTACATGTGCAAAGCGTGAACTCCTGGTTAGAATTCCTTCAGTGTTCCTTGTTAAGGAGGTTTTTACCAGGAGCCAAATTATCGGCAGGTGTCTCCAAATCAAACAGACAGCATGATTTAAACCCAAAAAAACCCCACTGAATTAAACAGTTCACGTTAAAAAAATCAGTGTTTGAACGACGTTGCTGGTTATAAGGGGCTGCTAACTACAGTCGCCAATGGAAAAATAGAGAACCAGTGTTGGGTTTGTCCATTCTGGGCTACTGTAGAAACATGGCGGTTTAACATGGCGGACTCTATGGACAAGGACATGCCCCTTGTGTATGTATGAATGGCTCAAGGCAATGAAAACACAACAATTCTTATTTTCAGGTGATTATACGCTAAAGAAAACATACTGATTATATTTAATTTCTATCAATAGATCCCTCTTAATTCTACACACTGGACCTTTAAAGCTATTTTAGTTATTTATATGTCTCTTGTGACATGTTTATTTTCTTTCTTGGGTGACAATGCAACCTTTACGACTGTATTGATTAAAATTATTTATGGCAAAAGACTCACTAACTGTTAGTTAGCCCAAAGTTTTTGTGGACTATGTCAGTCGCACAAGTCAAACCATTAACTGTTTGGTCTTACTTGTATAAAAAAGGTTGCTTAAATCCAGGATCTCTCTAGAATGTTGGAAGTCAGGCAAAAGATTGATAGAGATTTGTTGCTTACAAGTCCAAACACGCAAAAAATCATTGTTATGGTGCTTTAAAAAGACTCTGATGTTCTTGCCCTCTCTTTTCTCCTGCCCCGTGGTGTTTTGATGCTCGCTCTTGACCCCGGCAGTGTGAAGAGGACGGCCAAGCCTTCTTCAGCCTTGACGACGGCGCCACCAAATTCACCGACCTGATTCAGCTGGTGGAGTTCTACCAGCTCAACAGAGGAGTGCTGCCTTGTAAACTCAAACACCCGTGCACCGTCGTGGCCTTATGACACCTTCGGATCATCTGACCCCATGACCCCCTATCACTTGACCTGACTCTGCCTAAAACAAACAAAACTACAAGAATCTTTCTGTTGGTTGGTTCTTTTTTTGTTTTTATCTTTACAAGAAGCTGGTGAATTGACTGATGTTTTTGTTGTTTATATTATTGTGAGTCCGCCAGAGACTGCTGACATGTTGGATTCCTTTTTGCATGGATGTTTGAGGAGCTGGATGCACAACCTGCTCACAAGGTTCCTCAGTCAAGAGGAGAGAAGATACAGGAAATGAACACTGCCGTTTGTGTCAATGCTGTCGCGAAATCTTCCACAATCTTGCTACCCATAGTCATCAATAAGCTCGGACACAGTGACCCTCAAGGTTTTATCACGCAGCTCAAGTGTAGACTGTGTATCCCTTCAACTGGACAATCAGCAGGACAGTTCGAGCTCCCGTGTGGACCACTCTGCTCTCTGAGAACAAACTGTAGTCTCATTCAAGCTTCCTCACACGTCCTCAAAGAATATACTGTAGATGGAGAGTTGATTGTCTCTTAGTTTTGCACTCATCAAACTGGGAGTGGCCTTTTGACGGTGCATGACTTCTCAGCTGTCTTAACTGTGAGATGGTGCCACCGCCCTCTAGTGTCATAGGCATGTAAGGACTTGTCAAAATTTAACATGGACGAGATTTGGAGGTGCCAGAGAGAGGGCTGCTTCTGAATCCTTTTTGAGGATTGGAAACATCAGATGAAAACGGCTAAGGAAAAGTCTGGAACTGTTGACACAAATTATTTTTTTAAATAGGGGACAAAACAAAATCTGCGTTGTCCACCCTCACGGAAATTTTATTTGCTCATCCCTCACCTCACAGGGTTTCTTTTCTTGATACATTGCAGTTATGTATTGTTATTAATAGTCTCTTTGATAATATATTTTTTTAAAGCCCACCTTTGGCATCCTGGATATTTTCAACTCTTCATTAGTCACATATACCACAGTAAGGTCATTCTGTACTTGTTACTCTGTCGCATGCTCCATTTCCCGAAAGTATGTCCACTGCAACTTCCACAAACATGAATAAGCATTAATCAAACCATGGTGTCATTCAGGGTGAAATAACAAGGAATAAAGCTAAATGAATTTTGTTACCGGGTAGACCGTTTTGGTGATTGTAAAGTTAAAAGTGCCGGCAAATGCACGATGGAATATGCTGCAAAAGATAAAGTGGGACAGTGGAGAGCATCAGTCTTTTGTTCAGTCTCCTCACCACAGCACAGGGAAGGATAACCACTAGCATTTCCTTCAGGTGTTTTTCAAGTGATAGCGAATCAAAGGAAACTAAATTAGATCCCCCCAGAGATACAGTGGATCCTGCGTTAAACATCTGTCCTGGTTCCAGACTCTCTCTTCACAAGTGTTCCACAAACCGCCTCCTGCTGTACCTGTTAAAGTCAGTGAGATGCTGTTGGACATAAAAGTGGCTAGAAACATGGTTGAGTGTGCTCTGACTCCAGACTCTGGTGCAGTACATCCCATATAATGCAGCCCTGTTCTGCCTGGAAGTACTTGTGAAGTAGCAGTATTGCATATACACCTGCTGCCTACTGCACGCCACCTCTTTGTGAATTCAGGCACAATGTCTATGAAAAGTTAGCTCTTGCTACAGTGTGGGGGAAAATATGTCAAGAGGGAAGAGTATTGAAATGATCTCTATCTCTTCCTCCTCTCAGCCCGTCACATCCGGTCTCATCGCACTTTCTTTAGCCTGCTGTTGGATAAAATGAAAATGCACCATCAGCGGTGTGGCAGCAGCGTAAAACTGGAAATTTTAGGACTCAGACCTCTGACTGCAAATGTACCACACGGCCCACTTTATTTTATTATCTTAACCCCTGTCCCTTCATTTAAATTTAGAGTTGCCTCTGATACATGCTGTGTTTTTGATTGATGATGATGAGATTGTCAAATCAAAAACATAGAATGTAAAACTTGTTTTCCTAATGCCAGCCAAGTTAGTAAAAAAAAAAAAAAAAGTATTTGAATGGATTACGCTTTGTGTTTTGGCCATGTCTGCGATGGAGCTCCTTTAATTAACTGTAGTGCAAGGAAGATTTCAGCACCGTGTCTCTAGATAACCTGGATTAAATTTCTTTTTAAATAGACAGGGCTACTTTTTCAGCACCTATTGATCATGTCTGGAACTAAATGGATAACACATGAAAGGCAAATCCCAGCCATCTCTAATTCTAGGAAGACATACTGCATGTAAAAGCCCAAAGTTATTGGATGTATATCTGATGATATTCATATTCGGTGTCTGTCACTCCCAGTAAATTCACCAAACCCTCTTTGAAATGACGCACCACAGTTGTTGTTCCATGTCAATACATGAAATTTCTAAAACCTCACACTCTAGTTTTATTTAGTCCAAGCTCTGGTTAGGTCACAGGTCAGCAGACATTTACATATCTATTTGTACTTGTACTTGTACTTGTAATGCAACATCAGCCTTGATTGATTTACCTGCAGGTTATCTTGAACATCTGAGATGCAGAATAGCCACACCATTTTGACTTTTTGTGCATGGTCACCATTATTTATCTAAAATGCAATGACTCAATCATTATTTTTAAGTATTGTTGCAGCAAAAATGTATTTATTTATCTTGATGTGACTGATTACTTGAAAATTTTAGATTTTTTTTTTCTCGGCGCTGTTCTGTACTGTTTTCTATTGTCATTACCATGAAATGATTGACCAGTGTGATTTATTATTATAATTATTATTATTGTAATGACATAGCATCTATTGTTTTATTTTGTTTTATTTTTGTCTCATTCAAAAACAGTTTTTTTTGTCATCATCATCACTTGTTTTGAGGCGATGTTTCAAAGCACACTGGCATCCATAGTGTTAATATTGTCGTTCCGATAGACGACAGGTGGAATGTTGAGAGATTAAAAGGAAGTACTCGAGTTTCCCAAAGCATTCATCTCTACGTGTTTAGCCATTTTAATTTCTGTTCTCTTTTCTCCCACATCTATGAAAAATAAGATTTTCAACCCCTCTATTTAAAAAAAAAAGTAAGTAATAAAGCCACAAATGTTTTGGGAAACTGGGTCAAGTAAGCCTCAACATTCTCATAATTCACTAAAACACCATTGCCTTGATGAAACAAATTTAGAAACTAATACAGACACAGTCACATTTTTATACCCTTAAAACTGCAATGAACAGGGATGTGAAAATTCCGTGTAATTCAAACAATACCAGAGCAACCTTATTGGATGGGTTACAGCATTGACCTCCTGTCAGAGAATGAAGAAACTTAATTTAGTAGGTAGATTTTTATCACTTGCATGAATGTGGATTTTGAGTTTATTGTGTAGAGATTCTGTCACTGATATTCGATATTAAGAGGAATCTGGATTATAACAATACATAAATTCGTTTGTAGTTGCTGAAAGTCATCTTAAGCTATCGAGACGTCACTGAAATAATGATGCTAGCTGTTTGTTAATTCCAATCTAAGTCCCCTGAAATTCAATTCCCACTCTGCACTCATCTGCAAATTCACAAGATGCTTTGTTTTTTTTCTCTGACTGACGTGAATGGTAGCAGATGTCATCATGTGAGGGACAGATAGCCTTTAAGGTAGAGGGAGTGTTAACAGTCATAACTGTCATATTCAGATACTCTAAATGCACAAAAGGAGGAAGTAAATTCAATTAGTGAACACATGAAAAATAAATCAGGGGATCTGGATATCCACGTTATTACACTCAACAGAAATGAATGTAACTGGGTTGCTCAGGGTTGACTTGGAGCATGTTAACTACTGGTCCATCAGCTCTCTCGGACTTTTATGTACAAGATGATGATGGATTCATTACTATTTTAGTTTTGTTAAGCTGGGAGTTGTTACAACAGACTTTTCTCCATTATGTGCTCCACCAATCTGCTAATTATTATGGTTACTTGAAAAATATCCTTGCAGCAGAAAGAAGTAGATCCAGCGCTATTTAAAATTAACAGTGTTGTTCATTTTATTGTTAAAGCTGTTTATGAACACAAAAAACTAAAATACTTGCCTGGCTACCTGAGCTGATTTAAAACCCCCATCTCTAACAACAAATATCCAATTTATAAAAAAAAGATCCCAATTTCACGCCATCATTTTTTTGCAAATTAAAATAAATAATAATCTGATTTATGTCATTATATTAGACACTCAAACATGTAAATAAAATAAGTGACAATGGAGCGCAGTGTCAGACTTGGTAGCCAGGTAACTTGCAACCACAGATGGTGCCTCTGATGACTTCTCTTTATCTGCACAAACCAGACCTGACGTGGACCAAACGACAGACAAAGCTACCGTTCAGAGGGGACCGTTCACACTCAGAAACCTTGCAATTTTCAATATGTACTCAGTAAATACGATTCAAAAATAGAAAACGGCACTCGAAAGGAGATTGAGAATGAACGCTTGTGTTTTTCAGTTGCAGTTTCAGTTTACTTTTGGAGTTGAAAGTGAATCATCCCAGATTCCTGCAAAGATAGATTGATCGATTATCATCTTGACTCATGCATTCATGTCATAATGCAAGATACCTTGGCTGTACAAATGAGTAAAGTAAAAAAATATATCTATATATAAAAATATAAACTATTATGTATTCAGGGAATGCAAAAACGAAAACAGTAACTTGTCTCTTTTTTTTTTTAAAGAGAGAGCTCCTGTATTCAACATGTGCTTTGCTTCAAACTGTAAATAGTTGAATGGCTTATAAATCTTAATTGTAACCTTTTCAGGTATTTTTGTACAAATAAGGGACTGATATATTCTGTTTATTGTAATTAGAATAAAACATTAATACATTGATATAAAAACCTAAACAGTGTTTGTCTTTATTGAGGGAAAATTCCTTTGACTAAAGAATGAAACTCTGCTGTATCAGATTTATGTAAAAGATTTATACAGAGGGTTAAACAAACCATACTACATGTGCAGTGTTTGTCATCTCTTTTGTTTTCCAGATTCAGGTGTATCCTGAGTATAGAAAACATTAAGTCCTATCCTGAGCCAAATACATATATTACAGGTTGGGTTTTTTTTTCTAAATGCTTCGGCATCATCTTTGAAACTATTGGCTAATTTTGCAAAACTCTACACACTAACCACAACACTTTACATCGAACCAGCAAAACATTATACATCACTCACAAAAGCAATTCTTGCAAACTCTTTTAAGCTTGAAGCACCAACTACACACTGACAGTATAACCTGTGGCTTTTGCTTTTTTTCTGTGTGCATGGCAGAGCAGTTTGCAATAGTTTTGTTATACATGTAGGAAACACACATACATACGTGTCCAAATGTGTAAAGTACAGATGTGTATTCTGAACACAACAGACCAGAGGTGGGACAAAGTCATTGTTTTGCAAGTCATAAGTCCACTGGCATGCATATTTTGGGCACATCTGGTCAAAATTTCATTTTCTGTGAGTGTCAGAAGGCACCATGCAAACCCAAGACATTTGAGCTCTCAGACAACTTATACCAGGGTCTCAGACCATTATTAGCTTGTTAGAGCTATGGCTTGTTCACAGTCATTGTTAGGAAAGGCAAATTTCAAAGCTTTGTATACTCTGACTCCTGATACCTTGTCCCAACAATCAGCAGCCATGGGCTCCTCTAAACAGCTGCCCAGCTCTCTGAAAACTAAAACAATTGATGCCCACAAAGCAGAAGACTATAAGAAGATAGCGAAGCATTTTCATGTAGCTGTTTCCTCAGTTAGTAATGTAATTAAGAAATGACAGTTAACAGATACAGCAGAAGTCAAACTGAGGTCTGGTAGACTAAGAAAGCTTTCTGAGAGAGCTGCTCATAGGATTGTTAAAAAGGCAAATCAAAATCCCCGTTTGACTTCAAAAGACCTGCAGGAAGATTTAGCAGTCTCTGGAGTGGTGGTGTACTGTTCTACTCTGCAGCGACACCTTTACAAATATGATCTTAATGGAAAAGTCATCAGAAGAAAACCTTTTCTCCATCCCGACCACAAAATTCAGCCTCAGAAGTTTGCAAAGGAACATCTAAACAAGCCTGATGCTTTTTGTAAACACATCCTGTGGACCAGTGAAGCTAAAATAGAACTTTTTGGATGCATTGAGCAAAGGTGTGTTGGAGAAAAAAAGGATGCAGAATTTCATGGGGAAAAAACAGTTGCAATGGGAACATTTCACAGGTAGAGGAAAGAATGGATTCAGTTCAATTCCAGCAAATTCTGGAAGCAAACATCACAGCATCTGTAAAACAAAACTGAAGATGAAGAGAGGATAGCTTCTACAGTAGGACAATGACCCCAAACACACCTCCAAATCCATAATGGACTACCTCAAGAGGAGCAAGCTGAAGGTTTTGCCAATGCCCTCTTAGTCCCCCAACCCAAACATTATTGAAAATCTGTGGATTGACCTCAAAAGACCAGTACATGCAAGATGTCCCAAGAATCTCACAGAATGGGTGAAGATCCCCCAAACAAGAACTGAAAGACTCTTAGCTGGTTACAAAAAGTGTTAAGAGGCTGTGATACTTGCCAAAGGGGGCACTACTAAGTACTGACCAAGCAGAGTGCCCAAACCCTTGCCTCAAGCCCTTTTCTTTTTTTTTTGTTATTTTGAAACTGTAAGAGATTGAAATAAAAAAGTAATCTTGCTTAAAATATTGAAAACGTAACATTTTTAACTTTTTGCCTTTTGGAGATCAGTTCATCTTCCTCACTCACAATAAACAACATTTTGACCAGGGGTGTCCAAACTTTTGCATGCCACTGTAAGTGTCAAGTGAAGACCAGCAATCCTAAGTCCTAAACTTTAAGTTTTAAGTCCAACACAAGTCATAATCTAACACTCTTCATTAAATCTAATGCTGTTTTATTAACAGATTATATTGAGTTTACAGTCATTAATGCTTTTGAAAATTTGCACTTATTTGTTACAAGTTTAATGAAATTATTTTCATCTCTATCTGTAATTTTTGACTTGCACATTTCCTATAGGCTCACTGTAGTTTGTTTTTTGTTGCTCACTGTGAAGTCTTTGTACACAAACTAAATTGTCTTTGGTATCATTTTTCCAACTGGCAATCAGTAACGTAAAGTTAGTTCGTCATGGTTCTCTCCTGCAACTTGACTGGATGCTGCCAGATTGGTTCCAACAAAGTGGATGTGCAGGATTAAGTGTTGACTTGCTGGGAATAAATAAAGTAAATGTTAGTTGATTCAGGAAATTAAGGGAAAAATAATTGTTCCATGGCACTCTTTTAAAAAGACGAAAAAAAGGTATCAAGTATTTTCAAGTGAAAAGGCTCAAGTCCAAGTGAAGTCCTAAGTCACTGGTGTTAAAGTCCAAGTCAAGTTGCAAGTCTTATTTGCTGTTGTCATCAGATTTGTGACTCAAGTCTGACTGTCCAACTCGTGACTTGAGTCCTCTAGCACACACTATTAATACGAATAAGTGGGAAAGGGGTGAAAGAACAGATCTTTTTCTTTACATTTTTTTTTGGCTAAATCTCCCCTTCCTTGTGCGTCTGGCCATAAGACATCCTCCGTATCTCTCTTTCCAATATTGGCATACACCGGTTTCCAGATGCTTACCTGTGGTCTATTTATAGTCCCCAAGCTCTGATTTATAAGCAAACTCATTTTCCAAAAGTGTGGAAAGGAAACTGGCAATATATTTTGTGTAGCAATGTAGAGATCAGTGTTCACAGTTTTGCTATTAGTGTGTTATGAAATTGCAAAATGAGTGTAAAACAGAGGAAGATAAGTTAGTTTGGCACACTTGGCAGATGCATTGGCTACAAGTGTTAATGGTTTAAGAGACAGTGCTTCAAGGATCTCTGTTAATGTGTAAGCATTTAGAAAAAAAACTGTAATGTCAGGGACTGTATAAAATCCCACTGAAAGTGTAGCCCTCAGTTTCTCCACTAGATGGTGCAATATCACAACAAATTTACCCCATGGTAATCAACAATTAACCATGATTACCATGGGGAGCAATTTAGTAACATACACATAGAATACACCAATAAACCCTGCAAATTATTCATAATGTGACATATAAATGCTGATGCAAAGGAAATCAGGTTAATGTGGGGGTCCCACAGTACGAACAGTGCATTGATCCCACTGAGAATTGACCCTTTGACACCAATTCTGGTTCTGCTGTGTCTCACCCTCTGGATTATCAGGCATGCAAGAGTAGTGAGGTTTGAAGGCTTAAAGGTTTGTTGCTGGCAAAGAAAGAGATTAACACCTCTGAGGATTTGCCGTGTGCGTCTAGAGTAATGTCTTATCAACTTTAGTCACTTTCTAGTTTGTGGGGTTCCTGTGGTGGACTGCATTATATTGAATCTTGATCTCCAAAGAATACTGTCCCACCATCTTGACATTTCATTTTTTTTAGCGTTAAATGACCAAAAATAAGATGCTGAAGTGTACTCTATAAGTTCTGTACATCAGTGTATGAGTATTTAGAGTGTTTCTGTCTGTAGATGGTTGTCCCTAAGATTGTCTTTAGACCCTTTGCCAACTTGAGATACTCAACAATAACACCCATAATGTCTAAAACTCACTAACAACAAGGTTACAGAATGAGAAAAACTGAGAAAGGAAAACACAACATAATTTGTGAACATGACAGTCTGGCAGTAGAATCAGATCAGGCTGACTATTTTGTTTCCTTAGCTCTCTGCTTTTCATCATAATCTGTTTCAGTTTCTTGTTTTTATTTTCTAATTCTGTAATTTATTGTATTATGTGAACCCCTTTTCAATAATAATTATGTGTAATGATTGCAGTTTGGTTTGATACAATCATTTGTGTTTGACAATGTGGCACATGCACGCACACATGCACTGAATGAACACATACTATGAACACTGTAGGTGAGAGTGACTTATTTGTTTTGCTTCTAGCCAAATACAAAGATACTGTTGAAGTCACTGATATTCAATGTCTAAGAGATAGCAGAAGGATGGCAGTAAGGTATACAGTGTTTTCTAGCTCAGTTAAGCACTTAATACCAGGACTACCAAGGGCCTGCTCAGAAAATAACCACTTGAAAAGCCAATACAGGAGAGACAAAGACCCCAGCTAGCAATCATTTTCGTGTGCAGTACCCGTCCATCAATGGCCATACTACACATGTACGCTCTGACACTGTTTTCATAGAATCAAAGTCTAAATGTCTTGTATTGTGGCAGATCATATAGTGTCATAGGCCCTACTTTATTGCTGTCCATCTAGTTGCAATAGCTTTCTCTTTTTAAAGGGGCACTCCAGACTCATAGACACATTTTGAAAAGAACAGTAACAAATCAAGGCAGTAGAGGCCTAGACTTCCTAAATTTTAGTCCTTACAAGTGAAATTAAGCCCTAAAGGCTGAACTGTACATTTTCAATAATAGAACTATCCCTGCGTGGTAAACATCCTTATATACATCAAACCCATGTCGGCCCTGTCGTAGCTGACAGTATTGACAGTGATAACGCTTTTGGTAAAGGCCCTGTAAGACAGATAACTGATGCTGTCAACAAAGATTAAGTAACTGTCTTTTTAATTTCACTGACTAACTATGGATGATCTTTTTTATCCTATGCCTACTGTGTATTTTGTGTAAGTGATTAAATGTTGTTTGTTCTCCACACAGTAGAGCATTCATACAATACAATCAGATACTGATTCCTTTGAAAACAAGACACACCTCCGAAGAAGACAAAGCCTCCTTTTCTCTAGTGTTTCAGGTGAAGTCTATCACTGATTATTCATGCATGTATGTACATCTGTGAGTGAAATCACACACTTTTCACTAAACACTACTGCTTGTTAATCCTCAGCATATCCTCATGCAACAGTGTGTCTAGAGTAGTGCAGGCAGGAGTCTTTGCATCCAGCACTTCTGGTTCCCTTGTCTTAAGGTCAATGGGTTTTTTTTGGATTTTGAGTTGAAGTTTTTTTGAGTATTTTGTCAGATGCCTTATCCAAAATAAGGTCTGTTTCCACATTTTGTTCTACGACATAAAATATGTCAGTAAACACCCTACTCTTGAATTTTAAAGCTTTTACTGGTCTTAAAAAAACAGACAGTTGCTTGTGGCTAAATGAGACTACTGACTACTGTTATGTGACCATGGTGTAATTCTTCTATAGCCCATTTTACAAATTAGTGCGCCTACCTGTTATGTTTAAAAAAGAATTATAGTAGAGCATAATTTTACCATGCACTATGCATGCATTTAACTCCATGTTAACTTTTGGTTTCACACTGGATGTCACTACCCAATCTGTACTAGAAACTGTTCAGGTCATCTCTCTGACATGAACCCCAATCTCTTGGGTTGTAAGTCCTGTGTTTGTTTCACACATCCATCCACCTCGACTGCCTTCCCATGCAGACTTTGTTGTTGTTTATACTATATGACCTTACGTCCTCCTTTACTTCCGACATATAAGGCAGAACAGCCTGCAGCACATAGGTCACGTGATCACAGCCTTTTTAAATGTCTTTTTTGGTGTGAGAAAGATGGTTTACATATAAGTCAAAACAATAAAGCTGTTGCTACTAATAATACTAAAACTCCTCTCTACTACTACTACTACTACTGCTGACAATAATAATAGTATGTCCCTGATTTGTGCAATTTGGAAAACATTGGCCAGCCCTCAAATGAACTGGAGAATAACCTGGCTTAATTATTAGACATTTTAATAATGGTGTCATTTAGCCAGCCTTCATAAAGCCAGTATTCCAATAATGTATTTTATATGTTATGTCAGTGGTTCTATTAGTGAGTAGATGCTATCTTTGGCTATCTGTGCACATGGACTGTTAGATTAACAGTTATTTGTGTATGTTTGTGTTGGCAGAGACACAGCTGTAAGAACACCTTGTGAATCGGTGAATTCTTGTATTGGCCATGAGCTCTGTTCCTATTGGCTGGCCTAGTGAGGTCGGTGGGGTGGGGGTGGTTAGTGGCAAGATAAAAGGAGCAAATGTCTCTTGTTCTGCATACACACACTAACACACTCACCACCACGTGCCTGGCTGTCTGTCCGTCTGTGAACGCTAAAGAAGAGGAGAAGATCCAATATCTGAAGCTCTCACTTGAAAAGGTAAGTATGCACACACACACACACACACACACACACACACACACAAGCATACACACAACTGGTGTGCGCACATGCATGCAAACATGTCTAATCCTATTTAAGATAAGGCGGAGGATAAAAGCTCTACTTATTAACAAGAGAAAGGGACAGGGTCAAACACTTGTTAAATGACAAGGCTCTGGTGCGGAACAAGGGGCAATGTTCATATGCTGTTGTGTCATTTATTGGCACAATCCCAGGGATTTTGTATTGGAATATGTTTAAAGCTTTCTGCTTCTTTTAATTAATGTATTGTTCTAGGACTGCAACAGGTTTCCTTTTCAATGCATGGCATGTTCCTGGATTGCAGAAAACAAATTGGCTCACATTCTTGCTGACTCTTTCTCTCATTCAGTGAGGTGTATGTCAGTGGGCTAAAGAAATCTTGATGAGGCTCGCTTTTAGTCAGTTTATGGGACTGTCCTTTGACACACTGCATTGCAAGAGAGTTTATACCAGTCTGTACAGATAGGCTATAAACTTGTTTGTGGAAATATTTTTTTGCTACCAAGCTTTTCTGTTTACGTCAGTCCGTAAAGTGAAAGGAATCTAAGCTATGGTCAGACTGGCTTAATGTGTTGGTAAGAGGGTCAAGTGTTCATACAATTGTGCAAGCCCACACAAACTGTGTCAAGGAGCACGGCTTAGGCTGTTTGTACACTGTTCTATAAATGAAAACAACATTATATCATTCATTATTTTTTTAAAAGAACATAGGCAATAGGCATATTCATGGGAATAACTAGTCTCATATTAAATATATATATTGGAGTGTTTAGGGATTAACTGCACAACTGTTTTTAGAGGTTTTTTGCTCTTTAATTGAAGTCATTGACAATATGTGGTTTTCATAAGATTTAATCAAGAAATATGTGGATTTCCAAACACTGATATTAAAATTAAAAGCAACCTTCAAAAACAATGATTCCCTACAATTGGGAGTGATAATCACCCACTGGATTAACCTGTCCGAGATCATTTGGCTCATGTTAACCTTTATAAAAATGTTCACTTTTTTGTATGATTTGTCAAAACAGTTTAATGTCATATTGTGCCATTTTCTCAGTATCAACATGTATAATACATATGTTATTTTGAGCAGTTTTTCAGTGGTGTTTATTTTATCAGAGTTCAAGTAAAATGAATCAAAAATATTTTTTTATACTTAACTATTTATTATTTTTTGAGTTTTATCTAAGAGTTAGTTAAATAGCTAAGTTTCATCAGCAGTCCTTGGGCAGGCAAATTGAAAAAAAAATGTTGTCATCAAATGTTATAATTCAAACTAAAACGAGTACAGATAACAAAGAGGCATTATACAAACTAACAGCACATTGAATTTAAAAACATTACATGATGGGGACTTCCAGTGAAGCCATGCTCGGGATGGACGCATAGAGTTTCAATCAGTCTTAAAAACAAATCCCCTACTTGGAAACTTCAACTCCAATACCTCTGAGGAGAGAAAGTGAGCTGGGGGAAACCACACAGAGGACAGAAGAGTTTGAAAGGGCAGCTTACTAAACAATTAACGTAAAGGAGAGCAGCCTGCCAATGAGGAAAATGGCACATTAACTACTACGTAGTTAATGTTAGCCGAGAAGAAGCTTGGTCCCCCCAAACACCACATTCAGCCACTTAGGACCACTTACATCATACGTTCATACCCATGCCAGGAATCTTAGTGTCATTTTTGACTCTGCTCTCAAATTTAACAAACAAATCAACTCAATGGTGAAAGGCTGTTTTCAACTATGAAACACTGCAAAACTCAAGTCCATCATCTCTCACAATGCCATGAAAACTGTAATCACTGCATTAATCTCCTCAAGGCTTTACTATTGCAACTCTCTGTGCCTGCGTGTTGGCCAGTCATCTTTGTCTCGTCTGCAGCTGACACAGTGAGGTAGATCATGCCTTTGCGGTAGCTGCTTCAAAGCTCTAGAATAGCCTTCCACTCTCAATCAAATCCTCCCCCTCCATTGACACTTTTAAGACAAAATTTTGTACATGGCCTAACATATTTTAAAATTAGCCGCAAATGTATGAATTAATTTTGAGTGTCAGAATAAAAATGTCAATGTAAGTGTTGATTTTATTCCCAGAACTTCAGTTCATCCACGGTGAAGTTTGTTTTTTGGTTTGATCATTATCAAACTTGCATGTCCTCACTTGAAATCATTAAGCTTTTCAATTCTACAATAATTCTGACTGAAGAGTTGACTTAATTACCATGACATCAGTTCATCCAAGGTGAAGGGTTTTTTTTGGTTTGGTAATATCTACATTATTAAACATGCATGACCTCACTTGGCATCATTAAGACAATGATCAATGATCACCTCATTCCTACCAGTGGGATAAAAGTTTAATATTTGACTCTGGTGGCATTTAAAGTATTTCAGAAATTAGGTGTTTCTGCACTGTATTCCAGTGGTACCATGGATGCTGCAGAGTTTCGGCGCAGAGGGAGGGAGATGGTGGACTATGTGGCCAACTACCTGGAGACCGTCGAACAGCGACCAGTCTCCTCAGATGTGGAGCCGGGGTATCTTCGTTCCTTGATCCCCACTGAGGCCCCACTGGAGCCTGAGAGTTATGATGATATTATGCAAGATGTGGAGAGGGTCATAATGCCAGGGGTGAGCTTATATGTTTGTTGATTTGCTGATCCACACAATGGTGCTGTAATTGTAATTTAGATGAATCTATTTGCTCATTTTGGAAAGTAATACTGTAGCAGAGACGACAGCCTTCATTTGTGAATTCATGTCCATAAATTTAGTTAATTTATTTAGTAATCTGATTACAACAAGCTGCTTTAGTATCTCCCCTTGCTAATCAAAAAATAGTGGCATCAGTATTAGTGTGTTCAGTCCATATGTTCAACTCACTTTACCAATTTTCATAAGCTACTAATACAGCAAAGATTTTCTAAAATCACATGAACATGCAACAGTTGATTTTAATGCATTTTTTTCAGCTCAGATTGAATAAAAAAGAATCATCAGGATATAAGTGATCCATCTTGGATTATAAAGATGACAGTTGGATATTTTTGTAGTAACATGAAATGATGGTTTACTAAGTATTTTGTTGGGACATTCATTATGCAAATCAATAAATAATGGGGTAATTTCTCCTAATACTGCATAACGTGCAGTTAATATACCACACCAGTGTCAAAAAACAATCAGAGAGAGGAGGACAAGTGTCTCTGGCAACATGGTGCTTCACTAATGAGCACTCTTGGCATGTTATACCTAACTTACATTGGTTTCCTCCCACAGTTCAAACAAAAATGAAAGTTTAGAATATGCAAGTTTTTTGTCATTTGATATTGGGTGTCAATAGAGGTGCCTTAAACATCAGTACACAGTTAATTGATGGCTCACACTGGAAAAACTATGCACTGAGAATTCAACCTCTGTACTGTGTATAGGGGTTTTCATTTTAACCAAAAACAGCAGCAGTTTCAATATTATTAAATGAATATAGTTAGCAATAATATTGGAAACCTACCTGTTCCCAATGACGAACTAAGGTTGGTCTTGTTTTCAAATTATTTAATTATTTTAAGTATGGTATGTTTTACTTTTTTCCAGGTCACCCACTGGCACAGCCCATACTTTTTTGCCTACTTTCCAGCTGCCAGCTCTTACCCTGCCATGTTGGCTGACATGCTTTGTACAGCCATTGGCTGTATTGGATTTTCCTGGGTAACAAATACTTTGCTCTGTCTCTGTATCTGTCTTTGTGTTATTTTGTACATTAAGTTCACAGAGAGAATATTTGAGATTTTTGTTTGTAATTTGGGTGTGTGTTTTCAGGCTGCCAGTCCAGTCTGTACAGAGCTGGAGACAGTGATGTTAGATTGGCTGGGGAAGATGCTGAAACTGCCTGAGCATTTTATAGCCGGGACTGATGGCCACGGAGGTGGTGTCATCCAGGTAAGTGTCTTTTGTGTGTTTTTATCAGACAGTCCAAAAAGTCAAACCAACTTCTGCTCACATTTATAACTGTGGTTTTGAAACATGCTTAAGGCCTGGTCAACAGTTCAAATTTTATAGGCTTAGAAGGAACCATGACGCACAAATGAATGCCCCTGAGACCACAATCATCAACAATTTGTGCACCATTGATTTGTCATCTTTTTCTCTCCCTGGTTCACACCAGCTGAAAATTGACAGGAAATTGCCTGTTAATATGTCACCTACAGGCAGACAGAGATGACACTGCTGTGATTGTTTCGTGTGGCAAATGGCTAAGCATTAGTTTAGTGTTCCATTGACAGAAATGCAGTAGGAGCAGCAGAGGATGCTATCTATGTGTGTGTGTGTGTGTGTGTGTGTGTGTGTTCTTGGGATGGTGGGTGGTGGAGCATGAGAGTGCACTCTGATGACAGATCATTTCATGCCTTTTCTATTGTGACCACCTGAGTGTGAGGGTGTGCTCATCTGGCTCATCGTGTTTTTGTCTCTGTCTTGCCACTCTCCTTTTTAAGTGCAGCTTACTGGCTCACTATGGCAACCAAAGGGGCTCTTCTCGCTGCAGCAAGGTTAATGAGTGTTGTGACAGCACATTGCCAGCCTATTATTATAAACCTTATACCAATACAAAAGGGAATTGGGATGGTTTCAAAAAGACCCTCTGCTGACCTCAGATTTCCCTTTATACCCTTGTGTGACTCATTTGAATTTGGTGGCAGAAAAAGACACTTTGCCTATGACTAAAATAAATTACAAATGACAAAAGATTACATTAAATTTAACAAATTTTAACAAATTTATTAATGGATAACCCCTTGAGATGAACCATCTCGTTTTCACGGGGGTCCAACATAGAACATATAATACAATACAACAACACAATGACATACAGCATGCATAAGGCTCTCAATTACCAACCAACCCACACATCATTCCTGTAAACCCACAGTACCCACACAGAGTAAAAATAAATACCAAAAAGCATATCATCTAGTGCCAATCATAATGATATTAGTATTGACATTAATAATGATGACAATAATAAAAGGTAATACTACTACTACTACTACTACTACTAATAATAATAATTATACCATACATTATACATAAATACATATGCATATACAATAATAATAGCAATGTTAATAATACAGGTACAGAGGACAAAACCATTACAAGGAGTTGCATGATGTTTTGAGAAAGTAAAATAGTGAATTTTTAAAAATGCAAGATGAATTGATTGTTCGAATATTGTTAGGTAGAATGTTCCAGTCCGATGGAGCTTTAAATTTGAAAGCACGTCTGCTGAATTCTTTATTAGTTTTAGGAACAAAGAAAAGGTCTGAGAGGATATGGAGATGTGAATGGGATTAAATATTGTTTTAAATAAGGGGGACAGTTGAAATTAATACATCTGAAGATAAATTGGAGCTAATGATAATGTCTTCTTGTGCTGAGTGGTAACCAGTTCAAAGATTCATACAAGGAGCAGTGATGTGTTCGATATGGGCACCATAAGATAAATCAGCAGAGACTATTGTAAATAGCATTGAGGGGTTGAAGATGTGTTTGAAAAGTGTTCTGATAAACAATGTCAGCATAGTCCAGAATAGGTAGTAATAACTGAGTAACAATTCTTTTTCTGATCTGAAGGGTAAAACAGTTTATGGAACTGTAGAGTATGGCTAAATTACGACTTGGTAATTAAAATATATTCTTGTAATCATCCTATGGTTCCTTCTGAATAAGAAACAAACTTGCTGTTTCTCTTTTAAAGCTCCAGTGTCCAGGATTTAGGAGATATACTGGCAGAAATAGAATAAATATATTTTCTTTAGCGTACAATCACCTGAAAATGACAATTGTTGTGTTTGCATTACTTCAGAATGAGCCATTTGTATCTACGTATGGAGCAGGTCCTTGTCTACAGAGTTTGCCATGAGGTATTGCCATGTTTCTGCAATTGCCCAGAACAGACAAAGCAAACACTGGCTTAAGATAGGGCCACTTGTGTGTTTGTGTCGGTCACCGTGGTTAGCAGCCCCTCCACAATAAGTAAAGTTGGGGAAACACAGTTTTTTTTATCATTTGTAAAACTGCTTTTTCAGTGTTTTTACGGTTTAAATCACCAGGTCTGTTTGTTTTGAAGTGGGAGACCGTGACAGAAAATTTGTCTTCCAATAAAAACCTTCTGAACGTCTGGATCTTAAGTTATTAGAGAAAAAGTGAAACACTTTATTCCTTGTTTTACCGGTTTTAATCACCATGTCCATTTGTGCAGGAAAGGAAGAGACCTCAGTGGATAATTTGGTTCCTGGAAAAACTTCCCAAACAATAAACCCTGAAGCCTGAGTTTTGCTTGCTTGTTTTGGAAGTGTCAGATTCTTTCATTTGGTTCAGTTCGTTTGAGCTCGTGCCCAGATAACAGCAGTGATTAGGTTGATTGATTGATCCATTCTGTGGGTCCCTAACCTCTTAGAAATTGGCTTAATTTTCTGTAACATTTGTTTGTCTGGTGAACAATTTGTGCTTATAGATATATTGATTTGAACATTTCATTGAGCCTCTGGTGGTAACGCCTCTAGATCCCTCAAAGCCACTCTTCACTTCATTATGTCACCTCACTGTATCAGGCTGGCTGGATGATGATGACTCACAACACAAATATTAAATAGTGATTTTCTTCACTAATGAGGATGTGGAGGTGTCCAGCGTTTGAATCAGAAAGAATATCCAAAAGCACAAAATATTGACCAGATGTTTAGCTTTGAGTGTGTGTGTGTGCTCATATTACCAATCAGCACTGGGCATGTTTACATGTACATTGATTACTAACTGTGTTCACACCATATTCTGTAAGTAATTTCATTTTTTTCCTGCTCTAACATCATAACAAAGTCAAAGACATGTGATAATGTGATGCAGAAATATCCTGAAGCTTTTGGGAAACTTCAGTATAAAACTTCAGGAAATTTCAGTACTGTAAAATATTTCCAGGTACGGTATCCCAAACACAAAAACACATGTAATTTCTGTGTTACAAACCTTTGCTGCTCCATCAGAGTAGCCCTGTACAGGTGTGTGCTGATCACTACCATCTTTCGAGATGCCACAGACTGTGTGCCCACTGAGACGGTTTGTGGAGGGTCAGTTTGGCATCCTTAATCCTGGAATCTGGCTGTAGTGGAGAGGCGTTGGACACCAGGGCCCTACTGTGATGTACTCTAAAAGACAAAGGAAAATTAAGTATCATAGCTCAAGCTAGCCGCAGTTAACTGCTGAGATCGGGCATCACACATTAAAAAGTCGACCCTTTTGTCAATATGGACATGCTGCACATTGTTAGCTCTGTTAGATTCTCCACAATCCAATCGTTAAATTCATCTTACTGAGACTAGCAGTTTATCTTACTGTAGTATGCCGCACAGCAAAAGCATTTCAAAACAATAACATTGGTTATCCAGTTAGCCGAGACCTACAGCTATAATTCACAATCAATACGGACATGCGAAACACTGTTAGCTCTGTTAGATTCTCCACAATTAAATTGTTAAATTCATCTTATGGAGACCACCCAGCTAGCAGTTTAACTTACTGTACGCCAAGTAGCAAAAGCATTTTAAAACAATAGCTTTGGTTAGCCAGTTAGCCGAGGCCTACAGCTAAGCACTGGGTCTACATTAGCTCCTACAGCCATCTACTCCACAACATTCGGTAGCGGCGTCTCCTAGACATGGTGTCTCCTCAGCAGCTCCTCAACAGTTCAAACCTTGCAGCCTCTGTTCCGACTCTGCTCGGAGCAGGTGTGTTTGACGGTGTGGCTCAGTGGCCGGCAGGTGGGCACTGTGTGCATTGCTAATTTGTTACATTGTTAGCAAATAACTTCGCGGAAGTAAAGGCGGGAAATTCAGACAAGCTGTCAAATTATTATTATGTTTTTTTACTTAGCAGACTTTATAGTGGCAGAAAAATGCTAGAACACAATAAAGAAAAGGAAAATCCCCAAAAAAGCATAACAGGTCCTCTTTAAAGCAATTGTGCAGTTTTTCTGTGGGAACATACGTAGCATGATTCGCGGTTCATTATGGTAAAAAGCTTGTTGAAACAGAGCAGAAACATTACACACCTCACTATCACTGAGAGATAGAAGGATGGATGAACTTATAAAGGCTACCGGGTTCAGAGGGGATGTGTGCTCATGATTACATCTCAGGTTACTGCTTTGTGTTCTCTGTAAGCAGGGGAAGGACAGGAAGTACACTTAGCCAAGTTTGTAAGCTTGACTTTCACTTTTGGGCAGTTTCAAATTGTTCTTTTATTTGGTTCAGTGTTTCTGAGCTTGTGACCTGACAACACCAGTAATTCAATGGCTTTGTCAATTGATGGATCCATTCCATGCGTCCCTCTCCATTTGCTGTTCCTCCTGGCAGCACAGACCACCAGCCACATGTAATAAATCAACACTTGCTTGCTTCCAGAAATACTCAATTTCTTTGATTTTTATTTTTGCACAGGTAACATTCAAGTTTGGTTTATATCCACAACAGTAGAGAAGCATCACTTTACAAGGTCCATCTAATTCTTCAACAGGGCACAGCCAGTGAGGCGACCCTGATGGCCATGCTTGCTGCTCGCTGTAAAGCAGTACGACGCATTCAGTCCTTGAACCCTGAGAAATCAGAGGCTGAAATCCTCTCCAAACTGGTGGCATACACCTCTGAGCAAGTAAGCATAAAGATCTTTTTTCAATCTTATTTCATGACCTGTTCAGTGCAGTTCCTACGCTAACTCTGGTCCCTTTAACTTCACTCAGATTTCTGACTTTACACATACAGTTTATTATTTTCTATTTTCAGATATTAGTAATTTATTTTGTTAAAATATGCATTCATCAATGTTTTTTAATTACTGCTTGCAAATGTACCCAGGCAAGGTTTTTTTGAGGTTTATACAAATAATTTAAAGTCTCAACTGAGCTCTGTAAACGGTCTCATTCAACAAGTGGTCCACATGAGCTGAGATCATTAAAGGTTACCTCAGTAATAGTGAGGATAGTTTTTCAGTGATTTAGTGAGACAGAGGGTCAGCCAGGCAGCTTGTATCTCGCTCTGATCAGGTTTAATACCAGGCTGGCTCTGTGATTGGGTTAGGGAGTTGCCTGAGGGCCACACAGACCTTTACAGAGAGAGCAGTTTGTTGTTTTCCTACTGAGGAACAATGTTCTAATATCCGGGTGTACATGTCTAAGGTATAATGTTTTTTCTTTTGGCATAGTTATCTATATGTGGATGATCAGTAATATATGATTGAAGCTCTGAGGTGGAGCATGGTACAGGCTTATCTCAAAATTCAACAAACACAAAGGAGGAATATCAGGTTATAATATGTACTCTTTGTTTCCAGTATTATCATTTTAACAAAAGTGTGGCTTTTGTTAGTTGAAAGTTCACCCATAATTTAAATGTATTTTTTACTTTGAACACTTGAATTTTATGGTTTAAGGTTTTGTAAGGTTCAACATAAACACTATCTTATCCTAACTAACAGATTCTAACAAATGATTTACCATATAAAATCACTCAGTATCCAGGAATTTGAATGAAATTAGCTGATTTTACAAAAAGCATGAGGCCATTTAATCCTGGGATCTTACAATTCACTTAGGCTACATTTCTCACAAATGTTGCATATCTCTCCTCCTAAGGCTCATTGCTCAGTGGAGCGTGCTTCACTGATTGCAGGAGTGATGATAAAGAAGGTTCCCACAGACAACAGCTACGCTGTCAGAGCGCCCATGTTTAAGGAGATGCTGGAGGAGGACAAAGCAGCTGGACTCATCCCCTTCTATGTAAGAAAAGACAAAAATGAACATCCATCCACCCAACTTTCACAGGGCTAACACACAAATGACAGATACAGACATCTCAAACATTAGCCCATAAGAACCCGGACCAATTTCTCCTTAAAGGAAAATTATGGGAGGCATAAAACAGACTAAATAGACCACATATAACATATTTCTGACATTTTTTTCAAAATACATTCCTCACTGTCAGAGATCTGTAATGTTACATATATGTCACATTGGGCGTTAAGAACCTGGATAATTTATCCATCAAGGAAAATTATGGGGGACATAAAATAGACTAAATAGACCATATAGAACACATTTCTGACATTTTTCTCAAAATAACACTCATTAGTGTCAAAGATCTGTCAATGGGTGTTAATGGTAAATTCATTCCTCTTTTGAAACTTAATCAGCCTTAGTCTTTTTTGGTTTGATAACAAAGCTTTGTCTTTTTATTTGCGTTTCCACAATATCATAACTTTACCTCTTAGGTTTAACAACAAAATCTTTAACAAAAAAATTTGGATTTATTTCACAATACAAAAATTTGTAAATTGAATTAAAAAAAAGACTGCCTCATCATATTGGAGGTCTTCTCAACAAGCCATTGTAGCTGTAAAAAAACTGAGCTACAGTCTTTTTCTGGTCATGTTTTTCTGTTTGGTAACAAAAATTCTAACTTTACCTCTTAGGTTTAACAACAACATTTTCTTTTCATATTTGTTTTACAACACACAAATGAATACATTTGCAAAAATTTGCAAATTGAATAAAAATACAAACTACTACTGGGTAGTTGTATTTTGCTGTCCAGGGTTCATCTTTGGTTGAGGTACTTCATCTAAATCACCTGATTCACTGCAGTCTGAATCACTAGACTCACTTGACTTGTCATTCTCCATGTCTTTGTTGCTGGGAGTGTAATCAGGGTCTTCAAGGTCGTCATCTGAGCTACTTTCACATCCCTCAAAGTCACTGTCGTCTCCCTGGATGACTGTCAGTGCATCCTGAACACTGTATTGCTTCTTATCCATAATGCAGATAAAAATAAATTACAATTTTCAATTATTCTTTTCAATTTTTATTATTTATTTATTTTCATTAAATTTTAAAATGATATAGGGTAGAACAAAGTGATATAGGGTCTGTTTTTTTATTCACTGATGGGTAAAAATGGTTTCCTTATATATTTTGTTAATAATTGGATTCATATAATGTGATTTTTTGTTTACATTTGTTTTAATATGCTTTGAATTGAACAATATAAAATGTATTAACTAAATATCATTGAAAAAGTTAAGTTAACTGAGCAGATCATAAAAAAATTTCTTATTGTGACATATATGTCACAATAGGTTTTCCATGACAATTTTAAGGTTAAAGGTCCGATGTGACATATATGTCACAACGATATTTACCTGACTTGTTTTATATCAATTTGTTCATGAAATGTGTTCACAACAGGTTAAATGTAATAAAGGACTTGTTATGTAAACATTACAATTCTTAAATGGTTTGAATCTTACCTTTGGCAACCAAAAACAAACTTTTTAAATTTAGCTAGCTCTGCCCCTAGTGGTAACCTGGCACACAGACATCTTGGAAATGTTGTTGTGGGAAGACCAAACCACATGTCACATGATCCACCAGGATGTTAAGTATGTGTCACTCTGGGACTTCATGAGTTAAAGTCAAGGAGAAAGCTGTTCATGGAATTTTCCAGAACATTTAAAGGAGTGTGTGTGGCACCTGTGTCACAGTGGGTTCTTATGGGTTAAATTCATTTTTCCATTGGGTTACAGGCATCTGTCTGTGGATTGCTTTTGCTACACATGTAAATCTTAGAAACACTAACACAGCTGCTCACTGAGTTGACAGTTACAATGATACAATGTGTGATGCTGCTGTGCACAGCCTGAGGCTTCTGCTGAGGGATAACATTGTTTGTGTTGGACAATAATCCGCATCTCAGCTGGACCCACAGATAACTATCAGTGAACAACATTCAAGACGCTGCAATCGTCCAGCAGTTCTAAATGATCTGTGTGTATTCAAAGTGATATCCAGAGTTACGTTTGAAGGAAAAAAATATCTGTGCTTGTATCAAAGCTTTACAGTAGTTGCAATGTGTTTTATTTGCTTGTACACAGTTATCATGATCCAATCTCTGACAGAACATAGAAAACACACAAGTACCAAAGCGCTTCAGGATGTTAATGATTTGCAAATGTTTTTCTTTCAGTTATGTGCGACCCTCGGCACCACCCCATCATGTGCTTTCGATCGCATCTCAGAGCTGGGGCCCATATGTAAGTCAACTGTTGGATCAGCAATTGTTTTTCATTTACAAAAGTAAACTTTAAAGCCCTATTGGCATCATTAAACTCTTTCAATAGACACTTTAATTTAAGAAATTCTGGGATGTTTAGAGGAGAAATCCAGATCAAAAGGAAGGCAGGGTGTATGTAAGAAACTTTTATGCTCTGTGTTGTGGCAATTTTGCAATTCTACTTTGATAAAAGAGGAACGAGACAAAAAATTCTTACAGAATGTTGACACTTTATTAATGCACAGAGAATGGTGCACAAAGGTTAGTTCAAAGAGTTCACTGCCAAGAGAAGCTGTTCACATCCTTCATACCTTGGAACAGTCCCACCCCTTGTGCTCTGTTCTGTCTGTCAGCCAAGGTGATTTCTTACCACATTGGCTTTTCAGATAGGTTTAGGTTTAGGTTCATTCTTCATGCAAATCAGTAGTTTTTCTGTAATCCTGCTCAAAAACACACAAACAAACCAATAAACAAACCAAAAACATGCCGTCTTTGCAGAGGTAATAATACATGATTACACATGAATTAAAAATCTTTAGGGTATTTCTAATTAAGACAGTCAATCTTGATTATGTGAAATAAATATATTAAAACATGATTACTGCAACCAAGAATGCTGCTTGAGTGTGTATGATTGAGAAACAAAAAGTGATGCATTCAGGCAGCTTTCAAAAATATTCAGTTATAACTTTCTTAAGTATTTTATCGTAACATCTTCAATTATACCCAGCTAAAAACAACTTGTCATACAGTGTTATACCTCAGGTTATTAAATATTGATTTTCAAAAGTAATCATTTCACAGGTGTTAATAACCTCTGTATTTCTTGTCCCTTTCAGGTAATGACGAAAATATGTGGATGCACATTGACGCAGCATATGCAGGGAGTGCATTCATCTGCCCTGAATTCAGACCTCTGTTGAATGGCATTGAGGTGTGTAAAAAGATACATGCATCCATGTTCATATAGAGCATGAACACTGTAACACAATACGGAAAAATGTTTTAGTAACAAAGTTTTGACATGGTTGGATTTTAACCTTGATCATTCCAGATTTAATATAAGTGCGGTTGAAAACTTGAAGTGTGCATCCGTCTGTATGGATACATGTTGCTGCTGAATGACAAGACAACCTCCTTCTGTTCAATTGGTTGTGAAATATCTCTCATAGCATCTATAAAGGGAAACACTAACTGCATACTGATTGTACCCGGCTGCTTTATTTCCGTTTGAAACTGGCATAACGTTAATGTCAAGGAGGAAGCATGCAAGAGTGAGTAATAGGCCGAACAATCGGCATTAGCACAGGAGCATCAATCTGCCTTTTGAGGCTGCCGAGGCAGCTGTTGCTCCCCGAGCTGTGCAGAGACGCAGAGATAAGGACAGAGTAATTTCCTGAGGCAGCGTTAGACCTTTATATTTCACTGTTTATTAGACACACCAGTTGAAACTATGTTGGTGGGGAGACAGTGAAAACTGACTTGACTGTAAATGGACCAACTGTTGTTTCACCTGTTCTCCTACTGATAGTTAACCTGAAAATTAGCTATTGGATGTGTACAGTTACATATTTTCAGGTCTTGTGTAAAGATGTGGATAGGAGATTTCAAATCCACAAACTTCTTTAAACCACATGCTATTACCTTCAGTAGAATTCATAAACTGTGGTTGTAGTATAAATTTTGAAACATTACGAGGTCAATGACAATTATTAAATGAGGAAATGAAGAGGGAACCCAGTCTTTTGGGATGAGAGTGCAGCCCTGCTGGAGGGTTGGTTGCTAGGATATGAGTAATGGGCGAGCAGGCAACCAGCCCCCTTTGAATCAGTCAGCATGGCAACTGTCAACCAGGAGTCTGTCTCACATTGTCTCTCTATGCTGTTATTGCATTTGTGGAGGTAGAGGAAAGGATATTACAAAAGATAGCCAACAAACAGATGAAAATAGATTAGGAAAGGTTTGTCTCTCTCTGAATGAACACTGCCAGGAAAGGGTTATTTTCCCTGTACTCTGCAAGCTGTTGGCTGGGTTTCCTCTTTTGCATTTCAAATAAATTGTGCCTGCTTTAGTCCAGATAATGCTGTTGGTGAAAAGGTTGTCCTTGCGTCAGTAATGATAAATGAAGATGTATTACGGTGTATGTTTTGGCCAACACACAGTTATGCTAATGTTACATGAAAAATATTAGAACTTTTATGAGCAGTTATTACATTTAATTTTCCTTTTGGCTACCTCATAGGTCTTCCAAAAATATGCAGCAGGACTGTATATGCATCCTTCACTGATACCAATACTGTTCATTTTTCTTATTTCCTAGCTGTCAGTCCAGAGAGACATCAAACAATGTGGTTTAATTACAATTTTTTCTTTTCTTTTTTCAATTTTTTTTTAAGTATGCAGACTCTTTCAACTTCAACCCACACAAATGGCTTTTAGTCAACTTTGACTGCTCTGCAATGTGGTGAGTTATGCATACATTTGTACATGTCATTCGTATCATATTCACATTTCTAAAGTGATGTAATTAAGATTTTCATCAGGAAGATGAAGGGGATAGTGGATGGCGTGAGTTTGGGGGACATTAGCCATGTTTGTAGCAACCAAACCAAATTTTTTAAGGTAAAACATGATCTATTCCTATCCCTAATTTTGCCACACATTTAACATGATGTTGTCATAACACAAAAATAAAAACTGAAACATCAAGAAATGCAAAATTCAATTCAATCCGCTACATATGACAATTACAAATTTAACATTTAACATTTATCCTGGCAATTGGTTTGTTTGACACCAAGACCTGTCTTACAAAAGGAGAGTTATCTGTTTGTTTTGGGAGTTTATTTTAGTCCCTAGCACCTGCTAGCTTTTCTAATTTGTCAGAATATTTACCAGTTTAATTTAGACTGACTCATAGTCCCATAAAGGAACAACGAGTCGCCCATTTAAAACTGATATCCATCCACACCTCAATTATTTGCACACTAAAAATAGAACTGCGCCTCCCATCTGCCCCTTCTGTCAGCAGCAAACAAAGTGAGACATGCTCTGCACAAGATGGAAACAGAGGTGTTTCAAACATCCACATGCTGTGAGAGGAAGAGGCTTTTAAACCCTTTTCCATCTACTCTGGTTCAGTCTGTCACTACTGACATGATACCTGTCTGTTGCCACTCAGATGTTTGTCTGTTTTGTCTGGCACATGCACAACAATTACTGTGGGTTACTTTACAATTTTACATTTTATTAACATATTTTGCTCAATCTACTTGTGATAATGCAGATACAACAGAATGACTATATAATAGACTATACTGTGCAGTCTAGTACAATAAACTAATAATATAATGTATTACAGCATATCAAGTGTGTGACACATTAAACTAGTTCTAAGTAGGGCCATAATAATTACAAGACCTTTTTTTTTTTTTTTTTTTTTTTTTGCATTGGGCTATTAAATGGCCCAGCACTATTTGGCCTAAAAGGCGCTGTATGTAAGAATGTGGCCAAAATGGTTACTGTACTCAAATTCAAAATACTGCCGTGAGTCGTGTCCGCCCCCCCTCCCCTACAGATTCGAGGTTGCTGCTCTGTGCTGAATTGCTGCGTTGTGCTCCGGCGTCCGGTGTTCTAACACCAGCAAAAATAGAAGTCCTGCGTATCTGTTGCGGAGGGCTCTGGAGTGCCGCAGCTGAGACGGAGCCGGGACGCAGCATAGCCGCAGCCGGTGGAAACACACACACATTGACTACAATTGAATCCTATCGGCTCTGCCGCCGTGCCGGAGCTCAGATGCAACCAACACGCATCTGGTGGAAATTGGGGGTGATTTGTTTGCCCACGGGCGGCTGCTATGGCAGGGCTGTGTCGCCGCGTCCTTGATCTTCGGTTTTCCAGCGGACCGTTCGAGCAAGTCCGGCTTCTCTGCTGCTAACGCTGCTGCCGGGATACAGCTGAGGAGGAGCCAGCTGCTTGCCGTGCTGCTAACGTTTGTTTCCCAAAAAAATCAGTCGGGTCGATGACCCACCTGCACATGGGCTACAATGTATGATCGAAAATGAATGAATGAACAGTTGAAAGTATTCGAAATGTCCATCCCCGTCTAGCTATGATGCTAGTTAGCCAACTTTGGCTAAAGCTTACCTGTCGAGGAGAAGAGTAGTCACTTCGACATCCGATTTCAAATTCTTCTCCGCTTTCAACTGTCTCCACTGTTCAAAAGCATCTCCTATATAGACCCTTGCTTTGCCTCGAGTTTTCTCTTGGCGTTTTTGGGAATCATAATGAGGTCGTTTGGGTTTAGTCGCACTGTCAGCCATTGTAGCTCAGTCGTAACTGTAAATGATGCTGAGACTCTACTGACTGCGTGACTGGTAGACAGCGGTGGGTGGTGCAACAGGCCAAAACACAAGTTCAAAACATAAACATGATTTGCAGACCGCAAATTTTTTTTTTAAATGTGAATATTCTGGCTGTACTATTGTCTGTGAGATCAGTATGTTATATAAACATTATTCCTTAGTCTCTGTGACATATTAGGAGGATTTTATGACTATTTGCTTTAGATTTCTTACATATAGCTCCTTTAAGTCTGTTTCTCTCTGCTTGTTAACACCTGTCAACAGGGTGAAGAAGAGAGAGGACATTATTGGGGCCTTCAAGGTGGAACCACTCTACCTGAAACACGAGAACCAGGAGTCAGGTATGGAGTCATTTCACTTAAAGTATTTGAATCAATGATCACAGGTCAGGTCGGATGAAAATGTGGTCTACTGCACAACATAATGACAAAAATAAACAGCTGCGACCTTGTTTATTGTTCTCTCTGTGAGGACGGTGGTTAGTTTGCCTATCTGAGCCAAAATACACACATCTGTTTCAACAATAACTGCTGGAGCATTGCACCACATCCTAAAAGGCATCATAGCGTAGCCTTAAGCAGATAAACACAGGCACCAAGATGACTGTGTGACAACCAGACAAGTGTGTGTGAGAATGCTGTTGTGTATCTATGTTTGTGAGGACCCACCTGAGTTAAAGACCTTGAGAAGGGGGACACGTTTGAAAGTGAGGACAGTTTTGAGTGAGTGAGACTTGGTTTCACCTGGTTTCGCATTTTGTCTGCAAAGGTTAGGGTAGAGTGTGTGTGTGTGTGTGTGTGTGTGTGTGTGTGCTTGTACATGCTGCATAGTGAAGACCAAATAATGTATTTTACCAACAAAGTGAGGACATTTTGGTCCGTCCTCACTTTTTTAAAGGTCTGTTTGAGGGTTAAGACTTTTTGAGCTTTGAGGTTTTGGGGTTCAGGTTAGAATTAGGTTTACGTTAGGTTTAGAGTAAGGGTTGGGGTTAGGCAATTAGTTGTGATGGTTAAGGTAAGGCCAAGGGGCTAGGAAATGCATTTTGTCAATAAGTTGTGTGTGTGTGTGTGTGTGTGTGTGTGTGTGTAAGTGTGTAAGTGTGTAACTGTGTAAACACTGGCTTCTATGAGTGATCTTAATAATTTTCTCATTCTATTCTACCCGAAGTTAAGCTGACTTACTGTATTTGGGACCTAATTTGATTAATGCATTTCATTAACATCATGGAAATTGTCATCAGACATGAAAATAACTTTAAAATATCCCACATTATGTTTCAGCGTCTGTGTATATGTGTCTACTGTGTGTGCTGGTGTACATGCTCCTACCATGCAGATGGGCTCAGATCTGCACTATAATTTGTCACACAGACAACCGGACAGAGAGACAGACAAACAACTACCTCCCACCACACTGAGGCACCTGACAAAAGCCTTTCGCTCATACAATCTGGACTCTTCAATCTAATTAGTGGTTATTAGCACCAGCTAACGTGGGCCTCCATTCTGTAGAGATGAGCTCTCTATAGCTGGTCTGTGTGGACTGACGTGTGCTGTGATCAGTGAGATAGAGGGGGTGGGCACAATGACGGCAACACCTGGACAATGGAAGGCAATCCCAAATTCAACAGCTTTACAGTATATAATTTTCTGACGCTAATAATGTTCAAAGTCAAAGCGTTTTTGATTCAACTTTATCAATGTAAGATGAGCCTAAAGCAGCTTGAAAAGCTGCATTAACAATGCACATATTTAGTGACATTTTTAACTGACTCCTAAACTGTTTTTCTATCAACAGGGCTGGTCACAGATTATAGGGTAAGATAAATTAGTAATGATAATTCATTTTCTAAAATTTGAAAGAAATCTAATAATCCCAGTTAGCATCAAACTTGCAGAGGTTAAAGCTGTAACCATTCTCCGACACGCTTCATCCCCTGTCCTGCAGCACTGGCAGATCCCACTGGGAAGAAGATTTCGCTCACTAAAGATGTGGTTTGTCTTCCGTTTGTATGGACTCCATGGCCTGCAGGCTCATATACGCAAGGTAGGAGACCAACTGAATAATCCATCATGTCCACTTCGATTGAACAGTGATCTGACTGCAGTTATAGTCTGAGATCTCAAGATTTAATCTTGTTGTCTGTTCCTAGTGGACTGACTAAGTTGGAAAAGAAAGCTTTTGTGTGCTCTGTTCTCTGATTTTAAACTGAGATAGCGGATCTTTCTGCTCAAATTTAAAGCACTCATAAGTACAAGGTTGAATGAATTGGCAGATACTGTTATTTTAAGATTTCAATATGTTAATGTATATCTTTTCTGTTTTTTGTGGTTGGTGTTTGTCTATAACCTTTTTTCTGTTGTCTTGACCATGTCTCACCTGAGAAAGAGCTTGTTGATCACAACAGGACTTATCTTGTTAAATATAGGAAATCTATATGTGCCTTTAATTTCCTGTTTAAAACCTAATAATTTCTGCGTTTATATTTATTTCTTTTTTAAAATTCTGACACACATAACCCAAAACTTTCATGCAGAAATCACTCTTATTAAAATACACAAACTCCCAACACAGTCCTTCAGATCCAAACACAAACAAGCAAGTTAACACTGATATTTACTAGAAAATACAGCCTTATACAGCCTTAACTTTTGAGTGACCTGATGTTCTGGCATAATATGCTATATTATAGCCACAGTGTTCTTATTAAATAAGTATCCCAGGTTGAAGCTTATTAGCAAAGACAGTACTCTGTGTATCAAAGATGCAGTAGCAGTGTATTTGCTTTGTTTGTTGCAGTCACTAATGTCACAACAATTGTATTACAGTGTTACTAGGAGAAGAGGCGGTTGCCCATCTCAACCAGAGACTCTGTTGAAGGTTAACTGTGCCCACTCACAAGATAATTAAACTCAGAAAGACACTTTGTTTATTAGCCTTTGTAACAGTAAATTCACTTTATTGGTCGTGTTGATTCATGACTTTTACGATTTTACTTAATGGTGTTAAGTGGTGTTTGTATTGATGCAATGGTTTCTATGGCACATTACAAGACAATAAATTACATTTATATAGCAGTATAATGTTTCATTTTGTGCTAAAAGTCTGGTGTTTGTCCAGAGGAGAGTGAGGTGTTGGTTTTATGTTATAGTTTTGGGAAATAGAGTTTTACACAATATTAGCTGTCAAAAAAAAAAACCCATTTGCTATTAGCAGCGTAATCCAGCAGTGCTATTAACTTAATCCAATCCTGACTTCATTATACATGACTAAAAGATTAGAACAGGGCTGACAGTGGTGAGCGTCATTCTTCGTATTTTCTTCCTCTCTGAATCTCATTCCTACTCACTCACTCCTGAGAAAGAAAAAAAAAAACACTTTTAATGATCACATATGCCCGATCTGTATGGTAAATGTCATCTCTGTCCTCCCTCCCACACATCACCCCACATAATCCTCCTTACCACTAAAGTCCATTCACTGCCCTCATCTCTGCCTCCATCAGCACATCCTGTCAGTCATATGGGCCTGGTCTGTATCTTCTTATTATAGCAACATTTTCCTACATTTATCCTCCTTTGCCCCTCACCCATACCCACCCTTTTCTCCAGCCATTTCTCTCTCTGTGCTTCAAACGTCTCTTCCCCTCATATTCCCCTTCCCTCCCCCCAGTCTGCTCTGTCAATCAAATCAGTCTGTTTTATGTTTATTCTCCATTTTAAATGAAGCGGCAGAAGCAGAAGTGATCCCTGCAGCCATAAACCATGACACACTACTCCATTGTACATCCGCTAGAACAGCTTCAGTCTTCTGTAGCTGAATCTTGTAGAGTCAGACAATGTGTTCAAATGGAAATACAGCATGTGGTTGTACTGCCTGTGAGTTTACTCTTTCCCAGTAAAGAGAAACAAATTAAAATTCTACTTTTTTTTTTATAAACACCAATGAATTGTCGTCCCAGGAGAAAAAGGAGTTGTAAAATGAAGCATTTTAATGACGCATGTAGAATAGAAGACCTACCTGGTAATTAGCAGACAAACGGGGTCATTGTAGTATATTGGCTTGTAAACACGTATGAGTGATGGTGAATTACTGGCTGGGAATGAGGAAACAAGATGGTGGTCAACCAGTCAGTCATTTAAGCCTTGTTTAGCTTCATTAGGGAGGCAGGAAAAGTACAGTTGAAGTTGTACCATATAATTGTGATCAGATGCAGTGATGCATATCCAGAGTTTCACCATGCATTTAGTGTCCTGGTGGGCTCTTTGATCATAAGTGGATAAACAGGAGCATGTTTGAGTGTACATTGCCATTTGGGAATGACTTAATAAGAGTGCAATGACATTTCTTGAGAGCAGATTTTGATACAGACTATTTCATGGTTACCGAGTCTTGGTTTTGAACTTGTTTGAACTTCTAGGCAGTGCCTCCTACCAGGATGTGCACTAACCCTCTCAACATGCCCTTTTAATCAAATACATTCAGTTATCGATGGTTACAGATGGTGACATTTACACTCCTGGGCTTTGGTTGCAGGGTACAAACTGAATCAGTCTGAAAAGTCCTGTGATTTTTATGGCTGAATGCACTGTGGCATGTAATGAAACAGCAATGCCATCTAGTGGAAATTATAGAAATTGCAGCCTTTAGTAGAGATGCTTTCAAGCAGCCAGCTGTTTTCTTACAGAGGTCATATGTGAAGCCAGGCAACCATTTCCACATTTTTTCAGTGGAAATGCTCTGTGACACTGTTTATAACCTACTACTGTATAAATAACTCTTTGTCCTTTCACTTGCTCATTAAATTTAGTTTGCAGTTTCTTGAACATTAGACATTCTCAGATCTCTGCACACTAATTAAAGCATGTGGGCATAAGAACAGTGCAAGTGTACTACTTTCATCTACATGCACCTTATATCCTTAGGTGCATTTTACAAACTGTGCATGAGTCATAGCACATTATAATCTATGTCTTCAATAATCTATGTCTTCTCTTTACAGCAAGTGGCCCTGGCTAAAGAGTTTGAGAGTCTGGTAAGAGCAGACAAGAGGTTCGAGATCTGTGCAGAGGTCATCATGGGACTGGTCTGCTTCAGGCTCAAGGTAACAACACTCAGCATCATAAACCTAAGATAACTTGATAAATCCAGTGTGGTCCTGTACAAAAGTTCCTTACCCTGTAAAACTAATTTCACACCTATTGTAGATAGATTACAGTAAGGATGCACTCACAGATCTGAGAAGGGAGGTTCAACTATCACTACAGAAGTCAGCTAAAAAATCCTCATCAGTTTGATCAGATGTTGTTTTCATTGGCAGAGGAAAGCTGAGGGCTATAAGTTATATTAATAATGTTGAATATGGTGTTTCAGAAGGTGATATACATAGATTTTCTATACTGTAGTGGTTCAGTCTTTCTTACACACATTACCTACTCTTCAAATGGCTAAATAGGCATGTGAAACTCTACATTACATACTAGCGTGTTTATGAATGTGATATTGAATATGGGAAAAAGATGGATAGTGTGAGTCATCTCCTTGTCCCTTCTTCTCAGGGCTCTAATGAGTTGAACCAGCTGTTGCTGAAAAAGATCAACAAGAGCAGAGAGATCCACCTGGTGCCTTGCCAGCTCTCTGGTCGCTTTGTCCTGCGCTTTGCCATCTGCGCACGCACTACTGAGTCATGTCACATCCAACAAGCATGGCGGCACATCACGCAGCTGACCTTTGAGCTTTTGCAGGAGCCCAGTCATTGACCAAAAGGCGGGATAGGGCTTGTCCACACTGATGCCGAAATTAGGACCAAAGTTAAGACAAAGATACTGGGTTTTATGTTGCAGATCTAAAATATCATAAAGGGAATGAGCAATGATTTCACAGCTCACTTAGTAGTAGGGGTGGGCGGATAAATGGTAAAATATTGATACTCTTGATACTATAGGGATCAGTTTCTCTCCTCTACGTCAGGGGTAATACTGTCTGTGCAATGTTCCATTGCCGTGAACACATCTAGTACATGTACTCTTTATGTCTCCATTGCTTTTGTGTTGTCTACATTCAAACAACTTACTGCAGACCCAGCAGCATCTTCTTAGTTTCACTTTTACCCGATGTCAGCAGTAGGAGGGCGGTAAGCTCACTTCCCAGCCGTCCCATTTACTGCTGGAGTCTATGAATACACACGCTTGCGCATCCACGTTACTATAGCTGTCCACAGACGTTCAATGTAGAAATTATGTCCAAGGATGACTTGTTTAATCAGACACATAATAGCAGTGATGGATTAATCAAAGAGGAAAAGGTGAGAAAGAGAACTTGGAGCTGCAACCAAAACAAGGGAGAAGGAGTGAAATGCATTAGCATCAAGACCTCTGACACAGAGACAGTGTTTACAGTCGTTTCACTGAGGCTCAGACAAGGAATATCCTGGTAACAGCAGACTTGTGAAATAATATTTTAGTTTATTTTTCAGTGTTGGTAAATGTCACATTTTTAGACTGTAATTGGTCATCATTAGCTCTTATGTATAAATCCTGGCTTGCCTGACATAAAAAGAAAAATGCCACTTTTAATAATAAAAAGTACCGTATCAGTATCAATATCATAGATTCTGGCCCTGTGTTATTTGGAATCAGATTGAAACCAAGTTTTGTGGTATTGCCCACCCCTACTTAGCAGTCAGGTGTCTTCTTGTCTGCAGCCTGGTTATTAAGTATGTAAGCAGTGGTCATTATATTGCTAAGTTCACAATTTAATGTATGGGAAGAAAAAAAACGTATACACAACTACAAACACTCAAATGTGTATAAAAGGAAAGAATGTGTTCCAAATATTACATTTTCTATCTGCAACTTCTCCCTCCATTCACTTTGCTTTTATCTCTCACTCTTTCATGATTATATTATTGTTGTCATCTCAATGGAATCATTCCACTGCAGACCCTGTTTTTATTGTCTATGCTGCTTCTGTGTCTTCTGTGTAAAGAATTTGATTGGTTGAGGGTGATCTTTTTTAGTTTTGCAATGAATGTATTGCACATTGTGTGTGTGAATGAATATTGGAGTCTATGTGTTTCTGCAATTTTCTGTGGGGGTTCATAGAGAAACAGCTTTTTTTGTTTAGTGAAGAATTAGAAATGAATGGGTTGTAATAGTTTAAGAAAGATGACTTTATCACATTACCTCTGTAGATTGGCTATATATTGTATGAAGGGCTTCATAGAGCCTGTGAAGTTAAATAATTCTAACATTGCTCCAAGTAATCGGGTTTAACCCCTTTTTGTAAGTGCATTAATTTATTCAAATAATTGCGTTTAATATATAATTGTAGGCAAGAGCCTACCTTTTCTTTTGCTCTGACAAAATTCCTATTAATTCATCTAGTGTCTTATGCGAAGATGGTCAGCACCTCCCAACATTGTAGCACAAGACAGTCACTGTTTCACTGTATGTCACCTGGATGAGAAGGAAATGATGCTACTTTTAGGGGTATACAGGACCATTATTTGTTTGTTTACTGAACTTGATCCAAATCATTACAGTTACACAGGGAATTTATTAATGACACAGATCTAACATAGCCACCCTATACTGTATAGTATTAAATTACTGTATTCAGACAGAGATAAATGATCAAATGTGTAGAGTTATAAGAAAAGGGTTTAAAATCTAAGTTGTGTAAATGCTGCATACATTAATTATTCTTTGACTGCACACTGTCTAACACTGATTTGCCTATAAGATCACTCCTAGTTTATCATTCTGTGTACCAGGAAACTAGGGTCTGTAACACTCCTCACAATAGTCTCTCATGACATACACTATGTTTGACTTTAAGCCTTGGGATTTAAGATAGATTCACATGACTAACAAATGTAATTAAAACAAGGCTAGTCTCCTGCTGGTTGTCCCCATCCATAACTTGTCTTGTCACTATGTAAATGTATAGTGTGACATCACCAAATGTTGCTGTTAATTCATACGTTCATGTCAAAGGATGCTGCTGTTGCTGATCAAGGTGTTTCCGTCTGGCTTGGCTGTGTGGTGCATGCAATTGTATGGGTTTATTTTAATAAAGTCTCCTGTAGTCTGAATGGTCTTTGGATCTTTCTTTTTATAATCCTCATTAAAGGTTTATAATTCATCAGGGTCATCATGACAATAAAACTGAAAAGGAGTGCCATGTTCTAAAAAGCTTTGGAAAACTACTGATCTACAGTATACTATGGTAGGAAATAGTTCTGCCTGGACCCAACTGTTGGAACCTCTTAACACAACATTGGCTCACACACAGACCATAACATATTAGACACCACCACATATCAGCCATGTCAAACTACTGGATGCAATCAGTGGTTATGTTTTCATGTATATCAGAGACAGAGTAGTGAAAATGCAGCCTGCTGTCCCTCTACTGCAGTGTACTCAATTAAAGATGACAGGCACACACACACACACACACACACACACACCATGCTGTGCCACTCAGCCTCCTCCTGAGCATCTTAATCCCTGAGGACAAAGGCCAGTGTTCTATAAATACAGATGAGGATTCAGTATTAGAGGTTAATTCTTAGCCCCTGATTACTATATTCACTTGCTCATTCACTTACTTCAGAAGCTACATTAAGATCATTCTGCAGGCAACGTTATGTCACAAAAATAGCTGTAGACAAGCAGAACGTCTCTATAGCAATTCTTTTGATCTGTTACAGTAAAACATCCACAATCATACAGCTACTTGAGAAAATGCCAAGAAACACAGTCGTGTTGATTCCCTGGTAGTACCCTCCAATATCCAGAAAGTATTAAATTGTTCCCTGAATAATGTATTGATTTAAAAAAAAAAGTATGCTCTTAAAAATGTGCATCAACTGTGGCACCAATGGACATTAATTTCCAGTGCAGTGGTGAACCTCAAATACATCTTTAGTTTGATAGTAGTAAAGTGATGTAGTATAATATCCTATAAAAATTTCACACTATATTATGTTACAAAATTGTCATAGTATAGTATGCCATAAAAAAAGTCATAGTATATTATCTCATCAAACTGTCATCGTATGTCAAGTATGCCATTAAAAATGTTATAGTACAGTATGCCATTAAAAATGTCATGGTATAGTATTTAAAAAAAAAAAAAGTCACAGTATAGTATGCCATAAATGTGTCACTAAAATGCGACAAAAGATCGTTTTTTTGTACAGAAACAAATCCAGCTTTCCTTTATTCTGTAGGAAAAGAGTTGTTGAAGCTGTGTTGTTACCTGTCATTGATTATGGTGATGTAATTTACAGACATGCTGCAGCTTCAGTTCTAAAGCCTTTGGACAGTGTATATCACTCTGCTCTTAGATTTATTACTGGTGATGGGTACAGAACACATCATTGTGTTCTGTATGAGAAGGTTGGTTGGCCTTCTCTGGAAGAGAGGCGCAACAAACATTGGCTTTTATATATCTTCAAGGCCCTCGTTGGAAAATTACCACCTTACATCTCAACCTTGTTAGTGTGGAATGCTGGTAGCTATACAACCCGCTCTACCGATCTGCTACTTCTTAAAGTTCCTCGAGCATGTACTGAACTTGGTAAAACAGCTTTTTCTTTTGATGCTCCAAGCTCATGGAACATCCTCCAACACTCTCTAAAAATTCATGTTCTTCCTTCTCTTTCAGAGTTCAGGACTTTGATTTCTAACCATTGTGTTTCACATTGCAACTGTTTTACCTGATTCTATTCTATCTACCTAGTCACTGATGAGATTGTTGTTCACAGTGATTATTCTGTACTGTTTTTATTGTGCTGTGGTTCAAATGTGTCTGTAATCTCGACATCATTGGAAATGAGGGAAACCTCAATGTCCTTCGAGACTAAATAAAGGTTTGAAATGAAATGAAATGTTTTTCACTATCATATGTCACAACAAATACAATTAAAATGTCATGGTATAGTATTTGTTTTAAAAATGTCATAATATTGTATGACATTAAAAAAAAAGTCTTGGTATAGTATGCCATAAAAAGTTCACACTATAGTATGTCACAAAAATGTGATAGTATAGTATGCCATAAAAATGTCATAGTATAATTACCATAAAAAAAATTCACACTATAGTATATCACAGACATGCCATAGTATAGTATGCCATTAAGAAATGACATGGTATCTTATGTCATAAAAATGTTAAAGAATAATATGTCACAAAAATGTCATAGTATAATATGCAATAAAAATGTCATAGTATAGTTTGCCATAAAAAATGTCATAGTATCATATGCAATAAAAATGTCACACTATAGTATGTTACAAATATTTGACATAGTATAGTATGCAATAAAAATGTCATAGTATACTATGCCATTAAAAATGCTGTAGTATAGCATGCCATAAAAATTTTATAGTAAAGTATGTCACAAAAAATATAAAAGCATAGTATGCAATAAAAAAGTATAGTATGTAATACAAATGTCATAGTATAGTACCATAAAAAAAATCACACTATAGTATGTCACAAAAAATGTCATAGTATAGTATGCCACTGAGAATGTCCTAGTGTAGTATGTCATAAAAAATGTCACTTTATAGTATGCCATAAAAATTTCACACTAAGGTAATGTCACAATAAAATGTCATAGTAAAGTATGTCACTGAAAATGTCATGGTATAGTATGCCATAAAAATTTTACACTACAGTACATCACAAAAAATATCATACTGGAGTATGTCCTAATATAGTATGCAATAAAAATGTTACAGTGTAGTATTTCACAAAAAAATGTCATGGTATAGTATGCCATAAAATGTTATAGTATAGTATATCACAAAAAATGCCATAGTATAATGCGCCAATAAAATTTGACACAATAGTACATCACAAAAAAGTCATATCATTATGCCATTAAAAAATGCCATAGTATAGTATGCTATGAAAATTTCACACTAAAGTATGCCACCCAAAAAGAAAATGTCCTAGTTGCGTATGTCATTAAAAAAAAGTCAAATGTCATAGTACAGTATGCAATAAAAATGTCATTAGTATAGTATGCCATAAAAATTTCACTCTATAGTATGTCACTGGACAGCATTAGGAAATATGGACAGGGGGACAACATTTTCAAAAGTTTCAAAAATTTTATTTTTTGGCTGAAAAAATGCCCTCCAATGAATGATTACAGAAAGGTAAAATCAAACACTGAAGAAAGTTTTTGAATCATAAGGGTCAAATCATGAGTGAACAAATAATGTGAGGGCTACTTTAATCAAATTTTAGTCACATTGTGTGCAGAACTGAAATAGTGTAAAAATATACCGTTGTCAACTCTCAGTTTTACAATTATACCCAGTTTATATAATTCCAAGACTGTTTGGGACCACAATATGCAGAAATATTTAAATATACCATTTTGAAAAATGGCAATGTTCCTTTTTCCGTGTATTCCCTGGTAAAAACTCAGAAGCTACTTGACAGAATCATGAATGGAATGAGGGATTACTTAGTAACTACTCAGTCATATATCACTTTACTTGGATGATAAACAAAAAGAGTAAATGTAAAAAAACAATGAATGAGTTGTTAATAGACTGTGCCACTCAGCGAAAGTGGTCTTATGTTTCACTGATATTTATGAACTTATCATTTCCTTATGATTCCAGTAAATGGTACTGGCCCAGAAATTTGTTTGCAGGGTCACTAAAGTTGCAACTGCTTAGTTTGCCCACAAGAGGTCACCATCACACATGCTTCCATGAGAGGGGCTGTCACAACTCCCATCAACTGACAGCCCCACAGTTGTCATTGGATGACCCACATCCATAAATATGCTGATGATACTGACACCAGTGGATACACACTAATACATGGCCTGCCCTTCGCATGTCCAGCATGTCTTTGGGTCAGATATACCGTTGTGTGCTATGTAAAGGTACTGTGACTATATTCGCATGTGTTGAGTGTAGACTTCACTGTCTATAGTAGAGTAGAGCGCTTTCACCAAGCAAAGCAGCTGAAAGCAGCTATACTGTCAGTGTTGTGTCAGTAATATAGACGTTATCTGTCTAAACAAAGACACAGTCTAACTACATTTTTTGACATCTCTGCACACCTCAGTAGGCTATCTCTTGAGAATGTATCAACTTGGTACAAGGCTGTAGTTAACCAGGCTTTAAACTTAAATGACAGGTAGAAACACATGACTTCACAACATAGTTATGCATTTTATTTGCAGGAACCAGAAGAGTCACAGTTTGTAATAAGCCTATAGAGCAGGACACTCAACTTGTTTTGACGGGGGGATGGCACTTTTGCAATATGACAGGAGGCCAGGGGCAAGATAATAAACAAATGTTAATGATATTTCTCAGAAATCACTAAATGAATTGCTTGTTTTCAACCTTTTGTCGTTTGGTGTCCTCACTCATCTTTGCTAAGAGGCAAATCCAGTGGCAGCAGCCCCGCACAGGTCAGGTGTATGCAGGGGCATGTCTAGAATTTAACGACATTCAGGGCTTAGCCCGGACCTCTGTCTGGGCATCTGGGGAAATCCTTACTGGCATTTAAAAAAAAAACAAAACAAAACTCTATTTCGTTTGTTCTGCACTCTGGTACCGTATCTGAATTCAAATTATAGAAAAAAAATCCCAATATAATTTAATAGATTTTACCTTTGAATTAGAGAATGGTCGGCTGGCCACCAGGCACCCTATCGAGGGCCAGGTTTGGCCCACAGGCCACAAGTTGAGTATCATTGCTATAGAGTGAAGTCATTTATCTTTCAGTATCTTGGATCTATCTTAGCACCCAGGGAGCTCATCTTTACTTTACATCTACTAACACCATTACACAGTGGTGATCTGCTGCTGTATGCGACTGTTGAATCATTGAGTTACCTGACACCAGCTCTTAACAATGCTTTTACATCTACAATGGATTACATGACTACTTGTATGTGAAACACAAGGAATTATTACCAAACTCTGCAGTTCCTCTCAGTTCTACTAGGTTTTATGGCACCTTTGAGCTTATTGTTTTGGTTTTCTGCTCAGTACCTACTTTTACTGTGATAGTCCATTCTCAGCATTCTCATGCTGCAGCATCAAACAGCAGACAGGCATGACAATGACTATCTGGTGAACATGGGAGAGCAAGGGCCTAAGTTTAGTTTCAACATTTGCCAAGGGGGAGCATCAAACACTAATTTTCTGCATTCTGGTGAATGCATCCATTTTTTTTTTTTTTTGCCTTTTATGCTTCAATTTATGGACGAAAAGTCTTTAATTTCATCTCAATAAAAGTCTCCTGTATCTGAAACATCAGACATGCAGACAAACAGGCAGGAACAGTCAGCAGGAACTGAAAAAAACAAGACCACAGAGAACCTACAAGGGAACATAAGCAGATGATCTGATGACAAACTGTTGATAGTGGCAGGTTATTTACCGACTAAGGTGATGAGGTAACTGGGAACAGGTGTGTGAGCATGGAGGGAAGCCCATGTGATTACAAATGGAAAACAGGTGAGGATATGGGGCTGGGAACAAAGTCCAGGGACATCAAGTGGCTGGATGGAAAATGGTAGGTCTTCTGAATTAAAAGGACAACCAAGATCAGGGATAATAAGCAGGGGCTGGAGACAGGGGCAGAGGGGAACATAGGAGCACACCATGACGATCCTATCAGGTAAGGTGCTGAAAGGTCCCATAGAGCCTATATGATGCATGAGGTGTTATAGGAGTCCCAGCGTTACAGTCTAGTCCAACACATGATGTCAGCTCCACTGTTTGCCGCACACTCGGCTCAGCAGCTTTCAAACATCTATCATTTGAGGTTATTGGTTAAATGCTTGCTACAGACACGTTTTCACTTGGGAGACATCAGATGGGAAAACATCACGATCTGGCAGCCATCAGCACATAACTGAATCTGAAGTCAGGTTGAGGCGAAATAGAGGGAGCGAACATTAGAAACCCACACATTAGTGACTTGATGGCTCATGTTCTATCAATACTGCACAGCAGAATGCTTAAGTATGTATGTGTCTGTACAGTATGATAACACATTAAAGGTCCAGTGTGTAGGATTTAGGAGTGTCTTTTGGCACAAATGGATTATATCATAATATGTGTTCTTTAGTGTATAATCACCTGAAAACAAGAGTTGTTGTGTTTTCATCACCTTAGAATGAGCGGCCTACACAGGGAGTAGGTCCTCCAAACAAACCAAATGCTGGCCTTAGATAGGGCCATGCACTTTTCACATCAGCCACCAAAGTTAGCAGCCCCTCAGCAATGAGCAGCGTTAGGACAAACACTTATTGTTTTTAATGTGAAACAGCTTTATTCAGTGTTTTTACTGATTCTAATCACCTGGTCTGTTTGTTATTTTAATTACACTGCAACAAGTTTGATAGTAGCCTCATAGTACTGACTTGCAGTAAATACATTCTAATGGTATGGCCACAGAAAAGCATCATTTTCCATATGCTGTGAGTGAACTCTGATCGAAGAATGCATCAAACATATTACACTGCATTCATATTGTGGTTGAGATCATGTAATTAAGAAAAGATGGGTACAGTGAAGGGGTTAGGCAAATGTTGAGCACGAGTCTGAAACAAAGTACAAGAGCAATAAATCAATTTAGAGAGAGAGTGAGAGATGGAACAACACAGAGGAAATTCCATTATCAGCCATTGCTCAGATTGAGACATTTGAATAGTGATGCCCCGGGTCTTTCTGTGGATTTGAAGTGCCTCTGTCCTCTAATTGATCTGGCCGCAACACAGCCACAACATTTCCTCCCTGGGCTGCGGCAGAGATTCATGGGGGTGTTTACTGCATTTTGAAAGCACCGAATCTGACACAGACAATTAGTGAGGACTTTCTCTGGGCAGCTTTCCAAATCTCAGCGGACTAGCACCATTTATAATGTATAGTTGGTAATGTCGTGTAGCTGATGGAACTGCACTTGGTGTGTATGAAGGCTAAACACTATACTATAATTCAATCTTCAACAGGAATAGAGGAAAGTTTGTAATATATTATATGTTTTTCTCCCCAAAAGTCATTATTTTCTTACAGTAAGTGAGTAAAAGTATTACATAATTACATAATGACTCAAAAGAATGTCCAATTATTGATTATCTGGCAGCTCATTCACTGGAGCTGCTGCAAGACTTGGATCCCGGAGACTGAGGTTCACAAATGTTGCCTTTACCATCAGGCCATATGAGAAATATACATATAAGAGAAATAGATCATTAAATAACAATACTGGTAGACTTAGCATAAGTGTATCTATTAATTATTATGTGGAATTGGTACGGTTTACTGCTAAGATTTTATCTATAGGAGGCCTTAAGTGCAGGCTGCAGCAGGAGGCCAGTGTGTTAGTAATTTACAGTTACTTTTATCAACATAAATTCAGTTAACTGTTACTTTTTAACAGCACAAACAAGGTGAAACACCAGGGAACACACTGAAGCATAGCTGCAATATTGTATTGGAAAAAAAATGGTCTACAGTGTAAAGCACAATACAAATACTCTAAAAGAAGTAGGTCTATTAAAATAAACTTGAGTAAACATTAGCACTTTACATTTTTAAAAAGGGTAAGGGGGTGGAGGCAGGGTAAAGAAAACACTGTATGTGACTGTACGTTATAAGATAGACCTACTAATTTACATATTTAGGATACAAAATAGTTCATTCACATGTCAGTGTATACACATCACAGATCACCCTTATGTCCAGACCTACTACAGTTTATATTTATTTCCTATAGAGGGCCTGTGCATACAACTGACTATCAATTACATAACCGCCCTCTTCAGTGTAGCCACCACAGTGGGTGCAATAAGCAGTATTAGGCCACATACATTCGTTCTTAGTGCACACACACAGGCACCACAGCTCTACTAAAGCTGATGTTCTCCTCTAAAGGAAGTTACAACCATTACAGTAAGTTTGTTGTACTGCCCTGTCTGAACGTCATTCTCCAAGTCTTGTGCATCGCAAAGACCTCATTGCAAAGACTCTTTTTTTTTTCTTTTCTTGCTTTATCAGTTATCTTTCATGTGACTTGTATTGACTTTACAAGATTCCACTTGTAATGAAATAAAATACTTGAGACAAAAAAAACAGTACTTCTGAATGGTTTTGCCAAATTTGTCAGCCTTTTAGAGCCAAACATTGTCACTGGAGACTGGACTTTGTGTCCTGCATTCTGCATTTGGTTAAGTAGCAGATTTGGTTCAAGGTACCCTGTGACCATGGACCAATGTTTTTGAGAGTGGGTCCCATTTTGCTTGTACTCAACACATGCATGAGAACATACACATGGCAGAAGTGTAGCCATGCACTACTAAAATTCGGGCAAGAAGATGAATAATGGTAACTGATAACAGTAGCCTACTACTGCTACCAAACAAACATGGATGTATTACAAACTACAGGTTATAAAATATCTCCCAAAATTGGTTTTGCATGTAATTCATAATGAAGGAGATGCAGTTATGAAGACACACTATAATTGTTAAGCTCTTACTCATGCAGCCTTGCTAATACCTTACATCTGTCCTACATTAGTGTTGTGGGATTGTAACTTGGAGCAGCAGCAGAGTTTACCCGTATAAATCATGTGCAAGACAGCAACACTGGAATGGACACACCTCATTGTGTTACAGATTAGTAGAAGTGCTGCAGATAAAACTGTGGGATGGGTATGTAATCTATATCCAGGAGGCGTGAAACGCATCATGTTAAGTAGGAGCTCTCTGCCTTTCTTCCATTTCCTCTTTCAATTCAACTCTAATTTCCAGTGGTCTGTTTGTCCGGTTCATTCAGACCAGTGGGTTTCATGTCTCACTGTAGGCGGCTAAAAATACTTTATCTTCATTCACTGAGTACTGATGCAGATGTGTAATTCACTTTGGCCCTATCAGTGATTTCTTTGTAGACAGTCCAGATCCCAGAAGACCACACACATGCTGAAATGTTAAGGACTCCACAGTGAAAGGAAGCACTGCAGCGACTCGACAGTCATAGTAACGACGAATACGACAAAGCAAAAGTATGACATGAAGCAACATGCAGATTGGAGGCGAAGAGCCAGGTAGTAAGACCAGCTGCAACATCTTTACACCCTTGAGTGCTGTTAACATTCCTAGTTAACTTAGCTCAGAGGTGCCGTAAGCCCAAGGCTGAGTTTGTTCACGCTAAGTGGGTCATATTGTTCGCTGCAGTCAGCCCAAGGCTCAGTTTGACAATTTAGTGTAGAACCCTGTAGAACTGGGGACAGAGTGTGAGAGGGAGTGTGCGGATACAACAGTGTAACCTGAGAATTGCATTCATACATACTTATTCTGCAATACCCAAATGTTTTTGTTTTTCTTTTTGGTGGGGGGGGGGGGGACCTAATACCGTCCAAATTCTTCAAATCGAAACATTAGATGTATCTGAAAAATGTTGACTAATACTTTTTTAGTATTGCATGCTTAATATTCATACTGAACATATTCACAAAGAGAATCCAATTAATATTTTTCTTACATACAACGTTCACTTATTGCAACTAAAACATGAATAAGGTGTTCATGACTGCATTATGGTAGCTTACAAGGGCGTAGGGCACATATGTTAAAAGGGTCTTAGGCATCTTTTGAGCATGAAACTCTGAATTCTTTGCATAAATTGATGCCTATTCTGCATCAATTTATCATGCAAATGTGTTTAGCTTTGTCTAAATAAAAGTCCTCTGTGACCTTAATGTTTTTATTGGGTGGGACAAATGCACATACTGAATACCGAGAGGGACATGTTCCCTGCCCACAGCACCACCCAGTGTACGCCTATGGCAGCTTATAACAAATACTTGGTAAAACAACCGTACAGCTGTTTTCAGAGGCTGAGCAGCACTGTGAGCAGTAAAGTAACTTTGACATGTAGAATTGGTGGAGCGCCTGTGTGAGGCTAGAAACACATTGTGGTCTGGGTTAAATTTACAGGATTTTGCGGCCCTTGAAGAACGAAAGTACTTCCTGCACTGGAACTAATTGTTGCCTGTGAACATAAAGCGTAAGAGACAGGGTTGGTAAATGAGTATGATAAAGGCTGCCATGATGAATAAACTGACTAAAAAGAGGACTTAACAGATAGGTGTTTTGGTGTGGATTGTTCACATATGTTGGGTGAGCTGGTTGAAGCTGTTTTGGCCATTGATCTGGACTTTGAAGCCTGATGCGTTCTGAGGACTCTCCATTCCACTAAAGTGGTACTGGACTGACATGCATACACGCAAGCACTTCTCATGTTTCCACAAAGTGCAACAAAATCCAAATGCATGTCTGCGTGCACATACAAATACGTGTATGCACACGCACAGACAAAAAGTATGCTTTCAGTTCTGCGCTGTCTGTCTCTGTGGGCAAGACAAACATATTGGATTACATCACAATTTTCTGTTCATTCTACTTAGCTTAGATTAATGACTCAGTTTTCACTGTGAGAACTTAGGCATAAAATGAGGGTGGGAGCTTGCAGGTACCAACACATCCTTGATTGTTGGTACAGTGCTTAATCCTCTTGGTTTCGTTGTACTTTGCCTTTCAATTCAGGCTAATCAAATAAGAGCTGACTTTGTGATAACAGCAGAAACTCAGCCGCAATGCACTTTATCTTATTGATCACATCAATTACCTTTACCACAGCTCCTCCCTGTTTGTTCTCACATTGTTTCATGCACATGCACAGATAACTGTATCTGTGCTAAATCATCACACGCAGACAGTGAGGAAGGAACAAACCCTACATCACTCACTGGTTGTCCTGGTGGCTCCCTGGTGGGAGTGGTGAAAACTGGAGTGTGTACGCACTGCTCCTCCCATGCTCCCTCTCTCACCCCCTACTCTGTGTTTTGTTGGGGTACAACAGCTCCTGTTCCTGTGGGCCAATCACTTTTTACAGCACACACTCACAGCACACTCCCTTACTCTCTCTCGCTCTCTCTCTCTCTCTCACTCTCCCTTCCTTTGCTGCGCTCCTCTGTCCTGCTGTGTGTCTTCATCCCTTCTTCAGAGCCATCTCAACCCCACTCCCAACTAGGATCTACAAACCAGCTCTTCAAGGTAAGAAACAAACATACCTCCTCTCTTTTACATGCATTTATTTACCTGTGAACAAAACATTAGTTGACACAGGTAAGTTTGTTTCATTGTGTTGTATCTGCTTGGGTGTATGCATCCGTCAGTGTTCAACCACATACCACTCTTTTACCTTTTCCTCACCATGAGGACCAACCCCTACAAGTAGAGGCAACACCATGTGCAAATATGTCTTATTTGATCCCCAGCTCTACTTGTAAGAATAATGTGGGTGTTGTCAGTGTTGAATTTTGCAATGCAAACCCTTGGCTTAGACATGCCGATTCTTCTGGTGGACCCATCACTCTTTTTAAACTAAAGTACTAGCCTTGTTGCATTGTGTACTAAATGAAGAATAAGAGGGTGTTATTGTACATTGGGGGTGGCGGCAGATAGCAGAGTAGTCCACATGTTTTGTTTTTTTTTTCTTTTTGTGTATCCTTAGACCAAGAAAAACAGATTAATGTTGTCTAGTACACTGATAAACCTTCATCAAGTGAAACTGCTTATTATGATATAAAATCATCATATACGACTAAATGCAATTGCAGAGAAATCACTGACATTTGTAAACCTGGACTATCAGCCATCACACGACTGTTAAGTGATGAGTTGACCGAAGACCACCACTGTTGTCGGACACATTAGACATACTTGTTGACATGTCCTCAGGCTGTAATCACACCTTGTCTAGCAGCTTTTACCTGTGTGTTTTCTCAGTGTCTGTGATGTGAAAAGAACAAACATTGCCAATGTTATGTTGCTACAGTCTGCTGACAACAGAGCAGTGAAATATTTATCTTGGGATCTATACAGCTTAAAAGAAGCTTAGAAGTAAGAAGAAGGAGGGAGAGAAAGGGAGATGGAGGATTGTGCTGCTGCTTAGTCTACCAACTGGTAATGACACGTATGACGAGCGCTACCTCATAGCTGCAGACTGACACATGGCTGTAATTACTGTGTCGCATCCATTTACAACCTCACACTGCCGTAGAGACAGCATGATGTGGCAAGTTAAGGGACAGCATGCACTGCTGTGTCATTATTTATATTCATTATTTTCTTTTATGACTCTATAAAGACAGACATGCTATTCTTTCCCTCCTCTTTCTCTGTGAAATGGAATACATTCACTCCTTGCTATTACATAACAAGACATTGCTGGGCTTAGTTGTAGTTTTAAATATAGATTATCTTCACATACAGTGCATACTAATAATAACATGCATAGCTAACGCACTAGGGCATATACAGTGTAGCAAACTAGAATGTTTTAATGAAAAAAATGCACTGAGTTCAAGAGTGTGCGTGCACGCAGTTAGGTACAAAGAGCCATGTCTCGTGTGACAGAGTTTGACCTGTAATTGTAGCCATATTAGCTTCAAAATGACTCAATGAGAAATGCATGTCTTACATAAGAGAAATATTTTCTTTGTCTGTACCACACATGCTGGATCTGGCATGAAACACTGTTTTCTGTCACTGAGTATACATTTGAGACTCAAACAAAGCCGTTTCTGGCACGCCATGTTTATCAACAAGAACAAAATTTGAGTGAAAAACAGTTTATGTGAGGTGAGTATTTTTCCGGTGTGTTCATCTTAACATCATGTGTGTTTGTTCCAAATTTCGTGTTTGCACTGAATGTCTGGCTGTTGCTTCATAGCCATTAAGAAGAGTTGAACACAAATTAAACCTCATGATCCTCAGTGGCAGGTTTCCCTGTCCGTTGGGTTTGTGCAATATTGAAATAGTGCAGCAATCATATATCGGATGCTCTATGCCCATGCACTCTACGGCCCTTCCCGAAAACCTGACTGAAGTTCTGCAAATCAGTGTTTTGTTTTGAATTATGTGGATACATGAATCAGTTCAAGTTTACATAAACAACACGACCTAAACCTTTTGAGATTGTGGGTTATATTTGCTATGATTTCATGAGAGAGCAGCAGCTGTTGAAGAACTGCACTGTTCTGTTAGAACCTAAGGTCCTTCTTGCTGAGTGGCAAGTGGCAAGTGATGTTGCAGGTATTGCACATTGCAAGAAGTGGCAAGCCCTCAAAAGCTGTTAACTCTTTACCTCAGTGGGAACTGACACCTCGTAAAACGCTTAAATCACGCCGTAAATACTCAGCTCACTTTCTTCTTCTTAAAAAAAAAATCCAAAGCTGGGAGAAACTTATACTCTTCTTAACAGATCATAAACACTCTAACAATAAATGCTCACGTCATGGCATTGCTTTGCAACTTTGCCTTAATTCAGTAGGTCAAATATAACCTCATGGGATCAAAGTATCACATTGTTTTTATCAGTATCCAAAGTAAGCACTTTCGTGTGTTTGTTAAAGCTGGTGAGTTTTGCTTAGATCATCAAAACTTTGCATGCTACCAATGTTTTTTTCCATCTATAATGAAATAAAGAGAACTATTATTGCTTATCATCACTTTTCAAACCTCCACCTGTCATCAATTTGAAAGCTAATATGCTTTTAGTGAGAATCTCACCTCCTTTTTTTAAACCCTCTTCCTTGCCAACAGGAAATGGTTTCCAAACGGAAAACAGGCTACAAATGTCGTATAGCAGGAGTGCTGCTTCTCCTCTTGGCCAGCATTGCTGCCCTTATTGCTGTCGCTGTCATTCAGGACACCTGGAGGTCCGACAGGTACACTTTAGAGGTAAACATATACATGCACATGCACAAATGCCCGTGGATGCAAATATAAATACTTACTATGTGGCTGTAGATCTTAACTTTAACAACGTAAAAGAGTGAGACAGAAACAGGTATACAAACACATGCATCAGCTCCCACACTCTCTCAGTTGTGAGTGTAGTGCCAGACATTCTCCAGATGTCCAGGTCATTGTCAGGAGAAAAGGTTTTCTCATCAGACCATTTGGTGATGGGCCATGTGTGTTTTTTAAAGGGGTAGTTGGGGTCACAGTGGCCTGTCTGTAGTTTAATTCAATCTTTGTAGTCTCAGCTCTTTGTCACATTATCAACAACATTTAGGGCTTTTAGATATTTAACTAATCAAAGTAAGAATTGCAATCTGATAGACCAAATAAAACGTGATCCTTTAACACGATTTTTTCTTCACTCCAGTACGGCATAGTGATAGACTCAGGTTCATCACGTTCCAATGTGTACCTGTACGAGTGGCCAGGGGAGAAGGAGAATGAAACTGGAGTGGTGACTCAGATATTGAACTGTAGAGTTGCTGGTGAGTGATTGTGTCTTCAACAATTGCAGCATTTGTGTGTAAAAGTTCTACACTTTCTAGAATTGAGTCTAAAAAAAAATGCTAAATGAAAATGTAGGAGTAAACTGAAGCACAGGAGATAGTGAAGAGAAAACTTTCAAAGTCAAAGCTTAATGAGCATTTTGAAATACACCATCAGCCTTTATTCATTAGAAATGTTACACAGTAACTCAGGTATTTCACTTTATGCTTTTAGTGTGTGTACTTAAGAATATGATTTAAGCTTGGCCTTGTGCCCACAGGTGCTGGTATCTCAGAGATGAAGGTCGACCCAGAGAAAGATGCCAAATCATGGCAGGGATTCAGAGACTGTATGGTCAATGTCACCAAAGCCATACCTCCTGAAAAACACAAAACCACACCTCTGTTTCTGGGAGCTACTGCTGGAATGAGACTGCTACAGTAAGGAAGTGTTGAAATAAGTTAGCTTTGGGGGCCACCTGAGGCAAGCATGTTTTTTTTTCAATTCTTTGCAATGGGAGCACAGCGTATTTACTCTACGCTACAAGATCTGGCAGCATGACAAGACACTCAGCGTCTACTCTGCACTGAGAACTGCATGTTTGGCGATTTTTTTCTGAGCACAGAGAGTTAAAAAATATTCAGCTTTGAGTAAAATGCTGCACTTGTCACTGTTGCTTTTTACCCAGCAATCCAACACGCTTCAGCCCTCCCTTTATCCAGAGCAATGGCAGGTAGTAATCTACCTTGTGCCAACATTTTTACTTCTGTGGATAGTCTGTAGCATAGCATCAGCTGCAACCAAAGCATCCCAGTTGAAAAAACACTGTGCCTCCAAAGCGCTCCTAAACGCTCCCGGTCTGACATTACACATTAGGAACACTTGGCATTTTAGTGGGAAAAACACTTTGGCGGACATGGTCCCTCAGGTACTCTCTTGCCTTTATTTACAATGTATTGTATTGGAGGATGACGGATAAGAGCAATTTAACCTCGTTCATGCATCACATGGTTTTTCCCAAAGCTCTCTGAGTCACCATGAAGCTACAGCAGTGAACACTTGTTTATACTGCAGGCTGGGGCAAAATTCAAGAGCTCAGATGGTGTAGCAGTGATGTTGGAAAGTCCAAATCTGTGCACCTCTCACAGTTGTCGACAGTTACATGAGATTCTTACTGAGTTTTAAAGTTTTCTTTGTAGAAAAACACACCATTGCACACTTCTAGTGAGTCACATTTGAGAGGGACTGCTTCTGTATCAGTTTATGCATTTTATTTAGGAAAACCCTGCATTGTGTATATTCAATAGATATCTAATATAACAATATCTTTAATAGTATAAAATAGGTCAAATCCCAGCACAGACCTTTCATATGAAATCCCAAGGATGTTATTATTGATGTTGGTATTGTAGCAGATATTTTGGGAAATGTGCTTATTTGCTCCCTTGCTGAGAGTAAAATGAGACGCTCAATACTACTCTTGTATTTGTACAGTCAATATGAAGCCAGAACTTTGAGAGGATTACTTTATCTTATCTTAGCTTAGCATAAAGACTGGGAGCAGGAAATATGTATAGTTGTAGGGACATTCCATCTGCAGCATACATGGCACACCCTTACAAACCGTGGTTGCCAGTAATACAAGACAAGCCCACAGTTATCTGATACCTCCCTACAAAAGATATTGCACTGAACAAATATGAGGCCAAATGTAACAGTTATCTACTTTATATTTTGTAATACATGAAGATTCACATTATAAGTAACAAGATGTAGACTTACCATTAAACTTACCCGAACCATAACCACCTCTCGTTTAAGCTAATACTTCACACCTAGTTAAATGCTTATTCCTTCAGAGCTTCTGCTTCCAGACCAAGAGGTGAAAGGGGCTGATAGTGGGCTGATGTGTAGGTATGGTGGGCGAGTCATGTAGCTGCTACGGCTACAGTTATACCCACTCAGGGAGCAGAAGGGAAACAACTAGCCCGGCTCTGTCCAAAGGTAAAGTGAGTGACAGCAAAGGCATTACATTGATAAGTTAAAACAAATTGCTTATTTCATTGCAAAATCAGCATGCAGCAGCAGAGCTATGCTATATTGAACTGAAGGCAACTACCTTCAGTAAAATGGGGCGCCAAAGTCCCATAAAAGTAAAACCAAACTCTTTCTGTTCTTTCGTCATCTAATGCCACTGACATGGCCTCAATTAAACAAATGATCAAAAAGATGCATGCTATGACAACTATATAGTTACTTTATTAAATTTATGAAAGAATAACAGCTGATTTTTTTAAAACATTAATTAATAATTTAAGATTTAGTGTTCCAAATAGATATGATGCAACACAACAAAACTTACTGCCCTGCTTCCCAGAGCAGCAAAAAGTGAGCAATGGACATAAATGGAAGCTTAAAAAAATCCAGCTCTCTTTGAATTTTAAGAAACCAGGCAATCTGAAACTCTTTTCATTTCAAGGCTCTGCAGCATAATGCAAAGCAGACCACAGGCCTGTTTGAGAGGATTTTCGCCAAAACAATTCCTTCTATAGAAGAGGCTACATTGTGCTTTTGTCCCATTGACGTTTTCAAAATGGCGGCAGTGTTACCACAGCGTCATCTACATGTAGCAGCAGCTGCAGCACCACAGTTTCATCTCTTCGACAATACCCCAAGAAGTCTCTACGTTTTGTTTCTTTGTACGTATTAAACAAACATGATATAACATGTTAATTAGTGAGCTTTAAAGTTGCTGATAGGCTTGAGGATTTTTTTTGGGGCATTTTTTGCTTTTAATGGACAGGACAGTTAAGTGTGAAAGGGGGTGAGAGAGAGGGGATGACATGCAGCAAAGGGCCACAGGCCAGACTCGAACCCAGGCTGCTGCGGCAACAGCCCTGTACATGGGGCGCCTGCCTTACCACCAAGCCACCAACGCCCCGAGGATTTTTGTTGCCTTTGAATATAGCCAGGCTAACTACTTCCTCTCGGCTTCACATGTAGCATACAGAGATAAGAGAAGTATTCATCTGCTTATCTAAATCTCGGCAAGAGAGGATTTCCCAAAATATGAAACTGCTCATTTGATAATCCTGATTTCGTATTTCACTGCTACTGACTGCTCCTTTTCCCAGTACAGTCTGTAATTATGTTCCTTTTCCCGCTTTGCTGTAAGTGAAAAGGATGAACAGAGGTCCAATGAAATCCTGGCAAGTCTGAGAGATTACCTGTCGTCTTTGCCGTTCACCTTCCACAATGCTTCCATCATTACTGGTGAAGAGGAAGGGCTGTATGGGTGGATCACTGTCAATTACCTCATGGGGAACTTCTTAGAGGTAAGACACTGTCAGTGATCTCTCTGGTCCATGTGGGTCAAAGTGTACCTATCCCTTTAAACATACAAAAAAGAAGAAAACAGAATGCTGCTTCACAAACAAGGCCATCGCATGGTTTGTCATACTAACCTCTCCCATTTTCTATGCAGAAAAACATCTGGAACACCTACGTACACCCAGATGGGAAAGAGACTGTAGGGTCCATGGACCTTGGTGGCGCATCAACACAGATTGCCTTTGCTGTCCCAGATGAGCTCAAGGGGCCTGACTACATGCATGTCAAACTGTACGGTTACCCTTATAATGTATACACACACAGTTTCCTCTGCTATGGCAAAAATGAGGCTGAGAAGAGGGTTCTGGACAAAATAGTTCAGGTACATAGTTTTTCATTGTGTCTTTTGTGTGTGTGTGTGTGTGTGTGTGTGTGTGTGTGTGTGTGTGTGTGTGTGTGTATCATTAATATTCATATCTTCCAGGTACTGGTTGATACTGGTTGGTTATTTTCTGAGCTCTCTCCCTGTGTAGTATGTGTTTCTATGGTCATGTTTAAAGGTCCAGTGTGTCAGGTTTAGTGGCATCTAGTGGTGAGGATGCAAAACTGAAACTGCCAACGCGAAAATCTATCTAGAGCCAGTGTTTGGTTTGACCACTCTGGGCTACTGTAGAAACAACATGGCAGACTCTGCGGAAGAGGACCCGCTCCTTGTGTAGATATGAACGACTCATTCTAAGATAGCGAAAACAAAAATCAGTTCTTAATTATAATAATTATAAACTAATGAAAATGTAGTTATAAATATGATCTACCAATAGGTGGCCCTTGGTCCTTCACACTAGACCTTTAAGTCTGTGTGTGTGTGTGTGTGTGTGTGGTGCACAAAGCAGTGGAATGTATGTGTTTTTTTTTTTTTGTTGTTGTTTTTTGCATGCATGTGCAGGCCGAAATCCATTAACGCCCAGTTAAGAATTGATTAGTGAACACTCCTATCATTGAGTTGCTAACAGGCAAACGGAGACCAGTCAAGAATGCATTATGTCATTAAGAATATTGATCGCACTGTGTGCTGGTCTGCAAGAAATGCATTATTTCTGGCAGCTTATAGCTTCATTCTTGAAACTAATAGTAATTAAAGCTTGAGAAATATCCGATGCAGTGAGAATGTGTTATGGCTAAAAGTTTGCAGCAGAGTCCTTGTATGAAATATTAACTTTCAAGTCAGTATGTACATCAGCATCTGTATGTGGTAATGTGTTATACATACTGTCCAAACCCTCTTATCTCATCCTCCCATGTCTCTTCCTGCCCCCCTCTTTTTTTATGGTTTTGTTTCCTCCTCATCCTCCATTCCTTCTTTTGACATCCCCTTCTTCTCTTAACGTTCCAGGAATCATCGAACCCATCCTACATTATTAACCCCTGTTTTGCTGAAGGTCACAACCACACCATGAACGCCTCAGCCATTTATGACACAGAGTGCACAAAGAAGCCAAAGAACTACAACCCAGATCAACAGCTCTTCATGGTGGGAGGAGGCGACTCGAAAGGGTGTGAAAGAGTAGTGAAGTCCATATTTGATTTCAAGACTTGCTCCTCATCCCAGTGTTCCTTCAACGGGGTCGAGCAGCCACCTGTCACCGGAGATTTTATGGTAACACACAAATAGAGAACATGCAAGAGGAGAGATGAAATTTAAAAAATATATAAAAAATAAAAAATAAAAAATGTTTCTTCTGTTTCTGCCAGGCATATGCAGGATACTTCTTCATTGCTAGGGCGCTTGGCCTGGAAGGATCATCAGATTTTGATCAATTCAACGCCTCAGTTGAGCAATTCTGTCACACAAACTGGACAGTGGTAAGTTCCTCCAGTTGATATACAGGTATAGTAATAAGAGACAGGAAAAGGTGGCAACAGGAAGGTGGAAAGGGTGAAAAGAGAAGAAAGAGAATTTAGGATGTAGACACAAAGCTGTTATGGGCAACAGTGTGGTGCGGTAAACACTACCACTCATAACAGCCAACCACATTCCACAATAATTTCACTAATCAAGAAAAGAGCAGAAGATTGTGTTGATTGATTTGACACCTCGCTGTCTGAGGTGTGCCAAGCTGTGTGAGAACATTTTCTCTGTGTAATTTAGTGTTGGTGCTCCTGTTTAAACATGATGTCTAAACTGCAACTCAGTGTACTAAACAAACAGATCATCTTTGGTTAGGTTTGTTATTTCAGAATTATCAACTCAATTATTTGGAGATTTAAGAGTAAAGTACTTGAAGAATATTTCTGTCACATAAAAGTTTTATTTGATCTTATCTTGACTGTGAATTAAAAAAATACCCCTTGACAACATACTGTTTTGTCTCAGTCTTAATAATTTGTTATTAGTATTCAGCTACATCATTTGTATCATTCTTCTTCGTGGTTACAGCCCACACACTAATCTCTGTTTCTCCTTCTTTCAGCTGAGGGCAGAGAAGACATGGATCTCTGACAGATACCTTAGGACTTACTGTTTTGCAGCTCACTACGTTTTTGCTTTGCTGGCAGATGGATACAAATTTAACAAAGACACCTGGAAAAACATTAACTTCCAAAAAGAGGTTAGTGAAACTAACACCCCACACGTATAATTTTCAGCAAGATACTCCTTGCACCTACCTGTGTCCTTTGACCAAAGTAATTTGACTGGACAAGAGGCATGAGTGCTGATAAAGGGTGCTTTCACACCTGCCCTGTTTGGTTCGGTTAAATCAAACTGAAGTTCGTTTGGGCAGGTGTAAACGCAGCAATCACACTTGGGTGTGCACCAAAACAACCGGCCTGAGACCTTCTTGAAGAGGTGCTCTCAGTCCGGTTACAAACAAAATCTGGTGCGGTTCATTTGTGTTGAGAACATGTTCCGACCTTGATCTGAACCAACTGTAGTCGCATTACACATTGTTTGGGTTAAACAAGCATGAGCATGTTACAGTCCTGGAGGATTATTAATGTGCACCTCCTCCTGTACTGCCTTAATATGCACATTCAGCACATCCAATGCATCAAAACATTGTTTTCTTGTTGGAGCCGCGCCTCGTTTTCAAACTGAATGGTTTGACTAAAATGAATAATGACAGCAATATAGTACACAATGACCAGCGCTAAAATCAACCCACATACTCCATTGTGACTTTAGAAAGTGTTGCATTTATCTCGCATTTATCTCGCAAGTGTACTCTTCAATGTTTTGTTTACTTCCTGGATTTTTCCCACATGGAAATTCTGACTAATCAAGAGCAGCTTTTTCCACACAGGCATTTGATCTAGTCCGCTTGCAAATGCTGGCGTGAGAACAAGAACCAACTCTAGGCAATTATGCAACTTTGTAACAAAATGAGTCCCTGATTCAGACCAAAGCAAGTGAACTAGAGGTCTGAAAGCACACATAGAGAAGCCTCCAACAGCAATGGTACTTTAAGCGATGCATGTATCACTCTGCTTTAAAGGTGTTCCAAACCGTTCATTCCATTAACCATCAATTATCCATTAACAATAACAGTTGCATAACAACTATTACACTCCACAGATGAACAAGTAAGGTTGTCAGAAGAGGATGAAGGGATGAAAGAAGCCTGGACAATTCGCTGCAAACCTCCAGGCAGTAGGCAATTTGAGGGGGGACAAGGGGGGACAACATCAGAATCTATGCACTCTGATAAGCATTAAAACTTGAGTCAGTGAGTGAGAAACATGCAAAGGGGAGAGACGAGACGAGTGACAAGAGGTGGAAAAATAAGTGAGTCAGAGAAGAAAAACCTGAACCAAAAGAGTTATTAATGGGGCAGTTCCCTAGTTGTGGTTGAACAAAACAAAGCAGGTTCATCCACTGTCAAAAATGGACATACCACCTACTGCCTCCAGTTGTGCTCAAATGATGTCGCAACAGTACCGTCTGAACGAGCTGTTCACTCATCAAAAGAGTCCTGACAGCCACTTTGACTGTCAGGACTCTTGTTTCACTGGTGCGCAATAAATAAAAATATACAGATACATGTAAATGATACAAAGTAGCTGGCCTACGGTAACGTGTAGTTCTGAACAAAGCAGCAGGCTAGTGGACAGGATGTTTATGTGTTGTTTAGCAACAGGCTAGTCCCAGTGCGGTTGAGGAACTATTTGTGTTGGCAAAACCAAATAAATGATTAAATAAACAAAACAAACCATAACTTGTTGTTGCCTTACAATGTTAACTAATAAATGACGCTTGTAGAACTATTGTATAAATGCATTATCACTAAAGCGGGAGTGCTGTCGTACTGAATATCAGCACAGCTGTGATTCAGTCATAGGCACAAGGCTGCAAGCCAAATGTTGAAGATAATCCCAGATGATATTAAGATAATGCTTGAATGAAGCCAACATACTTACTGTTTTTTGTTCTCTCTATGGCAATCTGATGAGTGCTAAGGAGAACAGTCCTTCATGTTCAGACAGAGGCGTTTAACATTTACAAGTTCGAATGAGGCCACCCATGGGGACTCGTCAAAGATGGATGGATGGCTGACATACCAATGATTTGCATTCAAAAAGTAGAGGCCAGAGTGAAAGGCAGGCAATGTATCGCTCCGGGACACCCTAAGGACACGGAACGCCTTCCACAATGGAACTCCCTCAACGGAGGGGGATTCCTGGTCTGTGACACTCAGTCCATCAGTCATGAGTCATAAAGAAAGACGCTATTAAAAAGTCACACATTACAGCCACAGTTTCCTAATTGCACGGCAGTTACCCTTTAGACTTGATCACAAGAACTCAACATCTGGCAATGTTCCTGATTTCCAATCCTGCCAACAAGTGAGACAGTGTGCTGTGTGCACTGTTAGTGTCTTTGGGGTGTCTGGAAGTTACAAACCAGACACACTTGATGGTGGTTTCTTGGGTATTATGACTCATCTTTTGCCCTAAAGCTGTTATTCTGCAACTTCATGACAGGACTGTTACATTTTCTCAACTTCTCTAGACATGCAAAGTGATGTATTGGCAACTACTGAGAGAAATTACTGTGTCCAGCATGCAAATTCACATGGAAACCCCTTCTTGTCTCCTCTCTTCAGGTACAGAAGACCAGCATAGGTTGGAGTTTGGGCTACATGTTGAAAATGTCCAACATGATCCCGTCTGAAGTGAAAGAAATCCCCCCCATGACGGACCCCGTCTTTGCCGGCCTTATCTTTCTATTTTCAGCACTAACCATCATAACTGTTGTCTTAATTTTCATCATCCTCATTCGCACCTGCTACTGAGAGTGTAAGTTACAAAGGGAATGGCCTGCCATTGTAAGCCACGGGGGCTGTCGGAATCCTGTTAATAGTGGGAGAGCACTGTAGCAGCATGTGCCAAGGCACTTGTACTTAAAGTTACTAATGAAAATGTTTGTTTTTTTTAAGCTTGAGCCATTTACTGCCTTCTGTTTCAATTATGAGAGTGACTGAAGTAAGAGCATCAAAATGAAATTCTCTCACCGTGTATTCTGCTGGTGACTTTTCAGCATTGAGTATTAATAACATTTTTTTTATTTCATACCTCAGGGAAACTCACGTAGATTTAGGTAACGGGAATTTTTTATATTCACTTTTTCAAGCTCTTCTAAAGGAAAATATTGTTTTACAGCCAAAAACAGGTGACAGTAGTTTACCTGAATGCCGCACAGATGATGTAAAAGCACCTAAAAATGTCTTGAAATGAGGTCACATATACATTCACACTGCGTGGTCACAGACACGCATGATATATAGGAGGAAAAATAATAATTGATCTGCTTTACATAGAAAACTGTAGCACTTTGCCACACTTTACGTTATTGTAGTGTTTTATATAAAATACTATAACTATAGTTATAGTTATAGTGTATGTGTATATATATATATATATATATATATATATATATATATATATATATATATATATATATATAATATATATATCAATCATACGGTGTATAAACTTATTGAAAACCAGAAGTACACAACAATACTCCACACTTACTGAATGAAAACCTCCCTTATAAAAATGTATTGATTTTGCTATGTGCCATTGTTTCATTATGATTTTGCAAAAATAAATACATCTTATATTAAGTCATTTTCTTACAATCTTTTTGCAAACAATTAAAAAGAAGATATGTTTAATTGTCTGAGTTTGGGACAACAGCTAACTGATCACTGAATATTAGTAAGTGTTACAACAGTGTGTTTTTCTTGCATTTTATACATCATATTAAGAAACAAACCTTGTGTTGCTCCATTCCCAGGAAGGTTTTCATTCTGTATTCAAAGAGCAGAGTATTGTTGGATAAATGTTAGATATATAGATACATATTTATAAATAGTAGTCTGAGCCTGGTGTAGTTTGAGAACACTGCACCAGAGAGTTAAATATAGTGTTGTGGATAAGTCCTGTCAACGCTGAAGATCCTCACGTTCTTCAGTCTTCAGTTTATTCTACACTCGGTGTTTTTATATATCATGAAAGATTGTGTCCATATGAAGCCTTTGATGAGAGATTTATTTCAATCAGCAGAGACTTTACAGATGTTTACAGATATAAAACATGGATGACAAAATGTCTGTTTGAGTTTTTTGGTGTTAACTCCATTTGGTCAGTTTGGGAGATGAGCCCCGATCAGTCAGCAACAGAACCCAGAGAGCAAGTGGTGTAGTGGGGGGTATATGAAGGCATATCCACCTCTTTTTGTGGTCATTTACAGCAGTGGTTTCCAACTGGTCCAACCAAGGGGTCCAGATTTCACCTTAATCATTAGTTCAAGGTCCCACAGTTTAATAGATTCAGTGTTACACTTGTATTTGGCCGTGCGTTGAGCTAGATTGCTGTCTCTACCAAGTTGACATCATTGCGAGTCACCTGTTCCATTCAGAATGGGTCCGTACCACTTTTGGACCGCGACCCACCAGTTGGGATCCACTTGTTTACAGTATACCCACCTATCAACAAGCCTGATCTCACTCAGAAGTCGTCGAAATCCGGCACGTGGGCAGTGACTTGCAGCATCAGAAACAAACAAAAAAAGGCATCTTATAACGTCAGCATGATACGTGGGCGGTTGCCGTTATATTAATGCCATAGAACAAGGATGAAAGTCCAACTGGGGCGAGTCCAAAAAACACAGATTTTTACCCAAGAGAGCGGTGTTCGTCTCCCGCAAGATTCTAAAGCCAAACCTTGTTCCTTTTTCCTAAACCTACCCATGTGTGTTTGTTGTTGAAGGAAAAAAAAAAAAGTCAATTCGCTGTGTTGTACCGACGTGGTGCGTTTATTTTGAAAAACACTGTATGTAAACGTTAAATTTCTCATCAACTACCACTACACCACTGCCTGTGACTGTTCCCAACACTGGGTCTAGACAGAAGAGGCACAGCTGAGAGGGAGCAATGAATCTGACAGAGCATCTGAGCTATGACACACTTGATAAGTACATCCAAGGCGTTTAATCTGTAGGCGACCACAAAGTATGAGAAAATAAGAATGATTCCCATTAGTGATGAATCAGTCTTCTTGACATAAAGGCATTATGAAACATTAAATTCTATGACGAAAGAAAGAGATTTCCTCATCAAACATCATCTCTGACTGCAAACAGCATGAATTAAATGTGTGTGTTTCTTTTTACACTGTGTATGCGTCAAGATCTACTTGGGTAGCATTTTCGTTAAAATTGTTGTCTTTGCACTGGAGAGGATTCTGCATGATGTAATGCACTGACTGTATTGGTCCTGTTTTGATAATACTTCTCTCTCTGTTCATATATATATAATAAACACATCTACTAACTGCACCTTGAGACTGCTGTATGAGATTTAAGCCTCTGTGCTGCACCATTAGTTAACCTTATTGATTTTACTTGAGCTCAGCATGTTATTTCATTTAATACCAAACACTGGTGGCTCCTTCTTCAAATCTAATTTATTAATTAACAGGGGATATGTTAAAGTACCACCACACCTGTTTAAATCTAAATGCCTCTGTTTTATCTGTGTCAACTGAGCAACTGTAAATTCTCCGGAGACTTGTTAAAATCACACACACACACACACACACACACACACACACACATGCACACACACACGGAAGCAGCTCTTCCTCCAATAACCGCTCATCCCCTCACTCGTATGGTGTACAAGAGCGCACTCTTGTGGCACTGCGCTCTACCTGCAGACAAGATGAGCACCGACTGTTTGAAACATTTCTTTTTTTTTTATTGAAAGATTTGTCTAAAAAGAAAACAAAAAGAAAAGAGACATTTTGAAACTACAGCAATATCCACTGGTTCTACAGACACTCTCAGAATCACAATTTGAAAGACATGGGAGGCATGTGACCAAGCAAATAAAAAAATAGCATCATCAAAGTTATTTCTGTTGCATCTTCTTTTACACACCTGTACAAAAAACAGATCTCATAAATATTCTTTTTGTTCTTGCTTACTCTACTTTCTCTCTTCTTTCAAATAATTTATTTTTTTTCCCATAGAGGTTTGTATCTGCTTGATTTTGGTTGAACCACGCTTTTTCTGTGTGTCCGTCTGTTCCTCACGTCTCCATTAGCTTCTTTTCATTGGTGAAGGCGGGTCAGGTAGGTGGGGCTTCAAGGGTGTGACCTCTGGGCCAGTGTCAGCAAGTTAAAGTCTGTTAGTGTTTTTGTTCTCAACTGATGCCCTTTTACTACACTTACAATAGTGCAGATTCCTATTTGTTGATTTCACCTATTGAAGACGAGAGTATTTCAGTGTGTTTTTTCGAGGGCTGCACGCAGGAACATGTCTGTTCTCTCAAGACTTGTGGGAAGTTTTTACGCACCCAAGTCATGGATAACAATTAACTGTTGTGATCTTGGCTTCAAATTGCTGGAGGTGTACCTCGTCCACACCCACCCAACACAAGCCTGCCTCAGTCCCCAATAATGAAAAGTGTTTAGCAGCTCACACATCATAATCAATTTTTAAAAAAGACAAAAAAAAAAGGCAACACATAAAGAAAAACAAAACATCTCTCCTCGTCCTCGTAGAATATACAGAAGCTGAAATGATTTTGTTTAACAGAAATGCCCTTTCCTCTAAGAGAGATCATCGCTTGCTCACATTTTAAATGGCTTGTGTTTGGCAAGACAGCGGCGTAAAACAGTTTGTCTTATGGACTGAGACTATGCGTTTCAAAATGAGAACATTTAAGCTGTTGTGATGAGGATTTCAGATTGGTCAACGCAGCCTGAAGAAGGTGGAGTACACACCAATTTTCCACAGGACATAATGCGTTTTCAGCCTCTTTATCACCAAACTGAGCATACCAACTTCCCAATAACATACCTACCTCCTCCACTCTCTCCATATCACACAGGGTGTCTGGTCTCTCAACAGATGTTACAGCGCCACTACAGATCATCACCGCGTTGGATCACATGACGAACAAAACATCTCAGAGCACACTCTTCTGGTTGAGGCAGTTGTGTTAAAGACCTACTGCATGTCCTCAGTCACTGATAAAGTCATCTCGCACGCCAGCAGCATGACAAGCAAGAAACATCTCAGTTTCAGAGGTGAGAAAAAATCAAGAAAAAGCAACATAAGGAAGATCTCTTCACTACCTAGTTTCTTCATCTTTGGTATAAAATATGCCACCTGCTGGCTGCTTTTGTTCAACGGTTAAGAAAGACTCAAGAAACTGTCAACAGTTTTACTAAAACTATTGCTTTTTGCACATTTAAAAATCCTAGCGTTTTTTTTTTTCTGCTTTTCTCAAAGTCAGAAATGTTCCTTTTTTTTTACTTTTCTTTTTTTTGCAGTGAGACAAGCAAAGCAGGCAAAGCAAAAACCTTTTGAAGGTAGAAAGACTGCAATCGAAAAACAAACAAACAAAAAATACAAATGTGATGAAGAAACATAACTTTTTATCCCATGGTTAAACTTAACTGCATTTTCCAGGAAGCAGTGGATTGACCCTTCCCGCATTAAAGAAGATTTTTTTTTTCTTACCATCCAACATCAGCTGCACTGCACCACATAATTTAAAATCATCTTCATACAATTACAACCTTATTTTTTTTCTTAAATCCTGTACAAATAGCTTTGTAGATTTCATCACAGAACTTTCCAAGAAGCTCTCAAATCATTCAACCACTCTTTTTTTTTTTAATAATTCAACACTATGGAAACTTTTTTTCCCAAAGTTTGAGAAAATTAAGGCAATAAAGATTTACGAAAACATTGATATTCTAGAAAACTACTCAAATAATAAAAAGAATGAAAATAATGTAGCTTAATATCAAAGGAAGACAACCTGTTTTTTTTCTCTAGACTTTGCTTCCTTCCTTTTTTTAATAAAAAAAGTCTGAAAATCTACCTGCACATTCAAATGTTCTTTTTTTCTGTACAGCTTGTTGGTTGAGTTTAGATTTCAGTCGATGTCTTCTCTTTTTCCTTTGGAGGCAAAGTCCAGTCTCACAGTGAGAAATGATAAACTCAAAGTTGCAGACTGCATTTGAATTCATTGTCCTCAAGTTCAGCAAACCAGCGTTTCTTTTTTTTCCTCCTCTGTCTTTTTGTTGGTTCAACCAGGTAAGAAATATAATTGATTTTTTTTTTCATTTTGTCTTTTATTTGGTGCCTGTGCACAGTGGAAGCATTCTCCCCTCAGTGTTGCCCATGTCACCTCTTTTTTTGTCCTTGTTTCATTTTGATTCCCTCCATGTCTCCAGCGCCTCAGTGCAGTCCTTCTAAAGGCAATGCAGCAATGATTCCTACCAATCTTGTTATCTAAAGGAGACAGAAAAACAAGTCAGTGAAAAAAAAAAGGTTACTGAGGAAACTGTGGACAATGTTACCGTTCCTACAACACTCTTTGTCTGACCGCTGTGTGTGCAAAAAAAGCACCCACAGGTTATCTATAGGAGGCAGAAAAACAAGACAAATAAACACTGGGAGCAGAAGAAATGTGTTCTACAAGCAAAGGTTGACATGATTCTGTGACCAAAACAACACGGCGATTGACTTCACTACACTGTAGTCTTCTGTAGCTAAATATATACACATTATTCAACTTGATTTATTTAACTTGCAAATTACAACCTTAGCGAACACTGCTGTAGAACATTTCGAGACTGTAGGAAGGAGACAGTTTAATGTGCTCTTCCAACAATGCTATTTCCATGCTATTTCCCTCTCTCTGCCCGGTCTATTCCATGCACATACACTAAATTAAACGTCTTTAAAGGGGACCCATTATGCTTGTCTATGTTTTGTGTCTTATACATAACATTGCAATGAAGAATGTTTCTATTAAACATGGCCAAAGTTTCAAATGATGAGATATGTAGAAGTAATCCCTGTGAGCAAATACCTCAGGTTTTCTACCATTAGCCCCTTTTCCACCACAAGAACTTTTCTCATGTACCCGGGATTTTGAAAAACCTCTGAGCATTTCCACCAAAATTACCCGGGTAAAAAAACTTTCCCTCAACCCCAAACTTTCCCTGAAAAAAGTACCTAGTAGAGGGGTAGGACTTTTTAGATTACCCGGAATTCTTGAGGGGCGGGGCTGTGTGCTGAAGAACACTGATTGGTGGAACACACACTTGCAGCGTTCCGCACTTCCTGGCACGGGCAGCCGCTGCAAACTTTATTTCATTTCTACAAGCTTCACTTTGTTTGTGTTTTGATGAAGGATGGGTACAGAAACCTGGTACTAAATGATCAAAGACCGTAGTATTGATAAGCGCCAGTGGTATCAGTTCTTTTGTGCCGGCGCTGAACTGGCGAGCGGCCGCGGTGGAAACGAAGTGAAGATAACTCGAAAATGACTTGAGGTGACGGCAGCTACACTCGTTACTGTAAGTGACATTAACCCTTAGCGGGTAAGAAGCCAATAATTTATCATTACATGTGTTCAGCAGCATGAACATGTAAACACGTAGACAGTGATATTCAATATGCTCCGTCCACAGTCTCTCATCCACCGACACTAACCCTATGTCATACACAAGGACAGCACACTTGTTCAATCAAATGGCAGCTGTTTGTAGACTAACTTAGTTTGACACTTATCTTAAAATACTTATAAACTTAGCTGCTGGCTGAGACAAACAGCCCCAACTCTTCCTATCAGCACTATGTTACCATGTTACCAGCCAATAAGCTCGCAGAGCCAAACACAGGGCACATGCTGAATCATCTACGTCATCACGCTAATTTGAATACATTTTCCGGAACTTTGAGGTGCAGTGGAAACACAAACCACACAGATTACCAGGAATTCTTTTTTCATGGCATCATATCGTGTCATAACACTGGGCTACAACACATGCACAGTGAAATCTGGTCTGCACCTGCCAAAAGACTTAATAGCTGGTGCAGTATTATCGAACATGGGGATGACTGATTAGTTTCCCTCATGCTTCCGTAGTTGGCCTTGAGTTGGAATTTATTTTATATGAGAAATAAAGACATAAGTGGGAATTACAATTCTGTATTATTGAAAAGGTCCTTAATAACAGACCATAACCAAGTGCTTTCTATATGAAAACTTTCCATTGTATATCAGCCCATTTAAGCTTACCCATAAGCTGGTTATTTTAGCTTAGCATAAAGACTAGAAGCAGGAGGAAACTGCTCACCTGGCCCTGAGAATAAAAAGATTACCAACACAATTACCACCTCACTGATTAACATATTATATCTTGTTGGTTTAATCTGTACAAAAGCAAATGTGTGGTTTTATTGGGGTATATGTGCTGGTCTATTACTGAGCTGTGCATAGCGAATTCCTAAAGTATGTAATTCTTCAAGCCTTAATGTGAAAATGAAAACTGAGACTGATACTACATTACCACAAAAGTGGAAAAATAATCAAATTATTGTAGTGCATGTAAGTTCAAGTGCCAAATTACAAGTTATAAATCTGTTCAAATTCATTTCCTCTATGAAAAAACTGAGGATTCTGAAACAGAGTCTCTTGAAGTTGTGTGTTGAATGAAGGTGCTGTGTATTTGTCCTAATAAATCTTCCTGTAAGAAATATTAATGGCATTTCTAAGTTATCAATGCAGTGCTGCCAACAATGGCATCCAGTTTCAACAGAAGTGTCACGACTCTTTTCATAAAATTCAAACTAATGGAAAAAAAACCTTGACCGTGCAACTCAGAAGTATTACAGCAATAACATCACATCTCTGGACCAGCTGCACAGGCAGTTTACAATACAAAGACAGACATCTATTCACAACACTCACTTAGACTGCTGGTAAGAGTAGGCTGTGGCATGATCTCCTGTATTCTCCACTGATAAGGGCTGCTGCCCACTGGCGTCCTGGGAAGAGGGGGCGGCTGTCTGTGGAGATGGGTCTGTCACCACGCCCTGACCCCAGAAACAAGTCATATATGAAACTCGTCCAGTTAGAATGTTTATATTCAACCTTAGCCAAGTGAGTTTACTGAGAACATCCAAACAGTTCAGCAATGACAAAAAAAAAATAAAAAAAAAATCACTTCATATTGAATTAAAACGATCATTCAGCAGATCCAATCTAATTTATGAAGCTCATTTTAAGAACTGAATAACAGTTCCTCAGACCTTTGGCAATATAGCACATAGATATTATCCACGCATTTCAAATGCTGCTACTTGATTAAATGACTGTTATTAGTGGTTATCAGCCTCATAGATATGGGTTAGCAGGGTCCTGCTACACCAACTAGTAGGCTGAGAATGCTGTAATCAGCCCATTAAATGCCCACTGCCATCAAGTGTAGCTTTGTTTGCTTTCACTTTCACCAGGTTTGATTAAGAAAAAAATCCTCAACGGTTTGGCGTGAAATAAGTGTGCTCGTTACTAATGTAATGCTACCTAACACATGTCAGATTACATAGTTAAAATAACTCTATGTTGACTCCTGGTGTCACATGGGACACAAACCCTAGTCTCCTGGTAAAAGCCTTTTATTTATTTGACCCATCCACCATCCCACTACCTACTGTGAAACTTCAATTAAAAGCCTAGTCCCAATAAAGGCCTAAATAAAGGCCTGTCTCAATTAGATGCCTTATCTGGTCACCAAGCAGTTCATTTTTATAGAAGTTCTTTGGATGTATAAAACCAGATTGTTGATACCCACTCCAACTAACATTAGTTAGCTGTTTAGATCTCACATACAAATATAAATGATTAAACTTTTGTCAATATGGAGATGCTACATATTGTTTGCTCTGTTCATGTCAGTTTACTAAAACCAAGAGCACCAGAGAAGACTGTAATTCATTCATATCTACCAGCATAATGAAAAAACAAGTGGTGACTCCCTTCCTCTGAAGCTGTCATAAAGTCAGAATATGTATCCCAGGAAGTTATTTACATTTCTTGAGTGAAAATTAATCCAAGTTATGAATATGGTTTTAGCATGATACAGTGGTGTTGTGCTGGTATGTTGGGTGCCCTAAAACAAGTATCATAACATAGCACATAATTGATATCTTATTTGAAGCCTAAATTTAATTCAAATAATATTCATATTGGTTAAATTAAGAATTTGACTATATTTCCCTTCTTTGCTGAGCAACATTTTTGTGTAACAGGAATGAAAGGCCTGTCCCATATGGACGCCTGTTAAGTACAGTGATTTGAGCAAATAATAGCCTGGGCTACTAATTGAAGTTTTATGGTATGTGGACTTCTTCGCTCTTTATACTAATTTTATTTCACCTGACTTCCTCTATCACTACATGATGATAAAGGTGGCCATTTAATAGGGGGATCACGGCATTCTGAACCTACTAGTTGCTGTAGCAGACCCCTTGTTACTAATAACTATGAGGCTGGCTGATAATCACTAATAATGCCCCATTTAATCTACTGATAACATTCAAACTGGGTTGATTATCAAGGCTTCGCTCAGTGACAATAAATAAGTGACTGACACTGAGGTCTCACATATTGTCTACAAATGCTTTGTTTTGATTTCCTGACAGCATGGCCATCATAAACTACTGCTGCATTTAATAGCATCCAAATTATCTTACAGTTGCAATATGAGAGAATTATATGTGAATTATAGTGAATATAATTCAGCCCTGTGCAGCCCTATATAGGCCGCTGTATGAACTTAGTGTAATTAGTAACTATAATAAAGTCCATAAACAACTTCTTTTTGTCCTTACTTCCACTGTGATGGCAGAGGCAGGCACTGCAGTGTACTGGGGAATGTAGGTTCCTTGCATAGGAGCAGCCGCTGCAGCAGGCATGTACTGCAGAGAGAAGGAGGGGCACAGACAGTATTATAATATAGGCACAAACAATATGTCCTCTAGAAGCTCTGGATTAAAAGTACTGTCTGACATTCCCGCTGAGACGTGTGGTTTTGTGACATTTCACAATACATTACATAATAGTTTGGCTTGGTCCCAGGGTCATCGCCAACATTTCAGTAAACAGAAAAAGGCAATTTCCATGTGTGTGGCTTTGTGGTTTCTGCTGTGAGATGATTTTAATTATAGCTGATCATGGAACTCTCTACTAATTAACTATATTGAATAAACTGCAACTCCAAAGACACACACTCACACACACACTCATGGGTGCAGTACAAGGTGGTTTGGAGGAGGTAAAAGCAGAGACTCACGGTGCCTGTGGTGCCCAGAGACAGGTGGTTCATCTGCTGGGTGAGAGGAGCCATTACACCGGAGGGGTGAAGAGACAAACTGGGCTCGATGGCCGTCGCTGGGGTGATCACAGCACCCTGAGGCAAGAAGGAAGAACACATGACCGGCCGAGTTATAGACATTGTTGTACAAGGTGAAAAACTGCTATATCCAGTCATTGAGCGTTATATGACAAGCAAACGACGGGATCAATGACACAAATCAAGAACACTGTTTATGAAGTCTGGCCTAACTAAAACAGTTTTATTGTACATATTTTATTATTTCTGTTATGTTTTTTTTTTTTTTTTTTTTTCCCCTAATCAAAATCAAATCAGGTTTATTGTCATTTTCCTTTTTCAGATTATAATGACTACTTTGAGTTCAGCGTTTGGGGTGCTTACTTGAACAATTAGCATGTGACAAACATACAATATATGACTCTCTGTCATCTCCTAGCTAACTCCTTAGCCTGTCACCCGGAACCACACTGAGCCCACCTTATGACATCATCACAGATCAAATGACAAACTGATTACATTACACCACACAAGGCAGAATGAGAAAGCGTTTCTCTGGGATCAAGGTGCAACATACATAACGCTATATACAAAAACACAAACATCTAAGGCTTGAACGTACATTCTGCACTGAATGTTCACGGACAGCTGCCGTCAACCGGATGGGCAACTGATTACTATCAGTTGCCCATCCGGTTGCCCATCCAACTGAGGGCCTGCATCAGCCCCCAGCAACTGGAGAGCTGAGAGCTACTCATCTTCTATTGCCAACATCGATGAAACTGAAACAGTCACAAAAAGATGGGTTATACACAGACCCTTGCGGACATGTGAGGATAATGTGGATACTTGAACGCGAGAGGTATGAATTGGCCTTTACACAGCCCAATACAGTCCCTGAGCCTGTATACTACAATGTATGGAGTGCAAGTTGACATAGTTAAAACAAAACAGCAACAGTAGTGTCAGGTCAAACTGGAATAAACTAAAGGACTGAACAGTAACTAAAAGACAAGCAAAGCCGAGGAATCCACTTCCACAATAAACCAGAAGGAGGAACCTTTTGCACCATCGCCCAGTTACTGCCCGGGCCATAAAAGGCGGCGCACATCGTCACAGGTAAAGAGCGAACAAAGGTACACAGACAGACCTCATCCTTCGCATCCTGCGGTGAGCCAATGCAGAGTGAGAGCATCTAAAACACCAGAGAGGCAGCCGGTAAGACGCCGAACTGTTTAATGAAGAGACTTTTGCACGGAGGTAGTTAATTTTGATTAATTGGTTGTGCTAACGCTAGCTTAGCCACGGGGTCGGATGCCCAGTAACGCATGGCTTGGTAACTGATTGTCTGTGTGCGCTGATTGCTTGTTAATCTCCCTCCTGACATTTGAAATGTGTTAAAAATGTAATGTGTAAATTGTAAATTTAAATTGGTATGTGTTGAGCACATCTTAAAAGTATTTCACTTTGACATTTAGTGAATTATGAATGAATGTTGATTATATTGGGTGTATCACAGAAGTAATTAGTAGTAGATTGGGAGAGCAATTTGAATATAACATGATTTGAAACATTTCATATCTACAGTTTCAATTCAAGCATTTATACTCATACATACTTTTAATTGTAAGCATTTTTGCAATTGTGAAAGTGTAATTTTGGAATTTCACTTTAATAAAATTTGACCATAAAATTAAAGGTTAAGAAGTAATTCATGTTAAAATACATTTAATGGTAAAATACAGAAATTGAGACAATTTAAGTTAAAACACATTAAAATATACATTTAAAACAACAATAAATATTTAAAAAGTAGTGAAATTCATACTTGCTTGAAACTATGCTAAAACCATTTACAGCAGTGGGTAACTTTATTTGCACTTGATTTGTAATTTAATGTAAATATAATTGGGTTTCACAATATTTAAGTGTTTATTTTCTGGTATTTTGTATACTTATTTTCTGTTGGTGATTTGCAATAGCATTTGCATTGTGTATGGACTTTAAACTTTTTCTCTGTTTTTGTGTTTCTTTGATTGAAAGGTTTTTCACCTACACATGACAAATGGCATAAAATGCTTGCACCTGAAAAATAAATAAAATAAAATAAAATAAAATGTATAAATGTGTATATATATATATATATATATATATATATATATATATATTTTCCAAATAAAGTGTTCGCTGTATGCACCAAAGACAAGACAAATTCATTTTATAAGAAAACCGTCTCGGCAATAAACCTTATCCTGACTCTTAAATATTTAAACCATGAGGTGGTATATGAAGGGATGGCAAAAAAGAGCAAGAGGGCAAATATGCATACTTCCAAAGTGTAGAAATATTCCTTTAAATCAAATCAAAAGCAACATACAAACTAACAAGATAGACAGTTAAAAACAAACTAGATAACATGAATTATCACAGCAAAATATGCCACCTGATGTGTGTACTACAATGGGGAAAAGTGTGCTTTTTATGCCTCTCAGTTAAACAGGCGCTTTCTAAGACATGCAGCTGGTAGAAATACATTAGTAAAAAAAAGACTTCCAACCCAGTTAAGTTTGATGACTGCAAACCATTTGACGGCAATGCAGCCAGTCAGCCAGCTTGCCAGACGAGGCTTGACAGAACATGCGTCTGAATGGAGCAGAAAGGCTTTTACTGTAAATCTCTTCAATGTGAAGGGCTTTGATGCCTGCTAACACCTTGATGCGCTGAGCTCTACTTTTCCAGTGCAGCTCAGCTACAGACTCAACAGCTCTGTATAGGTTTAATAGGAGAAGCCTCAACACTGTGTGCTGAAGATGCCTGGCAACGTCCCTGCAGAGGTAAACACTGTTCATTTGTGATAGCTGTTTAAACTGCACTTCCCATGAGCACTGACGGCATCAGTGGACATGTGTCAGCACCGCTCCAGAAAGCAGTCAGCACTTCTGTAGCTGCATGTTGAGACAGGATGTTAGAAGAACACAGGTATTAAATTTAGGTATTTTAGGCACCGGTCCAGCTTACGGCAGTCGTCTTAACGGCTCTGTCTCTGTATTGTTTCACACGAGGGCTCGCAACAACACAAGCACAAATAGGTAAACACACACACGGTGATAAAAGTTCTGGCTGTGTGAAGCGTTCCGTCTCAGAAGTGTATACGGTCTTTCAGAGTTGCTCACAGTTGCAAATCGGTATGTGAAGATCCTTATTCCTGAAAGAAACACACACGCACACACACACACACACACACACACACACACACACACGCACACACACACTACAGACAGGGATTGGTGAGTGCTCTTCCTTCTGACTGCTGTCTTCATAGGGAGATCTGTTTGAGGAACACAGCCGCCTGACTACCAGAAATGCTACGTCAACACTGTCCTCAACATCACAAGTGAATGAGTGGCACTTTTCCCGCACACACACACACACACGCACACGCACACACACATACACACACACACACACACACGCTCCCACTTACACACACAGAGAAGCATCCACACACAGATGCATCAACAGATCTACCCACAAACAGGCAAGAAGCTTTGGCAGAAGCAGGTAGATTTAGCAGCCAGAATCTAGCTAATACCCAAGCTTCTCATCCATCTATATAATACGTTCTCTCGTTTAATGATTTCTCATCCTCCCTCGCTCTTTCTCTCACTTCATCCAATCTTGCAGCAGGCCTCCACGCAGAGAGAAAGCTGCATAAAGCAAAAAAAGAAACCCACAATGACTAATTGTCTGCTCTGATTTACAGCTGTACAAGTGTTAAACTTGCTATCTCCGTGTGTCTGCACACAGACACTATGCATTACCCGGTGTGTGATGAGTGCGTAATTATACGTGGTAGAGCATGTGTTATGTGTTAATGTTTTCATGTATCAGACATTATTTTTCTTCCTGGGGTAAGCAATAAATGAGCACGCAAGACAGACAGTTATCTTTTCCCCCTGAGGGCAGGAGAGAGAAAAATACAAGATCTGCTTCAACTTTGAACTCCCTCCTCTCTTCCTCTCCTCCCTTCTTCTCTTGCTGTCATTTTTCCAGTAGACAAGTGAAGCTGACTAGCAGAATGCTGCAGGCACTGTGCAGCATCAAATACACAGTATTAGTGATAATGACGCCCGTTTATTGAGAAAACAGCTAACTGCTGCTGGTGTGTGTGTGTGCGCATGCAAAAGGATGTGAACAGGCGTTATTTGTTCTCTCTAAGGTGGTGCAGTCTGAAAAGCAGATGTTTGTATTATTTGACAAAATGATTTTTCATGCTGCAACTACACCCTCATTTAAATCAAACAAGATTTTACCACATAAAGCAAAAAGTCAGGTTTTACTGGGTTGCAAACTCCAGACAAGCCCCCACATGTATGCATGGGCTCTGCACACTGCACCCAAAGGATCCCAGCATAAAAAAACAGGAAACAAACCAAGTATTGTGCACTATATTTGCAGGCTCAGATATGTAGTGATGTGTGCTTTCTTCCAACACATTCTTTGCCCCCTTTGTCTGCCCAAATGGGTTTAACACAGCAATTTAACTCAGGAAGATCTGAAATCCCAATTCTTTGGATGTCTCATTACAGCGCTCCCCAATAAGCCGCCTTTCCTTCTCTTTCTTGCCATGCATGGTTAGGGTAATGCATTCATTTCCTGTAGGGGGATTTGTGAGTAATTATGCACAAAGACATCCTCTCACTAATTAAGATGTAAAGACAGGGAGTTCAAGTAATCTGGGCATTCCACCAAGGCTCGGAAACACACAGTCCTTAAGGCACTTCACAGTGTGTATAGGTATGCGTGCATCTGAATTAATTTCAGAGCGCATACCTATGTCTGTGTCTGTGTGTAAACGCAGTGGTGGGGTGCATGTATGTGTGCCTTCTTTATTCCTGGGAACTGGCACTGTTTTTAATTCCCTTTAACCTTTTAATTAGATGCATTCATTTCTTTAATAAGTGTGTGTCTACAATGTGTCAGTGAAAGTATTTTGAATTTGTCGGTGATACCGATAGCAAACCCTCCCAAAACCTCTAACTGTGTGACAGACTGTTGACTGAGTGTTTAGCAGAGGCGTGCTCGCGTGCATCAACCTAAATGTGTCAATGAGCACACCCCATTAATCGAAGTTACCAGTCATTAACTGAGGCACAGCAGTGAGGAAGCCTCTGCTGCCATAGGAACAGAATTAAGCCGCTGTTTCTCTCTCTCAGTCTCCCTCCCTGACCAGCTTTAATTTGCCAAGCTTTTCTGTATCCAGGAAATACAATGACTAGCCTTCGCCTTTGTTGTCTAACAGGGATTTTGACTATGCGGAGACAAGGCTGGGGAACAGGGCGCGCACAGCCCAGACATGCTTTTGCAGCAGTTGTTTTCTTTTCTTTGTTCTCGATTTATTCTTTGTAATCCCTTCTTTCCTCTCCTTTCCCTGCGCCTGCCTCTCTCCCCTGTCCTCTCTCTGTCAAACGCACACACTCCTCTTATTTATTTATTTCTCTTCCTCCTCCTATCCCTTAGTCTCTCTTCTCCTCTATCTCTCCCTCTGTCCTCTCCCAAGTCTTGCGCAGTCATATCAAGCGGCCTGCCAAATAATTAGACAGGACATTTGTTTTGAAAACACATTTACAGAGGGGTATTATCCTCTCTCACAGACATAATTTTAATCAGACATGACAACAGAACGTTTTTAGGGGTTGGCAGATAAACACAAAGAGGAAGACAGATAGGAAGAGAGAACAACAGAGTGGGGGGACAACAGAATTTGGAACTAATTTAACTATTGTGTTGTGACAGTATTCGCTGGAATTCCTCGCTGCACGGCTGATATACCATATCTGTGCTGCCTCTATTTTCCACCCCCCTACAGCTGACAATTTCAGTGGAGCATAACGGAATTTTGCAGGTATAAAATAGTCTGCAGATGTTCTCAAGAAAACAACTTACTCTCACTTTCTGTGGTTAGATACAAATCTGGATGATAAAATCTGCTGTGACTATTGTCTCTCTGTAAGAGAAACCAACTTTATTTTCTAGTAAAATATCTATAGGAACTATAGCTGCACAGTTTATTCCTCCATGACCAAAAAACCTGGAGGAGAGAGTGTCATCGTGGGCTGTCATGGCTGTCCAGATTATGTGGCATGTCTGAAGGCATTCGCCAGCCATGAAACCCATGTTCGCTTGTGATTGAGTCCCTTACTTCCAGACTGACTTTATTTTACAGTGACATTCATTTCTCTCCCCTTCATATGAACCCTGTCTAAGGAGAGGACACCCCGAACAGGTGTGTAATTAAAACCCATGAGTGTAAAAATTAAATGCATGTTTTACAGGCTAGTTAAACACATTTTTCCGAGTTAATAGAAAATTACTAATGTACACTGTAGACGAGCTGAACCAGCGGAACTGTGAACTGCTGATGAATAAATGTTTAAGAGGTGATTAAGGTTTATTGTTCATCTGAAGCACTTTCAAGGTTATTGTGTGGCCCCAACATGAATCTATAATTTTTCATATCCATTAAACTGCTGAGGTCTTTTACCAAATTTCACAATGTAGCTCACCTCCTTTGACAGTTTAAGACAGTTCTCTGTCCTGCACCTGGATGAATGTGTAGAGATGTTATACAGTATGTTAGAGTAATCACTGTATGTCAGGCAGAAAGGATGCCAGCGGAGGCTCAAAGCTAGTATGGCTGTATTCTGTCCCTGGCTAAAAGCAGAGGAAACCTTGAAGTTTGTGTCACTGTGTGTAGTGTATAACAGTATAAAAGAAGACAGAAAATCTGCAGGTGAGTGTGGATTTACAGCGTATATTGACTGTACACCTACACTCACAGACAATCATCTGACTGCACCAGCATCAGAATTATAACCTAGTTTATTGCTAAGTACGTTTTCGAATACAAGGAATTTGCTTTGGTGTATTGGTGCATAACATAAACATAGTGAGAGAAAATGAAACTAATAATAGAGGCAAGTGTTTATATCATGTGTGTATCACACATGTATCACAGTACAAATACAATCACTAGTTACAGGTTAACATTGACTTTAATATCAGTATTTTGTTAACCACTACACTTTGGTTTCCTACTTGCAGTTCCACTTCAAACCAGCAGGGAGCAACCTTTTATTATAGATTTCGGAGTCTGCTCCGCTGAGCTCTGCGAACTGCTTTAAGGAGGTTATTCTGCGGCTGATTCAGCAGGGTAAGACTCAGTTGCTGGGCTAAAGTTTTTTTTTCCTGGTCTGACCTGGGTTTGGCACTCATAGACTGATTTTGTTGGAAACTGCGTGACATTTTTCCTTTATTATGTGCAATATTTCTTTGACTTGCTCCATCATTTGCACTGAAACAAGATAAATATGGGAGAAATACTGTTACAAATCAAATATATTGACGGTTGTACGAATAAGACTTGCGTTTGCTAAGATGACTGTAGTGTTTTTTTTTAAAGATCCCGTGGCGGCCAATATGACTGACATTCACATTGGTTATGAACACTGCGGTGAAGAATCTTGGATGTTTTGAGATCAGCAGACTAAGAAGTGAATAAGGAGTAAGTGCGGAGACATGTGTACACACAGAGATGACAAGCAGGATGTCAAAGGGAGGCAGTGAAAAGTGCTAGAAAATGAAGGAAATGACTCCACTGGGAAAAGGATAACATATGACCCAAAAAATAAAGGAGAGGCTGGTTCAAAAAACTTACTGTAGGTTGCATAACATACTGTTGATGTGGCATCCAAGATGTACTCTGGACCTGTGAAGATGAAAGTTGGAGGAGAGAGGAGAGAAGAAGATGCAGCAAAGGTAGAGGTGGCGACGATGTGATCAGACATGACGAAGGAAATAGAAAGAGTTGGAAGAAAGTAGGAAAAGTAAAGTAATTAAAGAAGGAGGGGATGGGCACGAGTAGGAGGATGCAGAAGGGAGGTCAGGAGGAGATGAGAGGAAAGGGAAGATCAAAAAGAAGATTGTTATAAGTGGATAAAGAATTGAGGAAGAGAGAACATAAAGAAGGACAATTGGAAGACAGAATGACAGGAAGGGAGCGAAAATGAGAAAACCAAAGAGGAGAAGAGAGAAAATGAATCATTAGCTCAAGTCTTTACAAGCCCATTTCAGAGCCTCAGTCCCTGCGGCAGTGTGTCTTAAAGAATATTACAGCAGTAACTGAGGGTCCACTATACAGTATGTTATGTTGTAATTATAAGAGGATATGAAGACCACAGAGAGCAATACAGTCTAATAATTACTGCTTCACAGTGGAGGTTTCATCATCAAAGCCTGTCTTGGCCACAAATCACCACTTTCATCTCCTACTGCCCAACCCTAACATGAGCAGGAACAAGTCCCTTTGGGCCCCTTTGTCACATGTAAAATACAGAAATTATATGAGTGCATGCACATGTTCAACTACCTGTGTCTGTCTATGGGGACTTATCGAATGCAAGGTAGGTTAAATCCTTCTTGCGTTTTTCCTCAAAAAGCACTTTGTGACTGTGCCTCCGTGTGTAATTCTGTGCCGCCGAAGGTGTGTCTTTGCATTTGTCTGTCTCGTTTACAGCAGTGTTTCGTGCTAGAAAAAAAACCTGTGGGGGAGGACCGGTGTTTGTTTTAAAGTCTATGTGTTTGACAAACTGAGGATCAAGTACTGAGTCAATCTCTCAAAGAACCGCAGCTACATCGCCAACCAGCTTTGACATGAATTGGTATGGTTTGTGCGTGCGGAAAGAGAGAGGATGTGACACACGGGAACAGAGAGAGAGAGAGAGAGACAAAAGGAGGATTTGTGCCTAAGAATGAAAGATCGATGGGAGGAGTGCTGCAATATAAGCCTGTGTTTTATCATTGCTAGACTAAGAATTGTCTTGAATGGAGAGAGCTGATAAGTCAATTTCTTTGCTAAAGTCTTCGCTGAGAAAAAGACAAGCTCTGCTTGCTTGACCTGTTTGTTCAGGGACTACACACAGGACTACAGTGAAACAAGAGGTTAATTCAACAAATTTTAAATTCATTTTGAAATCAGAGACCAGAGGTGCTGTGGGTGAGAGTAAGTGAAATAGGGGTGTCGTGATCTACCCGAACTGACAATAACCATGATATTTAAAAATGAAGCACTGATATCATGTTCATAACACACGTGATAATATTGTGCAAATAATTCAGAACCTCTTAAATCATTTCTATTTCATCCTTTGTCTCCCTCCCTTTCTCAACACCATCTGGTTGCCTTTTTACTATCCATTAAGTGAACTAGCTCTTTCTGTACAGTGTCGTACAGTTACAGCTACAAACTCTGTCTCTACCTCCCTACACTCGTATATTGAGTGTAATTCATTTGCCAAAAAAAACAAACAAAACTTTTGACTGAAAACATCATTATTCCTCTTATTATTATTCAAATTTTCTAAAGATATCATGATAATATTGATATCGTGAACTCTTTTGGCCACAATAATTGTGTAGTGAAAATCCAATATCATGCCTGCCCCAAAATGAAAGTATTCAATCTATATTTTCAAACCTCCTGGTCCCACGTAAGTTGTTAATGTCACTCAAGATGAGGCAGCTCTTATTCTATATTTATCTGTGTGCCAGCACATCCCATGGAAAGACCAAAATGAACAATGTGTTGGCCCACACTCCACACCAGGCTGCATTTGTTCCTAATGAAGACAGAAATCTTTAAACATAGATCACAAGTGTGTACTATCATCTTAAAAACTTAACAGGAGCTTAACAGGAGAGAATATTTGTTGGGGACTATTTTCAGCTGTGGAATAATACACATTTGGTGCGCTGATAAGTACTTACGGCACCAAGATGGTATATGTGGGACTGACTCAAAATGAACTACAGCACCTCATGGCAATGATGGATCCAGTGACATAGTGTGGCTCATTGATGTGTTTTTAATGGAGCTCAATTGCACATCGACAAAACACTGTATCAGGCTCTGTCTACACTGACTTACTTCTTAGCAGGATCAATTTATTGTTGTCTTTTCACAGGATTTGTTGACAATAAGAAAAATCTAGAATATCATTTATCCTTTACAACCACAGATTTAAAACTACTAAACTAAAGCTTCATTCCTATGTACCTCCACGGAGTTGTTAACTTCTCTTTGCTATTGCCATCAGGTTGCATTATAATGCCCTTGGGATGCCGTATTGGAGCTGTGTCTTACTTTGAACATTAGTGGCTTTGTAAAATCTGTCGGCTGGCCAGAAAACTATAGCAAAGTCAAAATGCAAAATTGAGCTTGTGCACAGGACAAAACAGTTAGAAAAACAGTTTACTAAAGTACTTGAATTTGGAAGGAAAGTAACCAAATGACACCATCATGTTAGCTTTAGTGTTATTTATGTAAACACACAATCCTTTATTAGACAACCAATTTTCCAGTGGGCTATTCAAAAGCCCTTACAGGATTTGAAAGCTTGATGTAGCCCTGTAAACTTAAGAGGGGGTCCACCCACCTGATATGTAGAGACAGGAGAGGCAGCGATGAAGGGCGTGATTGACGTCTGTGCAATCATCCGATTGGTGGAGATGCTGTATGGTGAAGAATAGAACCTGTGCAACCAAACAAGAAAAGATTTAAATATCATAAGATTAATATTAACAATACTTATAAGTGGCATAAAGCTGAACCAAGAGAACATTAAAAGACAATTTTGAGAGAAAACTGCGACGTCAGTCAAGAGGCTTCTCTGCTCATACAGTTTTAGCGCTCCAGATATAGCCACATGCAAAGGTGAAAATCAGCCTTTTTGTTCTGCTTTGTTTTCAACCACCCAGCACATCTCAAGACAACGCAGACAAAATGGATCAGACATCATCAAGGCTGTCATGGAAACAATAAATATTGCAGCTTCACTCTGTGCCATGCCATCAAAGACGTCTTCGAATGAGACTTGACACTGCACCGGGGCACACATCATGTTACAAAGGCGTCTGCTCCACTGCTGTGCATAATAATGAATTATCACCTTAATGTGTAAGTGGGTGAAATATCTCAATGTTGCCCTCTATGTTTCCACCTACGCGTGTTCCAGCAGAAAAAGCTGCATCTGTAACATCTGCATTTTATACTGTTTACTTCTGTCCCTATACCTTTGTTTGCCCTTCTGATTTTGCTGTTTTTTTTTTTTTATTTCACCCCCTCAACCCTGCAGCAGCAGAATGCTGTGGCTCACAGTGCTTTATTTATCATTGTGTACCTAGAGAGGACATGTTTCATCCGCCAGGCCGTGTTGCTGTGCCCGATCGATCCCAAAGTGTCTGTTGACTGAATAATGGAGCAAGGGAGGGGAGAAAGAGAGAGGCAGCGACAGAGAGAAGCCCTCCCCTATCTATCTCTAACATAGCCGTGATTGTATAAAAAGGTATACGCTGCAAATCAATTGTAGCTTAATTTGCAGAGAAAATTACTAAAAAAGCTTGGTTAGTTTTAGAGGTTACTTCAAGCCGTATACACATTTGCTGTATTTCATTCATAAAGATCTATATCACATATAATAGAATATACAATATCAGCTCTATTCTTACAACTGAGATGACAGCCAAGGTTGAGCAACCAGCTAGAGACAGGAAAACATAGATGGATTGCTGCTACTCCGCTGTGACACCAGCACACATCTCATTTCAAGGGTGAAATGGGTTGCCGAGGTGGTCACCTGCTCCGTTATTGCACTTTCTGCTTCACATTACATTTGTTCGGTCAATGATAGCATGAGCAGTGCTGAACTCAGCTGCGAGATGCAAACCCTGAGGTATTTTTTAAACTCTTGCAGTCTTGGCCTTGTGGCTGCAGTTGGTTTCCAACTGCCTGCGATAAGCTCCAGAGTGTGAGTGTGCTTCACACGGACATCCAGCCTCCCAGTTGGATTTTTATGCTCTACTTGGTGTGTTGAAGCCTAGGTAGTAGTGCATAAAGAGTATAGCTACAATGGTGACTCTCTGCTTTTCCCCAATAAAACGTGGCCCACGTCCTCGGCACCAGAAAGAGAAATCTCATGAATTATTAGCGCTAGATATTTTCCCTTGCCAAGGTTTAGCTCTGGTTCATGCGCAGGTTGATTGTGTGTTCTCTCTTAGGTGTGTTGACACTGGCTCAGCTTACTCAGATTTTCCCTGAACTCTTTAAAGGGACATAGATTTTCTTTAAGTTTCCTCTTGCGCCTTTCAGCTCTGGCTTACCTGAATGTCTCCTTGAGTTTTCCTCTAAGTACAGCCTCAAAGGAAACTATGTGTATTGTCACTCATGCAAATATTTTCTAATAGCATGTTTTCTTTGAGCAAAACAGCAGTGTGTGTCTACATTTAATGATATGTTTCAACCTCATACGCCACTGGAAACTGAAAAGATTGAACAAATATATCATGGATGGATCTAAGTTGGAGAAAGAACTGGAACATGTTTGTCAAAGTGGTGATCAACAAGAAAAAAAAAAACTCATCTACTGATCATGTGGCAGCATGGATCCATCTTTCTGACTGTACAATTAATGTATGACTCACATTAGAGATACTGTATTACTGTCACTGATGAATACAAATGAGAGAATGCAGCCGGGTTATTCAATATGGTTCTCTGATTGTGTTTATTGTATTTTTCATTAGACTGATGTGTACTGAGAGAGAGAAATAGTAGGTAGAGGACAGATCCAAGGTTATTGATGGAGGCTATTAGCCCTGAGCATCACGCTGTCAATAGGGACTCCAGCACGGCTGTTTAAACAATACACTAAACATGTAATTGCAAACAGAACATTACTACGGGATTGAATTTAAAACCTCTCTGTGAATCCCTGGCGTGACCTAGCCGCACTGTCAGGAGTTTGCCCTGAAAAATTAGCGAATGATTTAGTGCCGACCTCAGTGACTTTTCAGCGAGAAAATGTGGGGGAGCATGCTAAAATATATATGTGTATGTGCATGTGTGTGGGCAGGAGAAAGAGAGGGAACAGAGGACAGATAGAAAGGCAGAGTATGAGAGAGGTAAGAACAGAGGCAGGGAGGAAGAGAGAGAAGGACGGAGAAACAAAAGGACAGCAAACAGACCAGATAGGCGGACGGAGATTGAGAAAAAGAGAGCCAGGGAAAGTGAATTTTGTGTCTCCCTGATAAAAGAGAGGACAGGCTTTAAGCCAAAGCAGTCTGGTTGGTTGGGCCACATGTTTCCAATAACATCAGATTGGCATCAGACCTTAGAAACTAGCCGTCCTCGAGCTTGGAAAGACTCGCAAACCTGTAATTGATTCGTACCCTTTCCCTCTCCTTGGGCTGACTTTATTTTTGCCTTTGCCCTCCTCTTGACCCCGCCCGGCCCTCCCTTTTCATTCAATCCCCTTCCCTCCCCGCTTTTTTGCCTCTCTAATTAGCTGCATTAGCATTTCACAGTCATTTAGCGCTTCGCCGGAAGGAGCCCCGTTGACCTCGGAGGAGAGGTCGGGAGAGGGCTTAAGCACCGCAAGCGCACAGATGCTCTCGTGAGAGCATGTATTTTACACATGCATGAGCACGCACACATACACAAAGACTCAAGAGATGACAGAAAGTAAATCATCTGCCTGGAAATGGAGAGTAGGAATTAGAAGAAGAAAGGGATTAGGGGAGACAACAATGTAGAAAAAGGGAAGAAAAGAATGAATTGAAAACACATTAAAAAGAAATTTTAGGAGGAGGCCCGACAAGCAGAAGAGGAAGTGATATGAAGAAGGTAAAGGGAAGTTAAATGCAAAGAGCAGGAGGACAACAGTAAAGAAGAAGTAGGGATACATAGAGTAGGGACGACTGGGCCGACAAGAAGGAGGAGAAGAGAAACACAGAGCTGGAGGGAAGCGTCTCCTGGGATCGCATCACCAGCAGCATTCCTAGCAGACAGGACCGATCTCCAATTTCCCCCTGAAACAGGCAGACACTCGGCTCTCTGCATTCAGCCTGAGAGCACTGCAGATAGCCTTGGCTGACGAAAGTCTTACAGCGGCGCTGCAACACCGCCCAACTTCCCTGTCTGCAATCAAAACCTACATGTCTGACAGCTTGTATGCATAGGTGCATAAATAAATACTCCATCTGCACCAGTCAGATGTGAGAATGAGGGCAAGATTGCACAGCAGGGTAAGACAAAGAGTGAGAGAGTGTGTATGTGCATGAGTTAATGACCCGTGTATCCTGTATCTGTTTGAATATGTGTGCATGTTTGTGCTCTTGTGCATATTTGTGCATATAGGTGGCTGGTGTGTGTTCATCTTCACAGCTGAAAAGGTTCATTAACACGTGCTTTAGAAGTATTCCTCCTGGAATGTGAATCAAAAGTTCACAGACAAAGTTGTAGACACAGTTTGTAAATCTGATTTAAAAAAAAAAACCACCTACCCATTCTGCATCGCGGTGGGATCATACGTCAACGCCATACCACTCTGGAGAGACAGAGATAAAGAGAGAAACATATACACCTAAAGGTTAAAATACGTGATATTGCTTTTGAATCATTTTTGTTTCCTCTCTCATTAAGATGTTTGGTTTTTTGGTCGTTTGAACTGACAGCGAGATTGCCTCCCACGAACAATCATGCCGATGAAGGTAATAAATTGAGAGGGAGAGACAGCAGAGTCGGGACGAAGAATGATTCATGATGTAAAATAAACACAAAGGCTTTGACTTAAAATCCAACAATATAAACAAGTGAGTGGGATACAAAGACCTGCTAAATAAAGAACAATTGATGATGTCCTCAGTAGCGCAAAAATCTCGAATGTGTCAGTTAAAAGCACCAATGAACGATAAAATTATTCTGCATGAATTGGTGTGAGCCCGTGGACCACTTAAAACTGTACATGTTCAAAAATATCCACAGATATAGTAATATAACCACAAAAGGAACATTGAGGGATGACTGTTATAGCCTCGATATCATTACTGCATACTAGGGATGTAACAATGCACTCATGATATTGTATTCTGAACTAAAGGTTAGACTGGAAGTAAGATATGAGAGCAGAAGATTTCTTATTTATTGCTCTTTAGTCATTGAATGCACAAAAATATTAATGTTAAAGTTTTCAAAAGGAACTGTTATCAATGCTAAAAACACCTCTTTGAAACCAAATGTGGGAAATAGTGCTGTTCACTTCACTCGCATTTAACAACATAAAGGACAATTCAGAGGTTGATGTATTTGCACACAAAGTCAATAGATAGAATCTAACACTGGGCTACATAAACTGTGGTGAAAGCACATCCGCTTGAGTTAAAAATGTTTCAATTTGAGTGAAAATTATCAGCTTCTGTCTATTTGCCAATTGTATGGCTTTGTGAACACACAAAGGAGCAGAAAAGAGACAATCTGGAAGAAAATGAGAAAAACTGAAGCTTCTGGTTAATTTTGAAATCGGTCTGTCTGAGCTGTCAGACACACAGTAGGAGCGTGTTGTCACAGCAAACATCTGCACCGCCAGTCAGGAAACTGACAGTGGCCAAAATGCACCTAAAACACTCAATCAGTCAAAACGAGCCCAAACTTCATTTCGCTGGCTGCAGCTTGCTCAAAAAACTTCCCACAGTTTGGGAGACGATTGTAAATGTGTACTTAATATTGTGGGCCAGTTTTCAGCTCCATTATGCATATAGTTACCATTTTTATAACACAAAATATCGATCCACAAAACACAGCTACACCCCAACTGCAGGAAGCACTCAGGATGGACTGCTGGATCAACAAGCGGACACCATATTGCAATTTTCCTGAAGCGATCTCCATCAGTTACAAGGCTCACTTCTTACTACACTACCCAGTATAAATGAGTAGGATGATGTTGTGCATTCCAGCTGCGTTCTATCAGTTTCACAAGAAACTCAAAGCTACAAGAGTGCATTAAAGTTGCTAAGTACTCTTTGTCCCTCCTCCTCTCCATTAAAAATTGTCCCCGTTAAGTCAAGTGTTTATCATTAAGTGACACTTCTGCAAGTCTCGGAATGTTTTCTGTCTGTGTCTCACTTCCACTATAGTGCAAATGAATTAGACTGTACTTTTTGCTGCTAAGCTTTGAAAAAGATCTTCACCCACTTGACTGCCTCTTGGCAATGTTGGAACAAACATCAAGCAACAATAGTGTTTTTAGTCCTCTAATCTTTCGCTCAATCGCTGTCCCGAACCCCCCCCCCCCTTCGTCCTCTTCTATCTGCAGCCCTACACAAGTCATTTGGACTTGTTCTATATTCCACACAACTATCTTCTCTCCAAATTGGCACACGAGTTGAAAGTGTGCCCTGATGCTGAACTCTGCTGCGATGTTTGTTTTTTCCCCAAACACTGTTTCTAGCCAGGACTGGGGGAATATAGACTGCACAAGCAATAAAAAATGAGCGCCAGACACTGATGACACCAAATAGCAAAAATTAATCATTCCAAAGCCCGGGATTCATTTTGGTACCAGCTCTTTGACAAGCATCTGATTTAAAGCAGGTAAAAACTACATTACGCATACACAAGAATCCTAGTCTTCACCTTGAGCTGCATTTGTATTTACTGCAGGTTCCCTTGAACTGTCTTTTTGAACAGAAGATTTCAGAGCCAGAGTTAGAGGCGATCAGCTCTGTGAAGCATCTTGATGTTCGCATCATGTCCTCTAAGTTTCCTTCATCTAACAGAAAAGACTGGACAAGATTCCTCACTGCTGCATAATGCCAGCATTAGTGCACAAATGTGTATGTTTAGAGATTTACCAACCATCCATCTCTTTGTGTGTGCATTTACAACGTATCCTTATGAATGGATTACTGAATGGACCTACCTGTAACTGGCCCAGGGGCCCAAAGGATCAAGGGGCCCCTAGATACAGATCATCTGTTTGAAGTTACTGTTAACATCTCGTGTTGGAAAGTCAAATGAATACAAAGAGATTTAAAACAACTACAAAGAGACACAACATGACTACAGAAAGACACAAAACAACTAGAAAGAGACATAAAACGTTTACAAAGAGACACAAAACAACTACAAAGAGGCGTACAACAACTATAAAGAGACACAAAATTACTACAGTGACACATAAAACAACTACAAAGAGACACAAAATGACTAAAAGGAAACAAAACCAACACAAAGACGACTACAGAGTGGCACAAAACAAGTAGAAAGAGACATAAAACTACAAAGAGACACAAAACAATGACAAAGAGACACAAAACAACTACAAAGAGACACAAAACCATCACAAAGACCATTACAAATAAACTAGAAAGAGACATAAAACATCAACAACTACAAAGGGACAAAAGAAATTCTACAAGGAGACAAAACCAACACAAAGACAACAAGGAGACATAAATTCACTACAGAGAGACATAAAACAACTAGAAAGAGACATTACACAACTAGAAAGAGACATTAAACAACTAGAAAGAGACACACAATAACTACAGAGAGACACAAAACAACTAGAAAGAGACATTAAACAACTAGAAAGACATAAAATGTTTACAGAGAGACACAAAACAACTACAAGGCAACACAAAACCATCACAAAGACAATTAAAGATAAACAAACAACTAGAAACAGACTTAATACATCTACATGGAGCCATAAAACAACTACGAAGAGACACAAAATTACCACAAGGAGACGAAACCAACAGAAAGACAACTACAAAGAAACACAAAATGACTACAGAGTGACACAAATCAAGTAGAAAGAGACATAAAACAACCACAAAGAGACACAAAATGACTACAGAGAGACACAAATCAAGTAGAAAGAGACATAAAACAACCACAAAGAGACACAAAATGACTACAGAGAGACACAAAATGATAGAGTGGCACCAAAACAACTAGAAAGAGACATAAAACATCTACAGGAAGACACAAAACAACTACAAAAAGACACAAAATTACCACAAGGAAACAAAACCAACACAAAGACAATTACGAGGAAACATAGAACAACTACAAAGACACATAACATGGCTACAGAGAGAAACAGAACATCTACAAAGAGACATCAAATGACCAAAAATGAGATTATAGAGGGACTCAAAATGGCCATAAGGAGACAAAATATGTGTAGTTGAAAAGACAAAAACAACCACACACAGCAGGATGCATCACTTGTAGTCGTATTGTATCTCTTTCAGTCCGTGTGCTCCTGTGCAGAAGGGGTGGAGGGGCTTTTACATGTCTGTGCCCAGAGGCCTGCTGCCGCACTGTCCGCTCATGTGTATCCGATGTGTGTTTCTCTGCACAAATGTTGTATGTGTGAGTGATTGTGTGTGTAATATGTGCTCATGTCACAGTCCCAAGGCCAGACTCATTTAGGAGTGAGAGGTTCTGGGAGATTAGGGTCGGCTGACTGAGTGTGAGGACGCAGTGAGGCCCATCAAAGCACCTCCACGGCCAGATGCCTCTATTAGTCTGCCTGGACTCAGAGACCTGGCTCAGACAAATGCATAAACCTCTGAAGAGATGCTTTTCCTCAGCAAGGCTGAGTGGGGCTTGTCAGGACTTGGGGCGCTGACAAATGTGTGAGGAATCCCTCTGAAACCACTGATCATTTATTTTAAGTCCGGCTAACAACTTACAAATGTTGACAAGTGGATAGAAATAAAGAATCACTTACACCAGACCCTCTAATGTTAACTAAGCGTGGAAGTGATTTGTCACTCTTTGTGACAAAACAAAGACTGCAATCTATGTCTGCAACACATATGAAGGTCATGCACAGACTGTTTTTGTTGTGGTGCCTCTTATTTTTCAGCACAGAGTTGTTTCAGCCTGGTTCCATTTCATTTCACTTCACCACCCTGCTCTTTCCCAACCTCCATGTAATGTTGAGAAACTGTTAAAAACTGCACTCCGTGTGTGGGTGGCGACATTATTATTCACTTTCCCTTGTTCTGTAAATTAAAGCTTTGGTATCGACACTAACAACTTCTGAACTCCCTACATTGTGTAACAGTCAATCTGCTTTCAATCCACTGCACAAGGTTTCATTTCCTCTGAAGATGACAGACTGGAGGTGGGAGTTTTAACAAAAGGAAAAACAACTTGGCATTGGGGTCTTGCAGAAACCTTGGATTTTAAATTTAACAACCTTTGTACATGCAAGCTTTCATACTGACAGCAGCATCTCTAATTCAGCCTACAGTATGTTATTGGAAATGAAAGCTGATAATGACCCCGTAGGGGGGCCTGTCAAGTTATTGAAACTTGGTTATAAGATGTGAAAAAGAAACTGATGTGAAAGGGAACATCAGCTAGCATGTTCAAAGTTTATGAAAATGATGTCCTTTCAGACCTACCGTAATGTTTTCTGTGAAGCAGCTGTTGACACTGAGCTGTGAAATCCTACAGTACAATCTGTTGTACCGCAGTATTTCACCCTCACCTCTCTGACTATTATGATAAGATTACTGTTGTGCTTTTGCTCGATAGCTGAGTAGGAAGAGGTTTAAAAGACGTTTGTGGATATACTGTACTGATACTTGTGACTAAGCTAGAATAACACCTCTTTTGGTTTGTTAACTTAACTATTTTGTTTTAAAAACTCTCTCAGTAGACTCATTTAGACTGTGAGAAGTGAGAGGCTATTGTAGATTTAGAAAATGTCTACTGCTGCATAATTCTGCCTGAGGAAAAGTCTGTGTTGCTTTCTTTTACAGTGGCAGAGAGTAAAAAAGGATTATGTTTTAACAAACTGATTGGAGGACATGATTCTTGTGTTACAATTCGCCTTTTCCACTTGTGTTTTTAAGAAAAAGCTGCTGTGGCTGCTGAGGAGGATATTCATAAGGGTACTGCTGAGCTTTTTTTTATGATTGAATACACTTTCAAGCCTAACCTCTCCTTCCCGTGTCCACGGTCGGCCATTCTGGGGATACTTGACTTGGGTCTGCCTCTTCTTCTGGCCTCCGTCAGCGAACTTGCACAGCAATGGCTCTGCAGGGGCTGCAGAGTGAGTCAGACAGAGAGGGAGACAAGGACAAACACAGAGATGGATTAATCATCTTAATAGCAGGAAAAAGAGAAATTTTATGCATTAGGTTAAGAGTTACATTTCAAAGATAAGATTTAAATACAGGGTGTTATGCTGTGTCTTAAACAAAAACATAACATAAATCAACTGGACCTGAAAAACAGCACTTCAGCTCTTACATTTATCTCTCCCACCCCTAATCTAAACATCCAAACAACAGCAGTTATCGCGCCATCTCTACAACCCCTACAACCACACTTCGACAAAAGCAGCCTTGACGTGGAAACAAAGCCACGGGCTAATCATCAAAGCGTGGTGAGCGTGGTTCAAACGACAAACCAAACAGGCATACTTAATACGCTAAATAACTCAACACAGCTTGACCCCGGGCGATAGACCGCGATTGTGATTGCTCCAAAGACAACATGGTCCTTTTCTAGACCAGAGAAAGAAGAAAGCCTTGATTACAAATTGGATTAGCTGAGTGTGACCTCCCATACAAAAGTTCACCAAACTCCAACTACAACCTGATAGGCTGCAGCCTTTGAATACCCTACAGGTTTCTGGAATCGCAGGAAGTGGCTGGATTGGGGCAGGATTATACAAATGAAGAAAAAAAAAGGCTTTGTTCTGTATCGATTTATTTTATTTTAAAAGCATATCTTTAAAATTTGTAAGAAAGTAAAAAGAGCGTGAATAATGGCTTCTATTTCTGGGAAATGCTTCAGCAACAGTATGACTCAACAAACACAATAAAAGTATTATCCTAACATGAACCAGGACACTGAGAGAGGACATTTAATGGCTTATGTAGTCAGATAGTCCCATATATTTTGAATCATGGATCAAAGTAAATGCCGCCCTTGTGGATATACAGCTACTAAAGCACTTCCAGAGATGTGCACAGGACATTACACACATAAATGTAATGTTTATGTTATGTTATACAGTTAGAAACGGGACACAACCGTGTATGAGTGTAGTTCATGTATATAATTAGAAAGTGAAATGAAGACTTCCTTTAAATGTATGTGGGATATATATATAGGTAATATACAGTATATACATACACATGCAAATTCAACTGCCAACTTAAAGGAGCAATAAGCAAAATTCATCATTTCTAGATTGAAGGTTTTAAAAAAATGCTATGCGAAGAACTAGAGGTGTAATTTCATCTGGAGTATAGCATGACCTCACACAACCTCTCTCTGTGTTGATCTCCAGCCCCTTGTTTACAAGCCGGTCCGGCTGTGCGTTCATGTACGTTCATGTGAATCCCCACCCCACCCCCCGCCCTCTTGGAGCCCTTGGCCCTCCCTCCCTATAAAAGGCTACAGCCAGTGTGCAATGGCAGCGCGTATTTTCGAAGTGAAATGGCGGAGTCAAATGTCTGTTTTAATTAGTGTTACAGTAACGTTAGGCACATGTTGCCATATCGATTCAATTAAATTTAATGTTACAATCGTAGCATGGGTTAATGTCTGGAGCTTGAGTTATTAGCGGCTCTGTCCCAGCAATGGGTCAGGCGTTAGGGTTGTGTTAGGTCAGTAGCCCGGCAGCCCAGCTAACATTTGCAATTAGCATTGTAAAATGTAGCTCGGCGGGCAGCCTGGTGGGCAGCCTGGCGGGCTGTATTTAGCTATGCCCCTGCCTACTTCAATGATGATGGTACCTGTAATAAATGTAATATATTTGCTGAGATGGAGGCGAGGCTCAGTGACTAGAAGAGCTGGTAGAAGCGCTCCATAGCTGTAAGTTACTCCAGTAGCCGTAGTAGCTCTAGTGCTAGCTCCAGGAGCTAACGCTAACGTCCCTACTCTGCGTGAGCTGGAGCCATGAGCTGTGGGCTCACGGAGAAGAATAGGAACGTTAGCGTGGCAGCTGACTAGTGCTAACGCTAACTCACGGCTCCGGCTCACGGAGAAGAGTAGGGACTTAGCGTGGCAGCCGACTAGTGTTAACGCTAACAGGAAAGCATGGAAATAGCCAACCACACCAGAGACTAAGAGTGAGTGAAAGACATCGCTAACTGCTAAACTAAGCCAAACTAAGTTGGCTGTTTAGGTTTTATTTCCTCGCCCCTGTGGCGAGTGAATCTGCCTGTAGTGAAACGGGGGCTAATCAGTGCTTCCTCCTCAGGCTCCACTTCACTCAGCTGCCAGCACAGCCAGTTAGCCTCCACTAGCTTCCCGGCTAAAGTTAGCCCCGGCTCTCCGTTTGGATCCAACTGGAGTACCGAGCCCTGGTTTGTTATTCAGGTTAATGTGGGAAGAAGCAGAGGGTATATCAGGCAGCTGAGTGAAGTGGAGCCTGTGGAAGAAACACCGGGACCGTCTGGATGTAATAGTCCGTGGAGATGCTGCAGTGCTCAGTTGCACAAACGAGGCGAGTGGGGTGGGGGGTGGAGAGCAGAGGTAGAGGGAGGAGTGGCTCATGACACACTTTGTTTTGGTCTACAGGCAGTGCACAACAGCAAACCTAGCGGTGAAACGATTTCGCTTTTTGCCCCTTTAAGACTTCTTATGACGCACTTCATGACAGTATGCCGAAATAGAAAGGCATTTAAATGCAGTTAAACACTGAAGTTATAAAGCTCTAAAGTTTAATTACATCAATGAAACGCTGTCACACCAGCAAGTGCTCTGTTCATGTCCTGATTCAGTTTTATGAAGACAGCCTCTGACCCTGAAATTGAATAAGCCACCTACTTTTATGCATTGCCTCTCACTTGTTACTTTAATACGTCCACCAAGGCATGTTTGAGTCATTGACTGCATCTTAAAAGAGGCTATTAGCCGGCACTTGTGTCTTATTTAACTGGCAATGATTTCAAACTGCGGAGAAAAGTCTAATCCTCATTACTGTGTGTAGATTAAAAATAAAGAAAAAGAATTCTATGAACTAGCAGAGGCGATATCATCATGCCAGTGCTGATTCGCACATCATGAATGCCAAAATAAACTACGCAATTACCTCGCCTACTTCAAGAAAAATGTTTTTTCTTCTCAGTAAACTGAAAAATGAGAAGAGGTGTTCTCGGTGGAGAGAAGCATTCGGAGCTCAAGGTTGAGACGAGAGTTATTTGGAATGCCTGGGGCCTGGATGGGTACTCCAAAGGTAAGTAGACGGAGGAACACAGAGCCGTGTGATTATGCTGCATTTACCGTAGGATGACTTTGTCATTATACTGTTTTAACTTGATTTCTATGTGAATAACAGGCCACGCAGCCGGGCCTCTGTTATCATTCCTCGCCTCTGCTATTCATCTTTTTCAATCACTCCCCATCTTTTCCTCTCTTTTACCCACTCTGCTCTATGCATTCATATACATCAGGCAAACAGTCCTGTGTGTAGGTGTATGTGTGATGTGTGTTTGTGTGTGTGTATCACTATGTCTCACCATAAAATTCAGTTTACTCATGAAAAAAAGAGCTTGGCCCAGAAAGAAACACAAAAGAACAGCCAAGATTTACATCACAAGATAAACAACGAAATCAGAGAAGATACAGGGTGGTGAAAGAAACATCAGTCTCTTTAGTTGATAATAAAGTGGAAAGCACTAAGCGTTACTAACTCATGTGCTGTGGGCCTTCACTCTTTAGCAGCATGTTTGAGGCTTAGATGTATTTTACAGCATTGGTTACCAACTAGTGGGTCGTGGTCCAAAAGTGAGTCGTGGGTCAATTCTGAATGGACCGCAAGTGACTTGTGAAAGTGTCAAGTTTGTAAAAAACACACTTTATTTTGAAGTACAGTGAATTTCTGGTGCAAAGCTTTCATTTTGAGCCTTTTCCTGCTGAAGGGTGAATGACTAATGGACAGCCACCTGACAGACCCCAAACCAGCTCTAAGACATGGCCAAATGCAAGTATGACACTGAAAATATTAAACTGTATGGACCTTGAACTAATGACAAAGGAAAAATCTGGACCCTGTGGCTGGATCAGTTGGGAACCACTGCTTTAAAGGTCCAGTGTGTAGGATTAGGGGCACCTACTGGCAGAAATGGTATATAATATATATTTTTTTTCATTAGTTTAAAATTACCTGAAAATAAGAATTGTTGTGTTTTCATTACGTTATAATGAGCCTTTAATATTTTCTACAGTAGCCCAAAATGGACAAACCAAACACTGGCTCTAGATAGGGCTATTTGCGTTCAAGCATTTTAGCATTTTCTCACATGCATGGCACACAAGAGAGGTTTCAGATCTGCAACCTTACTAAATTCTACACACTAGATCTTTAAAATTAAAACAGCTCCAGGAACTGTGGAGCCCCAGGAACCCAATTCACTTGGTAAAATTCCCTTTTACACATCCCTGCTTGTGTTTCTCCTGCATCAATGGAACCTTTTGATAAGAAAAATTAGTCCAATAATACACACTTTTTCACACAGAAAGTAATTTTGTTGGTCTTTGTTGCTGATATTTGCATAGATCCAATGAAAGGATGCAAAAGAGAAACGCAGATGTGGAAAAGGAGGCTGAAAACTCCAGAACACCTGTTTCCAAAGTAGCAACAATCTAAGTCCACATACTCGTGCTGAAATTGTTGTATTTGTTTATTGTGTTCTCTCCACCCCAGTACTTCCTCAGACACCTGAAAGTATTATCCCTAGAGCTTAGACTTTTGAGCTCCAGGAGCTCAAGCTCTAAGGTCAGAAGAACGACATTCAGACCCTTGTTCGGTAAGGTTTTCTGAGTTTCTGCAATGGTTCCTGAGAGTTCCTGTGGTGGCTGTTTGTGTTAATTTGAGACTTTGGCAAAACCTTTAGTGACACATAGTCTGTGTGATGCAAATGTAAAAGCTTTTATGAGTTGGGCCTCAGGTGGAATCAATATATAGTAATAATGGCTGACAGAGAGATGAAAAGGGTACTATTATTCATATAAAATAGTTGTGAATTCTAGTTTTCAATTTAAAATGGGATTAGGTTCAGAATATGTTAAAATGCCTTTGAGAATGACGCAGGCAGAACTTAACTGTCAGCTCTATAGGGAGAGGAGAGAATGTATTTATGCCCTCACAAGTTAAAGGAACACACTGATGTGCGTTTGTGTGATGAATGATTATTGCTTCATAAGTGTGAGAAAATATGATATGAAGACAGCATCTGCGTTCTGTTTGGTTTTACTGGTGTGACAGACAGAGAAAGCCACATTGTCGACGGCTGACAACTTGTCAAGTTTATAGTCAGGACACTTTCTTCTCTGCATCTTCTCTAAAGTACCACACAAAGACAGAAGAAACTCCTGCTGATCTAAAACAAGTGTTCATCCTCTGTATTTTCATGAAAAGGATACCTCTGTGGTTTGAGTTGAATCTGTTATTTTTATGCATCAGGCTCATCACACAGACAGCAAAAGGTTTGTGTTCATTCATTCATCTTCTAACCGCTTCATCCTCTTGAGGGTCGCGGGGGGGCTGGAGCCTATCCCAGCTGACATTGGGCGAGAGGCAGGGTACACCCTGGACAGGTCGCCAGACTATCGCAGTGCTGACACATAGAGACAAACAACCATTCACGCTCACATTCACACCTATGGACAATTTAGAGTTATCAATCTGCATGTCTTTGGACTGTGGGAGGAAGCCGGAGTGCCCGGAGGAAGCCGGAGAGCCCGGAGAGAACCCACGCTGACACGGGGAGAACATGCAAACTCCGCACAGAAGGGCTCCCACGCTCGGGATCGAACCGGCAATCCTCTTGCTGTGAGGCGAGAGTGCTAACCACCACACCACCGTGCCGCCCAAAAGGTTTGTGTTTTTGAACTTAATAAAAAACTGGGGCTATTTATTGTTATAATTAGTGATGCAAAAACGCTAAGAGGCCGATCCCAAAAGAGCAAAATAAAATTAACCAAACATGTCTGCTCTCCTGCTAAAGAACGAATCTAAACGTGTACTTTTCCCGCCATTCGCTTACTTGGTGCCCCACATGTTAACACTCAGTCAGTAAAGCATGCAACGTGACAACAGAGGGAAATTTTGGTGGAGAAACTGTGCTTATTAAAAGTGACATACAACAACAGTAACTGGAATAAGGCCAGTGTCTAGCCTGCTATCCCCTATAGTAGCATACAGCCACATGCACAGACATTAAAAAAATCACATACACAACAATGTGGCTGCAAGCTGCTTTCTGTATTAGAGCTGGTGAAATGGCTCCAGACATTAAACACTGGCCCAGTGCTATGGGCCAGTGTTTACATGCACAAACACACCCACGCACACACATACATCAATATTGTTATAATATTTTGGTTGCCGCAGTGCATCCGGAGCTTAAATTCAGTATTTTTTTTGGAGACATCTGCAGGAGGACAATATTTAGCTGGGCAGGACATGTGGACAAGCCCACAGATGGAGAAAGTTGTCTTTTTTTTCTCCTCGACAGATTATTAAAATTTTTGTGCGCTGCTGCCACATTCTTGGATACCTGGAGTTTATTCCTATTATTACCTAAATCTGGCATGTCAGATTATACTGTCAAGGCATCTCACAATACCACCGAAATAACACATAAAACACAGAGAAGATTAAGTGTGTGAGCTGTAGCTTAAGACAGCAAACTAATTGAAATAAAAGAATAACGTGAAATATAGGATTAAGACAAAATAATGTTTGATCCTGCACATGCAGTATGTATATCTGTGTATGTCTCAGTTTATGACTGTGTGTGCATGTGTTCCTGTTTGAGTAAGATACAAAAAAGTCAATACAACTAAATGTGTTTTTGGAAAAGTTCTTTTTAGTTGTTGCTATTGTTGATTATCACCTTCAGAGGAGGACATAATTGTCATTCCTGCCATAGTCTCCACACTTTGTTTAGCACATTGTCAGCACTGGAAAAAAGTCCAGCTGGATTGTTTGGGGTTGTGTGTTGTTTGTATTTCTTTAAACCAATCACAATCATCTTGGGTGGTGTTAAGTCCAGAATGCAAAAGCCAATGACAGACTTATAAGCACAGTCTACATCCTGTAAGCCAGACTTTTCCTGCCCTAATTTGTCATTGATGCAAAATTACTCATAGGCCTGAATTTTAATGGGGCACCAATGGTGAAAGGATTTCCACTGGCTATTAATTAATCACTATTGGCTAATGTGCAAAAAGTAAAAGGATACACTGCAAAAATCAGCCAACCTATGAAGGCATTTTGTCTATTGAGCCATTTCATTAAAACAATTAATCTGTGCAACAGAGCCAGTATTTATCTGTATTTTACCTCTACAGAGCAAATGTGGGGTGAAGCACTTGCAATGACTTTTATTTACAGACTCGACCAGTATGTGTAAAACAGACAAATCTAAAATGTTATTGACATCATGTTCCAGCTATAATGTAAAAACAGATGTGTAATATCACTGCTGTGGTAGCTTTAGGTGATGCCTGCGGTGGCAGAATTGTGATATCATGCATTTCTCTGAGGGAGAAAACTTCTCACTTTATATTCATTCACAGGCACAGTGACAAGCCATAAATACTGATGATGATAATGACAACAACAAATGTTATTTATTCCTCAGAGGGAAACTTAGTCACCAAACAATCAGGAGGCAACAACAACCGCAAAGCATCCAGAGACAAGATTACCTGTCTGCTCAAACTGGTGCATCAAATTAATTATTCAGCTTGCTTTCACTGTTACATTACTACAATCTGTTGCATTTCACAAGAGAGCTTTAAAAGGAAGAAGGACATTTTTAATTGTCAGTTTGACCCCTGCTGCTCTCACTCTTGCGGCTCTGTAACACAAAGTGATGAATTCATGATGAATTCGGGTACAGCTGTGTCTGCCCCCTAAAATAGGTTACTTTTGGGCATGTCAAGTTAATTAACACTGTCTGAACCAAATATTTGGATATCTAAAGAGTTCACATATGTTATTTCTTAGTAAACAGGACATGGCATCGAAGAAATGCAATTCAATCCAAATCGAATGAGCAAAAATGATTGCCACAGTCACACATAAGTCGATCTTTGTAGCCCCGAGCGCAACAATATTCCCCCTCTCACTCAAGGCTGTGTTTTTCTTGTCAGTGTCCCGACAGGTGAGGAGTTTGGGTGGGAAATCCATCCCAACATCATTGCTTAGTTTACAGAGCAAAGATGCTCGGCTCTCATAGAAAATTAATCGAGGCAGAATTGGCTGCTCAGTGGATCTTCAGTGTAACAGAAAGAGTCAGAGTGGATACACACAGAGAGCAGGGAAAAACTGTCTTTATTTTATTCTATTAAGTTTATACTATGGTCACATTTGATCACAAATGTGGTTTATTATTCATAAAGGTTATATTGGACATGCATTTGTACAGCACCTTGCATAGGTGTATAGCACCTAGTGCTTTTTACACTACGAGTCACATTCACCCATTCACACACACATTCATACACTGGTGGCCGAGGCTACCATACAAGGTGCCACCTGCTACTCAGTTGTAACACACTCACACACGCAATTTGGGGTTCAGTGGTGGACGACCCGCTCTACCTCTGAGCCACAGCCACCCCAATCTAATCTTTAGGTTAACAGAAATAAAGACATCTTTATTGACTCTGTGAATAACAGGAGTTTTTGTAGTATACAGAACAAGTTATTACCCAATGTACTTCTTGTACACCATATTTTCTTGTTTCTCATATTCAGGACTGAAATGATGAAAGACATTAAGATTTTCTACGATGACTAGATCCACAGATGATCTATTCATCATCTATGGATGTATGAAGTTAAAATGGAAATAAATAGGATGCAGATTTTGTAGTTAACACAGCCTCAGCTTGTTCTCCAATGTTTGTCATTTGCTTCTATGAATTGGGGGGAGGTTTAAAAAAGATCTGCGATGACAAGACGGCTACCAAAAAGTGAAGCCAGAACATCTTGATCGCCTCCCGGTGGCTGGCTGCAGTGCAGGATATAAACCCCACGCCCTCCATGTTAGCGAATGGGATAGTATTTGATAGTAATTATGACACTAACACATGTTCATGTGTTCATTTTTCTCATTTTTCCAATAAGTTTGGTTCTAATTAGCTATTAGATGCTACATATAAGGCTAATTTTTTCAGCATCCTCGCATTTATACTTCTGCGTCAAATCGACGCTGTACACTATGCCATAACCTGACGTGCACCTCCCCAGTAACTACACATAGCGGCGATGCAGACCTCCTGGCTATTTTTGTAGGCTGAAACCATTTCCCTCAGTGGAAACAAAGCTTTTATTGACTTTAATTTCACAGATGAGAAACAATAAATTGTGTAGATAATAAAGCCTCCACAATAACAGCATTTTCAGTCTAGTGTGTGATTTATCTTGGATTCGTATGTGTCTAGGAAATCTCCGCCATTTGCTAGGCTAATTTATACAGTGTAAAAGGCTATAGGCTCATGCTAATAACATTAGCATGTTGTATTCATGGGAAAAATGTGTCCAGCAAAATACAAGTGCTTTGTCTGTGAATACTGTGAGTTATAGTGAAGCCGATTTGTGTACTTGTGTTTGAAATTGTCTCTATCAAGCCATGTTTGATGTGTGTTTTGGATGCATTTTTAATTGACTAAACCTTACAGCACCCCAACCCCACTGCCAACTAGTGGTTATTAGGTGTAATTGCAGAGTGACACAGACACACCACCTCACAAGTATAAATGCTCACAAGGGCGTAGGCCATGTGCGTAGGCTACACTGGAGGCTCTGCATTGAGCTGACACACAAGTATAAATCTGCCTTTATTTATTAGTTTGCTTTGCTTTGTTTTGGCTTCTTCTTTTTCATCTAAACTTCTCTCTATCATTATTTTATTGTAATACATGTATTATTTCCTTTTATGCACCTTCTACATTTTAATAATGTAAACGTGTTTAGACAGATCATAACCCATCTGCCGTAACTGGAAAAAAAAGTTGGCTCGACTCCTGTTGTTTTTAAATATGCAATATAAAAAAAATGACTTGGCTCTTAAAATGTGATTTGACGTCAAGTTCGACAGCTGTGTGTACCAATCTTTTTGTTTGCGATCAATGGCGCCACTTGCAACTGGTGGGACGGGTGAATCGGTGGGAATCCAAGACTGTGGAGACTGCAACTGCATGACTGACTTCACATGCAAAAGATGGTAGTAACCTTATACAGGATATTTTGGTTCATTTTGTACAGTGGGAGTGAAAGGTCCATGTCTTTATAGAGTTTATAGGTTACACATTCATTAATCTGCATATATTAAGATTAAAGGAGTCTTATTATAATTGTAAATTTGTGACTCTTGAATCATCTTTCATGCCAATTTGAAAAGTTGCAAACTAGATCTGAATATCTTGTTTCTGCCATAAAATGTGCCTCTGAGTTTCATCCCTATGAAGAATGTGTGAACTAAAATACTGGAAGATCAAAAACAAACAAACAAAAAAAAAAACAAAAAAAAAAAACACCCACACACAGAGCTACTATGTGGTGTGTGTACTGTAGTTGTGCGTCACTGTACATGTGTTTCCTTGTAGTCAGTGCAATCGAAGAAAATAAGTTGTTGCCAAGAGCTGCAAACTTGACAAGAGCAAGTAATTGAAGTGAACAGAAAAAAAAATACTACATGGGGTTTGTTCGCTCAAATTGGAAACTGTTTACAAGATTTATTTGTACTAATTAACCACGGCTTGCAGTGGCTGATTTACCAGTTTAATTTATCTATCAAAGTGTTACAGCTCTGTGGATCAGATGGTGAAAAGTTTCACTCCAGATTTTGTTTTTTGTTTTTTTTGCTTCATTTGGGAACAAACTGTGACATCCTGTCGCTGCAGAGACAGGCGATGCAAATAGGAAATAAAAGGCTTGAAGACTGCAAGTGGTGTCAATAAAATGACAGAGAGGTTTGTTGTGTGCCTGTCTGAATGTGTGTGTGCACAGGTGAATGCTACGGGGGGGGAGGAACGAGTTTTCGATCTGTGGCGTTTTGTGTTTAACTGACAGGATGTGTACATAGGTAGCAGGGTGGGTAGATTGCACTGCGAAGAGTGGATCACACACTGTTACCACTCATTGGAGCTGTGGGATATTGCAAACCACAGTAGGGCAACACAGAAACTGTTAAAACTCCAGCAGAGCAAACAAACATATCCATCTACGTTCTGGTGAGAGGGACACAGGAATAGAAATAGGAGGTAAAGGAAAATATGGGGAAGGATGAAAAACACAGGCTACTCTAGTAGTCTGGTTGAGTGAATGGAGATACACACTATAGATCTTTGGTGCTTCTAAGCAAGGCACCAATCTGTAGGTAAGTGAAAACCCTCAGCTGCTGACGCCATGATGGTTTCACTTTTCATTGTTGGAAGAGCGGGTATACCACATAAGTGAGGCCCAATCCCTCAAATGGGAAAATTCTCATTTAAAATCCAATCCAATCCATTAGCAGGCAACATGGGAAATCATTCAGTTGGAAAATGGGATCCAATCCCCAAATGTGACAAAATGAGGAATCCCTTAGCTGGGCTGAATGGGATGTCCTCCTTCTTCTTTTCCTCTTTAAGACACCCGGCATCAAAGAGCTCAAAGCCCCGGGACAGAACAATAAGCACTTTAGAGGGTTACTTGTTCAAGCATCACACATGAGAGGGTGCTGACTATTTGCCACCAAAATAAAAAAATATATATATTTGAGAGAAAATGTTTATTCATATTGCTATTAGCACTTTGATAGCATTAAAAATTTAACAGTTATGTCTTTTATCGCATTAAAAATTTAACAGATATGTCTACTGTGATAAACAAAAAAGTAAGGACTGTGAGACGAGACAGTGAGCTGAGATTTAGAAAATATTTACACTTATTACATTTAAAAGAAAACTAAGATGATCTCTGCCCTGTGTGGCTGCCCTGTAAAGTGCAAGCTGACACTGACAACCACTCACCAAACCTTTCCCTGACAGCATCACCAAGGGAGAGGACGTTTACTACATTTCCTTGTCATAAAAATAAAGCAACCCAAAAAGCATTGGCTGTGAGACAAGTAGGAATAAAATGTATTTATGCACTGACATATTTATAGAAGAATCGAATTCCCAAAATGATGTTAAGATAGCACCAAATGTCTTTGTAACTTTCAGAACTTGACAGCATTGATGCGATTTGGTCAGAGCTTCAAAAGGAACAGATTTTAACCCCATAGACGCGTTTGAGTATAAAAAAAAAATCCAAATAACACATGTAAGCTGACTGTCTGACAGTGCAATACTGCCACATAATTACACCATCTCTCTCTTAGAACAGCCTTGTTCAATTCTTTTTCTGCATTATCAGGAACATCAAATAAAATTTATTTCCCATTTATGAAAGTATTGAACCACTTCTGCAATGAATGGGGGCTTAATGCCTCGTGATCATACCACACACATTTAAGGCTGAACGCATTTTTAAAAGCCTCCTGATGATTATTGAAACTACTGAATGATAATGGGTCTTCTCAGAGATCAGGACTCTTTTTGTCCTCCGTTTGTCTTACCATTAGGGGAGGGCAGGACAAAGAGAACTATTAGAACTACAACACTATATCAGATAGGGGCAGAGAAAGAGACAGAATGATTAGAAACAAGTAAAAGAAGTACAGAGATTAGATGTGGGGCAGAGGTGATAGTGGGTGAGAGGATAACTGGGAGGAGAGGAGGAGACAAAAAGAAATAACATAAACAGAGATGCAGCGCTGAGTGACTAGAGGCCAGGCCCGCCTGGGGTAGATGGCCAATCACAGCACATAAAGGCAGGACATGACAAAAAGCAAGGGTGGGTAAAAAATGACACCTGAGTGATGGAAACATTTTTAACAGACTACAGTGTGCAGAGATGAGCTGGTATATTTTGACTTGGTGTATGAAACTTTTGCCAAATCCATCTTTCTTCTCAAGAAAAGTTTTAAACAGTATTTCACTGCTGGAAAGATGTTTCACAAAACTACTGTGAAACACAAATATTTTTGACATTTGTGTCTATGACAAGAAAAAACAGAGTGAAGAGCTGTGGCACTCGCTTTTGCTCAAGAGGCAAAATTTGATTTGATTCAGGCTTGTCCATTTTGACACTGGAAACAATGGGGTGGCCAGCTGGTAACAGGCAATCTTGAATTACAGTTAAACGGTAGGTTAAAACAGTGTTAATTTGGTTGACGAAAACGATGACGAAAAAACTGCCTATTTTTCATGACAAAAATGAGACAATGATGAGCTAAAATAGATCTTGATACTGAAAACTAAAATGAAATCTATGTTTCATTTTCATTGATGAGACGAGACGTGACGAAAATGTCTATGGCGGACTATCGGACATTGAAAGCCGAGAATGGCAGCGCTTGTAATTATCTTCAAATGCTGCATGAGCGACGGGCTGGTAAACTCCGGTAAATAGTATGCGCCATGTGATGATCAGTAAGTGTGTGCTCGTAAATCACCCCTTAAACCTGTCAAAAACTGCTAAAGAAATGACAGTTTGTAAGTGTGTGAAAATTATTTGTGGTTGTAGAAAAAAAAATATTATTATATTTCTGCAACCTGTCACTTGATTCTAATTTCTGATACATGAATAAGCATAACTGGATTAGTTTAAAGATAATAAAAAAAACATATAGAAGACACAATGATTAAAAGTTGACTAAAATGTCATGAATTTTGTCGACTCAAGACTAAATCTGAAATAGCTGTCAAAATTAACACTGGGCTAAAACATATTTCTGAAAACATTTCAGGTGAGAAATAGGCAATGCAGTAAGAAATATTTATCTAAATTTCATCAGCACTGTCTAGTTTTACCATTTGATCTCTTTTTTTCTTTCAGCCTTTGTTTTTATAATACAGAAAACAACATGTTGCCCAGTTTGTGTTCACAAATTCTCATATTACAGCCCAACAGTGTACTAAAACATGTTTCTGAAGACATTTTAGGTGGAAAATAGGCAGTAACAGCATATTGGTTTATATTTTATCAGCACTGCCTAGTTTCACAGTTTGATCGGAGTTTGGTCTGAGTTTGAGAGAGAACGGGAGAGGGGGCATCTCTCTGTCTCGATCCGATTCTATACTGTGTGTATATTATGTGTCCATGGTGGCAGGAATATAAAAATGCGGAAGAAAAATGTGCAGTTTGAGCCCTAGTGCCAGCAAAATCCACCGGATGATGCATTTGAGCTGGGAGATGAGTAGGGAGATCTGGCCACTGGTATGCAGTTCATTTATACAACTCTTTAATTGCAATTGATTGTTCTTCTTTTAGAAAAAATATACTGTCCAGTTCCTTCATAACTGATGCAATAGCAGCTTCGACAGAAAGCTCCACATTAGCTGCAGCCATCTTGGTTGTTTTAGAAAACACCTTAACTGTGCTCCTCTTTAGGTCTCCGTCTCACACACGTCCCATATCAGATAAACGGTTGTGACTGGCCTGGCACGTCTTAGGCTGCTGGAAATCTGTCCAAAGTAGGGGGAGAGCAGACGCATCTGCAAGAGCAAATGAAACATGAGCTCGCAGACTAGTCTGGTTCAAAGCCAAGGAAAGACAACGAGGGGAGATGCAAACGGATGGAAGTAATATGGAGAGGCAAATATCCCCCCTTATTTCCTGAACCCTGCCTTTAATTACTTATTATTTACTAATTTATATACTTTTGTTAAACAGTATCTGACCAGGTCATATGTAGTTGTTTTCTTTGAGACACAAAAAGTAACCACAGGCCCTGATTCAATCATTCAAGAATTTAAAGGTCAGACGGCAATTTATTTGTATTATTGGGCTGCACGGGTATCAAATCAGGACTCATTATTACAAAATCTCAAACAGTAATGAAACTTCAAGATTTCTTTACTCTCAACCTTTAGAGAGGAGTCTAGTATGTGTGTGTGCATGTGTGCTGGCAGTCTGGGGAGTAGACTGTAAAACTGGATATAAATAGAAACATTTTTATTATTGTATTGAGAGTTTATTCCAATATGGAAAAAAGAAAAGAAGAAAAGATTCATTACTTAAAATGGCGTTTACATGTATTATTCTAGTAATCTCACCCAAATTTGACTCTCAGATCTGCTTTTGAGAAAGATTTGCTAATGTGAATTATAATAAGAATGGAAACTTAATCATTCTTGACCAGAGATGTGAGATAATAATCCTCTTTAAAGCAGATTTTCACTTACTAAGTGGAGAGAAATGGAGGAGAAGCCCGGTGACATTTTCCTCCCACCCTGGTCCATGATATCAAAAGAAATGCAGAATCATCACTTTGTGTTTTTATCTTTGGGCACACCTTTGAAGTCAACATGCACTTATTTTCAGTCTGTTTTCCGTATTAAGTGCCGACTGTTTGAATCTGTCATCAAGAACAAGAAAGATTTATATAAAGCTTTGACAGGAAGTGTCGTGGTCATGATGAAGCTGTGGAAGACGTGTGCTCTTTATGGCTGGATAGGGAGGGTGCTCACTCTCGCCCTCACAGTATGGGGGCAGAACATTATTGAATGACGAGCACAGAGAAGACAGAATTACAACGTATGGTAAATACACAGACTGACTACTCGATTCAAACATCAGATTGAAATGTCGAATTTGCAGGACGGCTCTACTCATTTAATGTCATGAGACATTAGGAGCAGTACAAATGTTTCCAACACATTTTATTCATGGGGAAGAACAAAAGCTGCGGTACCAACCTATTTTTTACATCCTGTATTCATAAGTAACCTAATAATGAAGACGATATACATTTGTCTGACTAAAATCCAGCACATTCTGTATCATATAAAAGGTACAGAGCAGAGATATTCAAATCTGCGCCCAATCAAGACACTCTATCTCTATGACGGGAACCACCCGTAGAAGTCAGACAGCTGAGGATCAATGGACTTCCTGTTAACGAGGGCTGATGGAAGCTCTGGTCATGTGATCAATGTCGGCATTAATCTTGCAGCTAGAGAGTAAAATATTACTTTTGCCTGTCAATACATCAGCCTGGATGGACAGACTGTGGTATTAATCAGACGGACACACAGGAACACTTCACTCAATGATATGCACACATACAGTAACACGTAACATTGTATCAGAATAGCAGCTTTAACCTTTGATAACAGTGATTTTATGGTGTTTTTTTAAAGTCAACAAAATAAAGCACAAAGGTCCGTCATAATGTCACAGCAACAGCCTTGGAAATGCCACAGACTGTCAGTGACACAGAAAATCAGTGACATAAATCAACAGAACCTGGCTTTAGAGACACACAGTTTCTCTCTCTGTATTAGATAGGTAAAAACAATGTGTATTTGTGTGTATGTGTTTTGTGGATCAGTACACTATGGATTTGGTTGGTCAATTTCTCCCAATTTCACTGGTTTGTGAGCTCGGAGCAATTTAACTGGACCATGTGCGTTAATACACTCACTTACACACACACACACACACACACACACACACACACACAAAGCATAAAATGGACACCTCTGGCAAAGACAAGCAATGCGTCTCTTTTAATATAGAGGTCAGCAACTTGGTGGGTATAGACAGAGGGAGTGTTCTGAGTATATCTGTACAATCTCTGTTTCAGAACTGAGGATATTACAATAAATAAAGCTCGCTCGACTGGGTATTTAAAAAAGTTAACAAACATTTTGTCGGTCCACAAAATAAGCCTCCCATTAATTGCTCATGTAGCAGCTTCGGACTTTACACTTGGTGACATCACAAGTTTGAGACTTCTCTGGTTTCTGGCTTTAAAAGACAGTAGCTGATGTTCACAAATATTGATTATAATATAAAATATTGATTGAACTTTCCTGGGTCATGAAAAATCATATTGGAATTCTTAGTTTAGCTGGTGTTCCCCTTAAAACTTAAACTTGTTTTTTTTTTTTTTTTAAATCTTTTTGGCCACTTGGGGGCAACACAACAAGATGGGAATACAACAATGGCATACTGTCGCCTTCTAAATGTTGTTATGATGAACATGTTTGCTCACTTATACATCCAGCAGACACTGTACACTGGCTTTCATTTGAAGTCCTGCCTCTGTCCACCTGATTAATGTTAGTCCAATAGTTAGTTTTCTTTTAGATCCCTTTTGATCTCCAACAGCTGCTGAGGAAAATATCTGACTTTTTAGTTAGGTAGACACTTAGTTTCTCTGTCTGCTGTTTGGTGCTGGGATGATAGCATGCAGGGGCTTTTTAGAGCTTTTTCACTGAAAACAGCTGCCCTCTACAGGCACCAAACCAAAACCTTGAGCTGAATGGTACTGTAAGCTCCTCAGAGCTGGGGTTATCTGCAGAGTTGGGTGATCATTTTCTGTGGGTTCATCACCATGAGTGACCTCTATAACATCACACAAAGTCACTTGATTCCCTGTTAATATGAAAACTATTTTAAGATTAGCTAGGCCGAGTAAACGTGAACATGAAGCCACAGCTGTAAGTCCTTGGCTCCAGTTAGCAGAAGGCTAAGGCTAGCAGCCATCCCCAAAACACTTGGCTGTGTCTACATTTGTAGAACAACCAATAGGAATGCCGTCTCTCAAAAATGACCTGTGATTGGCCAAAGTCTCCCGTCACAGCCTAGATTTTCTTAAACCTGAAAACAGAGCAGTAACACCAACATTAAAGTGCCTAACCTTGCTTTAAGAAAATTTGATCAAATCAGCTGAGACAATAACCAGTTCATTGACAATATGTAACAATCTGCACCACAAAATTTCCTTTTCAGATATGTCATGGAATCAAACTTGTCAACCTGAGCACTACCATGAAACTCATGACTGTTTCCTGTCCTGATAGTTGTGGTTTTTGCTTGCAGGAGTTGTTAAGATTCTGTGTTTCTCACACACACTGACACCCACACAGGCTGAAGAAAGCAGCAGCTACGAATGGAAAGATACATCATTCACTTGCTAGAAAATTACACAGCCATACCTCACAGTATATAGAAGTACAGCAGTGTGTGTGTGTGTGTGTGCGTGTGTGTCCGGGTGAGAAACTGAGCCGCCCACCATGCTGTACTTCACAAATCATACTGCCAGGGCATGGGGCACAGCTCTCTGTGTCTGTCCTTGATTTCCATTTTCTTCAGTGTGGCGCAGCTCCCATCTCTCTATCTATATTTGATCGTACTGTATCTCCATCTCTTCTCTCTCATTCTGTGTCACTTTCAGTTTGTTTCTCCCCACCTCAGCTTTCTCTTTTCTACCACCTTGTCCCCGTTCTGTTATCTCACTCATGTTTAGTCACCCCACTTGGCTCTCTATATGTCATTCTCTCTCACACCCACACAACCCCCATTGTCTTTTTTTTCTAATCCCAACGACATCCTTAATCTCATCCTCATTGCATCTCCTCCTCCTCTTCTCCCATCCTTTCTTCCTCCCTTTGTCTCTCTCTCCCTACAACCCCTCCTTCCCCCTTGTCTCTTCCCCTCATGCATGTGTGTGTGTCTCAATCTGTGTCCTGCACAGTCAATAGTCAATTAATCACTCAGATCTTCCTACTGAATCAACTCAAGGTGGTCTGGGGAGCAGAGGACAGAGAGGGAGAGAGAGCAGCAGAGATGATGCTGATATATTATCAGTCGCACTGACAGTGCTTCTACACAGACAGATGTTGTAACACCAAAAGGCGGAAATGTCCCTTGCGTGACTGTAACTGATAAAACATGTGATTCATTCATGAAAACAAAGGGATAGTTGCGACAGTTACAGGAGTATTCAAATGAATTCCTTTAGATTCATCAAACAAAGGTGCTGGAGGTGTGTATAATTTTGGTAGCAATACCAGGTAGTGTTTGGACTGGCGTTGAAGATTTTCACACAATACCCAGCCTCGTTCCTGCAGACTGTCCACCTTATCATGATGTGCACATAGCAACATCACTGTGTGCACAGGTGAAACATGACAAGATTGCTGTGTTCTTAAAATAAGACGCAGAAGATGACTTCCATTACATTTTTATCAACACATACAAAGGTCTGGACTTATTGGAGGTGATTTTAAAGGCTGGCGGCAACTGAGTTAAAATAATCCGACCTTTGAGTGCAGCAACCTTGGTGTGTGTAGGAAGATTGAGTGGATGACCACATGGTGCTGCATCTATATGAGCACCCTGACCTATAGAGAAACACCTCACTATCGCTAAAGAAAAAACCCAAGCTTTGCCAGGTGCAACACAATTGTCTGGGTGATCGACACCTACCTGTCATGCCTGGAGGGGTTTTCAAGAATTTCCCGTTGAAATTTTGAATCACCACGTCGCACTTCTCTGTCGACTCCATCCTGACAGAGGGGAGAGAAAGACAGAGGTGCTACTTTAGGACAATCAGCTCCTTATGTTCAATATTCAAGAAATGTACTGTGGTTCTTAAAGAAGTGTGAATGTACTTTATATGGATGTGTGTGCGTGTAAATGTGTCCTGTGATACAGTAAGTACATAATTGCCTGCCTATTTTGCTTGCTTGTCTATGTATGCTTGAGTAAAACACCTGAGGTAGGCCTGTGCATGTGTGTGCGCTTGTGTGTCTGCGTGTTTTCTATGGGGTTTCCTCTCCTTTGTCCGGGTTTAAAAGCTCCATTCAGTCTGATCTGTTGTGTGTCATGTCCTCTTTGTCTGCCCCCATTCAGCTCTGCTCACCCAATCACAGCTCAATGACTAATTGCCTGCTTGGCAAGCAAAAGCCAGTGTGTGAATGTGTGTGTGTGTATGTGTGTGTGTGGGAGAGAAAAATGGTGACAGGAGAGAGGGAGAGAGAGACTGTGTGCGTGTGGTATGTGAGCATGCATGTCTGTGTGTGTGTGTGTGTGTGTCTCAGGGTTACTACACATAGCCAGTGACCCTGAATGAAGCCCCAACTGCATTCTAATCACTGGCACACTTCACGGTGTAACTGAGAAGACCACACACACACACACACACACACACACACACACACACACACACACACGCGCACGCACACAGCAGGGTGAAGGGGCCAAGGGTACAGGAATGTGCAGTTGTATCATTAGAGCTAGAAGTCCTTTGGTTGTAAATGGCAGGGAGTCAACTCGGGGTAATGTTGCCTCTTGTGATAGTGTGGTAAGTATGAATTATGTTGTGCCTGATAAGTAATTATAGTTTGTCCAGCAAAAGCCTGCATTTTAATAGATTTGGATGTGATTGACAATTGGCATGGTACAATTAGTTTTTTCAGCAGCAACTGAAAATCATAACTGACAGGGGAAAATTTAACAACACTTTCACACACACTGAACTAATAACTGTTTTGCACACTGAGGACACATTTTTGGAGAGCCACAAGCAGGGCTGAATGATATGGGAAAATAATATATTTTTTAGACCAATATTGTGATTACAAATTAGTATGCAACTGTTTTTAAGATTCTTATTTTCTTCCTTATTTTTATCATTATTGCTGTTGGTAACTGTATTGTAACAAATCTCACACAATAAAGTGCACACAGAGTATAGCTCTATCACTCTGAAATAGTAAAATAACTCCAAGCCTTGTTGCAAATAAGTTGTTAAGCATTACTGCTTCAGCTTCCAGGCCATGGTTGGGGAGTCAATGTTCATTTTGGTGCTAACCAGTGTTGGCAGTAATGCGTTACTAGTAGCTAATAAGCAGTTATTAAACATATTACAATAATAATAATACCTATGGCCAATTACCCAGTAATGACTAGTGTAACAAGTTACTAACAAAATTTCAGTAATGATATTGTGACTATCCCCAAAACAAATAACTCATTACAACCTCACTTTTGTTCTCACCCCCTACTGATCTGAAATCAAACAATCAATCACATTTCCTTTTCGATTCCTAATCCACAAAGCAGCAAGCTAGATTGGAAGATGGAAACGTTTATATTTAGTGGCTGGAAATATTCCCATTACTTTGATTTTGCCGGGAGGAAAAACGTCAAAAACATTGTTGTTCTAGGTAGTGGTACTAAGACTCTTTCCACTGTTACAACAGAGCAACACAGCTGGCACTCGACGTCAATATGACATCAGTAAGACTCTTTTGTCAGACAGATGTTAAATTTTGATTGAGATGAAAAACGGGTTGGCAATATTGTAAATGTCTAATGATGTTAGAATTTCACGTTGTGTGAACATTAACATGATAATGTTTTGCAGAAGTTACTTAATAACACAACTTAAAACCAAAAAAAAAAATCATCATCATCTGTCATCAGTATTCTGTGTCAAATGGATGTTAGCATTAGACGTTGTCCTGACAATCAATTTTGGTCACCTGACATCACGCAAATTCAACCAATTATCAATGTCTAAAGACCTAAGTGGCTAGCTGGGAAACTTCCTGAAACACTTACTATGACAGCATAACAACATGAAGCTCTTAAAGAATTTAAAAAGGGGCAGCATGGCGGTGCAGTGGTTAGCACTGTCACCTCACAAAAGAAAGTTCCAGGTTCTCTCCATGCCCTAACCCTATCAGAAACATGGTTTTCTCTGGGTCCTCCAGCTTCCTCCCACAGTCCAAAGACATGCAGGTTAATTAGTGACTTTAAATTGCTCGTAGGTGTGAATGTGAGCATGAATGTTTTCTGTCTGTATGTGTCAGCCGTGTGGTTGTCTGGCAACCTGTCCAGGATGTACCCTGCCTCTCGCCCAATGACAGCTGTGATAGTCTCTTGCTCGACTACACACTTGTTACCCACACATTATACTACTCCTACAATGTAATAAGGAAACATGTTAATTGTACTTAAACTCGGCCTTGGCCATTTTCACAAAGTAGTAGTGTGAGCATCAAGTCTTGCATGTAGCATTTTACAAGGTGTTTTCTTTATCTACTCTTTTCTTGCATATGTCACATGGAGCGTAAGGCAGTATGTGTGCGCTTGAAGCCCGCAGGGTCAAGTGTTTCCAACCCTCTGGTTGATTAGCTTGTGTAGCATTAAAAAACATTGCTGCTTTTGGGATTTGAAAGACGCGTCCTATTACATCGCAATATTGATTTAATTTCAATTAACTGGTCAGCCCTCCCCACATATAATGGTAAGTGACAGTTTGTGTGCATGTATGTCTTTCTCTGTGCATACCTAGCAAAGCCGACTCCTCTGCTCAGGCCATTGGCGTCCCTCAGTATCCGCGTAGAAATGACGTGACCGAAGGGCTTCAGCATGTTCTCCAGCTCCTGCTCATCCATGGACAGCGGGAGGTTCGAGATGTAGAGGTTGGTGGGGTCCTGCTCCTGTTGCTGTTGGAAGAGACAGTGACAGAAGATGTGGAAATAGTTACCATCACTTCATTTGACCTTGCACAGGCATACGTTTCAGTGTCAGAAAGAAGAGAGAAATTGCATATTTCAGTCTAATCTTAGAGGCTTGAACACCGATTGAAAAAGCCTTGGTGTAACCCTGAAAGTAATCACTGGTATTGGGTCTCATAATATAACCCTTTATGGTATTTTTCTTAATAATCAAGCTTAACAAAACTACGCTCTGCGAGATCAGTAGTTCATACATGTAGATATGAACTGTGATAACCAGCACAGATGTTGGATTTCTCCTCAGTTCAACATAATAAATCCAGACAAGAGATTGCCCTTATGCTAAGCAAAACAGTTATTTTCCTTTTAAGTGTGTAAAATGCTCAAACTGGAGTAAGAGACATAAAAGAGTGGACTATAACCTTCCACTAAAAGCTAGTTTTGCAGCAGTAAATGTATTAAAGGTTAAGGTAGTAGCATTCAGGTTCTTTATTTCCATATTTATGACTGAATATCCAACTGCAAAAGAAAAAAAAATCTGTGAATTTAACTCAAGTGGCAAACTCTCCTCTAAAGAGGAATAAACATTTCACTGAAAAGGCAGCACACCGGCTTCACACTCAGAACCCCTGAAGCAATAAGGAAACCCCCTCAGGATTCATAGATGTTAACTGAGTTGCATTAATTTTTTTTCAAGGGAATGAGGGAACTTCCTTCTAATGTGCCTCTCAGTTAGTTAGACTGGTATACTTCAATTATTTTTGTTCTGTTTAGCAGCACTCCATTGAAATGATCCTCCGCAGGAGACCAAAAGCCTGTGTGTGCATGAGTGTGTGGAGCTGGAGTGCTGGCAAATTAAAGAGGGATGGATGCAGGAGAGGGTTTGATGGAGGGTGCTCCATTTTGCTACTGAGACAGCCAGAAAGGAAGAGTGACAGAGAGAGAAAAGGGGGCGTGATATACTTATGTTCTATAAATCCTAAATATGTGATTTCCAGACATTATTTCATAATTTCACAAAACTGTGAAAGCTTCTGTTTCATTGTCCATGAGATGCAATGATTCATAATGATGCCTATGTATTCATTCACATCATTGCAAATCTTGATGGTAGTCTACATGCATGTCCAATACAAGACGAGTCCAGCTCTATTATAATAAGTGCCCACGAAGTGCCTGTAAAGTATCTGATACATTATATCAGATAGCTCTTCATATTGAACAGTAGTGTCTCACATATTTTATATTCCTCTCATCTCATGTGCAAACTCAAGCAGCAGAAACACAAGTAGCCTCTCCTCTTGTCTCCTTTCTGTCATTCTCCTATCTATGTGAATGAGGTGCTTCAATTTTGCTTCTTGTGTTTGTGTCTTCTTTCCAGGTTACACAATGGAGACAAGGTCATGTGGCTCAGGCTCCAGCTGTTTGGCAACACCTGGAAGCTGCTTCACATCATCTTAGATCCATATATGTTCACAGTCTATGTATCATTTTATGATATGGATTGTTTAAATTGTAATTTTATGTTGGTACGATCTCTACACACAACATCTACTGCACATCTGTGCATACTGTGAGAGGAATCTCTCCCCTGTTTCTCTTCCTGAAGTTTCCTGAGGGGGGCAGTTTTTCTTGCCTGGTGATGGTGACAGACGGTGTCATATACCGTACAGATTGTAAAGCCCCCTGAGGCGAATGTGTGATTCGTAATATTGGGCTATATAAATAAAACTGACTTGACTAGACCCTAACAAGTTACACAGTGACACTGGATCCTGTGCTGTGCTGGAAATGGACACTGTTTGTGCATTTGATTCCACTGTTGTCATGGAAAATGAAACAAATACTAAAGTATGTATAGTGTTTGCTACGCTGTATGCTTCAAATTACATGGTAAGACTCCACAATGTTTAGCTTTTTTTAGTGCTATGTCAAACAACAATATATGTGTGCTGTTGGGTGAATACTCTGTGACAAAGAAGTTGCCCTATGTGGCTCATTTTGAGCATAAATATTTCTTTTATCCATGGAGGCTTTTCCTTTGCATGCGCCAGAGCTGTTTGATTTCGTGAGTGGGAGTTCCAAGTCTGGCCGACTGTGACCAAAGCCATCTATGTAATCAGTGACTCAGAATAAGGAGAACAGCTCCAGTGAAAAAGTCTGAAGTGTTTTACCTTTCTTTCTGTGTCTGAATATCTCTGTTTGTCAGCAGGGATTTTCCTTTGGCAGAGTGTCCAATACACAGAGTGGCACAGTTGTCTTCCCACACAGGACAGCAGGCTTTGAATGTAATCTTTTACATTTGCGTGCATGCTTGTGTGTGCGCGCACATTTATGCAAGCAGGGACATCAAAGGCGTAGAGTTATATGTAACAGCTGTGGAACCTGTCATTGATCTTAGACTCATCTTCCTTTAAGAGTTACATCACTGAGATCATCAAGACCTTCCACACAGACCTGGGTAAAATAGAGTTCCACTGCTTCTCAACACAGACCACATAAATATGTTGCTTTTATCAAAGGGCAGGTTCACAATTTTTTAGGCCTGTCTTAAAACAACAGCCTGCCATTTTTGCACAGAACTACGAATGTGACTTTGTCTCCCATCACTTATATTGGAAGCCTTTTCGGAAGGGATCTCTTCATGTCCAGTATGAACAGGGGGAATGACTAGAGCACTTTTATTTATAAAGCCCAGTATCACAAATCACTATTTGCCTCAGAGGGCTATATAACATATGACATCCCTCTGTCCCTGGATCCTCAAAGCAGATATGGAAAAACTTCCCCCAAAAACCCTTTAGCCAGGAAAAAAATAGAAGAAACCTCAGGAAGAGAAACTGAGGAGGGATCCCTTTCCCAGGACAGACAGACGTGCAACAGATGTTTTATGGACAGAACAGCTCAACATAATAATTTATAGAAATCCATATGTCAAACCTACCCATCTACCTAGTAGTACACCCGCCTCCTCAACTACCTCTACACCACCGGACCCTCCCCAGCTGTCATCCATTGATACAGGTTCAAGCTCTTACTGTTCTGTGTTTTAACACTTGGTCGATTCAAGGGGAGCATTCACTGTATGAAGTGTTGTGGCGTGCCACAAAAGAAACAAAAAGAATGTGTGAGTGATACTGTATGTACTTGCACACTTTCCTATAAAATGAGACAACAGAGCAGAGGCAAAGAGGCAGACAAAAAGCAGACCGGCAAGATGTGGGTTGGAATTGAGCACCGAGACATTGTTAACTTAAACAACCCTTGCATAACTATATTTTTGGCAGCATGTCACGTGTTGCATTGAAATTCATTATTTCAGAGATGGTCCGAGGCGAGAAAAAAAAGTTTGTCAAACTTGGCTTGCAGCCAGCCTCCATATTGTTCGCTGTTGTCCTGAGGTCTCTATTTGTCTTTCAGAACCCTGAAATAAACACATGCTGGTTATAAAGTTTTTGGAAATGCATGAGTTGAAAGTGACTATTAAGAATTTCACAAAGTGATAATTCAGGGAGATGGTTTTCAAAGCAAATATATATAATATATTAGAGACAATGTCAAGAACGACCCTCTCGCCTGCTTCCTACTTTTTCACCCATAGCTGTGCAGTTCAAAGGATGAAATCAGTATATGCTTAGTGAATATGCAGATTTTGGAGAGGACCGGTGGCACTTAGAAATGCCTTTGAAACTCTTCTGGGGACTGCTACACATGTTAAATAGCAGTCCACCTCTGTCTTTTGAGACAGCTGGTTTTCACACCTGATGCGAACCATACCAAGAACCCATTACACATGCTCAAGACCACCTTTTCAAGTGGATCGACGAACCGTGCCAGGGTCTAGCACACAGTATTCACGCTAATCAAACAAACTGGACTCCATGCACCTAGTATTGGTTGAAAACAGACTTAAAAAATCATGAACTTATCCTTTAATTATTTCTCACAAGGCCTAAGCACATTCCAATGAGGCAATTATTAAAGCCTTCAAACACTTGGATACATAATGTAATCAAACATGTCTACATGATCTACTAATAAAAATTGCAAACTATTTCAGTCAGGGTTACAGTTAGTTTTATTTTGCTAACTTTACTTCAAACAATTTAATTGTAGTATGTGACCTTCTCAATTTGTATCTGACTACACTGTGAGCTCTCTGTTTATGAAATCAAGATATATTCTGGTTTGCGAAGGCCTGAACAACTGCCTCATGGGACCTTGCTCAAACCCAGCAACGAACTGCAGCGCAGGGGTTAGATTCAATGAGACTGTGTTATGCACATTAGAAAATAATGTGAAACAATGGCTTAATAAGGCCTGGGTTGAAAACAAGTAAATTTACATACTCAGTTGCTGTGAGAGGGCTGTACGATACAAAGGAGAACTTTTAAGGCTCTAAAAAATATGAATACCCAGGAGAAGATTCAGCAGTGAAACACTGTCTTGAGCTAATAAGGCTAAAGCTCATAAAGTTACCATTGCACATCCAAGGTACAGGAATTCAGTGGAGAAATCACTGGAGAAACTCAAACACACCTATCGCTGCATGTCACACTATTTAAAGTTACAAGTCTCTGAGTTTCTGTCATTCAAACAAATTAGCTCCAGAGCACACCTGAGGCTTTGCTCAGCTGTGCGCTTCAAACTCACACTGTGGCTGTGGACTCTGTCATTATCAACAACAACTTGCGCATCAAGACACAAAGGGTTTCAATTTCCAGTCGACAGTTACTCTGTGTGTAGCACAATTTCCTCTGGCCGTCCGTGGAGGCAACACTGACAGAATCCTGTTCTCCCTGTTTGCAAGCCATAAAAAAGATTAAATGGTAAAACAGAAGATTTCCTATCCCTGCGGTCAATGTGGTTGCAAGCTAATTTCATGCAAAGACAATGTGTCTTAAACACAATCTCACAGCGGTTTTCCCCGATTCCAGCAAAAAGTGGGTCAGCTGTTTTGTTTCTGCACACATTTTCCGTACAGTGTGCGGTTACTGGAACAAGGGGGAATGAATGCAGATTTGACGCGAACAAGAGGGAAGCCTTAACCTCTCCTCGGCTCCTCCAGTTGCTGATTATGTGCATGTCTGTGCCTGCCTGAAAATCCATCGCTTCCTTTGTATCATTTATATTGTCTCAATCCGGGGAAATCAAGAGTGAGATGGGTACAAAATCAACAGGGGTGTGTTATTGAAATCACACCACACTTCACTACACCATCTCTCAGCACAGTTGGCTGTGAAAACATTTATTTGCACAAGTACTTCAGGGATATGAACTAAAGTGCTTTGGAGCACCCACATGTGAATGAACTCTGCTTGACTTTGCTCAAAGTTGCCGTTTGCACAAAGTTACTTCTCAGTGATCTCTCACTCTGCATGTTGCAAATGACTCACCTCTCTCCCTCTCACTCTGTCCCCTCTCTCCCTCCGTCTCTTTGTCTCTCCGTCTCTTTGTCTCTCTCTCCCTCTCTCTCTCCCTGTAACATCTGTCATGAGCTGGAAACAGCTTCACACCAACTGTGCCTCTCCCTGACTGTGTAGCCTGCCTGCCAGCCAGTCAGCCTGTGTTTTCAGCCCCATTAAACCTCATTGCTGCATCATTATAGCAGGTCTGCACCTCTTATCATGCTACTTCCTGGTTACCCTGCAATGCAACAACACCTGCTGAAGAGCTAGAGGGTAAAGAGAGGGCAAAAGCAACGGTTAAATACCTGTGGAAAAACACCGGCTGGGTCTGTATGCAAGATGGATGGATGTGAGGTGAGACGGTACTTTAATGTCACATTTCTTTGCAGTCCCGCTTGCATCTTAAATAGCAACACTTCACATCAGAAATGACACATCACTGCCTTCCAAAACAACCCTGAACAGGAATGAGCGAGTATTGAAAATGGATGGATGGAAAGAGGAGGACAAATTAAGTGAAGACATAAGCCAAAGAAATGCTTTGAAAACAACTAGCAGAGCACTTCCATAGAGAAGCAGTATATGATTAGAGAAAAGAGACTTTCTATTCATTACGTGTTGGCTCCTTCCTCTTATCTTTCAAGCTTGTTTTACATGTAATCCTGCTCATTTCCTCTTTTAATCCATCTATTCTTCCTTCTCATGTGCCTACCTTCAGCCCACCTCCTCTCTATCCTTAACTTCCTCCTTTCTCATGCTCCCCCTCCTCCTCCTGTCCTTTCCTCTATTCCCTACTTGCTATTCGCCCCTCCTCTCCCTCAGATTAAAACCTAATCTCCTATAATGGTAGCCTTGCTGTCTAAAATGCTATCTGAATGCTTAATTAATATTTAAAGAGCAAAATTTTCATTTCCTTTCCCTCTTGCCTCCTTGCTCTTTTCCCTCCTCTGTATCTCTCATTTCCCTCTTCACACCATCCTCATCTCTAGTCTCCTTCATTTCCTCCCATTCCTCACCGCACCCTCTTTCTCCCTCCGCATTTCTGCCTTCCTCCATCTTCCTCTTCCTCATGCCAAGTTCTAATCTTTCATAATGATTGTCTGGGTGTCTAAACGTTCTCTAACGGCTTAATCAATACTTAATGAACATACCATAAATACTTTATGAACCCTAAACCCTGAAATCCCCAGGGTTTCATTAGCCATGGAGATATACACTTTTCTCCATCTTCATGGTGACTGGAGGCTCAGTGAAATCAACACTGGATACTGATTACCTCATCATTTAGTCTCTGGTCAGTTCATACTGTGTTTCTGTGGGCATGGAATTCGGCTGCTGCTGCCTCTAATGTGTGTGTGCGTGTGTTTGCTCTGTGTTTTAGGAATTAGACATGTCTATGTGAGACGTTCTAGGATATATCTTTATTGCCCACCAGGGTAAAAATTTGTTAATGGAAGCTGGCGTTATATTAGTCAGCTGTGCATATAATGTATGTCCTTTCAGTTATACAGGTCTTAACACATCACCCACATGTTAAAAATCTCAGCTTTTGTTAATTTGTCTGTTACACGGCTTTACATTTCTTGCTGGGTTTTATTTATCTACGTGTATTACAGAACATGGAAATATCTAACCATGATCAGAATTTCGGATGTGTTGCTGCGTGTTTCAGCCACCTAAAGGCCACTGCAATGCCGTGTTTTTGCAAGTTAAGAGATCCCACAGCTTGCAGATGTACAGCCTGCACTATTCATCAAATGAGGAGCCACAGCTGGTTATTTCTTCTATGTGTTTGTGTGTTAAATGTCTCCAGAGAATCGGCTTTAATACGCGATAATACAAAAAGGGCATGGACTTTATCGCTGTTGTCACATCCCTTCATCTTCCAAGAAATAACAATTTTTTCAAGCAGTAAAAAAAGAAGACTTATCCATGCACTTTGAAATTTTTACACCAGTTTTTTGCTGTGGTTAATTGGATACAAAGGTCATTTACCTTCGCTAACTTTTTAAGGATGAAGCTCGTGCTCAAGCATCACCAGAACTGGGGTTAGAGGCTTTTCAAGTGATGGCATACTTATAAAAATATTCAGAAGGTGAAAAGCTGTTTTCCACTCTGTGGCTCTCTAGTGGCTGTGAAGTGGCAAAGAAACCCTGACTATTCAAAGAAACGGCATCACACTTGACTAAGTGAGAGACTGACTATGTTTCAATGTTTAATTCAATTTCATGACGGGCAGAACGTTTTTCCTCCCTCTGGCTCCCAACACTGCCTGCGTCTTCACACTCTGCATGACTCATTTAAAGCAATAAGAGAGGCCTTTCTAGATAATGGGGACTACACACACACAGCTCTCATATTCTCTAGTCACATGTGCAGTTATTACTCATTTCACCCACTTATTTGCATGTTTGCTTCTCCTTCTCTCCAACCCTCAATCTTTTCTTTCTTTTTATTTTTTTTTGCTTTCGCATGCTCTCCACTGTCCTCTCTTTATCATTGCAATTGTAGCATGGCTTCTTCCCTTCTCAGACCATCTTTCTCTTTTTTTCCCACTCAGACAGTCTCTACTGTGTGTATTAAAAGGCCAGTAATTCATCACAGAGTCAGAGCAGAGTGCAGTCCCTGCTGCACACCAGTGTGCAGGCTGCTTGTCTGCCAGCCGTCCAGAGCTAGAATCAATCACCCAAACCTGAGACACTGAAACCATCAGGGAGGGTCAGACAGAGATAGAGGAGAAAGAGAGAGATGGAGAGAAAGCTGGAGGGAGGGAGAAAGGCTGGAGGTGGACATATAGTGAGACAGAAAAAGCCCTGGGTGGATTAAATAAACATTTCCTGGGCTGAATGCAGATCAGAGTTGATCAGTGTCAACTGCCCTTGGGTGTGATTTGAAGGAAAAGATACCAGATGGATAGATGCCTAGATAGACTAAACAACATCTGGGCATGATTGTAATGTTACATCTGTCGCGCAGTGTTTTTTTTTTTTTTATGTTGATGTAGCTGTTTATTCTTCAGAGCGACCACTCAAACACAACTTATGAGTGTGGGCCTGATTCCTGAGAGCTGAGTAGAAGTGGTGTCATTTCCTGTGGTTATGTGGTTGTTGTAACTTCTTGATGGCTCGGTCCCAGACTGTTTTCAGCCAAAAACCCAAATGTGGCATTTAGACTCATTGAAAAAATATGATGTGTCTTATCTTGTGGGGACCCACCAGAAACAGGCTTTTGATCCATTTTGGGTTTAAGATTACAATTTTGGCCAAATGGGAAAATGTCTGAGCGGCCACTGAGGGAAGCCAATTGAGAAAAATACATTTTTTAAGAGCTATGCTATGAAATATAAAACACATGCTTATGGACATAGGCAGAAAAAGAGTTATTTAGATTAGACTGTTGAGACCCACGGCAACTAACCGTGCCAAGGCACTGCTGCAACACATAAAACCCATGTACAAGGATTACACACACAGACGCCTACAAATAACAGGCATAATGCTTTAAAAACATACTCAGTGTGAACAGTACACACACATCCCCCTCTCTCAGCTCTTTTTCTTTTCTCTCTCTTCTCTTCTGTAGTACTGAATGCTGTAATCAGGGCTAATGGGACTCAGCTGTTGGCCAGTCTAATTACCTGGAATGCAGACGGATGATCTGGGAGACAGGCCTACACAGAAACACACACCAAACACACACAGTCAAACGCCTTTCATAGACACGTATTTTTCTTTCATGCACCTGCCATTCAAAGAAGAATGTGTGTGAGTCAGCATGAGCTTGTTTATATGTGGTGTGTGTTTCTTTGTGTTAACAGAATAAACATAAAGTATGCATTTCTTAAAGGTCAATAAAAAACTAAGGCAAAAATTTCCATTTCTTCTCCAAGTCAGGAATTCCCATAGCGAACCGCCTGGCAGAGAAAAGCATGTTGCTAAATTCACACAGAACGTCTCCAGTCTTTATGTCTCCGTGTTTTTATTAACCAAATAATTCTAGTTATTTTCAGTCTGGGACATATTTCCCATCGCTTTCACTCATGCTGTTTATTTCTTTCCAAGTTCTCACTCATTTCACAAAGGCTAACCTCTCTAGAAAGGTGAAGTGGATGGATTCTAAAACAATTACTCAATGCTAAAGCACAAGTGAAATAACCTTGAGTGAAAATTCAAAATACTTTCTACTAAGAGATACTGTCTAAGCATTTTTAGTGGCAGGAAAGAGCAGCATGTGAAGAGCTCTAAAACTCCTACAAAGTTCATTATAAAGGGATCAAGAACTTGTATCTTTTAGAGTCCAGATGGGGCTGATTAAATGGTGTCCAGAATATAAAACATTCAACAACAACACAAACATTTTCTGTCTCAGGATAATAACAGTGCATCCCAGCCCACAGATCCAATTAGTGCATACTAAAGAACAACAGAAAAAAGATTGAGTAGACTTGAATGTTCATGAAAAGAGTGAGATTTTCAAACAAATCCTTTGCATGTCTGATAAATGTGTCTCAGCGTCATTCGAGGCCTCATCAGCCTGATGTCGTAGTGTCTGCCTGAAAAGAGAGCAGGCTTCAGGGAAATCCTCCCTCTAAATGATTAATGGAGTCTAGAACCAACGAAGGGGAGTTGTCTCTGACTCTGCAGGTACACACCCTGTTGACGCCTCTGAGAGAGCTGTGTGTGTGTGTGTATACGTCAGTCCACATTTGAAGCTGCACCATCACAGTGAGTTCTGTTCTGTTCTGTGAGGCAGTTCAGAGGGACTCATTAACGACAGCAGCTACACATACACGCATACAAAGAGACATAAAAAAATAAAATAAAAAGCATACGCAGCCATAAACAGAGGTGTCACACTAGGCTGAGATAATCAAGGCAGGAGGAAGAGAAGCATGGATGAATGAAAATTAAATAGATAAGAAGAGGAAGTGAGGAAGAGGGGGAATAATAAACAGAACAGAAAGATTGATGTGTAGAATGTACCTGCAGCTTAACTGTATTATTCTGACATTATGCAAAAATAAAAATAATAACTATAAGGATTCTAAGGGAGCACAGACCTTCGCCAAGGCCAAATGCCCTATCTCTAAATTCTGAAGCTGCAATATACAACATCCTTCTACACTGTAAGCTACCTGGGTCAGCCGCGTGTGGGTGAGCAGCGTTCATACGACTGCTGATAATGCCACCCGCCACCATGGGTTGGGATGGAGTTGTTGTGGAAGCATATGCCCACCCTCTGGTCCCTAACCCCCAGGTCCGTCGTAACATTGTTAACTCTGTTAGCACTGTTGCCATTGTTGGGACTACACTGCTAGCCTCCGTCATTTCGGCTAAGCCACATCCATGTTTGTTTGGGACGTCTGAGGTGAGAATCCCGGCCAAAACGTGTATTGCCAGATTAGCTAAAATGAAAAATAATTTTTGTATCCATCCCATAATTTGGATTAGCTTGGAAAATGAATGGGTCTCTTTCTTAGTCCATGCTACACTCTTCCATCAAGTCTTATGAAAATCAGGCCAGTAACTTCCACACAATCCTACCAACAACCAAAGAGACAAACCAACAAAGCTAACCCAAAAAATGACTTCCTTGGCGAAGGTAATAACACTATTATAAAAGAAAACATAGTTGTAATAGAGATAGATCAAGGGGGACCTGAGAAAACTGAGAGAAAGTCCTCATATAAAAGAATGTTTCAAGAATGGTTTGACGGTGATTCAGCATGAAAAGGGGGTTCATCCTATGGTTATAAAGTGAGAATCTCAGGATGTGTTGAACATAATAACTAATATCTTGCAGCATCTTGACTCTGCAATACCTTAAAATCAACAACACTGATGTAAACACTTATTGACAATCATTGAAGAGACCTCTGTAATGTGTTCTTGTCTCTTGGAAGTAGTTAAAAGCTGAGCACCATGATGTTGAAAGCACAATATCATATAAAGCGTGGACTACTTTTTCAAGACATGTGGTGGTTCAAAATGACTTGGCTATAGTTGAGGGAAACAAGATTTCACCCCTCTAGCTACATTTTAATCACAAAAGAAGTTAGAGTAAATTATTAAACATATGTCCACAATATACAACCACTTGTGAGAAATTTCAGCTGCAGTGAAGTAAACTAACTCTAGTACAGCTGTAGTCCCAGCTATGTTGAGAAAAAAACAAGGCATCCACTACAAAAAGCAAAAACTACGGCCAAAGCTAACGGACTAGCTAACAACATGGATACACCAGCTCTCGAGACAGGAGGTCTT